>NW_028288984.1:0-647500 GCF_059628265.1 Tinamus guttatus
ATAGATAGTTTCTTAATAAGTACTATCCTGGCACTAGGTACATAAAACTCCTGTGCAAGACTTGCTGACAAGAAGAAGAATCACCAAGTTTATTAACATTAAGCATCCTTTTATCTGACTGATGCACTGAGTTAGAAGCCAGCTAAGCAAATACTTATTTCTTGTAACTTAGGAGAGATCGGATAAAGACCTACAGCTAAATCGACATGTGACAGCCAAGACAGAAAAACAGATGAGAATGCACTTCCTTATGAACTGTAACAGCCATACTATAATCACTAAATAACCAACTTTCTTTCTTTCTTTTTTTCTTTTTCTTTCTTTCTTTCTTTCTTTCTTTCTTTCTTTCTTTCTTTCTTTCTTTCTTTCTTTCTTTCTTTCTTTCTTTCTTTCTTTCTTTCTTTCTTTCTTTCTTTCTCTTTCTTTCTTTCTTTCTTTCTTTCTTTCTTTCTTTCTTTCTTTCTTTCTTTCTTTCTTTCTTTCTCTTTCTTTCTTTCTTTCTTTCTTTCTTTCTTTCTTTCTTTCTTTCTCTTTCTTTCTTTCTTTCTTTCTTTCTTTCTTTCTTTCTTTCTTTCTTTCTTTCTTTCTTTCTTTCCTTCTTCCTTCCTTCCTTCCTTCCTTCCTTCCTTCCTTCCTTCCTTCCTTCC
Source organism: Tinamus guttatus (assembly GCF_059628265.1). Taxonomy (NCBI): domain Eukaryota; kingdom Metazoa; phylum Chordata; class Aves; order Tinamiformes; family Tinamidae; genus Tinamus; species Tinamus guttatus. The sequence continues at coordinate 648 of NW_028288984.1, forward strand.
TTCCTTCCTTCCTTCCTTCCTTCCTTCCTTCCTTCCTTCCTTCCTTCCTTCCTTCCTTCCTTCCTTCCTCCTTCCTTCCTTCCTTCCTTCCTTCCTTCCTTCCTTCCTTCCTTCCTCTCCTCCCTCCCTCCCTCCCTCCCTCCCTCCCTCCCTTCCTCCCTCTCTTCCTTCCTTCTTTCCTTCCTCCCTCTCTTTCTTCCTCTTTTTTCTCTCTCTTTCCTTCTCTCTTTCTTGCTTTCTCTCTCTCTCTCTCTCCTTTTCTCCCTTTCTCTCTCTGTTTCTCTCTCTTTTCTTTTCCCCCCTAAATATGCATCTCTAGATAAGAAACTAAGATGAAGACACATCTCTTCCTGACAGGCAGAACTATCAAATTTCCTTCCCACAAACTGAGCTGATGTGTGGCTCAAACTGTAATTCAGAGAGTGCTATAGCAGCAGTATCCCCTTCAGAGTTAAAACACATGAGGGTCCATTAATGGGTGCATTTAGTTGTGGTAAGGAAAGACTAAAATGGACAGATTATTTTCTTGCTCCTTCAAGAGCAAGAAAAAGAGAGGAGCTCCTTCTCGCTCCTTCAGGGGGTTCCCTGTCACGAGCCAGCTGCGAAACAGCAGGTTTCAGATTTTACATTGATCTCCAGATCAAATAAACGTTTCAGTTCCCGCATCTGTTTTCCCACAGCAGCCTCGAGGAGCGCTTAGCAAGGCTCGCTGCAGCCCCTCTGTGCAAGCAAGCACCGTGCTTACAATCACTAGGGAAGGCAGTGTCCTCAAAACACGTTCTCTGGCCTTAGCCCCCGACAGAATGGCACAAGGAACTGAACCAAAATGTACTTTTGCAGGAAGAAACACAAAATGCATCCAAGATCCAAGGCATCTCTTGGCCTTGAGTCGTAACTATGTCATAGGGTATTCAAATACAGCAGAGTATAGAGATGTAGACCCCAAATAAATCTTAAAGTGTAGGTAAATTAAACTTAATTGTTTTCTATGCTCTATTTAAATCGTGTTTATTAAACCCATTAAGATCCTTCCCTGGAAGCTAAGAATCTCTGGAAGTAAAGAAACTTCCATTGGGAGCTTTTAAAGAGCCACAATACCTTATTTCACACATCTGCATTATTTTTCTGTATTGTATACTGGAAACCATCCTGAAGTGGAACCACCATTTCCGTCAGTCTAGGTTGCTTTACTACCCCTAGCTCACTGAACCAGGATGTGGTAAATACTACAGTGGCTGAAAAAGAACTGCCCAGTTCACATACCCGACATTAGGTTGGGCTGATCAGATAGTTAATGGGTATTTCAACATAAACAGAATTGTGAACGGTGTCAACAAGAAAGGTCCCTCTGTGTAGGGAAGCCCTGCCTCTTTGCTGAAGCCACGGAAAGGCTGGTGTTGCCCTCGGACAAAGTACAGTGATTCACCTCTGTTATCACTCGACACATGTGTGTACACATGAGCCACGTTGTATAAGTTGTCCCCAGCGAAATGAGGGCTAAGTGCAATGCCTCACGTGTCAGTCAGCTTCTAGCGCTCTTACCAATGCAGATATGCAGACACTCCTTGTGTTCTCATTTCTGACAATGCGTCCTCAAGTGCCAACTGTAGTTTAGAGGCTATATTGCATTATTATGCGCAAATATTACATTATTGAATGCAACCCCCTATCACCTCTTTAGGAGATAAAACCCTAAAAGGTGTCACTCAGAATGCACACTCAGAATGGTTACGTTTTCTAGTCCTAGTTACACAGGCAAACCCACCAACACATTCTCACCATATCCTTCCTGTTCAGCATGGAGTCAAGCTATTTTTAGAGTGGCACAATTTGAAGCGTATGTATTCACAACCAGCATGCAAATTTTGAAAAATAGGGCTACATTCAGGTAAACCACAGAATACTCCAGGTCTGGGAAGACCTGGGGAGGTCACCTCATCCATGCCTCCTGAAAGCAAGGCCAGGTTCAACATCTGGCTGAACTGCCTGTACTACAGTGAACAGGTACCTGATCAGGGAACAGACCACAGACCACAGAAATACACATCTTTGAGCAAAACAGCGGGGTTTTGAGTCCGACTCAAGAAGATAATATATCAGTGAACCAACAGGACATGCTAGATGCAGAGTTAAGAACAATAAGACCAAGAACAAAAACAACAACCGCCCTAGGCCTTTGTTATCTCTTAAAAGGTTTCAAAGTCACCGCATTTTCCATTACTCCAGAGAGCAAAGCTGAGGATCTACCTGACCTGCCTCTGGCCTCCCACCACACAGGCTCAGCAGCGGCCGCGCTCTCGCTCCCCACACACGCTTTCACCTTCCATCCTTCCCATCCTGCCTTTTTTTCTTCCTCCTAGCTTTTGTTTTTGGTAGGCTTAATTTTTAATTGACTTATTTTTTCCCTTTGAAACCTTTGAGTTCCAAGCCTATACTGTGTATTGTCATGTGATGTTTTTACAAGCTTCAAGAAACAGAGCAGTTTACTTGTAGTTTTTCCAGTAATTGTGCCCATCAAATCCTTGAGGCCATACATTTATTTAGCTTAATTCTTTTCATGTGATTTTTCTTCATATATTGTATCAGAAACAAAAAAAAAAAAAAAAGAAAAAGCTAACTTTGTCTGATGGATGTTTTCTTTGCCTTACTAATAAGTTTTTAAAGTTATGTTGGACAGAAAATATCTGTTACGTCTTGTGTTTGTTTTTTCTTTTTTGTTTTTTGGGGTCCATTTTTTTGTTTGTTTGTTTTTGTTATACTTTCCATCTCACTCAGAATAACATGTTCGGGGTTCAACCATCTGAACAGATGGTTGTTACATGTCCAAGTCATTAGGGAATGAAAATGCCTGAATGGAACCTCCCTTTTCCCCACAGAAAAACCAAACCTGAAGCATCACACATAGGCAATAGTGTTCTTGTTCCCACACACAGAAGCAAGAATCGTATCTCGAATAGTGTATTCCGTGGCTTAATCATAGGGCAGCAATTTGTAATTGGTGACTGGTACCCAAAGGCTTGCTGTTCCTATTTCTATAAATTTTATTTTATTTCATTTGATTTTGTTTTATTTAACTACTCTGAGTGCTCCACATACTATACACATTGAAAGTACTATTCTTTTAAACAAATTAAAGATTTGTCAAACAGATGCGTGTGCTCCTTTCTTGTGGTCATGTAGGTCTGGTCATTTTCGGAAGTGCCTGCCTGTAGTGATAGTTTTGACTCCACCTGGTGAGTAAGAAGATTTTGCTGCTGATAGAGAAGGGGCTGCATTTGTGCTTTGCCGCCTCCAACAGAAGCTCAGTCATACGTTCATCTGAGAAGAGGCTGAGATGCAGTGTGTCATCTGGGAACACAAGGATGGTTCAGTACATCTTTTGTATGTGTGCCAAATGACCTGAAAGCATTTTAATAAGAGCTCTTCTAGCTTGAATATGATTCATCTTGCTCCAAAATTCCATTTCAGCCAATGGAGAAATTACATTTGTTAAGAATAGTATGAGATGTGTACTGCTCTTAGCATTTATTGGAATGAAGAGTATTAATTAATAATGTCTTATTTTTTTTTACAGACTACAGGCATAGTCTGTATTTCTAGAGTTTATCTTGAATTTAAAATAATTCATATATTTCATTCAAGCCACATGTTATTCATGAAGTCTGAAAAAAAACCAAGTCTCAATTAACCTGTTTCCTTAAAATGTGCTTTTTTTTTTAACAGTTAAAAGTTAAATAAGCAGGTTTAGAGCAGAGCCAAGTGCAGATGAACCCAGGGTTGCCTTGCCCTCACTCTACAGTGGCTATCTTTGATCTAGCTCTTAATCAAAAGCCCATTAGGCATATTAGCATGATACTGAGCCCAAATTAATGCGCTTGTAAGCATATCTGCATCTCTACTAGATTGGTCTGCAGGAATTCTCAATGTTCCCAAGGTACTAGAATCAAAGGTATATATTCTGCACCAAAAATTCCCACAGTACTTGGTGATAGCTCAGTAAACCAAGAAGTTGGCAAGCCAACTGTAGGAACTTGAGAACAAATATACCAATTTCAGGAAAGTGTCTCAGAGTGAGTGGATTGGTGGAAGAATGTGCACAAAAAGCATCTACTTTATTTCACGAGCGGTGTTCCCCACGGGTCGGTGTTGGGGCTGGTCCTCTCCAATATCTTTATCAGTGATCTGGATGAGGGGATAGAGTGCAGCCTCAGCAAATTCGCACACGATGCCAAACTGGGAGGAAGAGTAGATCTGCTTGAGGGTAGGAAGGCTCTGCAGAAGGATCTAGACAGACTGGATTGATGGTCTGAGACAAACTATATTAGGTTCAACAAGGCCAAGTGTTGGGTCCTTCACTTGGGTCACAACAGCCCCACACAGCGCTACAGGCCTGAGGCAGAGTGGCCAGAGAGAAGGACCTGGGGGTGCTGGTTGACAGGCGGCTGAACATGAGCGAGCAGTGGCCCAGGTGGCCAAGAAGGCCGAAGGCCTCCTGGCTGGTATCAGGAACAGCATAGCCAGTGGGAGCAGGGAAGGGATCGTCCCCCTGTGCTCGGCGCTGGGGAGGCCGCACCTCGAATCCTGTCTTCAGCTTTGGGCCCCTCAGTGCAAGAAGGACATGGAGGCGCTGGAGCAAGTCCAGAGAAGGGCAGTGAAGCTGGTGAAGGGGCTGGAGTTGGCGTTATTTAGTGTGGAGAAAAGGAGGCTTGGGGAGACATCATCTCTCTCTACCATTATCTGAAAAGTGGTTGTAGTGAGGCAGGGGTTGATCTCTTCTCCAGAATAACTACAGATCAGACAATGGTCTCAAGTTCTCAAGTTGCACCAGGGCAGATGCAGGTTAAAGATAAGGAAGAATCACTACAGGGAAAGAGTGGTGAAGCACTGGAACAGGCTGCCCAGGGAAGTGGTGGAGCCACCGTCCCTGGCAGTGTTCAAGAAACATGGAGATGAGGCCCTTAGGGACATGGTTTAGCAGGCATGGTGGTGAAGGACTTACGGTTGGACTCGATCTTGAAGGTCTTTTCCAACCATAATGATTCTATGATTTAGTGTCCTCTTACAGCTAATTTTGGGCTTCCTAGTCAAATTAGCTATTACATGCTGTAGACAGCTCTCCAGTGGATGTGCTCCTTGTGGAAATACTTTTTTCTGTCTTACGCTGACAAGTCCACAAACAGAACCTGATGGGGAAAATGCTGTATTAAGGGTGTACATTTGCCTTGATTTGATCCAATCATAAATCAAGAAAAAATTTTCTAGATGGATGGAGTTCGGATGGATGTGGCTGTCAGCAGTAAGAAGAAATTCTCTGAAGAAATACTGGCCTGATTAATTTCACTGAACACTGTGTGACTCTAGTCCAGTAGAAGTCAAAACATTAAACTAAGGTTAGATATTTGCTGAGTAATAATTTCCTGTACTGCTCATGGAATTTTCCTGCCAAATGGAAAATTCTGTTCATGCGCACATAAAAAAAACAAACATGTTGAAGTGGATGCAGTCAGGGTTTGCTAGAGTGTGTACAAGCTGCGAAGAAAATGCCTTCTTAGTGCTCTGAGTCTGTTAAACTGAAAGATGCAGTGAAAAGCTGTTATTTTAGAAGCAGAAGAGCTGGAGCACAAAGGTGTTCTAAAAAAAAGAAAGAAATCTGATGGCTGTGTCTAAGAGCAAGTCATAGCAGCACAGACGATTCCCACTGAAACTATTATGGAATAAAGTGATTCGGGATTCTGATCAGTTATACAGCAAATCGACCTCTCATAGGAAAAAAATAAGTCTTACGTGCTCAAGACATAGCCTAGAATTTTCATAATATTTGCAATTCTCCTGCTAACACATAAAACTGTTTTAACTAAACAAGGAAGTTTGCTAAGAGGACAGATTATATTCTAAGATGTCCTGATTCTGATTTTTAATGTTTAGATATTGTGAAGTCTTCAGGATGCTCATGTGACAAAAGGAGATGAGCGCAGTTCTAGGACGCGGCGTGCCAAAACCATTCTCAGAGTACTGCTCCGTGGAAAAGCTACCGTGAGATTTGAACGCTCAGGGATTTAGCCACCATATAGACCTACCCGCCTGGTGAGTCTCTCCTGTGACAACGGCACATAACTTCCCAGCAAAGGGCGGGAGAATAAGTTACTTCTCATTCACCATTCCGTAAATTATCACCTAATGTGTTGTAAGTCAGAAGATATCATTATCATAAGATCTCGTTATCATAATTTGCTCACATTGCCACATTGCTGTATCTGGGGTTGAAAATCATATGCCTCAAATTTTGCAGCATAGTTTGCTTTATTTAACCAATCATTTCATGTAATTTCTGTGCATTTATCACATTTCATTAGGTTCACACAGCTTTATTCGCGACAGGTTTATTGGACAAGAAATACTCCATACAGGGAGTATTTGCTACATAAACTGAGAGGGATTACCATTGCGTGAGTTTAAGGAATTCACACAAGAAGCATCCAAGCAATAGCGAGATACTTGATCTCGTTTATTAGTAATTGGTATTGGGAAATCCTGTCAGACTTCAGGGAAAAAAAAAGAGAGAGAGCGGGAGAGAGAAAGGAGGCTTACAGGAAGCAGTGCCCTGCGCCCAAGCTTGTGTACATTTCCAACCACATGTGGCAGAGCTGATTTTCATTCAGGCCCCCTGGCACTGCAAGCCTTGTCTTCCGTGACAACAACGATTCAGATTCTCAGTCTTCTGACAACAGGAGAAAGGTTGTGCAATAACTAGAAGTGCCAGTACAAGCCCAAGGCTGCTGCAATCCCAAGGCTGCTGTAGGAGTTGCATGCGGGATTTGGTATTGTGATGCAAGAATTGCCAAGGATTTCTTCATCTTTGCGACACCTATGGAACTTCTCTTCACATGGAGCAAATTACCTGTTAGACACACACAACAGGTTGAACACAGATACACAAATGAATATTTTATTGTCCTTGAGATCATAAAGTGATAGCAGCAGCTGTGCTTTACATGTTCCACTAATGTGTTCTTGTTTGTTATCTGGAATGTGAGTGCACGCTTTAATACGATCTTTTAAAAAATCCTAAATTCTAATTTAATCTTAAATCTTTTCTAATCCAGTGATATTTAGAGAGAATTGTGTTTCTATTCTTTTTACATAATCATATTCAGAAATGTGTAATATAGCAGAATAGTTATTGGATTACACAACAAGCTTTATGAATATTCCTTGCTCCAGATCTTCTCTTCTTCAGCATGTTCATGAAGACAGTTTTCTGACAGCCTAAGCTCAACTGAAAGAAAATAGTAGAGTTCCCAAATGCCAGACTAATGTACCCCAAACTGCCTCATTCACTGAGGGAGTGCATTTCTTTTTTTTTTCTACTCTCTTACATTTTAACTGATAATGACAATCTGAACATGCAACCACCGCTAGAGGATCTAGAAGTGTTTCAGTGAGCTAATATATGCTTCTTTTATTATTAAGCACAACATTCAACTACTAATAATATAAAGGCTGTTTCATATCCCTGTCTCAGGGAGTTGCTAAATTGCTTATACCTAAAATCACAGACTCACAGAATGGCTGAGGTTGGAAGTGACCTCTAGAGATCATCTAGTCCAACCCCCTGCTCCAGCAGGGACACCCAGAGCACGTGGCACAGGGTGGCATCCAGGCGAGTTTGGAAGATCTCCAGAGAAGGAGACTCCACAGCCTCTCTGGGCAGCCTGTTCCAGGGCTCTGCCACCCTCAAGGAAAGAAGTTCTTCCTCACATGGAGATGGAACTTCCTGTGTTTCAACTTGTACCCATCACCCCTTGTCCTGTCACTGCCCCATCCTCTTTATACCCTCCTCTCAGGTTTTTGTACAGGTTGATAAGATCCCTCTCATTCTTCTCCAGGCTGAACAGGCCCAGCTCACTTAGTCTTTTCTCATACAATAGATGCTCCAGCCCCTTAATCATCTTTGTGGCTCTACACTCAACCCTTTCTGGAAGCCTCTTGTCCTGGGGAGCCCAGAATGGCACCCAATACTCCAGGTAAAAGTGTAATCTATACAGACATTTATATCCAGGGGGAGATATCCCGATATTGCAATTATGTAGAGTAAAACAGGGGAAAAAAATCTTTGTTTTTGGTACAGCTTACAGATTAATGCATGTGGGCAAGCTTTTACTGTAAACACAGATGGCTGAAAGCAACAATAGGTCATGTTGAGAAGCCAGGCATTTATTTGTGGGTTTCCTATTTCCCAGTGAAGCAAAGATTATTCAACAGAAAAGTATTTATCTCTAATCCTTAAAATAAAACATTATGTACTAGTGTACAATTTTGAATTAAAATACACTGTAGAGGTATCAAGCTGAAACTCAAGAATAGCATGTCTGATTGTGCTTTCTTTACTGAGAGCATATAAGATGCAGGTGCAGGTTTCAAAATCTTGCTGTGATGATGGAGATTCAGTGTCATGGTAATCATGATCAGAAAATCTAGTTAGCGCACAAGGCCACCATCAGCCATGAAAAGTTAGACAGAGGACTACAAAGCAACCATGTGCAAAGACACAAAGGGATAGGAAGGATAAGCCAGTAGTTAGGAAACCGGTCTGGAGCTTGAGTAGTTCTCGTTCTGCTGCCTACAGAATGACTGGGTGACCTTCAGTGAGTAAGCCGCTCTTTCCATGCCTCAGCCCCGTAATATGGGATAACAAGACTAGCCTGCTTCAGCAGGATGCCATTAGGACTGTTTTGATAAATGTTTCTATAACTGAGTGAGACCGTATAATTACCTAGAATTACACAGCCCACCTATGAGAGGTCTGTGTTAGAGAGCCCAACCTGAAAGGGTCAGTGTGCTTACCTCCAGATTATTTCTCATTCATAACTACATCTTCCTCTCACTGGGACCTGTAGGGTGATCACAACTACAGTGACTCTTTTGTCCTACCCTGAGTCACTTGAGCCACATTACTGGCATTAGTAGCAACTAGGAGGAGTCTAAAGAGATTCAACTGTCTCCCAAGGAGCAGCACCAGCACCTAAACCTGCATCCCCATAAAATAAGCTCCTCAAGGCACAGCTTAAACCCTGCCAATTCATCTCCTGTGTAAGAGTCACCCTTCCCATACATTCAGAAACAACCACCTAAGGCTTCCTGTATCACAAAGCTGTTTTGTTCCATACTGGAGAATGTAGGAGAACACAGAAAGAGAGCTGACAAGACAGTGCTGGTTTGTCCGTTCCCTCCCTGTCCTGCTGAATTGGTCGGTGCCTCGGAGGAGGGCGAGGACAGCATCGTTACATAAGAAGTCCCTCGTGACAGGACAAGGCTCAGACGGCTGCTGCACATAGGACAAGTTGCCCCTGGGAATGCAGGGAGAGCAGACAGCCTGGGAGCCACAAAGAGACAGCACTAATTCAGCCGGGGAGATCAGTATTTTGAGTAACAAATGGGAATCGCTCTCAGAGGGCACAAAACATCTGCAACCACGCTCCTGTTAATTCCTCTTCAGCTTAATCAGAGCATCCACTTATAAAACGCATGAGCAGAATTCAAATCAGCTGAAACAGTTCATTTACCAGAATGCAGATTTATTAGTGCAATATTTGTAGATAGAGTATAGATTGCATTAGCTGAGGAGAATCTCATAACATTAAGCTATGTTATTTTGTAAAATACCATTTGTAAGAGACTGAAGTAACTTTTGAACACAACATTTAAGAGTTCATTTTTTTTCTCTCACACCGACCTGTACGAGCAGTGCAAGGGCTAGTGCAGAGGATGCTCTGTTTTCAGTTATGCTCCCAGGGACTCAGTGCTCTACGAGCGCCCCTCACCACGCGTCCTGCTCTCTCCCTTGTTGACACAAGCTCTCATCTGGTCATGCAGTGAGTAAGGTCAGCACTTTGTCCCAGCAACAACAACCGCTCCCTCAAACACTAAAAATCTGTCCTAAAACGGTTTCTGCAATGGTTTTAGATTCCAAGTAGTTGTTATTCCTTTCAGTATCAGAAAAACATTCTAAGACTTAGATGAATGCGTAGTAAACAGTCTTCAATAAGCCTCTAAAATGAAGACTCTGGAGGTGAGGATTAAGCAGCCTTTTTCAGAAGAGGTTTGAGAGATGCATTCATTTGCTCACACATGCAGTACTCTGCTGTAGTTAGCTGTGAGTTTGATGGATCTGTGTCGTCAGCTAATGAATGGTCTGTGTGCTTGAAAGCTTTTCATCTTTTTCCAGCTATACCATCTGCTCTTATAAAAGATCTGATCTCTCCCAACAGATCTTTCTTTCATGCTGCATAATTTCCAGGGTCCAAATGAATTATAGCAACTTCCTTTTTCCTTTGACCTATTCTAATGCTCTTCAACCAGCAAAATAATTTTGTCTTTCATCTGACATCCTTTTACAAATAGGCTTTAGGAAATACTTCCTCCTCTGTTTCCTCAAGATCAGTTTTTTCAAGCTGAAGTATTGTGTGTCCACAAAGTAAGCATAAAACCACATGGAGAGTTCAGCAACTAGATAGTGGCTTTTTCTTTACTCAGAGTTACTGCTGGAAGATTTAAATTAAAGTTCTAGCCTGAACACCCACCTATTGAAAAAACTGCCAGTCTCTCTGTTGTTTGGGATGTCTAAATCTAGATTAGCATTTCCAATCAGTGAATAATCACTAGCAATTATCATCACTGGCATTGAACAGATTTGTTCAGAGGAATAGCTTCCAATTTTTGTCCCTTGTGTTCCTCCCTGAATTATGCCTACGCAATAAGAAACATGTGTTATTCTTGTCACTTGTCACTATCAGCTGGGTATCATTTAGAAGATGAGAGATAGGGCTGACGGAGTGGGAAGCCTACGTTAACGGGGGTTTACATGCATTTTGTTCTGAAAACTCCAAAATATGCTTGTGTGATGTTCTGGAGGAGCAAGTTGCAAATTAGCTTACTTGTCAGCATGAACAGTCTGTTTGCCTCATAAGGATGACATTTTTACTAGCCGAGTGGAATGCTGTTGTGGTATATGTGTCACACCGCAAGGATACAGAGCAAAGTAATTAGTCTGGGCCACGGAGGGGTTTGAATATGGACTGGAAACCAGAATATAGCTGGAAGTCCAGGGCAGAACACTGATGAGGCTACATATTGGTCGCTGAACAAAATCCCAGAGTTTTTCAAGGTTTTTACTTCCCCCCCCCCACCCCCCAACTCTTAGTTTGAAGAAATAGAATGAACAGCATGGAAAATTATGCTTATGGATCTATAGTAGTAAAAGTACTTACAGAAAGTCTTGCAGACCCACTGGAAATCATCGTACACAGGAGCCAGAGATTTTCTGGCTGTGATTATCTGGTTATTATGCAATACTGAGAAAGCCCTGAGCAATGCCGTTGTTTATCTTCGTGACTGGGGGTCAGATTCTCTCAGCAAAATATGTTGTGACAGAGAGTGCTCGCCTCCCTGCTCCATCAGCATCATTTCACTCTTTGCAGCACTCAGCTTTGACTCTAAAGATCTTTGCAAACCTCTCAAAAGCTTAGGGTTAGTCTTTGTACACATGCACACAGTGCAGAATAAAATGTTGTTTGTATGTAGCAAGCACTGTATTCTGTGCTGTCCCTACCTTTGCAGAAGATCTAATGGAGCCTTTATATTCAAGCCATATGATTTTATGCATTATTAGTGCCCAGTGAGATAAAAAGTAGTTGACTTGTGTACAGAACTCCCTACAGGTTCCTTGTCTCTTCCATAATTTCAAGTGCCATATAAGATGGAAGGCTCCATTATGTCTGTTATCATATAAATTGTATCACCAGAACAAATTAAAAGTTCTGTGCAGCGGGCAAATTAGCCAGTGTCCAAAGTAAACCTTCAAAAACTCGGAACAGTTTCCTGTCTTCCTGGTTTCTCCAGCTCTCTGACACACTCTCAGATATTCCTTGAGTAGACTGATAAGGCAATCCCTGCCGTCTGACCTGGCTAGTACCAATGATGATGAAAGACATGTGGTGAAGGCTGGGATTTTCTGCACCCTTTTCCTTTAAATAAACAAATAAGCAGTGAGCTGAGTATATGAAGAACCTAAACATGGGCATAGTGAGTAGTACCATATGTCCACTTAGCCTTATATCTTGTCTCTGTGCAAAAAAGCACATTTTGCATGCTTTGAAAGTGCAAACACAACAAGAACTGGTCGAGTACTTTCTCCAAGTACTTTCCTGGATTCTATCATTTTGCAGTATGAGAATCGCCATAAATTCGCTGTACTTCCCTTGGATTGAGTCTCTGGCATTCAGCTGTGGAATTCCACTTGTCAAAAGTGATCTTACTGACTTTCTCCAAGTTCCTCCTCCAGGCACAGCAAGGGGCAGCTTTCAGCAGAGCAGGAGAGCGTGACATTATTTGGCCTGTCGGGGAGCACTTAAACTAGTTCAAAAATTACTGCTGTGATGCAATTCAGCCTTTCCTCTGTGAATAATCTATGAAGATGGCACAAGGTGTAAGATGGGGACAAGGTGTTTGTCAAGATCACTGCTGGGCTGGAGTAGAGATTGCTCAGTTGAAAGTCTCTGCTGCAGCCTGGGCCCAAGGATGCATCGCAGTTGGACCAAACATCTTCGGCTATACTAGATCTATCCTCTTTCCTCTGTGCTATGTTTTTCTTCTGTGCACCTGGCAAGATGCCTGGTCCTTGCTCACAACTAGGGCTTTTGGAAAATTACAAATTAAGAAATAATAGTTGGTTATACATCAAATGAAGAAGTACCCTAAAATATCAGTAGCTGGATTTGAGAGTCAGAAGTAACAAAGACACAATGTGATCGATAGGCTGTCTGCCTCTTTGGGTGCACACCTTTGCCATAAAAGAAAATCAAGTTTATGACATTGCAGCCTTTCTGGAATGGTGAGTGCACCTCCTTCATCCTCTCCTCAGTTAAAAATGCAGCTGACAAACATGCCAATTTCCAAATCATTCTCTTCTCAGGAACTTTTCTTTCTTTTTCTTCTACTTGTTTTTTTCATCTATGACATAATGTGAAAGTGTAAGGATTAAGAGCTGTTATAGCATAAAACTACTGTTCATTGCAACTGTATAATCAGCACATTTAAATACCTTCTGTTATTTCACAGACGTATGGATTTTATTTATTTATTCCAATTTCAGTGGAAGTTAGTTGGAAGCCAGCTCCTTTGCTTTTGTTTTATAACTAGATTACAACTACTCCATTTTTTTCGTAAGTAGATAAGGTAAGGAAATGATGTATCAGAGGCTTGCCTGCAGTCCCACTTAGTTTTATTATTCTTTGTGTACTCTTTAAGTAGAAAATACTTCTATAGAGAAAAAAAAAAGCTTGTGGTTTATAAGATGTGGTTTTAAAATGTGATTGATAGCCTTTTAGGTCTTAATACAATTACACTGGCAATTTAGATTGTCAAAGTAATAAATCACTCTAGTGGAGGATCATCCATCCCACCCAGCAAGTCTCATCTTTTCTCACATTATTTTACCTCCTATGTAGAACTGTAGTGGCAGAACTGTAGAACTGTTCTTAGTCTTTTGTTAATTGAATGGCATATTTGATTTGGCAAAAAGCACCGTGCCATCAATGTGCAGTGTCAATGCTTGCATTATCCTCTCCTGCTGTCTATGCATTTTTAATACATTGTTTCTGATAACATTCCTTCACAATTAAATTTGAAAAATCTGTCAGTCATTTTCCCAAAAACAAAATTCACAGGATACCTGAAAATTAATAGTGTACCTGAATACAATGCTTAGGCACCAAAAAGTAAATTCAGAAGGCTCTCTGAGGTGTAGCAAGCCACCTCATCAGTTAATGGAATTCCTTATCCCACAAATGTCAAAAACACATCATGTTTTCTAGCTGGGAATTTAATAATACAGCATCAAGTCCAAACGTGACTTTTGATATTGTGCACCTGTCATTTCCAAATTGTATCAGAGGCAAACATGACCTAACACATGCCCAAATCCAAGAATGGTATTTAAAATACATTTCCAAAGAACAACTGGTTCTACAACTGGTTATCACCGGAGTAGAAGTTTGGTACAACTGTGGCAGCTTGAGTGCCTCATCAGACCTTCATTGATAGCTGTGTTTGCTCTTTGCCATAAGTGATCTACAAACTCGCAGCACCTATGAAGGACATTTGCTCTGTGATACTACTTATACTTCATGTTTGACTTCTGTTTATTCCACATTTTAGTAATATATCCAAATTTAGCTGTAAAATTAAGAATTACTTAGAACAGCAACATTTAAGACCTACAGACTAGACCTCTATTGGATCTGGTTTAGACTGTGGGCACTCCTGCTCTCTTCTTCCTCTTGATCCTTTCATTGCTCTTCTAATTAATTCCTGCCAGTTATTTTAATGGCAAGCAAAAACAAGCATAGAGGTAGAGAGTAATTCTTTAAAGAAATCATTCTGAATTCTGAACATTCAGGACATGATCATCATGCATTCATTCAATTCTGAACTGCTTTAAAGCAATATTGATCCATGAAATGTTCAGAAATCAACCAAATGATACTTTCTTTCTTTTATTCAACTGTTCCTGAGTAGCCTTGGTGGTAGCAAAACAACATATTGCACTTGGAAGTGTAACTTTCAGGGAGACAATTGCATCTCTTTATTTTTACTGAATTACATTTTAAACTTTTACATTGCCTGCATATTTTTATAGGATGTTTTTAGAGACAAAGATGCTTTAAGAGCATATTAAATGGGTATGTATTATTTCTTCATTGTATATGAGCTACTTTTTCTCTTCTTACCTTTAGCTGCATTTCAGGAACGGATGATTCCTGTTAAGGTGTGACACTGAAAGGATGTAGTGACTGCTGTGAAGAGAGTCTTTGATGAAAAGATAATCACAGCCTTGGACTTCTGTTCGCCAAGTTGGGAATCTTGGAGGCAGCCCCATCTTGTGAAATTACGGCCCTGGAACCTTCCTGCACCTCTGTAGTGCTGCATTGAGGCAGTTATTGCATAAAACACAGCAACAGACAATGCTCAACACCATTGAGCTCAAACTCTATGACATGTGGAAATGATTGTAAAATACTGTGTAAAAATAATGTTCAACACCTTTTCTCAAAAATAAAAATAATGTTTTCAAACCACCTTCAAACGTCAGTTTTTTTAGTTTCATGAAGCTCCTATAGTAGCATAAGTGTTTTAGGATGATATTTCTAGCTCCAATAGGAAGCCCAGAGGACAAAAAATGACTTTTCTACATTTAATGATGTGAGTCAGGGCTAAAAATAGCATAAAATCTCAGATTTATGATTAAGCCACAAAGCTACCCTTTCATTTTAAGACTATGTCTGTTAGAACAAGTACTGTTCAAGAACAGTGCAATGTGATTAGCTGTTATGAATATGTATGCATTTCCAAGGTCTCTTGAATCAGGAGAGGGATGAAGGGCAGTTTTGTGGTGAAAGACTATCTGGAACTAAGGAATTTAATTTTCCTGAGACTCCCTGGACCATTTAGGATCTGCTTTCAAAAGAGCTATGACACCACAGCGTTTATTTACCATAGCTGAGGTTGTGCACACATGAGCTCTGAAAGATCAGTCTCTTAAGCTCTCATGACTGACCACAGTCTGAAAACAGAGACTGATTACTTCAGCAACAAGGTATTGTTTATTTCCCTTTATGCTGATGTGCATGTAGGGTGTTTTTACTACCTTTTATTTTCCAGGGTTCTTGAACATCATCTCCACTTCTCATCTAATAGTGATGGTCTCTGAATGCCTCTTGGATTTAAGCACTTCTTTGCTTAATAATTCTGCTTAATACCTGCTTGATTTATGCAGCTTGGGTCCTTTATACAGCCTTCACTTTGAGACTGAATTCGCTGACTTTTGTCTAGCAGAGAAAATAAGTACCTCTAGCAGAGAAAATAAGCTTGAAATACTCATGTGCTTGTGCCCTAGTATATAAAGGGCAGATTAATTCCAAGCTATAAAAAATAAACAGCTTTGTTTGTTCCTAAGAGGATTTGGACTGAGTAGAGTTGCTTTATAAGTATATGACTTCTTAATATTGAAGTTGGGAAATGAAACAGAAAACATAAAATTCAAAAGTTTCTGCTTTGGTATTTTCAATTTAACTATTCCCTGGGCTGGAATTTATCCAAACTTAAACCTGTAGCAATCAAAAAGTGTTTGTTTGTTTGTTTTGTTTGTTTTTAATAAATACAAAACCAAATCTATCATGGAGAGATGAAAGAAAAGGACTGAGGGGAATTCATAGGATATATCTAACTGAACAGCCCTAAGAGACCAATCCACAAAGCACATCCTCTAGCCCTTTCCAAACCACACTCCACACCAGCAGGGACCATCCTCATGCTGGGAAATTCTGTGAGAATACTCACATAGTTTTACAGCCAAATACAGCCATTGAGCTCCACACAGTTGTGTGTGTTTGGTCTTCTGCATGAGTCTTTTGAAACCAGCAGCTTTTCTTTCTTTAAATATCTGAAACTTTTTTTTTTTTTTTTTTTTTTTTTTTTTTTTTTTTGGGAAGAGTAGGCCCAAATCACTCCTGCCTTCTAATTCCAGCACGGTGCCATAGATGAGCATAATCTCACCACATCAATGCTAGATGTGACTACCTCACATGTGTGATGGGGTGTTTTCAAGTTTCAGGGAATGTTGCAAGTGCAGGGAGGGAAAAGGTATGTCAATAACATAAACAGAACATGCCCTCAAAGGGAGATAACATCTGAGAAAACAGAGAGGCAGGTGTGGTTTGTGAAATTGGACTGAGAATCCCTCATGGGACAACTGGTAGGTTTCTGGGAGGTTATAACAGGAATAAGGGTGAGAACCCTTAATCAAGAGTTTCCTCCAGAGCTGGGAAGTGTCATGTGAAGGATGAAGACAGTATAGGTAAGGGTGTCAATAAGGACAGGAAAGCCTGGCAAGACTTCCATAAAGAAACACAATCATAATTAGAGGCAGCTCTAAGTGAGAGCTAAGGAAGGAATTCAACCCTGAAATACACTTGAACTGTGGATATACTTAGAAAGGATATGAAAGTAAACAAAGCAGAATATGTGCCCGTATCAGAGGGCTGCGCATCTGTATTCTTTCCCAGCTAACTATTTTCCTTCCCCAAAGCTGCAGGCCAGCTTCTCACCTTCTTCTGCTCTTGGCATCCTACCCTTTCCACACAGCTGCAAAGACCCTGATCTTCTTTCATGAGCTTGAGCTCTCATCTCATATTCACAGTGTTACTTCAAACTAAGTGCACTATTTTAGTATTTAAAGAAGTAACAGATCATTTTGGCTTTAAGTGTCTGTAAAGTTCAGCTGATGTATGCAATAAGCTTATCACTTTGGATCAGCGCAGAATTACTTCTGACTCTTTCTTAACATGTGTGACTAATGACACCTCTGTCACACTATTCCAGCAAAGAATTTCCTGGTAGAACAACATTGCTTTGGGTACAAGCAACAATACAATTTTCCAATAAAGCATGATGGCAGAGTGCCTTGCACAGTCAGAACAGGAAAATGGAGCATTGTAGATGATTGTTCCTGAGAACATTTTAATGAGCAGTGCCAGCAGTAACTAGCAATGCCACCATGCGTGCACAGCAGGACCTATGGATGTTGATACAGCCGTTATCCCCAGCCCGCCCAACGGCCGCTCCCGCCGGCGGCCGTTAGCGCTCGGCGCCGGTAACGAACTACACCTCCCAGGGTGCCCCGCGCGCGCGGGCGGGCGGGCGCCGGGGCGGCCATGTCGGGCAGCGCCGCGGCGGCGGCGGAGGCAGAGGCGGAGGAGGAGGCCGCGGCGCCGGACTACGACGCGGCGGAGCTTTACACGCGCGTGTTCCCCGTGCGCGCCCTGCGGCGCTGCTGGTGGCGCCAGCTGCGGCCGCGCGACCTCTCGCTGGCGGCGGAGGAGGAGGATGGTGATGGTGATGATGATGATGATGAGGCCGTGGCGGCGGAGCTGGGCTGCGCGGCGGAGACGGCGGCGGAGCTGCGCACCGTGTGCAGGTGGGCGCCCCCGCGGCTCCCCCGCGCTGTATCCCGAGGGGAAGGAGCCGGGACGCAGCTGGGGCCGGCGCGCGGCCGGTGGCGCCGGGCCCGTCCCGCCCTTTGTGGCTGCGGGTTGTGCCGGCGAGGCCCGCGGTCACCTCGCTGCCCCGCCAAAACCCTGCGCAGGGGTCGGGATGGGGAACGAAAACGCTCCTGCCGTTTTAGCCTGGCTCCCGTGTGTCTTTGCTCAGCTTTGCACGGCAGTGAACGGCAGGCCAGTGCCGAAGAAGGGTCAGAACTGTCCAGGGACTAAAGCAGCAGGAGCTAACAAGCTAAAGCAGAAAGGCATTAAGACACTGAGGTTAGATTAACTGCTACACTCATATTGTCTTATTCGGCCTGCAAGAAAGGCCAAATTTTGCCCAGAAAGCCCCACAGAAAGCATCCCAGTTGATGGTTAGTGTGTAGCTCATGCCCAAGAAGGGCATGCCAGGCTTCTGCTGCTCTCTGTTTAGCTTTGGGCATGTTTGTCCCTTGGTTACTGACATCTCAAAGACACTGCGGTATCTGCTGGTTATTTCAAATGCAAGATGAAAGCTGTTTGCCTTCACATACTGAGCAGAATGAGCTTAATCTCAGATGTGAAGCAAGAAGGAAAAATCTGTGCAGTAGGTATAATTGCACCATACATTGAACTCTCTTTGATGGGTTTTCCTTCAGTGGCCTACATCTATGATACATACAAAGATTTGCAGATATTGTGCTGTGGATACATCCTCCTAAATATTTTCAGAGCAATAACCTGAACGATGGGGGGATTATACATCAGACTGAATTGCAGCAACATTATGATATTGTCCTAATGCCAGTAATAGTAAAGTTAGTAAACTTAGTAAGTCCCTTGAAAAAGTTCATTTGATGATGATTGTGTATTTAAATAATGACAATACCTCAGGAAAAGGAGAAAGAGAGATAGAAATAGCTGTTGCTTTAACACAAGGCAGTGAACAAGCAGAAGTAGCAATAGAAGGCTAAGAGCTCAGAGTTTGGTGTCTGAGCTTGTAGGGCAGTGATGTGTCTAGTGTTGAGAGCTTAATAAGCCATTCAGAAGTTGAGACTTTCAGAGGCACTTTCAAGGCAGGAAGAAATCCACTTGCTGAATTATATCTTGCCTTGACTGTGGAGGAAAAATTTGCCACACATTCTTACTGCTTCTAACGGTAGCTTAACTAAAACAGTCTTTGGCTGTCACAGTTCTAGTGACTGGCATTGTGGTGTGTGCTTTTTATTTTTTACCACTGCTAGGCTTGTGAAAAGCGGAGGCTGACATTTACAGTAAAGAAGATGCAGCTATTCTGATGTGGCAGTGAGTGTGGGAATTATTCCATAAGGTTTTTTAGGGTAGGTGTAGTCCCTGATTGCTCCTTTGCTACAACAGACTCTCTTCAGAAATGCTACAGCTTGATCATGTCTGTTGCTATTTTAGCTTGAATGTTGGTCTGATTTTTCTCTGCTTTGTTTACTCTTTGCTTCCATCCCTTCAGTTTTTCTTCTCTTCTGCTTCCTTCCATTTCTGCTACATTTTGTCTGCCGTGTACACTTGCTGCTGAGTATATTGTGAAAAGTAGTGCTGTCTGATGACAAGATGTGAGAAGAAAAAAGGACAGATGATCTGTCTGGAGGAGTGAACAGGTCATCTGGCAGCTGCCTGCTGGCTTTGCAGGAGAATGAAGATAAAGCTGCACATCCTGGTGTGACCTTTCCCCTGTGCAGGCTAGAATCCCAATCCCTAATCTCCATGTGCTTTTGCTTTTCAGACTAAATAGTCCTAGTCTCTTGAATCTCTCTTTACATGGGCCAGCATCAAATCACTGCCTCTGATCACTTTCACTTGTCTGCTCTGTGCTGTCTGTATTCCTTCTAGAAGAGATGGCAGTACTGGACGATTCCAAGATCTGTTCCATAGAGTCCCTGGGTCACATTTACTGTTGATGCAAATATGATTTCTGTGCACTGAAGTGAAGACATCCTTGGTGTAAAAGCCTTTTTTTTTTGTCTGTGAATTGCTCTTCTTGGATGTTAAGCAGGTTTCCTCTGTATAGAAGAGAGATGGGACAGTGTGGATACTTTCCTTAGATATATTTTAAAAAACAGATGTCACTGGATTATGGCAATCTTTCATAAAGTCAGGATTAAGTTTTTAAATAGGTATAGAAAGTCTTGGTTAGATTGTATGTGACATAATACACGTTGAAGTATTCATTTTGATAAAGGATTTTTCAGTGAAGAGTAACAGAATAAGGTTTAACTTGCTCCATGTCCCAACAGGCTGTGATCGAGGCAGTGGTTTATTTTCTTCCTTTGTGAAGACCAAACAGAATATAGGAAATTAAGAAAAATTCTTTGTTTGCTCGTTTGGATCTGACTTAATAAGAATGCTGTTCTGTTTGCTTGTTATTCTCTCTTGCCTTCCGAGTGATTTGTTCTGTACATATAGGACAGGCTTAGGCTCAGATCAGTGTGGATTTTAGGCAGGTCAAGGGAGGTGAGGTTTACAGGTACCTTATTCCACTTCAGCCCTAATTCACCCTCTTGTTTTATTAGAAGGGGTAGTTGTAAATATCTCTAGGGATGTGTTATAAAGCTGCATTAAGCTAGCATTAACGTCTTAACGTATTAGTATTTAGCATCTTGCAGTATTAGTGTCTTAAAGGTGATGAAAGTACTGCCCTTAAAATATATTCAATATAAAGGGTAATATAAACACTACATTTGTTTACCAGGCAAACATCAGGCAAATTATTAATGCACCCTTTAAGTAAATTTCTAAAAACTGAGAAGGCTGATTGGGGTGCTTATTCTGAGAAAAGTTAAGTCATGGTGATTAAATGCTACAGTGGCAGATTATTTTCTAGTTCAAATTTCCTCGAATTTGCCTTTAGGCTTTTATTCATAACCTTAAAATATTCAGTTATATGATTCGTCTTGCTTGAAGAATCTTTGCATTCTTTTCTGAAGGAAAACCTTCAAGTGTTACAATCATAGAATCATTATCATTGGAAGAGATATTCAAGATCGAGTCCAACCATAAAATGTTGTTCCTTACAGTTCATCTTAGTGTGCATGAAGTATTTTGGCTAATGTCTTTGCTATTGTTTCTCCAGTCCTGTAATTAAGTTCACTAGTAGTTGTTTAAGCGATTGCACTAGTAGTTTTTTTATGGGATATTCTTTGCAGGGTCACCATGGAATCCCATATTTGTGGTTGTCAGGAGTGAGTTATGCTTGGCTGCAGATCTTGTATCATACACAGTTTAATGTGTTGGACTAATTCTTTGTCTTATTTTTGGAAGGGATTGGCATGTGTTTTCTGTCTGGAAAACCACAGGGCCACAGACCAAGTGGTGTGGTTCTGTTGATCTCAGTGGTTATCCTGGAGTAGGCCCATCTGCTGTCGCCTATGGAAAGAGCTTTCCAAGGGTTCAAAGCGTGTGTTACGATGAAGTAGAGCATGCGTTATTAGATGCACAGAAGGCTGTGTATCATTCAGGGTTCTTAGTTTCCAGGGGCAGAATTATCTGTGTCTACCTTCTCTAGGATCTGTGGAGCTTCTCAGAGATCCAGTGGGGGTTTCTGCGTGTTCCAGCTACAGTTCTGTCCTTGTAAGGGAACTGGGGAGGCAGGTATCCTGCCTTCTCTGTTGCATCATGTCCACCTGGAGTTGCTCTCTAAGGAACTGTAGGGCTGGCAGCCAGATGTGCTGACCGCGCTCGGGGCCGTGCCGCGTAGGAAGGAGACGACGGTGAGCCCTGCTGCTGGTGCAAAATGGTGAGGCTCACCGACACCTTTGGTGCAAGTGAGGCTTCCTAGCAAGAGGTAAGTTATGTTCTCACATCCTGCAGATAACCTGTTGCTTGTTTGAATGAGCAGAGATGTCTGCAAAATGTCAGGTCTGAAGTGAACAGGCAGGGAGACTTCAGTAAGCAAATCTGAGTGAGCGAGTGGCAAGCAGGTTGTTTGTTTGTTTGTTTTTAATTGGCCACAGAACAGTGCACTGTGTGTCATGTTGCACAGCAGGGGCCACACATGAGTGATATGAGCTGCCAACCTGCTTAAGTAATCTTCCCTGAATGGAGAACAGCCCCATCTAAGGGGCTGCTGCCTGTTCCCTGTGCTCACATTCCTCTCCAGTCTGTTAGTTACTGTTCCTCAGCACAGTTCAGTCCCTGCTCTTTATTTAGAGTTTAGTTGACTCTGCCTTTAGTTCCTCAAGTGGGAGTCTAAGAGTAAGGTTGATGCTTTTAATACGAGATTGTAATGAGTTGCTGCACAGCTTCTCCTGAAAAGGTACATCTGAATGATGAATCTCTTTTTCTCACTAACTCGAAAAGAAGGTTTTTCCACTTGAAATAAAATTCTAAGAGAGGAAGGTTAAAACCTTTGTGTAGATGCTTGATGGTAAGAAAGTATTGAAATAAGAGTAAATCCAAGTCATCTTTAAGTGACTGCGTTGGAGCATAAGAAATAGGTCATCTACCCAGAACTAAAATTTTGTCTGATTTGTGCTTGATATCAGTTGATTCCAGACTTGATTCCAGATATCTCTCCATTTTAAATAATATGCTCTTGATAATTTATAAGTTACAAAGACAAAGTTCTTTTCTTACTCACATAAAGTGACTATGGTCATTGAGCCAGCAATTCCTTGTGTTTTTTTGAAGAAAAAGATAACAGATACTTCTGTGATAGTGTCAGTATTATTATAGCAGCATTCAGAGACGTAAGTGGTTTATGAAATGGCTTAGGAGAATTTATACTATTGAAAGATTGGAGGGAGCAAATATGGTGTCTAACAGGTTTCATTTTTGTGGCATTTCTATCCTCATTTATGTTAAGAAAACCTGGTGTTGGTATTATCACTTTAGGTCATCACTGCAGTCAAAAGTCATTGTTCTACGCATCCTTCCTACATTGTGTGGTGATTTGCACTGGACCAAAAAATTCTAGTTAGGTTCAATTTGTATCGGTTGAGTTCTCTCCAGACGTGTGAACAGTAAGGAGGAAAAAGATCAGAAGATGGAAAAAGGAAGTGCAAGGGTGCAAGGAAGGTTAATCCTGTCACTTTCGCATAAGCTTTGTTTTATTCTTACAAGAAAAAGTGTGGTGTGAATTATTGCCTTAATCCAGTAAATTCATTTGGGAATTAAGTGGCTTTGCCTACGCTCAATATGATATGTTTGTACCTGGTAAGAGTGCTACCTTGCTATGCAGATTGTTGAGGTTACTGATTCTTTTGTGGGTTGAACCTGTTCTCCCATGTATCATCAGAAATTTGCAGTATATGGGTAAGATTTGAAAAAGACAAGTGATGTTTCTGCAGTATAGAAAGTGTTTGTCACACGTTTTGAACTGGGCTTGTTACACCTTTGTAAGGAGCTCTGCTTGGTAAGGCGGAATGCAAAGTAAAGATAAAATTTGTTCCATCTTTCTTACTGATTATAATTATGAAAAATGTTTAATAGATGATTTGGTTGTTGTTCTAGTGTTGATATGTTGATACCTCCTGATGAAGAAAAGGACCCAGAAGTGATTCCTGAAGATAGCGCTCTATTAACTCTTCGGTATGTTGTTAAGGTACCCCAGCAGAACCCTGCTAACAAACCCACCCAATCATGAAAGTGTGGCTCATCGCATGCTCACTTTCCAGGTGGCAGTGTGTCTTCTGAAGCAGTTTCCAGAAGTACTTTAAGGGCAATAACACCTTCTCTTGATGGGATAATTGGCATTAGTCTTCTGCTGTCATGTTACTTAGGAATGTTTTGGTGAGAAATACAGAATATACTGTCTGTGTTAAAGTGTTTTTCTAAAGTGGTTGTTGTATGTTGAAAGACCTGGGAGTCTTTCAGTACACAACATTGGGGAGTTCTGATGCTGGATGCCTCTGAAATGGCATCTAAATTTGGAGCATGATGAGGGGAACTTCACAAAAGGATGCACAGAAGATTCCCCAAAAGCCTTGTGATAGATGTCTGTAAGCTTTTGTGTTTACTGGCACAGAACCACACAAGGACATGCAAAGTGTAAGTGTTCAAGCTGCAGTTTTGTGTGTCTCTTTCTTCTTAGTGGAATTCGTTAATTTTACCAGTGCATTTCCATAGTTTGAGCCATGTTACAACTATATTACTTAGTGAGTTCTAACCTTAACACTTGGCCAATTCAGACTTACTTTTAATGTCCTTCAATTGTAGTTCTTTTGCAATTAATGTAAAGAAGTATGTGCTGAGGTTGCGCTCAGTGTCACTTTTGTTGTTACTGAAAAGTTACGACAAGTTCCCAGGGTAAAAGGACTTGTCCTGAAAGTTAAAGTGAGTTCAGTGTATAGTGGTTAAATGTGTTTATTATAATAGATGTTCTATGTATGATAGTTGTTTTTTTTTTTTTTTCTTCATAGAAAAGATACTCTGATTTCAATGCCAGGAAAGTACAAATGCCTCAAGGTTGGGAAGGGTTTTTTTTTTTTTTTAATTTTATCTTGCTTTGTATTTGAACATGAGTTGAATACCTCTAAACTGGAAGGAGTAGTTGAAACAGACTCCTCTTAAGTAGCAAAGTGTTTTTTTTTCTAGGAGAGCCTGCTTGGATGAGATTTTATTGTTTTTCTGGAAAAATGTTTTAAAGCTGCCTAATAATTTGTGTGACCCTTTGGACAGATGGGGAGGGGACTCTGTAAGCTGGTCTTTACCACCAGGTTTCCTTAGAGTCAGATTATGACATAGTATGACAGACTAAAATTGACAGAAGTTCTGTTCTTTGAAAACATAATAGCTTCTGTGTTGTTTGAAAATCTGCATAGAGATTAGTTGTTAGTGCATAAAGCTATTTAATTTATTTTTTTCCATGTTCCTACCCTTCAGAATTAGAAAGAAGGCGCTAGAGAGGCGAGAAGAAACCATAATTGTGGATCGGGCTTGCAGACAAGAAACACTTGCTTATGAGATGGTAAGATTACTGGTCAGCTGGTAGGGCTTCACCACAATACAGTGCAGGCAATATACCACCTCTGGTTGCTGCTTCTTTTAAAAAACCTCCCCCCTCCACATTTTTTTCCTCTTTATCTCTCACTCTCTTATGACTCTGTATGTTATTTATGCAGACTGAGTTTGCAGGTAACAATTAAGAGATAGAGAGAGACTGCAGAAAGGTAGGCCACCCTAAAATTTTAGGGACAGGAACTCCTCTTTTACAATCTGCTTGTGCTAAATGTAGGTTGGAGAAACTCCAGTCCATTACTGCTGTACTAGTTGTTCACAACTAGAGCACTTGTAGGGGATGCAGCATACTGAATATTAGGTGAACATACTGTGGGACTAGGCAAAATGCTTGTGTGTTTGCTCCTGCAATTCTGTTGTGGAGTCGAAGCGTTCAGGTATAAATGGTTATGGCCTTCGTTCTGCAGAGCTGAAAGAAGAGAGTAGAGGCATGGTAATGGTAGCTTCATAATTCTGAGCTGCATAACACAAATTTCGGAGCCACTCTGTGCTGAGAGTGCAGTGATTAACCATTGAAAATTCGTTCTGGATGTATATTTTTTAAGATTTCTTAAAAGCCAGTAAAAATAGATATCCTAGATTAAAAAAAAAAAAAAGTTCTTAAATGCACAGGTTTGAGCATCCATGGCTTGAACAAGAAAAACACAAATTACTGTAAAAGGTAGGAAAGGAGATACAGAGAGAGTGGGACATAATTTTTGACTTTTAAATACTTTTCCCTTAAGGTTTCCTGGAGACTCAGATCCAGGTTTTCATTGAATAGTGTCTTATTTCTATTTCTGAAGGACAATCATATGGACAGTTACTGCATCCTTCAAGGAAACTGTGGTGTCCAGTTTGTGTGCCAGAGATGTGGCCAAGCTGTATGACACAGGATGTGAACAGTTACCAACCTGGGTGTGGAGTATGTTCGCATTAGGAGAGGGATGCAGAAGGATAGAGTACGTATATTTCCGAACTGGTAGCAAACAGCAGTACACACTTCTACTATTAGATGTGAGGAAGAACTTCGTTCCTGTGAGGGTGTCAGACCCCTGGCACAGGCTGCCCAGAGAGGTTGTGGAGTCTCCTTCTCTAGAGATCTCCCATACTCGCCTGCATGCCACCCTGTGCCACGTGCTCTGGGTGTCCCAGCTGGAGCAGGGGGGTTGGACTAGATGATCTCTAGGGGCCCCTTCCAACCTCAGCCATTCTGTGACTCTGTGGTAGATAGGAAGAATGCTTTGTGCTTGTGAGAAGTGTTTTTTGCAACCATCATTCTCTCTCAGCTTGTTGAAATGATAGGAAATTGTTACTGCCACAGGAAAGAACTTTCCCTCATCTTCACAGCTGGAGCTATGCCTTAAACATAGGATGGAAATGCTTTCAGTTCTTACTTAAAATATAGTTGTGTGGCAGGCAGTACTGGATTTGGGGGTTGGATTTTGAAAAAATCAAGACCACCAACTATGTCCAACTTCTTTAGTAAGAGACAGTGTTGCATTAACTTCTATAACCTCACCCTATGGCGAATTTCTAGGTCAGCCTTTCTCAAGGTGGGAGTTGTGATCCTCTTTTTGATGTGAAAGCATCTGAAGGGGGTTTTCAGGTAAAGGGGTAGAAATTGATAGCAGCTGGCTTCCACTAGGGTGGAGGCATGGTTATCTGCCTCAAATTCCTGGAAATAACTCTGTTAGTCTAGAGCTGATGAATGGAGTAATTGTGGCAGGTTCTCACCTCAATGTCTTGGAAAAACTAGTCTGTTATCAGTTCAGAAGGCTACCCTAAGACAGAGTTGAGAAGCAAACATTAGAACAGAGTTTCTCAAACTTTTATCTAGAAGATATATTAGCAGTTGTTAATATGAGGTGTATGCATATCTTTATTTTTCCAGGAGTCTCATGCAATTGGAAAGAGACCAGACAATCCAGCAGATCTAGTTGAGGAGGGAGAGCTGCTTTTGACTCTCAATATCTTCTATCCCGTCATATTTCAGAAGGTTGGTACTGAGTTACCTGCATTGTATTCTGATGCCTTTTCCATACTCAGTTGCTTGGGGATGCAAGCCATTAAAATCAGTTAGACTGCCAAGAGAGTGTGTTATTATACAAAGCAAGCCTTTAAATTATGGTAACTTTTTAGGCTTGTGTTAGAACATGTCTTTCATTATCGGTTAGTGGTTTACAGAAATAAATTCTTGTAATAATTACTCAGCAGTTACTTGATTTTACAGAAGGCCCAAAACATGTAACACATGAAAAATGAAGTACTTTTTCTGCATACGAAATAAGTTTGCTAAGCTTCCTCTTCTTTCTGCATTTTCTTCTGGGGAATGTAGCTTTTGGGCTTCAGGAGAACTTCCTAATCACTTTAAGAAAGACTGAGACAAGATGCTCTTTCCGATCATAGGGAGGTGATGTTCCTTGTGGTACTGCTAATGACCCCAAGTGGTCACTGAGCAGCAGTTCTGAAGATTGTTTGCTTTGTTTGTTTTTTGAAGTTCATAAATTGCTTTTTTTCTGTAGCATAAAGATCACAAGCCCTTTCAGACGGTCCTTGTACTGGGCAGTCAGAATCTCACTGAGCTGAGAGACTCTATTTCCTGCGTCAGTGACCTCCAGATAGGTGGTGAGTTCAGCAGTCAGCCAGATCAAGCTCCAGAGCACATCAGCAAGGTAAAAGCTTGTATGTTGAAAGCCCTGCATGAATAGAGAAATTGGAGAACATACAAAAGAGTGTGAGGGAGGATTTCTTCTCAGCACTAAATCTAGGTGGTTTGACTTTAGTTGCGGCCTGCACCAAAACTAACAGCTTTCTGGTAACATTGCCAAGCTAATCTGTTTGAAGCATTCTTGATGGCGTGTCAAGTGCTATCACTGGAATGTAGTGCTAGTAGCAGTAAGTTCTTGTGTGTATATGTGCCTGTGGACAGACTCTTATTTGAAATATGTTCTAAAATGCCAGGGATAATAGAAATCCAAAGGTTCATCATCTCCCTTTAACTTAACATGCTTTGGTTTGCAAGTTGTTGCTGAGCAAAAGGAAGAATGGAGATCATTTCCCTGTTCTCCACCTGCTGTTTCTTTTGGGTGGATGCAAGAAAAGGACTCATTCCATTTATAACATGAAAAAACATTCCTTCTTGTTTAAGAAAACAGAAAGACATTCCAAGTACTAGTTTTTTCATGTGTGCAGAAGTAAATGGAAGAATATGAACAAACCTTTCCACTGCTATCTAGTCAAATAGTGGTTGATTAGTTCTGAGTTTCAAGGTTCAACTCTTCTTGATTGTGCAGAGGAGACATGTGAGTTGTGAAAGAGGGTTGAGATTTGGCTTTCTTACCTGCATGATTTCCCCACAGTAAATGAACACCATCACGTGTGGCCTCCCACGAAGAGCCAGTACTGAGCAGTGTGCATTAATTGCAGTCATTAGCTTCAACCATGACTATGAATTGACAGCTTGCAGTGGGATGTTGGCTAAGTGTGTGGAAAGTCTTTGTGATAAATTTGCATGTTGTTTCAGAAGGACAGTAGTTTAGTAGGATTTGCTTCCTTGCAGTCCAGAAGAGAAGCAGCTAGAAATATATTAGTCTTTCCAAGCAGAAAAACAACTTCTGACTAAAATTTATTTTATGTATATATTTATCCGGACTCCACAAAAGAGGCTCTTTAATCATGGGTAACCAAAAAAGGCAACCACAGCCTTTTGGTGTCAGCCCTGGCCTCAGTTGAAGCACAGATGGAGTATATAGGTATGCAAAAGCACTGTGTTCCTGTTTTTACAGATTAGGCACTTTGTTAGGACGATTTTTTAGATTTTAATTTGTGTAAATAGGTTTAACTTCTATTTTGTTCCCACTATTCCTGTTTTTGTTTGTTTGTTTTGTTTTTGTCAGACTTTGTTTCTGTGCAAGGGTCACGGATCTTTTATGCAGAGACTATTACTGGGGTTCCCTGGAGAAATGTAATGCAGAATCTCTCCTCACAGGCTGAAGGATAATGCAGGGCTTGAGAGGAAGAAATGTCTTCAAGCCATATTTCTGGCCAGCATTCGTCAGGAAATACCTGAGTGAAATTCCCAAGAAGTTTATAACAGGGCTTCCTGTGACCTTCTCTTCCCTCTAGCAAGCGGCTGTTTTTGGAAATTTAGCAAACTTTTAAGCACTGATGAACTCTGAACTGTGTGACCCTCAAAAGTTGAATATAGCAGTATTTAGGATTTATAGTTAAGAGAATTGAGGAGAGTAACAGTGCAGGGTCTAACAAATCTCAGAGGAAAAGGCATTCCTACCACTGTGCCTCTGTGCAAGTGCTCTACAGTCATGAGTGCGGCCTGTGTCTACAGTGTCTGCATGCTCTGGCTTTTGCCACCTTAGAGCTTAAACCTGAAGAAGATCCCCCTACACATTTGTTCCACATTAATGAGGAATAAAATTGGTCTGGAACTTGAATACCCAGTTGGCTATGGCTTTCCGATTTGATTGTTTAGTCTGTTGATTCCTCAGTCCCCAGCCTGTAAAACAATTCATATTTCCTTCTCTGTCACCTATAACTGTTCGCAGGAGTTCAAATTTACATGTTTTTGGTGTATTTTAGTATCACTTGATGTATTATAAATCTGCATGCGTGTGCAGTATGTGCAGAATGTCTGAGAAATAGTTTGTACAGAAATATTCCACTTTGAAATAGTTCCGGGTAGATTCAGTCAATGTCCCTAAACTTCCAGCTACTTCCATTAGTGAATGCTGTAGAAAGCAACTTGCCCTTTTTCCCATCCAGAATGGATTTACATTGTGGCTATATGGTTTTTGTGATAGAAGTTACTATATTTTTACTATTGCTTTTCTTCAGCAAAATGCAATAAGGTAATCGAACAGTATAGTTTCTTGCTTGCTTTTGCTTCTTGTTCTGAGGCTTCTCTCTGCTTCAAGATTCCATGCATGGTGATGTTTCCTGCCTCATCTAAAATGTTTGCAAAGCCCTCTGCAAGGCTTCTGTTCAGTTTGATAACATATTCTGTAATACGGCCTTAGTCTTGAGGAAATTATGGAATAAACCCAAACAGATTCTTTTTATATGCCAGGAAGAACCTGAAAGGGCACATTTCAGAAGTAAACTTTACATTGATAAAAAAGCACAGCCTTTCCTCAAAGAAACTTGTTTCTATAAAACAGTTTTGACAACAGCAACAAAAAATGGAAATTATGGGAAGCAGATGCTTGCCTTAGGGTACCTTTCTTCTTCTCTTCTTCAAGAAGTTAAACTGTGTCTGTATTTATGTGTTTTTTTCCTTTTTGACTATATGTAAGTCATGTTAAACTGTTCTGCTTCTTCCTGCTCTTGTGTAACTGTTTTGAAGTTCCAAAACTACATATTGTTGATATTATTTCAAAATACATTTTGTCTCTAATATTTAGTTTTAGTAGAAGAGAAATCTCAGGATGTTGTTGTGCAACAGTGTAGATGGATGAAAAGAGTGATATTTGGTTGTGTTGGCTCAGTGGGATGCATATTTTATGAGGCTGCAAGTGCCTAGGAACCTGTTTTTTAATACAAGATTATTGCATAAGTGTACATGTTAGTGGTCCTACTGCAGAATTTAATGCATGTGTAGAGGAGACTAAAGGGTTAACTCCAATTCTTGAGGTGATTCAGAATCAGATGAGTCCAGGCGCTGCTGGCAAGTGTCATAAAATGCTAATTATCATTGAAAGACAGAAAGATTGGTACAAACAGCTTGCATGCCTCCATGTGACAAGTGGTGCCATTAGGGGTGCATTTTGATGGATAGTGGAGTTCTTTTTGAGACCCGGGAAGAGGGATGATTCAACCTGCTGAATTTACATCTTTGCATTATTTACATGGAAATAGCTAGGGACTTGCCCCCAGTGAAGCTCGCTTGCTTCGCTGACTGGTAGAAGAAAGTGTGGAACGGAACAAGCCAGCAAGAATTCCCTGTTGTCCTAGCACATGGTGACCTGACCTACCTGACCTTGCTGAACGTGTGGCCTTTTTTTTTTTTTTTTTTTTTTTTTTGGTCAGTGCTTTGCAGTTGCTTAATTTTTGCAATTTTTTTGTACTTTGATAGAAATCTGTAAGTGGGAATAGAGGTAGTAATAAGAGAACCAATAGAACCAGTACTGGCTTCAGCACAACATGAGCAGAGTGATTCCGTAGCCAGCGATGGTGCAAGCCTTGTTGTGGCACCAGCATCTAAAACCAGTGCAGATCTTATCCTATAAACTTAAAGAATTAGGCTTTTTTGTGTAATTTGGATACCTAAAATGCACGTTCTTGAGATGTTTTTGTAATACTTTCAGTGTTTAGTCTAGTGTAACACTAATGCAGACTTTGCTTTCTCGCTCCCCTCCCTCTTTTTCAGGATCTCTACAAATCTGCTTTCTTTTATTTTGAAGGCATCTTTTATAATGATAAAAGATACCCAGAATGCAGAGATCTGAGCAGGTACGGTGCATATTTACATGTGTGTGTACATTAGTGAGAGGAAACCACTAGAGAAGGAAAATCTAGCCTTTAAAAAATTATCTATGGTCTTTTTAGAACTAGTAAGTATAGTATATGAAGTTAGAGTGGACTTCATATGATCTCTGCTAATGTTTGGTAGATTTTTAAATAAATGTTTATTTTTAACTTTTTAACTGCTACTTCCTTTTTGAAAATAAGAAGTGTTTTGCTCTGTTGTGATAGGAGGTTAGAGAGAGGAAGACACTTGCCAGTTGTGTCTAGAGTTGCCATCTCTAGTTGTGATGGTCACTGAAAAACTTGCCCATGAGGTCAAGCCTCTACTGTGTAGGGGCTGTTATTTTCCTCAGTATAAAGGATGTGCTGAGTGTCTTCATGGGAAGTCATCAAGGAGATTGACTGCTGAGAAAAAGAAATCTGAAAGGTCCTTGAGAGTTTTGGGTTTATTTGGAGCTATAGCTCACACTGTTGTGTGCTGGTAGGAGCTAAGGGCTTTTTGACGCGCTGGTGAAACGTAAGCAATCGAGGCGTTAGGAGAGGCGGAGTGGAAGAGGCTTATGCTCTGGCTAGGTGACGTAGTTCCTGGGCTTGGTCTGTGACCGAGCGCAGTGCGTGATTTCCACCCCTCCTCCTCTGCGTGTCAGGAGTGATGATAATCCCCACGGAAAAGATTCTTATCACGCTTTTACAACGCGGCCTTCCTTTCCTTGCCTTCTCTTTCAGGACAATCATCGAGTGGTCAGAATCTCATGACAGAGGCTATGGAAACCTTCAGTCTGCCAAGATGGAAGACTACACATTTAATGATTTGTCACTCAGAATTGGCTTTCCCTACCTTTTCTGCCACCAGGGCAACTGTGAACACATTGTCATAATCACAGATATAAGGTAAGCTGTTGCTTTGAGAGAGGCCTCTGATTGTTGAAGGCATATGGCGTTGAAAATTTGTTTGAGTAGCTTGAAGGTTATCCAGTTGTCTTCTGCAGACTTCGTTCTAGATTCGATTACGTATGCATGCGGCTGTCGCCACAGAAAATAGTGATCTTCCTTGCACTTTTTTGTTTAAACAATTTGTTCTGTATAAAAGTATTACTTTCCAGCCAGCGCGGAATGAGTGCAGTTTGGGGAGGATGACAGCCAAGGTGAAAGCACGTTCTGTGCAAAGCAAGTGCATGGCACAGAAGCACATTCTGCGTGAAGCAAGTGCGTGTCTCTCCTGCGCCCTGGTTGTGGAGCACTGTGCTGGCAGCACCGCTGGCCCCGAGCTGGTGCCGGCAGAGGGGAGTGAGAAGAGAAGGGTGGGCTGGGGCCGGGGAGGCGAGGAACGGTGCGAGGGCGCCCGGCCGGCGCCGGGGCAGCACCGCGGCGGTGGCACGAGAGCCATCTCCTGTTCCCAGGAGCCTGATACATCTAAGCTGGGGTAATGAGTTGTGCTTCCAAAGATGAACACAACCAAAAAAAGGCATAGGCGTCACAGGTAGATGATCTCTGAATTACGAACCTCTAAACATTTTCCTGGTGATGCTTATGTGCTATTAGTCTGGGTAGGAGATGTAAGTTTAAAGTTCAAGTGCTCTGAATGCCTGAAGTAGTTGTTCAACCTATTTCTGAGTTACTGATACAAATTGAATTTGCTTATGACCGTACAATCTGAGGATGGAGCAGTTGGAGCTCCAGGGTGTTATCTCTCTTAAGAGATACTGAACAGAAGTGTTGTCATAGTTTGCGCTAAATCATGCTTTTATCTTCGATGTTTGTGCTTATGTTCAGATCAGTTCAAATGTGGCTGTATCTTTATTTTGTCTTTTTTTTCCTTTTTTTTTTCCCCAAGGCTTATTCACCATGATGACTGCCTAGACAGGAACCTCTATCCCATGTTGATAAAGAAACACTGGTTATGTACCAGAAAGTGCTTTGTATGCAAAATGTACACAGCCAGGTATGCTGCATTCTACATCCTTCTAAGGTGTCTTCTTCACAAAATCTTTCCAGGTACCTCTACTAATTTAAAAAAATCAAAGCTCTATGTATGCTTGCGATAAGCAAATAACCAAAATTCTTAAATATCAGAATATTATCTCTATTTGATTTGATAATCAGATCTTCAGGCAGGTTGTCCTCTCTTGGCCCTGGCAAGTGCCTCTTGCCAGAAGCGTTCACAATGAGATGACTTGAGATGGTTGAGAAAAACTGGGTTCTTTCTGCATACATAGAGCTAGGTTTTTGGTCAGTTGCCTACTTTGGAAAACCTTCCTCCTTGGAGAAAATGCTCCATTTTTCCCTGCTGATGGGATGTGGGATTCAAATTCCCTTGCCAGAAGCCTTACAGAGCTTTTATGAAATCCAGTGTAGATATAGGGGGAAGTTTGGACCTGTGAAACTTAACACAGCAAAATTGGGTAATTTCATAAGGCATATTGCTTCCCCCACTCCTGTGGCAGAAGTTGGTGACCTCTGGGCCACGTGGCTTGAAGGAACTTTGGGTTGCGCAGTGGTGCAGTCTGCAGCTGCACAGTGGATTTTCTGCAGTTAAAAGCGCAGAAAGTGAGCCTTGTGCTCTTCTCCTCCTGATATTTAGCAGCGTCTGCAGGGGTGCGAGGAGTCGGTCATTCCACACTGCAGAAGTCACTGCTGGGGAGTCCTTGGGACTCCCTGGGCTCCCTGATTTCACTCGGTTCTAGATAACTTACTGCCAAAAGCACCCAATGACCTTTTTTCTGCAGGGCAGCTTGCACTCTGCCCTAGCTTGCTCTGTTATCCCACTGTACTGTCCTTGGCCTTGCCTGGAGCCAGCAGGGAACTGAATTCCATCGTGGCTGGAGCCCGTGGCGGCCCCGAGGTCCCTCCGCACGTGCTCTGTCTGTGCGGCGTTTGGCCATACGGGGAGGTGGAGCCAGGGGAGGATGGAGCGAGGAAGGCATTACCAGAGGTGATGTAAATGCATTAAATTAAAACCAGGATTAAGCACTAAGCTTATGTGGGGAGATGCTAAACCGTGGATAGGCAGAGCTGCTTTGGCTGGCGGTCCTGCGGGCTCTAATCTGCGCAGAGAGCGGCTCTAATCGCGGAGGCCTCGCGCCGCCTGGGCCCCTGCGCTGCCACACGGCCCGGGACGTGGGGGCCTTGCTGGCGCTGCGTGCTCCCGCGCGTGCTCCCGCGCTCGCTGCGCTGGGCCGCCGTGCTGCCCCCGGCCTGCCCGCCGCGTCCGGCCCGGCCTGGCGCTGCCGCTGGCTGCTCCCAAATGTGTTCGTGTCAAAGGCTCTTGTTTTGAGGGTGAGAGATGCGTCTTGGATGGCTTCAGCTACCGCAGGGTGGAAGGGAGCATCCAGCGAGCTGCGCTGTTTGGTACTCGGGTACCAGCCGGGCAGGTTTGAGGAGTTCCTGGAAATGCCTCTGTGTTGGGATGGACGCAGACTGGGAGGGGAGCTTGGGAAGAAGTAGCAGGACAGCCTGGGGGGCGTGCAAGCACATGGGACGTGATCTGAGCAACTCTGCGCCTGATACTCACTGCTCCCGTGCCCAGCTTGCAGTGAAATGTTTCTCATGTATCTGTTAGACTAGCGGAAAACACTTGTATTTTGCCACTTGCAGGTGGGTAACCAACCAAGACAGTCTGGCACCAGAGGATCCTTGTTTCTTCTGTGATGTCTGCTTTCGAATGCTCCACTACGATGCAGAAGGCAATAAACTGGGGGAGTTTCTTGCGTATCCTTATGTTGATCCTGGGATTTTCAATTAGAGCCAGGAGGAGTTTGGTGAGAGGCACTGGTGGCTCTGCTGCGGCGGCAGCTCGAGGGTTTGGCTGGTGGCGGCCCCTGGCTTTGCACCTCTGCCCTGGGGTGGAAGGAGCCCTTGGCACTTGGAGTCTGTTCGTTAATGCTGGTTTTCTGACCAGTAAGTGAAGCTGTGACTGTAAAAGGTGTTAAAGTTGCTAATATGGAAAGAATGTGCTCACACATGTACTTGATTTTAATAAAGTACATTTTCTAATATGCTTTGTCTACAGTGTTGTGGTTTGGGAAATTACAGCCTTTGAAAATCAGTATGTTTAAAGAATGCCTTACAACAGTAGTTAATTTCTCAAGACATGCTGCCCATTGAAGCCTCCTTTAGCCCCAGAGGATGAGAGCGTCTTGAGAACGTGCACAGTTGTCACGCGAGCCGGGCTGGAGAGCAGTGCCCTGCGCTGCCTGGAGGAGAGGCCAAAGCACCAGGTAGGTTCCACATCCTCCCTTCAAACAGAGGGTACCCGTGTCTGTACAGAGGGTACCAGTGTCTGCAAACCCCATGTCTTTGCCTTGAGACTCTGAGGACCGACCCTGTGAAGGTCAGCCATGTCCTGCCCTTCAGATAATTTGGTCGAGTGTTTGCAGTGTACATGGTTTTTATGTGTTCTTTCTTGGCGTCCTTCTGTCTGTTGTTTTACATCGTGTTGTTTTTATTAGAATGTGACCAATTTGTACTTGTTCTGATAATCTGCTGTTATGCCGAAGGACTACTTGCCATGGCACCTAGTCTCCTTTTAAAGTTGTCTGTGATATGGAGAAGTTCCATAGACATCTCCCCTGTGACCTAGTGACACCCCATACTTCTTTTGTGCAGACTTGATGTGGTTCTTAAAAAAAAAAAAAAAAGTGCTTAGTGTAAAAGCCATCTCACTGTGATAACCCTCATCTGGAGCCACGTCTGGCAAGGTCCTGAGACCACAGGTCAAGCAGATGGCTGCTCGGTTATTTTAGATGTCTTGAAACAAAAGTGGGACTGCCTTCCAGTGGTGTGTTAACTTGTGTGTTTGTGTGTTGTTGTTTTGTTTTTCTGCTTTTACAAGAAAAAGAGAACTTGGAAGAAAATCCATATAACCTTGAGCTCACTCGGGTTGTGTTCTGCTTGCTTCAGAATCAAACTAGGAAACTCAGTTCTTAAGGCTGAAAACAGCTACATCCAGAATAGCTTTTTGTCTGTGGAAAAATGAGTCCTATGCCCAAAACACCAAATGCTACTGCAGGTTAATCTGCAAGGGTAGACTAACCCGCACTGGGAATAAATTACACACTTTAGTGTTTAGTACTCCTGCTCGCTTACTTGTACTTTTTATACTTAAGCCTTTTAAGGTTTTCATAGTTGCTGTCTGGAAGCTAAATGGGTAAAGGTAGGAAGAGTGAACATGTTGGAGGTGTTGAGGCTTCACCTGCTGTTCTGCCTCTCCACAAGCTTGTCTGCCTTGTGCTGCTGCAAAAGCTTCTTAACCTCCCCCCCTGCCCCGACGGCCCCGTGAGCGCCGTCCTCACGGGGGCTGCTTTGCGCTCGCGCCCGTCCCGCCCTGCCGCCTGCCCGCGCTAACATATGGGCCGCGCAATCCTCTTGTGCGGGCGGCGCGGCGCGGCGCGGACAGCTGGCGGCCCCGAAGCGGCCGCGCGCCCCGGGGAGGCCGCCGCGGCGCGGCTCAGGGCTGCGGTGTGCAGTAGCGGGACGGGAGGGAGCCCAGCACGAGAGGTCTGGGCCGATTTACCCCTGCGTGGTAGCCCTCACCCGTGGCATTTACCGTCTTTCCAATGAAAAAACATGGTCCAACATGTTTCACTAGTGCTTTGTCTGGAGGTGAAGAAATCTTGTATGCGCCAGCCCCGTGTTTCTTACAGGGGGAAAGAGAGCTGGTGGCAGTTTTGTTGTGCGCAGCAAGTGCAGAGGGGAAGAGCCCCTCAGCTCCTGCCAGGGGCGGCCTTGTTCAGACTAAGTGACAAACAAAAAGTGTGCAATACAGAGCAGATTTTAAAAATTCTTTACTTCCCAGGAACTGTCCCAGGACAGATGGATCTGGCTTTGATTTAATGTTTCCTTCTGCATGAGCCCTCTGAGTGAAATCCACTGTTGCAGCCAGCTGCCGCTCGTAACTAAATCTCCGAGACACCAGCCGAGTGCTTGTGTTTGGCTACATGTTAAATACTGCTGTTGTGTAAATTATCAGAGCTTCAATGTCAGCTTACTAGTCTGTGGTGAAAAGACAGACAAGACTTCTTTAAATAATGAAGAGAAATGACAGCTCCTGTTTGAATGCCCTACTAAAGTGACGAGGATGTAACTCTGATTTGAGTAGTACCCAGTGAAATTGTAAGGACCCTGCCTGCTCCACACCATTTATTTTTTCGAGGAGAAGAAAGGTTCCTCTGTTTTTGCTGCTAGCGCAGAGTTATAAGCAAAGTGTGACTCGTGCAGACAGACTCACTTTGCAGGTGACTCCTGGGCACATCTAATGAACGCACTTGAGTGATAAAACACTGCGCGGCCCTGATGAGTTGCTTGAGCTACAGTAAATCTAGCTCTGGAAGGAGTCCCATCCGTGGAAATCCTGCCGTGAGCGTGTGTTGTTAATGGGGTCTGCTCCTCGGCGGGTTGTGTGAGTTGCAGCTGTTTCCTGCCCCGGGGAGAGCGGCAGAGCCTGGAGGCTGAACGGGGCGTCCTGCAGTGCCCAAGAGGAGCTTCGCCCGGCCTCGCAGCTGCGCAGCGCAGGACACGGGCCCGGAGCTGTTGTGTTTGAAGGGGTGATGCGCATCATGTGCCGCCCAAGCGACAGCGCCCCTTTACCGTGAGTTAAGAAAGATCCCTACAGAAAGGCTCGTGGGAGAAGCGTGTGCTTTTGCTTCCCCAGGGCACTGAAATGCATTCTGCAGCATGCTGGGTGTAGCAGTAGGCAGCGCCTCTTGTGCAGTAACCAGGGGTGTTGGAAAGCCGGGGGAGAACCTGCTCGCGGCAGCGGCGTGTTGCAGAGCGCTGCAGGCGGGCGGGAGCCTCCCGTCCGGCAGCCGGGTCAGCGCTCTGTCTCTAGCTTACTTGTATGGGGAGGGTGCAAAGATGTTTGTACATGCAAAATCCAACTACATTGACACAAGCTAAAACTTTTCCATGCTGAGCTTTAACTTCAGTAATCACGTAAGTGGATCCTGCTCTGTAAATACAGGCTTTAATGTTTAAATGATTAACCTTTTAAAGGTCTGTGGCTTGAGACTTCAGTTTCTCAAGGCAGCCCACCTGCTAGGAAGTGCTGCTGTGGTTGAGCACATTGGGTTTAGCAGAGAGCAAAGTCCTGCAAGTTTGTACTTGCAGGATAGCAATTATTGCCTCTTAGCAGAGTAGGGGCCTGTTCAGCATGTTCTGTGTCTGTGTTAACTACTACGACAGGGGGATTCAACTCCAAAGTATTTTCCTAAGCTTAAAACCAAGTACATTTACTGAGTAGCAATTGGATCAAGGAGTATGTGCAGAAAGAGATGGCTCCAGCCCTGCATCCCCCTGCCTCCTGGGGTCTCCCTGGCTTCCAGCACAGGGGTACTCCATTTGTTTGTAAGCTGTTTGATGCCCCAAGCTGTGTCCCGCTGAGGCCCCGGGCCCCACGAGGCACGCTGAAGAAAGCCTATCATCAGCCCTGTGTGCAGTAAGGGCCAGGCTCTCCTCCATGTGGTGGCTGGCAACAGGACAAGAGGTAACAGCTGTGAAGTTGAAACACAGGCAGTTCCACCTCCATGTGAGGAAGAACTTCCTTCCTGTGAGGGTGCCAGAGCCCTGGAACAGGCTGCCCAGAGAGGCTGTGGAGTCTCCTTCTCTGGAGATCTTCAAAACCCGCCTGGATGCCACCCTGTGCCACGTGCTCTGGGTGTCCCTGCTGGAGCAGGGGGTTGGACTAGATGATCTCTAGAGGTCCTTCCAACCTCAACCATCCTGTGATTCTGTCTAAGGGAGGCCCGCTGGTTTTCCTGAAACATGCAAACCCATATATTAAAACAGCAGGTCTTTGCATATGAGGTGCGTCTTTATTTTTTTATGCCACTGTATGTTTTGTACAAAAAGTGATTTAAGAGCATGCTTCGCTGATTGAGCTGGAAGCTTTTCCAGGGTGCTCTTCATCGCTCTTTCCCTCTTTGGTTAATTCGGCGGAGAGGACGGGACACGGAGCTCCCCGGCTACAGCACGAGGCGGCAGCCACCGGTGCAGGCACGGAATGGGTATTTGCTTCTATCCCCACGTATGGAACAGTCCATTTAAAAGCTGGTAGCTGAGTGAGTGCTATGGAAGGGCAAGGGTACAAAGCATCTTTGCATATATAAAACCTAAGCGACTCCGTGTAGTGAATCAGTCTCTAGAAGGCATGCAGAGTACTGTAATGTCAAGCCCGGTATATAAACGCGGCACAGGAGGCATCTAAATTCAACTGCTGCCAAAGGGCGCTGCTAACGCATAATGTATCAACCCGCTGCTGCTGCCCGGCCTGCATTCCGCGTCACTGTGGGACCACAGGGAGAAAGGGGGGCCTATTCAGCAGACAAAAACAAAACACCTTCACCGACTCTGGCAACCAAGGCAAGGGGTAGCGCAGTTTGGCAAAGGTGACTAAATAAGCAGTCTGTGTCAAAGAACAGCATTTTTAGATAGAGTTAGAGCTGCTGTACATGGAATATCACATATTAGACCTCTGAATTGGGGCCTTTCCCTCCTTTCTTCTGCATCTCTGGTTCTTTTGAGTACGTTTGTGAAGAGAAGGAGAAGCCAGGCTGTAACCCTGACATGAAACTGATGTGGGGTTTGCTTTTCTAGCCTGCTCTTAGAAAGAATAGGGACAGTGCTAGGACACAGTCTCTTCCTCCCTTTCTAATCAGGAGGAGGAGAAGTTACTTCAGAATATGTGGAGATGGAGTTCAGTTTAAAAAAAAAAAAATCCCAAACAAGCCAAAACTTTGCTCTCAAAATAAATGCCACCTTCCGCTTCTGGAAAAGAGGAAAGTTTGAGAGCAGTTCTAAAGGAACTGGAATTGTCCCCAACCGACTTGGTGAGAAACGCAGGACTGAAAGTGCCCGTTCCCCCTTGCTGAATCAGGGCCCATTTAGCAAACCTCTCTGGGGAGACCGGTCAAGGCCAGCACAGACTGAACCCATGTGTCACACGTGAAATGGATGGAGTAACACTTTTCAGACTGTGATCCGTGCACCTTGTTCTGGGCTCGCTCGTAACGCCGTGTTAAGCAGCAGCAGGCTGCCCAAAGAGGCTGTGGCATCTGTACATCGTTGACTCGTAAACGAGAAATAACCTGACCTTCCCTACCTGCTCTGCTGTGCGGGTGGTCCTAGGCTACTGCAGGCTTCTGTTTTGAGCTGTTGGCTAGCTAAGCCTTCGCAACACTGAAGCTCTCAAGCGCAGCCCCGACGGTTTTTATGCCGCCACCTTGGAGGTGACACAGTACAAGGCAACTAATTCTAACCTGGCTATC
Organism: Tinamus guttatus; assembly: GCF_059628265.1. NCBI lineage: Eukaryota > Metazoa > Chordata > Aves > Tinamiformes > Tinamidae > Tinamus > Tinamus guttatus. The sequence goes on from NW_028288984.1 coordinate 41,431, forward strand.
TACTGTCAAACGCTATTTTCTAGTTACATACAACTTGCTCCTGGGTCTGATGCTCAGGCAAGGCATGTTTCATGAGAATTGTTTCAGCAGAGCTCATGCCTATCTCATGCCTTTCATGCCTTTTAGAAACTTCTCTTAAAGCTCTCATCACTTTTTCTGTAAAAATCCCCAAGTCACAAATCCCCAAAGTTATTTAGTTAAAAATCCCCAAGTTAATGCCATGGCCAAGCTCTTCTTTCAAAGCTGAAACTTTAAAACAGATGGTTATTGACCATACGAATATGTTCATTTATACAACTTATTAAAAGCCAATTTTCCGTATATCAGCTTAAATTCTTAATTTTGAAATTGTTCAAGACAGTGTTTTCCAACCAATGTGTATCAATAGGTTCAGCGAAAACACTCGAGTTTTCTAGTATATTTACTATACGAAAAGCAAACCATGAAAAGTCACATAGCAGTAAATTGGCACAAAAAGTTTTGCAAGAACAGGACTAAACTTCTTTAAAAAAGTGATCAAGTATACTCATACATTAACATTTTAACTATAAAAATGCTGCTTCCAACTCCTACAAAACACAGTGAAAAGACATCCTGACAAGTGTTGAAAAACTATGCACAAACAGCTCAGTATTATAGAATGAGAGAAGGTTTTATACAAATGAAGCAATTAGGCAGTTAAAAGTATTTACACTTTCTCCTGCTATTAACTAGACAAACATACAGTAGTCAGATAAAAATATACTACAACTCTAAGTCAATGCAACATATAAGCATTTGTTTTCTAAATGGAATTTTGTCTTCATGTCATGAAATGTGTTACCTGTTAATACTGGATGAAACTAATGGCCAAAGTGTTTAAGTACTTTTAAAACCAAGATTAAGGGGGCTTTTATTCCACAAAATTTAACATTAAAATACTATGCTTATAAAATTATTTAAAACTTTCAGCAGTCTATAGATTTCAAATGCAAAACTTAACAATCTTCTTTAATCTTATTAAAAAAAACCTCTCCAGTTGTGTCATTTGTTTTCAAAGGCAGATTCCTTTGATGCTTTTTCAAGCTCTCTCTCTTCACCAGATGTCCTGGGAACACAACAGAGCAACATTAATGACCACGTAGAAGAGCGCAGTGCAAGTCTTACTGTGGATGACGTGAGTTTGCTCGAGTAAGGGATGCTGGTGTATGTTCATCCCTAGGTGAAGCCTGCAGGCCTAAGGCAGTTGGCAGGGCCACCCCTTCTCCTGTGAGGAGAGCCCTGAACACCCAGGTGAGCCAGCAGCACCCCGTGCCGCACTAGCATAGCACAGGACACCGGCAGCACCAGCCTGTGGGCGGCGGGCACTCAGGGCTCTCTGTGATTCCATTCAGGTGTTTCTCCTTAGTCGGCTGACAAATGCTATGTTAGCTCATGTGAAAAAGTACCCTTTATTATTATTTAAATAATAGATGTGCACATTTAACATACTTTACATCAACTGGGACTTTTTCTTGCTACTGTAAGAAAATTCAACACGGACCCAAGACTTTAAAAAAGTAACACAAGGAAGCAGTAAAAACCCTTAAGTTCTTAAGCAACAATAACTCTCCATAAATTATGCAATTCCATCACCTTCTGAAATTATTAAATGATTACATCTTCAGAAAGGTATGTCACCACTCAAAAAATGAATACAGGTAAAATGCTACTTACAGTTCAGAACTGAGACAAATGTGTTATTTGAAAAGAAATTTACAAATCATTTCTTAGTTGCAATAGGGAAACTGCTGTTATGTTTATGTTCACAATTTGCTCATATTTATTTTGCCTATCAAAAATCTTTCAGCAATTTAATGCTGCAAATGAAAATTTATGAAAAACAATGTAAATCTGTATGATAGAGATATCAGACTGGGCTTGCTGAACGTAGAACAGGTATGTGCATGCATTTTTCAACATGCAAAGCATTTAGTGAGAGGGAGTACAAATGACTCGGCTTAATAAGCAAGACAACTCTGTTTTATATCTATTGTTTGATAACAGATGTAAGATAAGTGCAAAGAAATCGCTCTCAAATAGACACACATGAGTTAGTTAACATAAACTGGATTGACTTCTGTTTAGATAAGCCAAGGAATGTGTTAAGAGAGGGGGGAGTTTAAGCCAATGCAACACCACACCCGTTTAAAGAGATCCATGTTAGCAGCACTTGGCCACCCCTAGCAGCTCATTCATGGAAGTTGCAAGTAGACCTGCAAGCTTTATGGCTACAAGTAACACTCATTTGAATAAATTATTTTGAAAAAACTTGATAAATTCTGTTAGTGCCTGCCGCATTTGGTTCAGACATCCTTTGCTTCCAACTTAATGAGTAATCTAAAATATGGAAAGTGTATACGTTACTCTGTCTCACTCCGAGCTGTCTTCAAACCTAACAGAACATCCTTTAGAAGCAAGTGAAGCAATTTTAATATTCATTCAAAACGTGAGCAAAAAGAACATACTGTTATTAGTGTGTAAGGCTGACTACCCTCTAAAAAAAACCAGTAACTAAACATGATGAAGTAATTTAAATCTGTGGATGTTTTACTTAGATTACGCAGCTATAGCAAAACAGATTCTTATTCAGTAGTTAACTCACTTTTTCTTACTGCCAGCTTCATGCTTATCTTTCTTTTCTTCAATATTCTCTCCGTTGTGCTGTGCTTGGCCAGTGTCTCGAGTTTCAGACCCTCCATTCAGTACCTTAGAACCTTCAAAATTAAAGGGCAGGGAAAAACAGTACAGTAGAAAGCAAAACTGTGGTAGAAGAAGTACCAAAGAATTTCTGTATTGTGAGTCATCACCACAAACATAAATGTTTTTCTGATCTTGACACCAAGCTGGTGAAACACTACAGAAAGCAAGGACTCAACGTGGTTTGAGCTTCAGAGAATCCCATCTGTCCAGCTTCCTCCTACAACTCTTCTTATGTAAAATAACATGTTTGGTGAATAGATTTAAATAGATCCATGGTTGTCTCCGAGTTTTGCCAGACTTATAGTAAGATTAATGCTTATTTTTATGCCAAGCAGTGAGAAAACAGCACATGGGCAGCAATAAGCACTGTTTATTCTGTCACCCAGTCAGACAATTTTTGGTAATTTCTGATACTTTAACTGGGAGAAGTTATTAATTCCATGTATCCTCACTTATTTTCAACTCTAATGAATGTGTATACAGTCAAGCTATGACAGCTAATCTATAAAATACAAAATGTTTAATGTGACTGTGATAAGTAGGTGAAGAGTAAACATATGCATCATGCAGTTGTCAAAGCATGAAATCAAAATAGTTGCATTTAGTTAACTCAAAGCAGGAATGCTATTCTTTGTAGTAATGGAGAAAAGGATGAAATGTTTTGCTTTACTATTACAAGTGAGTGAATTTTGCGTAAATACTGTGGAATGTCACGCTAGGTTTGAGTCAGAATTGACACTCCATTTTATTCAAAATGAGAGGTTTACAAAAAACCCCACAATATTTACAGGCTAAGATGATGGTAAAAGGTAGAAAAGTAATGTTTTATCAGTTAGATCTATTTAGACTTGCTCTAACGCAGTTTGAGCTTAATTCCAGTCATAATTCAGTGAAATAGTATAAGGATATAATCACCTTGTCACAAAGTAGGGAGATAAAGAATTAGGAAATAGCAAATGAATAGCTATTTTTTTAAATCTTACTGTAAGTGTGATTACTTGATAAGGATAGTAAACGTTCAGCAAAATGCAGCAGTTCAGTTTTTAAAGGGCAGAGCAAGTACCAACCTAAGGAACTCGGATTTCTCTTTGTAGAAAAAACAAACACATGCTCCCATACACTGTGTGCTATTCTGAATAGGCTCTTTATGACTCCATTTGAGTGATCAACAAAACAATATTCCAGTGTTTTCTGCTTTTCTACATAGGAAAATCTTGGAGGAGCTTCCTTTGTAAAATTATTCAGCTTGCAATAAGTCCTTCATTGCAGATTCTTTGTTCAAATATGTAACCATGTCTATCACAGGGGTTAGCAAAAGCCTGATGAGAAAGTTTTTCTACACCATACCTTGCCAATACCATCTCACCAAAAAGTATTAAGGTAACTTTTAAGACTGTCTTTGCTTCTTTAGTATTTCAGCTACAGTTAAGATGAATCCTTAACATTCAGCAACTTGTTTATTCCAGCTCAAGGTATCACTGGCGACAAACTGTTTCACTGAATCTGAATTCTGTCCAATGCTTTTGGACACGCAGGATTTTAATAGGTGGATATGACTCCTGCATCTCAGGGATGTGAACACCTTTGCAGCACTGCCTTGCAGCCTGTCTACTTCTACTTGTTCCTCCGCTCCAGAGTATGTTAGTACTATGTTCCCTTCATAAGGAGGGGTTACTTTTAACTCTTAACCTACTGGAACGTATTTTTACCACAAGAAAACTTCTAATAGTGTGCCGTACTTTATTACATGACAAGAGTTCATGATTAATCTTGGGCAAAAGACTTTTTCCTCCCAATGATAAATATTTCTCTACTGTTAAACTGCATCACTGTTATGGAGTCCTGACTATGCTACTGATCACACTTTATGAAAGTGCCATGCTGATGGTTAAAAGTTGCTGCTAAATAAAATAGCATGCATGATATAGGAAGAGACTAGTAGAGGGAATTAAGTAAAGAAAATAACAAAACATAAGCACCAAAAAGTCACTTGAGGAATAAAAGGTAGTTTGCTGTTCCCCCAACAAGACAGTGATTTTTCCTTTTTAAACAAAAGTCCTTTCCTTCAAAGCATTCAAGACAAAATAGCTGGAAAAATATTCATTAATTTTACTCTTGAACTTGAAATTTAGCCAGAACTATTATTTTTGAGTATTTCAGGTAATATCAAGGTTTTAGCAGATGCTAGAGTTCCTGCATCTTCAAACATCATTTGCAGTCGGCTCAACATGAATGAAAATTGAGAGACAAAAAACAAAAACTAAGCACTTGAAGACTTACCTGTTTGGTCCTTTTCCGCTTTTTTGTTTGTTCCTTTCTTCCACTGCTCTTTGGTTTTGGTGGCTTCCTCGTGCTGCTTCTGCTCAGCAAGTGACTTATTTAGTACTTGCGAGAGAACAGAATCTCCTTCCCCAACTAGAAACATGGTCTTGAACTTGTTATATAGCATCGTAGATTTCTCCATGATAACCTGGCTAACTTTGAATTTCCGTATCTAAAACAAAAGTAGTAAAACAATCAGCTCCGTTTACATACTACTTTCATAAAGTGCTAGATGAAATTCTTCAGTTATTTAGCTTAAAACGGAAATGAGGGTATGTACTTTTACACACTATAAAGGGGTAAGTAAATACAATTTAAACAATACCTGTTTACCTTTTGAAATTATTTTGAATAATACTGTAAATCTCACCTTCTTCAGGGTCAAAATCATCTCTGTATGTTTCTGAGCTTGCTGCATTGTGACTTGAAGGGATGCAAGTTCATCAAGAGCCTCAATACATCTGTTCACATCCTGTATATAAATAAATTGTCAGTTTGAAAGGTTAGCTTAAATGCTAAGGCTAAGGGTTTGCCACTTATAGTAGCTAATTAAGTCCTTAATTTCTATACTCAATAGTATTTTCCTATAATATCCTTAATTTGACTATGTACTTAGGTTTAGAACAATATATACAATCAAGTCAAACTTGCAAACAAAGCTTACCACTAGCTGCACTTTAAATGCATGCTAAAACACGCTATTTGAGTAACTATAATATTTTATACTGTCATTATACAGCATCAACCTTCATGATGCTTTTGAAATTTCAGTACACATTATCAGTCAAAGAAAGTCTGCACATGAAAAAGAAATGGGGCTATGAAAGGTAAATTACTCATTTTATTCAGTTATGTAAATATAACTGGTCTTCAAAGGTTTGCATCCCCTGAAATATTTGTTATAAAATCTGTTCATTTGTATTCCAGGACTGTGATCCTGCTACTTGCCTCATTCCCTCCTTTGCGGATCCTAAATTCTACCATCTCGTGGTCACTGAAACTGCAACCACTGTTCTGACCTAGCAGTTCTTTGTAAATATGAGGTCCAGCAGACTGTGTGTTCCTTTCAGCTCCTTGATTGTCCATGTTGGGCAGTTATCATGGATGCATTCCAGAAACCTCTTGCACTGCTTATGCATGACTGCGTGGCCCCTTCAGCCAGTCTGGGGGTGGTTTAGTTTCCCCGTAAGGACCATACCCTGTGAATCTAAGGATTATTCTGGCTCTCTGAGGAGTGCCTTGTCTTCTTTCCAGTCAGGTGCTCTGTAGCAGACACCCACAGCATCACCCCTGTTTTAGCACCGCCTGCTAATCCTGACCTATAACTCTCAGATTGCTCATCTGTCTCAGGAAGAGGTGCCTCCCCACTGCCCTCGCTGCCTTCCTGGACTGTCCTTCCTAAAAAGCCTGTATCCATCTACCCCAGCATTCCAGCTGGGTGAGCTAGCCAACCACATCTGCGATCCCAATGAGATTAGGGCCCTGCAAATAACTCCTGTCCTTTCAGAGAGGTGTCCTACTATCCTCATGTCCAAGACGCGGTTCTACAGCCTTCCCCATAACAGAGTCCTCTTGGTGCTTCCTCACTCCATTATTGCTCATCCTCCCTTGCAGACCCTGGTTTAAAACTCTTCCCACCAGGCTGGCCAGCCTGCTGGCAAAGTACTTCTGCCACACTTACTCAGGTGCACCTCATCTTTTTCAAGTACTCTTTGATCCTCACAGATTACCTTGTCGCCCTAAAAACTGAAGCCTTGTTGCTGACACCAGCTGCACAAACAGCTCTTTGCCCACTGGGCTTGTCCGGTCCTTCATGAACCCCCTCCTCTCGCGCACAGAATGGAGACCCCCAGCAGGGCCACTATGCCCTTGGCCGCGAGGCTAGAGCCACACAGAGCCACACTCGACACTACCCAGGTGACGACACCCTGGCCATATTGTTGTGCCATGCAGGAAAGCAGCAATGGACAATAGCCTGGGCACTCGACAAGCTCCATCACTGTCCCAAATATAAGCATGTGGCAGGCAGCAAACCTGCCTAGATGACAGCCTGGGTTAGCAGATGGGGACCTCTGCCACCACAGCAGCTACCGATATGCACTGCTTCCTCCTGGCACCTCCACATGGCTCACCTGACACAGATGGTTCATGTGGCTGAATTTTGTCCTAATGCTTCTAGTAAATAATTCATTACCAAGTGTTTTTAAACAAAAGCACATTTCATTTAGTGTTTACAGTACTCTTTTAAGCACTATAGTTATTTTTCAAATTTCTTAATTCTTTTCCTCCTCAGAAAGCTAATTAAGAGAAACATGCGTGCCAAAAGTGTTTCCTGATAGTATTAAACATATACAATCAGTTAAAAAATACTCACAAGATTGTCGATTTTCAGTGAATTTTTAATTTCTGCATGTATCCTTTGAAGCCTAGAATCCATTGACGTTTCTAAAGATTAAAAACATATGCACAAATGTGTTAATTTTATCAGGTTTGTTTTTGCAGAAACCTTTCTGCAAATTTGAACTTGACACAAGAACAAGAAAACATGGACAGACAAACCATATCAGATAACAACAACACTCAGAGTATTCTATTCTTGAATAAGCCTAGTGTTTATGTAGCTTTGGATTCAACTGGACACTACAAGTAACCTATGTAGTTTTCTCCTTAAGAGTTACCAGTTGAAATTTTTGAAATTTTCTGTAACATCTAGCTGTCACCCTCTATTTGCCAACTAGATCAAAAGTAAGATTCACTAAATGGAAAGAACTGAAAAGAATGAGAATTAAAATTAGTAAGAAATAAATGAGAAGAAAGAACTAACAAAGAAAAAAGTGAAAGGAAAGAACTATAGTGATGCATTTCAAAGAATGAGAAGTTTTACTTCTTGTTCACCACCAGAAGTGATCAGCTGGAAAGGTTTAAAAGCTTTAATGACAGTAAAATGGAAATAGAGAAAACCTGTTTGAAGGCACTGAAGGTAATGTTGAACAAGAAGGTGCAGCTTCACGAATCTGAAGGAAGCAGCCACAGATCAAACTTTCTGCACTGATATCGCTGCCATCCTTGCCCCCCAAACAGTAAGTTGTCTTTCCAGGTAAGTATTTCCATTCAAAATTCAAGATAATCAAAAATATCTTTTTAGGTTCTTTAAACTAACCTCTCTTCTTCTCCGTCTTCCTCACTTCTGGTTTCTTGCCTTCTTCTTTACTCTGCCTATCAAAAATATTAAAGTATTTTTACAATATTATCTCTTAAAGTCCGTTTCCCCATCTTCTTTAACTCTTTATTTTATGAGATGCAATGTTTTAGATACTGCCTCAGCCAAACATCATCATGTTGAAACATAATATCCAAATTCCAATATTCAAACACTGAAATAAAGTAGTGAAATTTATAATTCATCTAAGATACGGCAATAATAAGCCTTCACACCTGACAGATTTTTTTTTTCCTAGAAGCAGTCAATTACAGTGTTTTAAAAACAATACATATTTATAAATTGCATTATCTGTTTTGGTAGCATGTAAAGGTTGTAAAACTACATTGTGTGGAAAGCACTTATGGAGAGAAAAAATATTCTGAGCAAACTGACAGAAAAAAACCCCAAACTATCATTCAAATTTACCATGGGATATCACAAAAATGTTCTTGAATCAGTTCTGTGTAACTTATTTTCTTGTGTAACCAACAGCTAAACATCCTAAAATTGAATGCAATGTAACAAAGATAATTTAAATATTTCAGAAGCAAATAATAAAGGAGAAAGGTTTATTACAATTTCAACAAAGTCTTTTGGCCATTTCTCCAATGTCCTCAGTAATAATAAAACCTGGACTCAGAAAAAAACAGGAAAATACAAAGCTTTGTTTCACCTTAGAGGAACACAGGCATTAAAAGAGCCGTTAAAACAAGTCTTTTAACTCTTTGTTCAGAAAAGATTATGAACTCCTGTTTATCAACTCCTCAATTGCCTAACTAGGGAATTTCAAAAATTTCACCTTATAATTTGTGTATTTCAGCATGTTATGATGAAATATTTTGTGATTTTCTTCTTTTCATAATAGTATGATTCAATCCTGTACATCCAATAACTTCCATGTTCCTTTCTTTTCCTATCCAATTACAGAAGCAGTTTTTCAAACACTTAAGTTTTTACTTCAGCTGGCAACTGCATAGACTCATGCCCTTTAAAAACACGAATTTTCCACAGCTTTTATGCAAAGCACTATTAGTCTTACATAAATATTAATAATAATGAAGTAGTCTCTAAGACTAGAAAATGGACATTAAAGTGATGAGAAAAATAACCAAAACCCCTTCTATATTCAGTATCGTAATACGGGAACTTGGAGGCAGGCAGTACAACAGGAAAAAAAGACTTTTCACTTTTAATCAAGTATTAAGTTTTGTGCTTCATGATCAGCCACAATCAAAGCTATGAAGTCAACAGGATAAGCAGCTGCTTTTATTTTGTTGAAATTAAGCTGTATTTGTCCTCCAATGCATGAAATATGAAAGTCAATTAAAAGTAATAAGATTTACTTGTATAATCAAACCAATGTGTGACATTTTATCACATAAATTGATCAGCATGTGTCAGATTTAAATAGTGATACATTAAGAACAGCAAAAAGGTAAGGTCAATTTAGTGTTTAGCATTTCCTTCAGTTAGAAATGCTTAGATTTGCTACAGAGGAGAGAAAAAAAAAAGTAGGTTTCCAGGGAAGGAAGGAATGACAGAAAGAGAAAAAAGGGCTCAAGGATAAAAAGCCCCAAACCTCAAACTATTTTTTTGTTAATATATGGAAAGAAGCTAAGAATTTTGTTTTCTTCGTTGTTTTAAGTGAAGAAGGCCATTATCCTCCTCCTATTTTTCAGCAATTTTACCTTATTCTCCCTTTCTTCTGCCCCCCACCAACTGTATCATCCTCTTGCAGTGGCAACCTCTTCACCCATTTGCAGAATAGCTCTTGAGAATGGGCCAGATTTCTTCCTACAGTCCCACCCCCCTGGTTTCTGGCAGGATCTTCTCTCCATGCACACACTTGATTCATTTGTGATAAGCTATCTTCCGCATGCAGACTGCTCTTGATATCACTCAACTGGCCTTGCAGTATCAGAGTAGCATGAGTCTTAATTTTTTCCTTATTCTGCCTGAAGGTGTGTGCTGCAGCTGCCAGACAGAGAAAGAAATGTTTGAGGGAACCCTAGGCATTCTATTCGAATCAAAAATCCAAAGCCACAGAGGATTAATAGAGCCTACCAATTTCTCTAATATATGCTAGACTTAAGGCAAAACACATGGCTGTGCTGATACTTCAAGAGAGCCCACCAGTCATCCTAGCGCTAGGAATTCTACGTCACTGAAAGACTGACATTGCTTTAACTTTCTGTTAGGTTCCATTCTTCCCATCCTCCCGCAATAGTACAAATTAAGAGGAACATTTTACTCTCCACTTAGAAGACGGCAAATAGTGCCAGACAAAAAACAGTGGGGGGACAGAACAGAACATAGAGCAAACTAGACTGAATTCTTTTCAGATTGCTTCTTCCTGTTGGTTTCACAGTATGCCTGCAACTTGCAGATATCACATATTAAAACATACTCACAGCTCGGATTCCATCTGTTCCTCCTGCTTACGTTTTCTTTCTGCTACTTCTCTCTCATGCTGGCCTCTTACGACATTTCTTCTGTGAGCTGCTTGAAAGCCTCTTCCTCCTTTTTTCTTCTGTTTTTATGGAGGATTTTAGGATTGAAAAACAAAGAGAGAAGGTTTTTTTAGACTACTAAAAAGCAAGGCTACTGGTATTAGTGCTTTCTCCCTTTTTCCTTCTCCAGTGTTTGAAAACAAAGACAAACAAACAAAAACCCCACAAAGCTAAACACACGAAAAAAAAAATCCCACAGAAATTCCAAATGACTGGCTAGGGACAATTCAGTAACTTTCAAAAAATGTATTCCACAGAAGCCAAAGGCTCCCTTTGAAGCATTCATTGAAAAAATAATGTGTATGCATTCAAAAAAGTGAATGTGGAAAAAATATATATATATCTTTCTACAAAAGAAGTGACTTATCTTTAAATCCATCCTAAGAAAAATTGTCTTAGAAAAGGCATTTATCTTGCGAAATACCCAAAAATGTACTGAAGAAACTGACAGGCAAGAGTTCTTCAACTTTCTATTCTATATGTCTGTATAAACCAGCTACAGGGTCCAACATGAAAGACACAGCATTAGCTTCAGAAACATCTTCAGTGAACTACTTTCCTCAAGAAAGAAAAAAAAAAAGGGGGGGGGGGAGAAAAAAAGTGAAATGTACCTTGTCACTTTCTTGTTCATCTCCCTCATCTTCTGAATCAGATGCTGACACCGACCCAACTTTCCCAGCATTTCTCCTCTTCGCTTCAGCCTCTTTCTTTCCTTCTTTTTTGTCAAATTCCTTCTTTGTTTTTTCTTCTTCCTTCTGATTCTCCTCATCTTTTTTCCCTTGCTTCTTGGGTTTCTCTTCTGGTCCTTTTTTCTTCACTTTATCTTCCTCATTAACACTAAATTATGGTTGGAAAAAAAATTCCTAAATTAAAAGAATGTGATTGTTCATAGAGTAATCAGTTACATAGTTAGCTCACTGTTGGTTCTTTCATCTAAAGATTCTCTGGAAAAACAGTCTTTTTCTAAATCCATAGCCTATTATCTATGTAAAAGAGAAACACAATATTTACTACATGGAGATTCCAATGAAACTGTATTACATGAGGCCAAAACCTCCACCAGAAGTTAAAGCTCAGACGTTCTTCACATGCGTAAGTGTTTGCAGGACCAAGGACTATTTAGCAATGTGAATCTGGGAACTAATTTTCTGAAGTGTATTTAAGGTTTATGTACATAGTAAAACTACACATTTGTTAGCCTGTAAAAAGTGCCAATGCTGAACTTGTCCTTCAGTTTCTAGAAACAGCTCAGAGCTTGTCATGAAAACTAAGTAACATTAAAATGCGATTTCAGTATCAGATTAGTAGAAGAGTTGGAACTCACTTGGTAGAGATGTTTAAACCAGAAATATTAATGACTTGAATTTAGCTTAGCTTTGCATCTTTTCCTTCCTCTTCACTAATATTCTCTTTACACATACTTTGATAAAAGTAGCATAGTTACAGATATGCAAGGACTTTTGCACAGATTTTATAAATTAGAAAGATTAAGATTTTCCATCTCTTGCTCCAAAATTGTACTAACTTTAGCTGTTATCTCTTACTTCCTTCAGCTGTAAAAATAAGCAACCAGTAATTCACACTACAAGACAAATACGTCAAGAAGTCAGCAATTAAGTTTACTGAAAGTGGCCATTTGGTTTCCAATGAAGAGTTTTTCATTAAAAACAACAAACAACGCAAAAAGCAAACAACTTACATGTCACCCTCTGAAGGACAAGGTGGTTTCACCAATTTGGGTCTCCCTCTTGGTTTCGGAATCTTTACTTCAGAGGCTAGTATTTATAGAGAAAGAACATGTTAGAGTAAAGCCACTCTCTGTTCCCTGCTTATGAGTGCTGATTCTTACTCAAAAGACAGAAGTGATATCTGAATTTGAGTATCTACTGTGTTACTTTAAAAAATAAAAATAGTAATAATAAAAAGGTACAGCTGTGTATCAAAGTTTGATCATGATCTCTTTGAAAAAAATACCATGTTATTCTCTACTTTAGTAGCTTAAACCACATTAAGCTACTTATTCTTTGATTTTTTTCCTACATCTCTGTGTACTCAAGTGTTATTTCAAATGCTGCATAGCTAATATAAACAAGCCTGAAATTTGAACCAGAAATAAGTGGGAAGTTTGGTGTGCACATCTATACTCAGTCTGTTTACTGCCAGTATTCTTAGAAATATGGTAGGGATTCCATTACTCTCAGTTAGATAAAGTACATACCATCAGAGTACAGTATACAGTAAAATTTTTGTTTGCTCTGATTCATCAATATTAAAGCAAGATAAATACTGTATATGCTTTTTTGGTATTTATTCCTTCAATTCTGTAAAACCCAAATACTTAGTACACTGCTTTTACAGATTAAGACTCAAAAAAAGTGCTTGTATGATACCAGAGTAAACATGTGGTCAGGAAACAACACTCGGTATCTGAATTTCTGTTGGTGTTAGCGTATAGCTCTGCTAAGCATGAGATGCATCCATCATGGAAACACTAGATAATGCTGCATCTTCCAAAAAGATATTTTATACATGAGGAGAAAGCATTTCTTCTTATCCCGTCCTGCTTTATAGCCAGAAATTAAATTAATTTTGATTATACTGAAAGAAGAAAAAAAAATAAAATGAAAACATAAAAAAATTACAGTTAGTAAGTGCAATGAAATTGCGTGGAAGGGTAAAGCAATTTCCTCACAGTTTCCAAGGCAAATATGATTACATCTACTTAACTTTGGTCACACTTTAACTTACTTTCACAGAGGCAAGAGATAAGAGTATAATGTTTTTAACTATTAGATCATTGTTATCCGAAAAATAGCACTGCAGATTTGTTAGCAAGTGGTTCAAATCATACTGTTTTAAACAGTATTTGTTGTTCCTTGGCATTTGATCAATCCAGAGATTGCTTTTAAACTTTTTTCTTAAGTAAAGAGCTGAAGAGACTTATTTTTTTTTCTTGTTCTCTGAGCTCCATCTATAGGCACTGTATTCCTCAGCTTTTCTTACTTATGTTTTATATATATTCACACATAATTTCACTGTTAATTTAACTGCCCACTGATGAACAAAAACCTCTGTGGAGTACTAACAGTGCACAGGGAGCTCTTATTGCATATTCTTATAAGGACATGAAGTCCTTATAAGGACTATGAAGTTTTTCTAAAGAGGACACATACACAAATACAATGGAACTTACTCGGACAGCTCAGTTTGAGATAGCAGATGTTTTATCATTATACCCCATTCTCATAAAATTGTTTTTAGTACTACAAATGACTATGGTTATTTTATAGTAAAATTCTCTGGACTTCTCAGGAAGTAAATTCTCCGACTACTTTTGTTAATATATCCTTAAAGCGAAAAAAAACCCCACCAAATTCATCTTTTAAAGTTACCTGCTGGCCTTCCTCTTTTGGGGCTTACTTTTGGAGCCACTGCTACAGCAGCTGCTGCCACTGCTGCTGCTGTTGGCACTACTGCTGCTTCTTCAGCTTCAGCTTGTTTGTCAGCCTAATTTAAAGAACACGATCCAGAAGTGAAAACCACAGGGCACCTATTTCTCAATTTTTAAAGTACTATGGAAAATCATTGTCATTCTTTTTTTTAAATATGAAACAAACAAGAGTTCTCAAGTTTAACAACAGATTATACTTCTATGTCACTCACTCAGCACACTAGTTTGCATCATGACCAATTCATACAGTAATATTTTGTGCCATTTTTATGCAGCACATTCAGCTTCAGAAAAAAAAGTAAAAACAGAAGAAAGGATTACATGAGCATTTTTAAGCTCACTATAACAGCATGCCAGAAAACATTTTAATGTAGATAAATTCACCTCTCCCATTTACAGATTAGTCTTTCAAATGCTATTATCTCTGTAGAGCTTCACTATGTCATACCAGTAGATGGAGCCATTCAGAAAAAAGGGAAAAAAAAAGAAAAAAAAAAAAGAAAAAATAACCAAAACACAACAGCCAATTACAAAAAAAAAAAAAAAACCATTATATGCCAAACTACACTAACTGCAGAGAGCGCACTTCAAACACACTGTCATTTTAGGGAGTGGGTTGGAAAGAGATAGAACTTATAAGAACAGTTGATCCTCACAGAACATACATCTTAGTCTCCCTGCAAAAACATCCCATAAATACATATAAAAAGAATCTAGAAAAATAATGTCTAGAGAAAATATTCATGGCAGTTATTGTCCTGAAAGCAGAAGCATCAACTAGCAACAGAAGGGGCAAATAAATATTTATCTTACTAATATTTACTGTGGCCACCAATAAGAAATCTTAACACAAAACAAAAACAACACATCCCCTCCACAAACAAATAAAACAACCCCCCCGAAATAATTAATATAATAGACAAATAGTTTTAATGAGGACAGAAAAATACCTGTTAGAGTATTTTTGTACAATCCCTGAACAAAACACCCTATTTCTTTTTAAGGCAGTTACAGAATGTATACGAGGCTAAGGAAGTCTGTAATCAACCCTTGTTGCAACCCACAACCACTGCATGCCTTGAAATACCATGTTATTTTATTCAGCAATAACCTGTAGCATGGCCAGTTCCTGATAAACCCCTGCTACACACTGTGTGTGCCACAAGTGTGCCAACTCAAGCTACTAACACATGACACAGGAAGCCTTCTGGGTCTAGATGCTTTTCTACTGCTAAGAATCAGAAAACTCGAGTGCTTTAGAAAAAGGTGAAAAATAAAAAGTCTTTTTTTGAGTGTTATCTGAGAAGTTCTTGTCTCTATTACAAGATAGAGTCACATGCACAAACATTCACATATATTCTGTCAATGCCTTTCATGAGAGGTTTACTTTTAAAAAGATTCAACTATTTTAAAGAAACATAATTTAATTTTTAGGCAATAGATTTTAAAGTTTCAAGTCATTTTTGTAAAAAGAAAAAAAAAAACATCAGCAGCTGATCACAGCAGAGGCAGAGTGCACAATGCACTATAGTTACAATTACTCCTTCTCATGCACCCCTTGTAAAATGTAGGAAATGGTTCAAAATTAAAACATACTTTGCCTCACTTTAATCCATCTTTCAGCTGGGTTAGTGCCTTGGTGTGCCATGTGTGGCTGCAGTAAAATTAACTGCAGCAAGCTATTAGCTGCAACAATCTTGCTAGCTTTATATATTTATACTGATCTCTTCAACCTGGTATAAATCAAAAAGGGCAGCCCCATGAAAAACAAGATTGTTTTAAGTGCTGGATTTAAAGCAGTGAAGATGTTAAATAAATACGCCAGAGGTTCTAAAGAGATTGTTCTGTTGGTGGTTTAACAGTTTAATAGTTTGTCTTCACATTTCTTCCTCATACTGAAGTATTTGGGAAAAGATGGGATCTGCTGCCTCTGTGTAATACTGTTCCACCAGTATTACAAGCAGTAAAATAGCCTCTGGGAGTAATGTTCATTCCTACAGATTTTTCAGCTATTTGAAAGAAGGGAAAAAAAAGGGGGAGCGGGGGGGAACACCTTAACTTAAGCTTAATTTGTCATTGAAGAAAACAGAAAACCCAAGATCATCTTGTCCAAACTCTAATAAGAAAAAGGAACTAAGCAGACAGTTACCTTTCTTTTTCTTCCTCTTCTAGCAACTTTAGGAATAGATGTATCACTTGTTTTCACCACATCCTGTAAAGATTAAAAAAAACAACTGCTTAAATCATTTAAAATACATCCTCGGTATGTTAAAATGAAGTTTCTTAAGGCAATCATACAACTGATGCTATATATTTTAAGCAAATGTATATATTGGACAAAAATTTCCTAAAATTCATGAACATTTTCTGTTTTAAAACATAATTGTTTTCTACACATAACTTTTGATAACCAGTTAAGAAAAAAGTGTCTTTGTTTTGTTTTGTTACAAAAAGGTATATAGTCATTCAGTGAATTTGAATTCTCTAGTACTTCCAGAAAGTACATTTGCAGTACAGAAAAAGCAATAAAAAACACTTTGTTTCACTGGTTTTAATTTAACTTGAAGACAAGACAGACTTAACTTCCTCTTCGATGAAAGCTTTAACTCCTCCTCATTAACTTCAATGAGATGTATAAATACAGGTGACTGCATATGAAGTCTTACAATTTACATGGCTCCCGAGATGTACTTTCTCAGAATTCAGAAATTAAATTTATAGGTCAATTACACAGCACTAAACTGTTTTTGCTTCTGTGAGAAAAGTAAACTATCACGTACTTCACTACTTGTTTTTTCACAGGGTACATCATCTTCCTTTGTAGGATCCATATCTTTTTCTTCTGTTTCACCTTCTGCAGCTAAGCTATTATCCTCTTTAGAAGATAACTGCAAATTAAAAGAAATCAACACAGAGAAACTAAAAAATGTGCATAAAGAAAAAGAATTAAGGGAAATAAATCTGCTTCAGTATCAGTCTGCTGCTGCCACTCTCAGTGTGCTTTGCTAAAATAATTTAAATCCAGACTTACACTGCTTTTTCAGGAATACATTAAAAGCCCAAGCCAGGACACCTTCACTCCAGCATGTAATTGCTAACAGCAATCAGAACGTGTCAAAACAGAGCAGTGTGCCATGATGGAAATTCAGTTTGTGTTCACAGAAATGCAACTATGCTTCTTCATCAATACTTCTAAATGTTAATACCAGTATCTAGCATTCGTTTGGACCACTGTTTGTGGTAACACATGTATGGGTAAGAGTCAGGGACCACATTTACTATTAACATGGATCTCATGCAGGAGACAGACCACAAACAAGCTGTTTAATCATTACTGGGATTACATGACAAAACCAGTGGCTAACTACTGTGCCTTTTTTCATCTCTGAGAGCATTTAAATTTGAAAATCAGGCCACGTGAACTACACATCAAGCTATACCAGTTCAGTTGGATATAATCACCGTAGCCCTGCAGCCAGCGTTTGTGCATGCTCTGTTGGGCTCTCCAGTCCTACCTGCATAGGCTATTAAACTGTGTTCAAAAAGAGAAAGGAAAGCTTAACCTTTGTAATCATTTCTGCTTGTACCTAGCCAAGGATTACCAAATGAATTTCATTCAGCTGTACACTGATTTATAAAGATAGACCTGTAAGGAAATTCATTTTCAAAAGTATATCACCTTAAAATAAGAGAAGTGCAAAAATAAAATGTATATGCCTTAAAACAACTAAAGCAAATGAAGTTACAACTAAAGCAAATGAAGTTACAATAGCAAAGCACCATCACTTTAAAATAAGAATTGTCAAGTAGTTTTTACTTTAAGAAAATCTGATAAAACATTAATTTAGTTACCTTTGGGACAGCAGGCTTTCTCCTTTTAGCTCCTGCTTTTTCTTCGCTCCCCTCAGAAGGCTCTGGACTGCTTTCTTGAACAGTTTCTTTGAGAGGACTGTTAACAGCTGAATGGGACTTCAATATAAAAAACATCACAGTTGAGATCTAAATCCCTTTCTGAACTACAGAGTAATAATTTTGATAATAATAAAAATTCTATCATCTGTAAGCTAATGAAAAAGTCTAAGAAACCCTTTACTCAAATTGTAATATTAAGAACTTATTTTATTAACTCATACCTTTTGATTTAAATTGTGTTTTCATTAACTTTCAAGCTCTCACACAATAACTTTATTTTCACATTTCAAGGTGACATCTCCCTTAATTATAAGGTAAAACAAAACAAAAACATAGCTTTGAGCCACACAGAATTTGTGAGGCTCTTTGACCAAGAGATGAAGCTCACATTAGAAATCAAATTCAGCATAAGATACTGTATTTGTTAACCTAATGCAAACTCCACATATGTTTTTTTTTTTGCAGTTCTTCACCAAATAATGTATGAAACAAAATCCACTACAGAGAACTTTCCAAACACTGTAAAATTAAAAGGCAAAGAGGGCAGAAAGGGAGAGAAGGGGACAAACCAGTAACAACCTCACCACATTGCGTAACAAAACAAAATAAAACCAAAATAAAAAAAGACAACAACAACAACGTGAGCTCTCTGAGTTCCTTCCTGGCCAAGAGGTGCCTTTTAAATTAACTATCAATCTCAAGTGAATAGGATAGTGACTACCTGGTTCTCAAAATACAACCAGGATACAATAATAAAGAGTAAAGAATTAAATTCAAAAATATGGAAAGACAGAGGGAAAGGGAAAATTATTATTTTTAATTTCATTACTTTGTGAGCAGCATTTTTATCCTTAAATATTAGTTCTTTCAACAAAGCAGGCAGAACTCCTCTGACTCTTAGCTTTTTGCCTACTGAGGAAGTGGTTTTGGATTCAAGCCCAAGCCACAAGCACCCTTCTACTCTCCACCTCCCTTCCTAACAGTTAAAAGCAACATCTGCAAAGTATAAACATTGCTTTCAGAATATTTCAGCTAGTTCGGTCAGTTAAACAGAAAATGCAGCTCTCAGAACTTATCAAGAAAAAAAAAAAAAAAAAAAAGTAAAACCAATAAAAGAGGTAGGGAGAAAAAAAAAACAGCAACAAAAAGAGTGAAATAGTGAATCTCTCTTGATGAATGACCAAGTTCATCTCTTTAATACTGTCCTGTATTTAACCTAAAAATTCTACTTTGCCAACATTTCCATATAACTTTCCCACTATGATCCTACTCTCTATGCCCAAACACTAAATTCTCTACTCATCCTTACTTTTTAAGCTAACAATGATATTGCGTTTCCATAATACCTTCACCTAGCTCTTCTTAGCTGAAATGCTGAGAATTAAGCACCCCTAAACATGAAACACAAATGACTTGACACCTATCAGTTTAACCAAAGCAAAGCACCTCTAAAGTGCGTGCTCCCGGAAGTTTTATTTCAGATCAGGCAAGCCTTAATCTATCTGCTTCATGTCCTGATCCATTTTAAAAAGTGTGAAGTTTAGCAAGCTATTTGGAGAGGTTTTCCTTTAACATCAGAAAGGACTACCTACAGCAAAAGCAGGAGCTGGCTAACTCCTAACAGCTTTATTTTCTGGCAAGCCTAACCTTCTTTTAATAGTGCAAAGCAAAGGATACAAAGAGAAGCAATCACAGCAAAAGGGTTGCTATAGTTAAAGTGAAGATTTAACAGAAAAATGATCAAAGTCTACTGCATTACCTCATTCATTCTAAAAAACTGAATTAACAACAGTGAATTAGTTGTCAAGGCCCTGAAGTCCAGTTGCTTTAGCTGCTAAACAATCACCACTAAGTAACATTTCTTCTTTCAATAAGCTTAAGGCCTACCCACAGGAAGAAAATTTGAATATGACTTGTGGAAAGAAAAAGACTTTTTTTCTTTTTAAAAGAAGAAATGGAGGGGTGAAATAGCAAAGAACAACCCAATGTCTATCAATCCCAACTTGTTCACAGAAGCCTGAAGACCTACCACAGAATCTAAAAGTGTCTGAATGGAACTTAAGAGATGGAAAACACTGCACCCATAAAAGCCATTGGACCAAAGAAAGTATGTATCTGTTGATGGCACATTTTACGTATTTCCCTTTGGAAATGTAAGCTATTTAGGAATATCTTGGATGCTATGAAAGCAACTCAAAGCAAAGCAATTTCGTTGAAGCATCAAGCACGTTAAGTGGTAGTCTGGGGGCAAGAGGCAAGTGTTGCATTGCTTCC
This sequence comes from Tinamus guttatus, assembly GCF_059628265.1. NCBI lineage: Eukaryota > Metazoa > Chordata > Aves > Tinamiformes > Tinamidae > Tinamus > Tinamus guttatus. Next base: position 61,823 of record NW_028288984.1, read on the forward strand.
AACCACCAGAAGGAAAAGTACAATACACAATGTAATTGTGGAATGAAATGTTAGGTATTTGTGGAGAAAACACTTGGTCCTACAGAATAAAAGTATAGTGACTGAACATCCACAAAGCCATTAGTTTTGAAACATACTTGTGTATCACCTATGAAATTTATAACTTGATATGTATTTGTGACTAAGAAGAATCTTAAACATGTTTATGTCTTAATAATAGTAACTCTGTATTCCAAAACTCAACATGATTCCCTCTGAACTTACTATAAAAAACTAACATCTCCAATTACACAAAACAACCATTTCTTTAACATTACGAAGACAACAAAAAATGCCCAGCAACATCCATCCAACCTAGAACTGACGGAACAATATATTACCTTCCAGTATAAGAAAATCCTTAGAACTTTTTTTTTTCCCCACAACGAAATAGTAACAAAGATTTGCAAACTGCAGATAACTCACCTGCTGATGAGAGAACTTCACTTTGGGATTGTTGTCAATTTCCCATAACCCTTCATTAAAACCTTTTCTTTTATTTGGTTTGCCATATTTATCTTTATTTTCAGAATAAGGGAATATATCCTTTGGTCCCAAGAAAGCCCTTCAGGAGAGAGAAAGCGAGGACAGAAAAAAGTTAACCACAAAAATCTTGTGTTTTAAATGGCTAATCTTTTCAAAGAAAACTAAGCGTGAAATTTAATTAAGATACAAAAGCTACCGAGGCAACTGATTTTAAGTATCTTCATTTTCCTAAACCACTGCCTTCAGTAGCCCTTGTCTTCCACTGCTGTTACTATACAGGTCTCTTCTCCTTCCTACCACAGTGAAGGTCTGGACAAGAAACAGCCAATGCTTTGTCCTATTAGGTTGCAACTGATAAGGCAAGTAAAATAATTGCAAACTAAGAAGCTCATTTATGAACAGAGAAAGTATTTCCTTCCTTTGGGGAAAAAAAGGCCAAAATTTGAAGAATTAAGAATTCTTAGATACTGATGACAGATTTTTAATTCCAAGTGGGCAGTTATCCCAGCGAAGAAAAATCTTTCGAAGCTATTAAATTAGAAACACTACAGTTAAAAGACAAAATTAAAGAAAAAGCTTTAGTGAATCTGAAATTAAAAAGTAATAGCAGAATACACTGAATGCCCAAGTCTTTGCAAAAATGCTACATAATTTAGTACTACCTCGCAGTTTTTCAGTATGTGAACGCAGGAACTTGATCATTTGATCTCCTTATTTAAATCATAAGGAGAATTTCTCCTTATTTTAAGATGCATTAAATAAGCATTTTAAATGAGATTTATTTACTCTATTAGTACAGGACTAAGGCAGTTCATATGTCTTCATCTACAGAAATGGGCCTCCACTGAAACAGGCAACCCCACAACACAGTCGCACCCACAGCACAGTGCCAGACGTACAACTGATGCTGTTAGCCTAGTAGCTCTCTGTGTTGAAGTCCATCCTTCCATTTTCTCTAAGACTGACTTGTGAAAACAAGATAACAGATGAATGAAGACTGAAATTCTGATATGTGTGCTCAAGAACCTAAAGGCATTTTTAGTTTCTGCTGTACTCTATCTGCATTTCACAGAAGTAATCCAAATGATGCTAACAGAGAAAGATGACATTTCAGTGGTTCATTTTCACTGTCTGCCTATGCCCAGCTCTGCCCGAATTTATATGTTAGATTCAACTACTTGAGAAGTTGTAGCTATTTGATTTCTGAAGTGGAATGGAATAGTTAAATGGATACCACTAACTTCCAGTTTCCTTTTTTCTTTATCATCTTTAAAAAGAGGTACTTGAGACATATACCTATTGAACAAAAAAGGTAAGTTCAAGAACATCTAGAGAACTTAAGTATTTCCTGTCCCAGCAGTAAAAAAACACTTACCTATGGGCACAGATATTAAACAAGGCACTGTGACAGGTTGCCTGCAAACAATCCACCTCTTTGCAAGCGATGTTTAGAAAAGATTCAATGAGCATGAGACATCTCCTTAATCCAGCAAAAGGCTGGGGAGGGAGGAAGAAGCAGGAAGCGAAAAAATAGGAAACACTATCTCTGTTCTTCCCCTAACCCATTCCCTGAAGGGAAGCATTTTTCCAAAGTTTGTAAGGCTCTTCCCGTATTTCTCTAGCTTCAAGAAAAAACATCAGAAATTCAAGTTACCTCTCCTATGTACTGAAAAGAAAAAAGACATTACCCTAATGTATAGCGCCTACGGCCTATGTACCAAAATGCAAACTGCTGCTTACCTGTGATTAGATAAAATTTGCCTGTGATTAGATAAAATTCGCTAATTACTGATGTAACAGATCCAAACAGAACTTCTATTGAAATGCAAATATTATTTGTTACTATCCTTTGGAAAACACTACCATTGCTATGTTAAGGGAACATGAAAACGAACAAAACAAACTTTAACCAAAACCCCAAAACCTATGTTAAGAGAGCACCTATACACTTCCGAGCAAGCAATGACATAGTTAGCTGGGTTTGGCAAAACTTACAGAAAATTCAACAATGGCAATCAAGTACAAGTGTATAGCTGTTTTAGTAACTTGCAAAAATGAATTAGTATTTTTCCTAGAAGTCAGGTACAAATTACTCTGGGGCAAAGTTTGGGCTTTTCTTTTCCTCTTCTTCTGTTTTAGCCTTCCATAAAGCTGGAAAATACCACTCCTTACTATAGAAAGGGCTTTTTACCACGATTAAGCTCATAATCTTGATTTTCAGAGTTACCATTACTTGAAATAATATTCTTGAACAAACACCATGACTAGCTTTGCACAGGTGTATAGTTTTAACCAGGAAAAATACACTGCAGAACAAGCATATTGCTTTTAACACCTACTAAAAACAACAGAGAATAGTTGACTCTACCTAATTCCTGACAGTACACTTATCCATTGCTCACTGTTAAAAGGTTAAACAAAATTAAATGTCATGGAAGTGTTCTCTCTTTTCACTTGGTCTGCTCCTTCCTTTTGTTATTCCGCAACCACCTGCCTATACACGCAGCTATGTATAGAAAACAGAAGTACCACAAGGTCAAGGAGTATGGGAGTTTCAGCTACTACCACTTTAAGGTTTAAGGATCACAACGTAAATGAGATACTTGAGAACGGCTCATAAAAACCCTGTAGCTTGTAAAGTACAGGAAAAACAAATAACAGAACTTTAGCTTATATTCTGAAGAAAAATCTCCTGAGGACTCCAAAATACAGTAACCCTGCACTTACCACCTCATCAAAAACTAGATCTCAGTAAAATTTTGCTTTGCAAGCGTACCAGAATGAGCAAAAGACATTTCAAATTTACATTTCAAATGAGAAAAAAAGTAAAAAAACAGTTAAGCAAGGAAAAAAAACAGTCAAGCATGACTTAGAACCCTTACTCATATTAAAATATGAAAAGAAAAATAACTGCTGTACTGGTAAAATTAGTATAAATAAAGAAAACCGGATTCAATGCTAGCAAGGTTTAATTAAATTCTGGGAGCCCACTTTCACCCACAAAGCTACAAAAAAAAAACAAAAACAAAACAAACAAACAAACGAAAACAAAAAAAAACCCCACAACCCACTCAACAGCTCCACTGAAAGCTGATACAATTACAAAATGCTAGTAAAGATAATTCTCTTTCTATGACTTACTTCTATATAGTTTGCTATTTTACTTAAAAACATTCAAAAACATTAATAAAACATTATTTAAAAGGCAAATTAGGTGATAAACGTGGCACTGAATTTGAAGTCTTCAAAATCTACCTTAGAACCGTAAGTCCTATCACAAAGTAATATGAAGATCAGAGAAAAGCATGAAAAGCAGGATATATGGAAGTATGTTTAGGAATGGGAGAAAACAGTCCCTTCAAAGCGGATTTTGTATTTTATCACAACACACTACATATAACAAGAATAAGTATTTTGCAGGAAGACTGGTATAAAATTAGGATGAAACCTGAAGCATCAATTGCACCTTCTCTTTTTCCCCTCAGTATCTTAGGAACAAACATGACTCCCTTGAAAACCATCAGAAAACAAAAAAAGCCAACAAAGAGCTTGCCCTATTTCTCAAATTTGGCTTATTATTATTCTCTGCTTATTTCAACACCTTTGAGAACGTATTTTTTGAAATATTCAGAAATACAGAAGACTATATTTAAAATCCATTAAAAAAAAAAAGAAAAACTTAGTAAGGTATGATATGACTTTTTTTCTGATTAGAAAAGAGTACATGATATGGCTATAATCTTCTGTTCCTCTCAACAGCTTACATCAAATGCTAAAAGAAATCTACCTGTCTTCCAAACAAGATCAGTTTAGGAAGAGTAGGCCTGCTATTAAATGCTATGGTTCTAAAACATATCACATTCAAGCAAGTTGTTAAGTTACTGCCAAGGCATTCTGCAAGGGGAGAGGGAAGGAGGAGTAGAAAAGGGAAAAAAAAAAAAAAGGAAAAGGAAAAGAAAAAGAAAAAAAAATAGTACTTCCTTTAATATGAAGGACTTACGTCTCATGGGTGCCAAAAAAGAAAATGGGCATTTTATTTGTAGGAGGTTTTACTGCTCCATCAGGAACTTCATCCACCTAAGGGAAAGAAAAACTGTAATTAAAGCTGAGTAACAGTTAAAAACAGTCTAGCAGAAAATATTTAAAAGTATTAAGTGTGAAAGAAAAGATTCTGCAGAAAAGCAAACAGCTTAAACAAAACAGGTTTCAAGGAGTATGCAACCGAAGACAGTATTAGCAACAACAAAAAGTGACGACTCTTTCTGTATTATAGCAACATTTATGTTGCCATTCACAACAATCTTAGGATGGGCTGTAAGTCAAAACAGAATTCAATCCCAACCAAATACCACCACCTCCTCAAAATAAACTATGGTAACACTTCCTGTCTTCACACTGAACTGATAACTTGTCCAATCTCAAAAGCCAAACACTATGAAAACTTAGAGGTCATTAAACTTGTTAAAATATATCTTAATGCAGGACTTTAGCTAAACCTAATAATGACTCTTCTATTTACATTTCCACAAAAACCAAAACCGTCACAAAACTTGGCACCACTCTTCCAACTATCACAACCCTCAGTTAAGCAAAAGGCTATATCATTAAGTGACCTCATTATTAAAAAATAACTCTTTTGTAACTTTTCTTTTTAATGTGAAAAAGGAACAGTTACCCAGAAATAGCTGTTTTGTTTTGCTTTGTTAGGCTCTTGCAGAGCTCTGGCGCTTGTCAGACTCCTGAAAAGCACCCCTCATTTCTAAAAACAGATTTAAATTGTGCAATAACATAAACGCTTTTGGTATTTTACTCTCAAACAGAGGAGGGTAAATCTAGGAGGGTTTATCTACAAAGAACAAAGAGGCCCACAAAAGAAATAAACACGAATGTCATTAAGACCTTCTTGCACCTCAAAACTGCTCTAGCGCTCATTTAAAAGCTCCCTGGGGTTCGCCAGGGCCCCGAGGTGCGAACAGAGTTAAAATCACTGCACATGCCCCCCACGCCCGGGCACCCCCGGCTGGGTCGGAAGGGCGCGCGGGGTCACTGCTGGCCGGGGTGGGCACAGGGGGTGGAGGCTACCTTACCCGCGCTGGCCAGTGCGGATAGCCCTTCATCTTGGCGAAGATCAGGTCGCCGGGCTTGAAGTCACGGCTCATGTTTTCTCTCCGAGGCGCCGCGAGGCCCACAGGAACGAAGGGGGCGGCCGCCGCCGAGGTCCCGCTGCGGGGAGAAGCGCGGCCGCGGAAGAGGCCCGTCAAGGCCGCGCTGCGCCTCGCCGCGGCGGGCGGGCGGGCGAGCGCCCCGCAACGGCCCCCAACGGCCGCCCGCAACGGCCGCGCCGCCACGCCCCCCGCGCCGCCGCCGCGCGCCCGCTCGCGCCCGCCACACGGCCGCGTCCCCCGCCGCGCGCGCTGCCGCGGGGGCGGCAACAGGGAGGGAGGCCCAGGCCGCGGCCCCGCCGCTGCGCAGCCCCCGCGCACCTCCGCCCGCCGCTGCCGCTGCCGCCGCGGGAGGCGCCGCCGCGCTGCTGCTCCCGCCAGAGGGGCGATACCAAGCGGGTGCCGCCGCCGGGGGAGGCGGCTGTGCCGCGACAGACTCGCCGGCGGCAGGCGGCCTCGCTGCGCCCCACGGGCGCCGGCGCGGGCGGCGCGGGGCAGGAAGCGGCGAGGCGGGCGGCGGCGGGGAGGAGCGGTTGCGGGGGCAACGCCGCCACCTCCGCGTGTGTCGCCCCCTCTCCCCCGCGCTCCGCCGAGGTGGCCCGTCCCGGCCGCCGGCGCGCGCGGGCCGGGGGCGCGCAGGGAAGCGGGGGAGGAGCCGCGGCGGAGCGTGGGGCTAACGGGCGCTCGGCGGCAGCCGCCCCGCCGCGCCTCCCGGCAGCGGAGCCTGCGGGCCCGGCCCGTCCCGCCGTGCTCCCGCGCCACGGCCGAGCCGCGGAAAACACGAGGGGAGCAAGGCCTCGCTCCCTACGCGGGTATCCAGCCGCCCGGAGGGAGCCCTTTCAGCGGGTGAAGTTTGAGTTTAGAGTGAAAGTAGCTCTCAGCAAGCTGTAATTTCTGCGTGGTCAGGCTCATTTATGCAATAAGTAAAGGTAAAACTGAAGATGAATGTTGTTAAGAGTAAGACCACAGAAGATTCTGCAAAACATGAGAATGAAAGTACATGTATAAAAAAAGAATATAATGCAGTAGCACTGCTATTTATAAAATAATCCCTGAGTGTCTTAGAGCCTCAGGTAGCCCTGCCAGAGGATGCAGAAGGTGGCTGCACTTAGAAGCAGGGTGTCAGCAGCCCTGGGGAGCCTGGGGTGGAAAACAGTCTCCGGCGAGCACCCAACTCTGACCAACATCCTGCAGGCACCGGGGCCGCTGGGTTGCGGGGCAGCGCGACGCTGCACCCTGCAATATGGTTTTGATTTGCCTATTATGTGTATTTATACTGGAATGGTCCTGATCTGAGCAGAACGGTCTGAGACCTTCTACCCAAGGGATCTACTTTGTTAACAAGGGAGGAAGGGGAGGGTTGTTTGGCAGCACAGGTGCAGCAACGCCATTTTGTCACAAGTAACTCTTGAGAATCAAAGAAGCTGTGCCTGTTGTCTTGGACAGATAAATAGATTGATCTGCTCTTAGTGTCAGTACTTGGTAAGCTATTATACTGTTAGAAAACCATTAGAATTTGGGTCGTGATGCTAACCTTCTGTGATTCGTTTTATACTATAAAATCCAAATTAATCTGGCCTCAATACCTATTGCCATTTTCCATCTGGTTCAGTTCAATTTCTAAGTACTAGTGAGACATGAGGGAAGTCCCGCTGACTACCTTATTTTGAATCAGCAAGAAGATGCTGTGTTGTTTTTCAGAAGAGTAACTTCAATCTTTCAATCCTGTGCACTTCGACAAGGTCAAAGAACTTTATTGACGCTTAAAAAAAACTACATAGCGCAGGAGTATCAAAAACACAGATAAAAACCAGTAGTACACATCCAAGTCACAAACTGGAAATTAAGATTTGAGGCTTATTTTGGACAATGTGAAAATATTATGAGACTTTTTTTGTCTGCTGCAATAAAAATTTTAATCTGAATTCTGAAGGGTATTATTAGGTTTTCTTCACCTCACAGCTCAGAAAATGTCAGTCTGAAGTGACATTTTTGGCAGTTACTAGTGACAGGAAACAACTTTGGTATTAAAAGCTCTCAAGGACCTTTACTGTTATGACAGTACTTGTAATCAAGTATCTCAAGCTGACTTAAAATTTAAAGCAAGGAGCTTTGGCTATACTATTTTTTGGGTATAGTCACATTAGATATGAGTAAACTTTTTTTTTTTTTTGAGTGTGCTTAAGATAAGCTCGTTCTGAGTTCACAAATAGTTACTCTTAATGAGGGCTATATTTTCTCCTAGGGGAAATTCCAGATAAGAGAAAAAAATCACTGTTTTTTAATTGGGTTGGGCTTAATTTCAATTATGAGTAATACAAATGTTTCTTAAGTTAGTTCTGAGAGCTTTGGTTTCAAAGGTCTGAAGTAGAGAGGAAAAAAAAGAAAGAAGCTTCTCTCCGCTTCCGATTTTTGCATTCAGATTTAAAAACGCTCAGGATGAATTTGTAGAGCGGCTTACCAGACCCAACAGGGTCAGGAAAAGCCCACCTAGAACAGCTCCCTGGGGGACAGTGATCCCTCCTGCGATGAGGAGATACCTGTGCGGGCATCGCACTGGCCAGGCCGGTGCACGCAGCATTGGGACACGCAGCGCCAGCACACTTCACCTGCGGTATTCCTCCCGCTCCACTCCGAGTTTCCACACGGCTACGTGCTCCCTCGCACAGTTAGGGCTGTCCTCCCCACAGGGGACTTGTTCTCCCGCGCCAAGGCGGCGGCCGTCACCCCGAGACCGCGGCTGCTCACGCAACTCGCCCGCCTTCGCTTCGCGCCCTGTCCCGGATTAACGCGGTCATTCCCACATTTCCCTGCGGACACCACGGTGCTGCCCCGCTTATTCAACCAGCGCCGCCCGCTGCCCGCGCCGCCATTTTAGGGCACCCGCGCGGAGCGCAGGCCCCGCCCCCGCTCCCAGGAGGCCTGCCCTTCCCCCCAAGGCGCAGGCGCGCTGCGCCCGTGGCGTCGGCAGGGCCGTTGGGGCAGCCGCGCATGCGCGCCGGCCCGCGGGCCCACGTGACTGGCGGAGCGCTCCGCCGCCGCCCGCGTTCCGTTGGCACCGCCTCTCCGCGCGGGGCGGGTCTCGGTGACGTCATCGTCGCGTCCTTCCGCCGCGCCCTAGCGACCGCGCGGCGTCCCCCGCGGCGGCGGCGGAGGAGGGGGAAGGCGGGCGCGGGTCTGCCCTGGGGTCGGCGCGGCGGCCTCGGGCGCGGGGTGGCGCCCTGGTGACATCACCCAGAGCAGCGAGCGCCGCAGGTTTGAGAGAGAGGCGGGGCTGGTCATGCGGCTTTCCTCTTTTTTTTTTATGTTAATTTATTGTTTTATGCGTATTATATTTTATTTTTTTGCTCTCAGTGCGTTCCCGGTCCGGTAGCTCTCTGGGCTTTCTCCTGTTAGCTGGGAGCGTGACATCCTGTGAGCCCTTCCCTAGGCTTTAGGCTTGGCCGGGGTCCTTCCGTACCACTGGTCCCAGCAGAAGGTGGTTCCTACGTTCTCCGCAACGGTGCTCGCAGGGCAGCTCACTTGGGTTAGGGTTGTAGTAAAAATCAGGGTTTGCATTGGTAAAAGTCCCTTCATGCCTTAAAACACCCTTCGTATACATGGTGTAGTCTGCCATACGTAAGTGTTAACTTGCAATCGGTTTTCCCCAGAGTTTGCGTGTTAACACCATGGTTTGGGTTATTTTATCCTGCAGCAACTCGCTGGGGTTGCTAAACCTGGGGAAGCGTGTTCAGAGGCTCATGGAAAGAGCGTCAGCCTTGCCGTTTGTGGGAAGCACCTGGCGAATGAGCATTAACTCATCAAAACACGACTCCCGTTTCTGTCCGCTTTACACTTACAGGGCCTCCACAAGTCATTCCATTGTCCCTCAATACTTAGTTTTCCAGCAGTGAAATAGAATTCTTGCATTGAGTGTGTTTGCTGCTAGTAAGACAGTTATTAATACATTTTTACAGAGGGAGTGTTGTAAGTTGAAGACCTATTAAAATATAATTCCCATAGAAGATTCTTTAAATCCTTTTATCTCTGCGTGATATAAGAGTGATTTCAGGAACTTTTCCAAGTGTCTGAATGTGGTGTTGTGTTTTGATTATGTTTCGAGACCAAGCTTTTCACTCAAAGTGTTCACTGTTGGGGAGAGTCAGTTCATCCTTTTCTTCAGAGGAAACAAAGGCTTTCCAACTGAGAAAGGCCTACTTATATGTCTCTGTGTGTGTATATATATATATACGTATATGTGTATATATATTCCTACAGTTCATTATAAGATGTTGAAGTCAGATGCTCCTTTCTCAGGGACATTCATAGTTGGCCACATGAAGGTGACAAGTTAACAATTATAAGGCGTATCTCAAATGTAGCACAGAATTACTTGCGATTATTTGAACGGGTTGATAAAAGCCCCGGAAAAAGGTCCTACCTTTAATTAGGTAAATATCCTTTGAAAAAATGATTTCTCACTGTTGAGAGCTGCACCTTCATATGAAGGTAACTGATTAACTGCAATTGGTAGAGGTCTGCATTTCCCAAGTTCTCCTTGTCACTCCCTTCTCTCTGCCCCTCCCCGCCATAGTGTTACAATATATATTTCTGTACGTAACATAACAAGTGATTTAGAGGTGCGCGCTGTGGATAATGTGTCAGGATCTCCATGCTTTGTAAAGGCAGAGTTGTTCTCCCATCACTAGTGATTTAGTGTCCGTTTGCACGTGCCTGGCACGTGGCTGTGCTGCGAACCCAGGTCAGAGCTTGTGCCTGGTGCCAAGGATGGGACGTGGTAACGCTTTCCTTCAGAACACAGGTCTTCTGGGGAGAGGCTGTTGTGAGACCATGTGTGTTTTGGAACCAGCAAAATTCAGGTGAATTCTGATTGTCAACAAAATTGCAAGTGGTGCTCCAGTAAAGAACTGGAGCAAGCTGTTCCGCTGGGCTTTTTTTCCCTTATTGCTCCGCTTGATTTTGCAGATACTTTGGAGCAGCTTGGGGTGTTTGAGTGTAAAGAAGTACGAGGAAAAGTGTTTAAGGTGAAGCAGTACGAGGAAGAAGAGGTGGCGGTTCCTCATGCTTTTGTGCTTTTGTGCGGCGCGCGGCGTGCGGAGGGCCCCGCCGCCTTCCAGCGCCGAGCTCCGCAGCCGGGCTGCCTCGGAGCCCGTCACTCCTCTGCAGCCAGATACGCGGCTCACGTTTCCCCTTCTCAGCAGGGTTCCCAACAGCTCGGGCTGGTGCTTCTGTATATCCCCCAATGCTGCTAACGCATTTAGTATTACATAAAAATAGCTTCAAGTAGGTAATGGCTGGTTTTATGTAGCATAGGACTTGCCAAGTAAAAGCATGTTTTGTCAAAAGACTTGAATATTGAAATATTAAAAAATCATAGTATGTGCATTTATTTCCACTTATAATTACAGGATTTATGGAGCCTAGTCTCTTAGGAGGGGAATAATCAACATAAAATAAAATTTGCTTTGACATCCCTCCTCTGAAGATTCTAGCAGCAGATACTTTTTAAAGTGTGTTTTTTTTCTTTTTTCACTAATATTATTCAAATTTAGAGAACAGAGCCTGTAAGAGCACCGTTCTCGCTGGTTACTAAGGCTGGTGTTGAATTACATTTGGGGTTCTTTTTCACATGGCTTGATAGTAACACTCTTTGGTAACTGCGTGTTGAGAAACAATTTTTTCACTGTGTTGCCAAGCAAAGTAAAGCAAAACTTGTTTCTGTGTTGCAGGTTTCAGTATGTTTCTGTGATATGGAAAAGAGAAAATTTTGAAGCTTCCCAGTCTGTTGAAAATTATTTATAGTAAAAGATTATGTACGTTTTCCAGAATTTATGGACTTGAAAAGCTGCATGTTGGACGTCATGAGTTTATCCTCTCCTGTCAGCTATGCTGTCCCTGAAGTTAAATGGTGAGCTCCAATTTCTTATTCTGGAGTATAATAATCTGGATAATCTTTGACTTTTGTTTGAGCTCTCTCTGGAATGATGTAATTCAGAATGAAGAAGAAGCAGATAAATGATGTGATGCACAAAAGGTAAATCATGTTAATGTGATTTTTGGGGAGATTTACCAGAAGGTGTACGCTTTGGCCATCAGACATACAAGAACTCTCATCCAATTGTGGAATAGCTATGAAATATAAATATGAAATATGAATAGTTATGAACAACATGGCCTAGAGATACAGGCAGTTACTGCATACACTTAGGAAGCCTACTTTGAGTTCCAGAAAGTTTTCCTGCATAATTTGGGGTGCTGGCACTCAGCTTCTCTGTACACACGTGTGTGCTCACACAGAGAACAAGACTGTATACCTTGCTGGAGCGAAGAAGTAGGTGCTAAGGAACTTTGAAAATATTTTCAGTGGCTCTTGTACATGGAATAACATGGGTATGTGGAGGGGAGGTTCAGCCCTTTTCCTTCTTCTACTTTGTTTTGTTTTACTGCAAGCTACCTGTTTTTCTTTCAAAGCACTCATTTCAAATGGATTGCCCTGTCCCATCAAAGTTGTTAATATATTCCAAGGAAAGTAGGAAGGAAATTTTCAGTTAAAGGTTTCTTAGTCTTTCATGTGCTTTTTGTTTTGTGCAACCTGATGTACATCAGATCGTTGTTATAATTAAAGTCGTCTTTAATTCATTCTGCTTATCTTAGTTGTTGGAGCTGCTTGTCAGTATTTAAAAACTAGCTATACAAAGCTCTCAGTTACTTTAGCAGAAATAGCGAAATTCCCCGAATGTGAACTGTGGTTAGGAAATCTGAATGCAGACTTCAGCTGTGGAAATTTAGAAAACCCCACTGATAAGTACTAAATTGAAGTGTTAAAGAGCTACTCTATGTTTTTTCTGTTAGGTCTGGGGAAAAAAGCTGGTAACCCCCTCTTCTTTTTTTTTTTAATTAAAAAAAAATCTATATCCAGTATAATTAGCTAACTTGAGTTAAATGTCAGTTTAAGTTCATTTGGCAAAGTAAAACATGTTGACTGTTTCACCTGCTTTTATGTTTTCTTGAAAAAAATTAAAAACACTGTTAATGATGGTGTCTTCCTCGAGAGTTGTAGTTGATAAGGACATATATTTTTGGGGAAGGAAAAAAAAAAAAAGATTGTCATTTATTAATAGGGGACAGCAGAAATACAAAGCTTTCTTTGAATTCCTATTAGATTGCAAATCATATGCGCTGTGAAACTTCCCGGGGTCTTCACATGGCTTTTGTCTTTCGTTTAAGTTTCTGTTATTTTTAATCATGCCCGCAACACTCTTACTTATCATATGAATATGGAAGGAATAATCTCCTTTGACATGGAGTTTTTATGAAGTACTATGTGTTCTGGAGGCCCTGTAGAGATTAAAGAAAATGTTCTTACAGAAATAAGAAAGCATAAAGCCAGTCTGTACTTTAAATTAAAATGTTTGAATAGATATGTAAATAAGTTAAATAATTTAATGGTTAACATTAAAAGATACTGACGGTTTAAGGCTATAATAAGAACAAATATAGGTTTAGTGGTTTTTTCCACAGCTTTAACTTTTTGAGTAATGTAACTTTAGAAGTTTGATGGGAAATGCTGTTTTAAAAACTACCTTAGTCCTTTTTCTTTCTGTAGTGACTGTTATGTCTTATAATGCTTCTGGATTTGTTTTTCATCCATGTAATATCCCTGATGTGTTATTATTTATGATGTTTTGTAACTTTGCTTTTTTTCCCAATGGTCTAATTCTAGAGAGCATTTAATCACATAGTTAAATTTTCCACTGAGTCAGGTGTATTGTGGAGGTATCTCAATTGTGTATCTGTCCTTGCTAATTAGTAACACGGTTTCATGAAAGTTGCTCGATGCACAAACTTCTCAATTTACTTGAAAATTTAAAGGTACTTTTATTTACTACATAGTAGGTATTAATTTCCTAGCTTACAAGAAGTGTGCTCTATGAAAGAAATCTTAAATATAATCAGATTTACAGGACACTTTAATAAAACTATTATCCTTCCCATAATACTGATTTCTTTGTCCTATCCTTCTCCACAGAGTCTTACAGTTGTTTCCCTTTATGTTTTCTTTTTCACCTTATTATATGTTTTGCCAACTTTGGTGCTTTCTGGTTTTCTCTCTGTTATTTTTGTTGTTGTTGTTGAGACTGATCCTTCTTGCATTATATCTGAATAAGAGGTCTTGCCTTTCTTTCATCTCTGTTTTCCCAGAAATTTTATAAAAAGAAAAAAGTCTCCAGGACCTTTTATGTGGTGTCCACAAGTGAAATTTTACAGTTTCCATCATATGTGGCAGTTCTTATCCTTCTTAATTCTCGCTTGACTTTATCGCTGCACTGAAGGCATACATAAAATAGCGATATTTGGTATAATAAGAAATCTCATTGCTGTTACTTTGTCTTTAAAGTCATCATTGTTTCTTTGCTTGTGGTTCTCACACTAACCCTTAAACTAGTAACGTGGCTCTTATTTTCCTTTTGGTGCATACAAGTTTGTCTCCTCTAATATAAAGGGCTGATTCTGCTAAATGCTGAGTAATATTTTAAATTAAAATTATTAAATGAAGGTATTAGGTATTTTGGAAGATTAGGCCTTTATAGTACTTATAAGCCACTGCTTGTGCATTATTTACAGGTAGGGAAAAAAAGAAGTTGGAAACCTGAGACTATTTCCAAATACATGCATTTATTGCAGGATAAAGGAGGTTTTGAGATAATTATATATGGTAAAGCGTAGACTTACTATAGGAGACAATTAAGAGATTGGTAATCATTTTCATTCAGGTGGTTGGAATGATGTTTTTTCAGCATCACAAAAGTTTATTCAATTATTATTAAAGACACTGGAGTGAATGGGGAAGAAAATCACTATGTATTTAAGTTACCCTTATGAAAGTGTATATTTATTTTAAAGGTCTACAGCTTGTATCATCTTGTATGATATACTTTTTTTTTAAAGCAGTAGTGCAAGTATAGCTACATAGATTTTTTAAGTGAATGGTTTGAATTTTTGGCTCGCAATCTGATCATTGAAATAAATGAGCTTTAAACCATGTAAAGAACATTCATATTGTTTGAAACCATTCATATTTTGCAGCTTACGTAGTACTAAAAGTGAGTCACGATTGTTGCAAAATAGCAATGAATCAGAATTGGACATTGCTGAAGATCTGAGAAGGAAACTCCATCAAGCTAAAAAAGAAAAATTAGACATAACTATTAAACATAATCAGGATGTAAGTATTTTTCTTTTTTTGTTCTTTTAAATTGTTTTATTCTTGGAATAATGTAACTTTGTTTCCTTAAAATAATGCTCCCAGGTGGTGTATCAAAAGCAGTCTCTACCTTTAAAAAAAAGTGAGGAAGGCGATATTGTACAGATCTTTTCTGTACAGATATTCATTGGGACTGTCAGCACAACCTGCTGGCATCTGTAGCTCAAACTGAGTCTGATAAAAAGACTATTTTGCAGAGAGTTGGCATACCCTTTTAATTCATTTAACATGATTTGAGCAGAAATCCTCTATAGTCCATAAACCCAATGGATGCATGCACCAAATTCAGATACAATGTCTTTTAATGCTTTTGAAACCTTTCTGCTTGGGCAAATTTAGCAAATTTACCTTTTTTTTAGTCTAAAATGTATGGAATACAAACATGTTGACTTGTTCATCAGTAACCTCGTACTTCTAATGAGAACTTCCCTTGCAAGAGTACTTGACTTGTACTTTTTCTTCATTAAAAGGTTTTTCTTCAGGATACTGTAACAAACTAGCTCTGAAATGATGTACATAATAGTAAGCAACTAGCTTATTACTGTTATTTAAGTTGAGTATCAGCTTTTCATGAGTGCATAGGTGAGGAAGGTGAGCACTAGATACAGAGGTAGTGGTAATCAAGTATGATACTATGAACACTTTACACAGTTGCTAATGACAGTCTGATGCCTGATGCCCTAATTTGAACTGTTCTAATGTAGAAGAATTATTACTGTTCTGAATAAGACTTCTGCTCCTAAGAGGCTGCTGGGAGGCAGTTGATGCAAGTGCTCCTTCACATTTGGGGCAAAATCAGCAAACAAAAACAACAACAGCAAAAACAAAGTTGCTGTTCCAAGGCCATTTATTTTTAGGAATAAATCCCAATTAAGAAATTCCTGCTTCTCTGACTGTTTCTGTTTTCTTAAGGCAATATACTTTTGGAAAGAAAAAAAAAAAGCTTTTTGACATACATGAAATATGACCAAAATATAACTAGTTTGCATTAAAACCGCAATAAATCACTCAGAATCCACTTAGAATTTGCATTGTCACTTTCAGGGTTCTGGGTATTTTAAGTTCAAATGGAAAAAGAAGACAGCTGTACACTAGTCTTCCGCTTTCAAAAGACAGTCTGTGTTTTTTTCTGTAATGTTACATTTTCTTAAGGACCTTTGTTGCCAATTCCCTGGAACAAATTTCTTTTACAGCTGTCCACCTATGAAAGCCAAATTGCAAAATTACGGTCTGAAGTTGAGAAAGGAGAGGCTGTTCGACAAAGCCTCGAGTATGAACTGGCAATTGCCAGAAAAGATGCTGGTCTGAAAAGATATGCTGCAGAAGAAAAATTAAGTGATGCAAACAAACGACTTGAGCAACTGCAAGGTATGTTTCAAAGAGCACACACAGAACAATGAGTCAGCCTGTTCCAAGTCAGGAAGACAATGGACATAGAGTGACTTACTTGCATTTTCCAGCCTTTGCAGTTTTTCTTGGATCTCTTGTCCTTCCCGTGTCTAATCCATTTGTTTTGGTAAACTGTTATCCTTGCTGTCTCATGTGAGAATTAAAACTAACCTAATAAACCTATCGTGACTTAAATCCTTTGTTCACTTTCACTCTTACTGAAGTTCTCTTTTTGTCTCCCTCCCCTTTATTTTAATATCAAGTTTCACTGCTGCCTTTGTACGGGATTGTGATTATGGATGTCTCCGCATCCTGGTTACTGCCCTGTCCAGCAGTTTTTTTGTTTTTTCTTTTTGCTTTTCAAAGTCAAGGAAAAAAATGATCCCTTCCTGTTCATTTTTATCCTGCCTGAATTTCACTTGTTTACTCTCTCAATTTTGTCCATCAATTCAGATTACACTGAATTCACTATTACCTTTCACTATTTCAAAATTTTAAGCTTTTCAATGATCATAACCAATTTACTTCCTTCTCATCCTCCTCCCTTTTTTATAGGTAATGGAACATGTGTTGTGGAAGGAAATTTGACAGCAGTTTGTAGAAGGGGAGATTTAACCGGAATATCTTTTTCCTATTGGTTTTGTACATGGAAATTTGGATTTCCCTAATCCTACTCAACAGAGAGCAGGCAGACTTTTGGTCTTTATGTGGAAGTGGTGTGCATTTTGATTATCTAAGCAATGTAATACCTTTTTAACCTAATACAGGAAAGGCATTTATGAATTTGCTGACTTCTATGTAATTTACCTCAGGACAGCTTAGCTCTCTGTAGCATAACTCACTAGCCACAGGATTTTCATAAGATTTTCATTGCACAGACTGCGAAGAACTTCAGTAACAGGCTGTTACTGTCATTTAAAATGAGTTCCTTGCTGATACGTACTTGCAGATCTTCATGCTTAGGCTTGGATAACTTTTGGAGAGAAGAAGACACTTCAGAATAGACTACGTTGTTTTATTGAAAAATTTATAAAGGTTTAGGGTATTTTATGATAGTAATCTTATTTTCTTCAAAAATCTATAGGATTCTTGATGAAGAACAGTTAGTATGCAGTGAGAAAGAAGAGAAAGGAGATTTTACTGTTCAAAAATATAAGGACTTGCTGGAGTACAGTGTCCTAGCTAAAATTGTAATGGAGTCATCAATAGCTCAAATTTTAGGATATAAGAGAGCGTTTACTCACTTGGACATACAGAACTTCAGAGCTGTGGAAAAAATAGGGTTAGCAGCAAGAGCAGAAGAGTGAGTGCAATTCAGATGCATTCAGTTCAGTTCTTTCATTTTAGACAGTAACATGACCTTCCCAGGTAGCTCAGTATCAAAATATACATATTTTATTGCATGTTTGGAATTTTGTTTGAAATGGGATTTGACAAA
Organism: Tinamus guttatus; assembly: GCF_059628265.1. Lineage (NCBI taxonomy): Eukaryota > Metazoa > Chordata > Aves > Tinamiformes > Tinamidae > Tinamus > Tinamus guttatus. The sequence goes on from NW_028288984.1 coordinate 79,602, forward strand.
AGAATAATGTTAATCAGTAGAAAAATGACTGGCAAATGATTGTATCAAAGCTGGCCAGGGGTTCTGGAGATTGCAAATTGAGCCCTCCATGCTTCAAAGAGTTATCTCTGTGGTTTTTTATCCCCTCCCAAGAGGATCTCAGTTTAATTAAAGTAAACTCTCTGGACTGTACTTAAGTTCTTGTGTGAAAGATGTTATCAGAAGCTAAGATTTTATTATTTAATTATATTGTAAAGAAGATAGTATTCCTCAGTGTCAGAGATCTTAATGTTCTAATGCACCACAATGTAACACAGAGGAGCCAACACTTGCTGTACGATATTTTGAACAAACTCAACAGTGATACTTGTCTTGTTTCTTTCTCTTATTCTATAAATAATAGCTCTGAATGAAAATCTTCAGCAGAAGGTGGCAGAGACTGAGAAAGTGTTTCATATTGCTCAGCAGAAATGGAAAGAACAGCAGCAAAGACTTACAAGTGACCTAGATGAGAAAGATGATATTCTCAGGACCTGTAATAATGAATACGAATTGCTCCTTAAGGAGAGGCTCAGACTAGAAAGCGTTTTGCAGGTATGATGTAGCTGGGAAGATAAATTGTCTGAAATAATATCTGTAACATTTCTCATGGGAAAATGAAAATTTTGTGTGTGGTTTTTATTATTTTCTTGTCTGGGGGAGTTATTTCCCAAATAATCCCCAAAATAAAGAATTGTTGCAGAATATCTGTGAAAAATACACCTTTTGGGAAGTTATACTATTTTGCAGTCTTTCCTGTTTTGATGGAATATATTGCTGCTGTTTGTTGTGGTAAGCAAATAAAAAAGTCCTCTGTGCAAATCCGTGGTGAGGTATGTTTGCACCGCAGTGCAAAGCTAAGTTAGTAAAATCAGGGAAGCGAAGATTTTGGCCTTTATCTCCCCAGTCTGAATGCCTCTGAATCTGAAAATCATTTCTGCAGTACAAAAAGAGCACATTTGTCAGGTACCCCAAACTGTGATGATGGCATTTTCACCAGCATTGCACATTGCCTACTCTACGTCCCATGTGAAAGATGCGAAGCCTTAAAACCTTGTTGGCTTCTTTCAGCAAACTTAGTGCAGGTTGAAATAATTTATTGGAATTTAGTTAAAAAAGAATCACACTCCCTATTATGAAAGACTATGTAATCTATTTTATACTGTGGGTTTGTATTCTTCATATAATTTCAGACTCACAGAATGATTGAGGTTGGGACGTCTAGTTGTAGTGGTTGGAAGGGGCCTCTAGAGATCATCTAGTCCAACCCCCCTGCTCCAGCAGGGACACTCAGAGCACGTGGCACAGGGTGGCATCCAGGCGGGTTTGGAAGATCTCCAGAGAAGGAGACTCCACAGCCTCTCTGGGCAGCCTGTTCCAGGGCTCTGTCACCCTCACAGGAAAGAAGTTCTTCCTTATATGGAGGTGGAACTGCCTGTGTTTCAACTTGCACCCGTCACCCCTCGTCCTGTCACCGGCCACCACAGAGAAGAGCCTGGCCCCATCCTCCCTACAATCACCCCTCAGGTACTTGAACGTGCTGATCAGATCTCCTGTCATCCTTCTCCAGGCTAAACAGGCCCAGCTCACTTAGTCTTTCCTCATAAGATAGATGCTCCAGGCCCTTAACCATCTTCGTGGCTCTACACTGGACTTTTTATAGAAGCTTCACATCCCTCTTGTACTGTGGAGCCCAGACCTGCACCCAATACTCCAGGTGCGGCCTCACCAGAGCTGAGGAGAAGGGCAGGATCCCCTTCCCTCCACCTGCTGGCAACACTCCTCCTCGTGCAGGCCAGGATCCCATTGGCCTTCTTGGCCACAAGGGCACACTGCTGACTCATGGTTAACCTGTTGTCTATCAGGACTCCCAAATCCCTCCCTGCGGAGCTGCTTTCCAGCAGGTCAACCCCTAATCTGTCCTGCTGCCTGGGGTTATTCCTGCCCAATGCAGGACCCTGCCCTTGTCCTTGTTGAAGGACTCGGGGGGAGGGGAAAGTAATTTTTAAAGTGGAGTTGCACGAGTATACGTAAATCACAACTTAAATGTATTGCCAGGAAATTGACTCTGAGACCTGCCTAAGAGTAGACATTTTTGGGTTCAGAGAGATTCAAGTGGACTTGCCTTCACTTACCTTCAGTGTTCTGTAGAAGCCACAATCAGTGACTTTTAAGGCTGAAAAGAGGTGGAAAAAATGCTAGTGTTGAAGAGGTACATTGTTTCCAATGGAGTTTGGACTAAGATCATGACTAGAGTATTATGTGGGATACTATTCTCTGCCAGGGGGTGGATATGCAGAAGTAAAGGTTGTCTGCAGAGACCCGTATGCAGTGGGTAAATGCGTTAAAGCTACAAAACTGTTCACTTCCAAAGTAGACCTGATTCACTACTAATCACCCCATCTTAATCTGGTTTCCGTAGGAAGAACATTTTCTTCCCTACTTGGTTTTATTTTGTGCCTCTTCCCCTGCCAATTACGCTACTTGTAAATAATATATGTAGCCTTATAAAATAAGGAAATATGGAATACATAAATGTTAGAAATGCCCTTGCTTACCTTAGATGTTACTTGGAAGTTGTGTATGACAAGCCCCTTATTTTAAATTGGGCAGAAGAGCCCATGTCTTTTATAAACAAATGCTTATTCGTTTATAAAAGACAACTTAAAAAGTGTTCCAGTGTTTTGAATACTGTGTTTGTAACCCTCTTTTAAGCACTCTTACAGCTATACCGAGTTATGAAAAGAAAGGTAGATAAACCTGATTTTTGTCTTAATATGTGCACAGAAATGTGATTCTAAGCAGCTGTGAAAATCTTGGTCAGAAAAGCTGCATTTTAGGGACTGTAATTCTAAACCTCACCATGAGAGTCTTGAACTGCGTGCAGAAATGAAGTCAGCTGAATTTCCCCATTCTGCGCGAGCGGGATGGTGATCCCTGGGAAAAGGTGATCCCTGGGGAAGGTGATCCCCAGAGAAAGTGATCCTTGGGAAAAGGTGAATCCCAGGGAAGGTGACCTCGGGGAGGGTGGTCCTTGCAGCCTCCCCATGGGTTCGGGTGTGCTCAGCACGCTGGCTGCAGTGGAAATATTAAAGCAAGAGCAATAGCATCACCTTGTGGTTAGCCAGTAGATAATATTCCTTTGCAGAAAAAAAAAATCCAGATATCTTTCTTAAGCTGCTTGTGAAGTTATTGTTTATGTGCTTTTAAAAAATTCAACTCTTTTCCATAAAGGCACGTTAATAAGTGCGCTTTGAGATGTGCAGATGTATAAATTTGTTTGTGCTGTTTCTCAAAGTAAAAAATGTTTTACTTTGTATCCTATAAGTGCAGGAGACCACTGGATTAATTCAGAGTTTTATGTTGGAAAGGAAGCTGAAGAGTTCTATGTCTTCTGTCAGATTCTGAAATTGTAAAACTTCTGAGTTAAACGATGTGTTGATGTGTTCGAGTCAATTTTAATCTAATATTATCAGTATTTCCAACATAAAATATTTTCAAGTCTTGGCGTAGTATTCAACTACATATTACTTCATCGGTAAAGATTTTTCTCTCTGTAATGTCGGGAAAATGTATCCAAAGAGATCAGTATCTCTGTGACTTTAATAATATATTTTTATATGAATACTTAAGGTTTTTTTTTAGCATGATAATGGGAAGAAACCTGTGTTTTGACTTGATGTCATAGGAGCAGGTGTTAGGGGATTTGGTAATATCTTGGCATGTTATTCTTGAAGCATTGGAGTTAGCTTCAGATTCCACTCTTCATATGCTCGACACATCCCTTGTGTTCTTCTTCAGAGGACAAGAATAAAATCGTGCCATAATGCCTGTGAGTGAAATGAGAGAAAGTAAACTTAATTTTTTACTTAATAATTGATGGCACAAAGTGTTATAAAATAATCATAGTGCCATTGTCGTCGTGTTGGAGCGGTCAAAACTTTCTACCCCTCTTTGATCTTCATGTATCAACATAGTCCTGTTGTACAAAGAATCATTTTATATTAATAATTCATTTTCTTTTTTCCTCCTCCTTCCTGCTCTAGCTGTGCTTAATGATTTGTAATTTCCAGGAACGAGAACAAGCGACATAAGATTAATAGCAGAATTTGTAGAGCAGTGGATAGTTCTGGTTTATTTTCATGAAATGCCTTGCGCTGATGTTGAATAGGAATAATTGAACAGGAGGGCTTAGTGTAATCTTTCTACTTTTACACAGAAAGCCATTTTAACAAATTAGGTCTCTGAAGGTCCTTCAACTAAATCGCTGGATTTATACCTTCTTTCTCGTGCTAGTTATGGTAAAGCTTATTCTTGTCCACTAAGACAAAGCTATTCTCTCTGGCACTTCTGGGATCCCTCATCTTAAGTGTGTGCTGGGCTGCTGGGGGTTCACTACTTGGCTCCTTTCTTCCCAGTCTGAGGTAGTGCTCTTGCATGTGAGATTCCACAGCTATGGCCAAAACTGCTGAGTCCAGCAGTGCTAGCAGTTATCCGACCTCTAGCTTGGTTCATCTTCAAAATGCAGAAATCAGAAGTAGGGAACAGCTTGATTATTTTATAGTACCAAGATGATTATTTTACAGTGCATAGTGTACCTAGATATTGCAGTTTCTGGACAGAATAAAGTTTTCCTTAGAACAACAATAATAAGGATTGTTTAGTTTACAGAAGTAACCTGGAATTTCAAGTTCCAGCGATTAAAACCTAAATCAAATAGAATGTCCTGTCCATATTTATCTTACCCTTTCATCAGATTTACTTAATGCCTTCCCTCCACATCATTGCTGTCCAACTGAGAGGAAAAAGAAATTGGTAGAGCAGCCCTAAGTTGTACAGGATAACATGGTGTTTTCTGTTGAGAATGACTGCAGAAGATTATGCCTGTGGTGACTTTAAGCAAACATATATTACCCGATGTTGAATGAAGAGCATATGTACTGTTGGGTAAAGGGATTTGGTAACAAGTGCTAACTTGTTGAATTCTACTAATCTGTTGTCATGAAGTCTCCATTCAAACTGTATTCTTTTTCAAACTTTTAGTATACTCCATCATGGTGTGAGCATGCCCTTCAGTCTTTTATGTATTTTTTTTTCTAGGAGCAGAATAGCACATTGCAAAACATGCACAAGAAAATGAAAGACATGGAGCTGGAACACAACGAATGTTCAGACCTCCTGAGGCGACAGGCCAGTGAGCTTGAGTACTGCTCCGAACGAGAAGAGAAACTTAAGAAAGAAATTGATGTAAGGTTTTTTGATTACTAAGCCCTGAAATTCTGTGATTCAGCAATTTTGTTTTTGAGAGACAAAACTCCTTAGAGACTGTGAATTCACTAATATTGAACATAGATTTTGCACTGAAGAGGTCAAGAGTATTAACTTATGTGTCTGGCTTGAGAGTGGGGTTTGAACAGTAAATGGGAAGAGGCTTTCGAGAACTCCAAAACAAGGCTAAGCTCTTAATTTACCTTAGGGAACCTGGGAACTCTGCCTAACTACTTAATTTGTCTATCCAGCTTGGTAGCTTTTTGGCTTAAGAGAATGTCTGTACTTAATTCCATTTTGAATAGTTTCTAAAATCAGTTAGTTTGTCAAAGAGAATCTGTTGGAGCTGAGAAATGCACCAGATAATTTGCTAGGAGGCAGAAATAAAATTCTGGAAGACCACCATGGTCTTACTCAGCCTCTTCCAAGCTAGACTTAAAAACTAAGGGTTTGTTTGTCTGTTGAGTGACACATTTTGAAAAGTCTCAGGTTATTTTCAGACTAGTATCTTTACCAAACTAGCATCTTTTACAAAACCACTGCCTATGGTTTTCTCCTCAGTTTGAACATCTTGTTTATCTGCTAAGTAGATTTGTAATGGGACTTGTGGGTTACAGTCTGAACTGAGGGTTTTTTGGTAAAATATTTGTCACTGTGAGAAAGCACAGCGAGCAGGTGGTTTTTGTGCTGATACAACTTTCTTACCAGTAGACTCTTGAAATTGTTTTCTCTTTCTTTTTTTTTAAGCACTGATTGCTAGATAGTTAAGAGTACTACATTAAAGGCAAAGTACAAAAGAAAATTCCTACGGGGAAGATCAAAGTTTATCAATCAACTAAAAACCACTGACTGACTGACCAACAGAGGTCCTCTTTGAGGACACAAATGTCCACAGGAAATCTGTTCGCAGATTTTGGGAGCCGGTCACATTGGCCTAATTAGTTACTGCGTAGTGTGAAGATCCAGTAACCCTTTCAAAAACAAATATTTTTGCTTCCAAATGTTTATGAAGAAGCTTTTTTTTTTGTGCTCTCTGGCTTTAAAGTTATCAACATCCATCTCTAGTCTTAAAAAGGGAAAGATCAGTTTCTCAAAAAAAGGAGAAAAAACCTGTTTGCCCTGGTGATGGTTTTAATCAGGGGATGCTATCTTACTAACCACAATCAGAAAACGTGTTTTCGTTGTTGCTTAATTTCTATTTAGTTATGTATTTATTTATTAAATGCTCATAGTCTAATGAGGAAACAGTATGCTCATAGTGCAGGAAAGCAATCTTCAGGTACTTGTAAATGTGTCTGCTTCAGCAGTGATTAAGGAAGGTATGTAATAATAGGTCTTGCATACAGAGTTTCAGACAAGTTAGCAAAAGTGCCTATGAATTAAAAAAAAAAAAACGTAATCTTAAACTAGGGCACCTATGTTTTGGTCAGCTAGCATCTTGCTGTACCCTTTCAAAGGATAATTGTATGCATGTAAGTGTCTGAAAGGGCCTGCAGTGCTAACTTCTCTCTTTTGTATTTGAAGTCAGAGAGACATTAATGAGCCTCTGAAAATGCCATTGTTTTTTTATGAAGCACAAGCGCTGCATATTTTGAGCTTTTAGTTTTGCTTGCTATAGATTTTAGACTGAACCTGGACTAAAGCAGCAAGGTTTTTCACGCTGACATTGCCTGCATGGTACAAGCTACTGCTGCTCTGCGTCGCCTTTTGCTAAGCAAAGTTTGTTCTGGCTCTTCTGTGGTTATGAAGGGCTTCCACTTCAGGGTGTCGTGGGTTGTAAAGTTCATAACATCCATTTTAAGTTAGGTTCTCTCTGTAATACTCATTCCCAAAGTTTAGCTGTGTACAGGTGGAGTTTAGCATTAACAGAGTTTGAAATCTAGTTTACGTCCAAAACCTATTTTGAGATTAATAAATTTGTCACTTCTCTTACCCCCTGGCGTTTGATCAGATGGAGATTTTGCCTGGCCTTGCTGATAAAATGGAACAGAGAGACCTCAGCAAAAGAGACCAGCTAACCTGTTCTTCACCTCTCATGGCCTGGTTGTTGGGCTGGCTCCTGGGAGACTGGAGGGGAAGGAACTGAAGGAGCATTTAGGGACAAGTAGCTGGATAAAGGAGGGAAACTCACAACCCTTGTAGCTGTGTCTGAAAGAAAGGATTATGTGTTTTCCAAAGGACAGGCACCATCCCAAGAACAAACGTGCTCCTGCGAAGCCTGGAGGTGCTGGGATTTAAATGCACTTCCATAAACAGAATTTCCTCCCCTCTGCCATTAGCAATTGCCTGCTGTAGCATACGAGCTTCTCTGTATCACAGTTTCATTGCCAGAAGCTTCCCATGCGTTGTGGGAGGAACAGGGAAGGAGCGCACTAAACTCTGGCAGTAGTTTTCACTGTGCAGCAAGGTACTGAAGTCCATCCAGCTTAGTCTCACTGACTTCTGTACTGTTCCAGCTGTTGATTAAAACCCCCACAGTGAAAGGGAACAAATATTACCAGTATGAGAAGAAAAAGCTATGTAAAATTCTGATAGCATCCCTGACTTGTGCCCATGGTACCAGGTTTTGAGATAGAACTCAGATACCAGATTTTGTGTTAAATTTCGACTCTCATATACAGAAGATTTAAATTAGTAGATCCCAGAAGGAAAGTTCTACATTTTTCATGATCTAGCCTTATATTTCCTTATTCATTATGGAATACTTAGTGTATGAAATGAAATTCCTTTTTCCTAGAAAATGGATTACTTTCATTGAATTAATCACAAGAGAACAGTGTGTGTGCAAGGAACATCTCTTATTTCAATATCAATAGACTACCTTGTTTTAAAGAACTTTAAGTTAGTGAATGCTTAAGTTCTTGATGATGGCAGTGATGATCTTAAGGTGATTTGTATGGAGAGTATCATTTTACTTAAAAAAGCATTTGCACCTTTCGCTATATACTACTTAACAAGCAGTGAAGATTTAACTTTCTTGGAGTTCACATAGCCATTCCTTTACTACCCTCTGCTGGACATAAGAGAAAAGTTCATGAGAAAATACCTGCATTTTAGTGGTGAATGAAAATGATAAATTTAGAAACTTTTTCTCTTGTACTTTGACACTTTTACAGTACTGTAAAATAATTATATGGGATGAATTATACTACAAAGAAGTAAAGGAGGGAAACATTCCCCCCCACACCTTTTTTTTTAAATAACACTTTGGGTTTAATTTTCAATCATTATACTGCACATGATCTAAAACATTCACTTTTTTCAAGTAGGCCACAGTACATTTGTAGTCTCTGGGATTAGAAACAGAGAGAGAGAATAATGACAAGGTTGTGTATTGTCTTCATTTGAAAGATAGTTATAATACCTAATCTTTTAGTCTTCTAACTTTTAATGATGTCGATGTGACATACATTTACATGGACATGGAGCTTTTTTTGTATTAAGCTCTCCATATTTCTACTATTACAAATGCTACTATTTCCTGGAGCCAGTTTCTCTTACTTTAGCCCTGTGCTCTGCTGCTGTCAAAAGATGATTTCTTGGGAAACACAAAGCAATTTTTCTCTCTCTTTCTCTCTCTCTCTGTATATAGATATGTATATATAAATATATACACACACACATATATATAAAAAGGTGTTTCTTGTGTTGTGCCTGGATGCCAAAAAGCTGGGTGAGAAAACTGTTTGACATACAGTGGAGGAGGGAGGAGTGTGTTTTTTACCATGAGAAATACAATTATTAGTTCATAAATTTTAAATTCTTTGTCTTGCTCGCAGACATGTAGTGATTTTCGATCATTCATTTTATATGGCTGAGGCTGCCAAGTCTTAGTAAGCTGAAGCTCTAGGTCTCTGAATGTTTTTAAACTCTTTTCATAATACTTGAAAAATGGCCCAAAACTTGGTCCATTATATTTCTGAGATACTTAAAGACCAGTACCTTGGCTTTCATGATGTTCATTCACTCCTCACCATTGCCTCCTGGTCTTCTAAATATATCATCCTGCATTAACTTTAACGCTGCTGTGGCGTGGAGGTGACCGTGAAGAAAGTTTTATCTCTTTGAATGATGTCTGTGTTTAGAGTAAGTGTACATACATGAAATTAAGCTTGTGTGTGTAGTGAATTACTGACTCTCTGTATGTGGCAGTACGTAAGATAATGTAAATCAAAAAAAAATCGTCAGTCCCAGACCAAAAGACTTTCTTTTTAGTTTCTTATTTTTGTCCTCGCTACTGACTGCAACTTCAAGTAAGTTAGAACAGAAGAAAGGTCGTCCTAGGAGAATCTGAGCAGTGGTGAGGGGACATGTTCCTCAGGTAGCCAGCAAGTCTATGTGTAGAACTTTAAGCTCCTTCTGCCCACATTCCCCTCTGGGCACATGTTCTTTGTCTTACCCTTGCTTAATCCTCCGCTCAACAGCAGTTTCTGTAATGAGATCTCTGTGGTGACTCCAAAGCTCCCGTTTCTCCTGTGACATGCTTGCCGGTACGAGGGCCTTCTTCTTTGAAAGCCTCATCTCATGTATCGTCGTATTATTCAAGTCAAGGCTAAAGGCTGTTTACTCACCCACTTCCACACCAGAGTTGTTTGAATCCTGTCAAGTGTAGCCCTCACCAGTAATAAAACATCTATTATTCTTCTCTGTGCTTGTATAAAGTCATATTGTCAGTTCATGCCTTTATATAGCATTTACCATATTCTCAAGCATGGGAACCGGAGGAGAACCCTCTCCTATAGGGGTTCCGCAGAAGGGCAGAGCTGCTGAGGTGTGTTCCCCAGAGGTGAGCACGTATGCCAACTTGGTGGCATATTAGAAAAGGGCTGTGTTTTACCTCAGGGTAACTGAACTGTTTCAGTTTGGCAGTCCTAACTTTTTACTTTTTTCCTTAGGCCAAGCATATGGGTAATCCTGTAGACCCTATACCATCATATTTCCTGATCCAGTGTTGTATCCTGAGCATGCCAAGTATGGCTGCCTTGCAATGGAGTCATGTTACTCAACACCTCAGTGTATGTGGAGTGCTTACACTGAGGATCTCCTTTGTCAGATTGAAAGAACATTTACTTAGCTGGTGAAGAAATGTTTGTAGTTTAGCACCTATATTGCTATTAACAAGCTGTTTATTATCTGGACAGGAGATGGCTCCACTTTACCATGATCAAGAGGCATCAGCATTTCTAACACTAGGTGGAAGTGGTCAGCACATCTCCCAAAGAACTGCTCAGTCCTGACATCCTGATTTATCTTACCAGTTACAGTGATACGCTTTTATGCAGGAAAAAAATCTTAATATGAAAACTGACAAGTAGGGTGCATGATTACAATTCTGATATGAAGTGCATGTATATCCTTTTCAGTGGCAATTTTGTTTTGGCTAAGCTTTTCATAGAAGGATTGGCCCTCACTCATGGGGAAGTGCAAGCATCCTGGCGACTTGTTGGTAGAGTGAGATCGAAAAGCCTTGCTGAAGGGATCTAAACACAAGCAAGAAAGAGGAAGATCACTTCTTAGTGTGTTTAAGCTTAGAACCTTTTGTAAATAGACTCCTTCTCTTTTTTGTTTATTTGTTTTTGTTTTTTTTTTCCTGTTTCTTTGTAATTTGAAATTACAAATGATTGATTACATCAATCCCTTGATGAAAGAGATTTGATGTAACTGCAAATATCAACATTCAGTTTTCCTGTACGTGACTTATGATGAATGCAGATACTCAATTACACTTTTTTCTTTCTTTCTTTTTTTTTTTAACTCAGTTCAGTATACCTTCTTGCAGTACTTGGAGAAGGCTTGAAGGACTGAGAATGGTAGAAGCCTCACAGACTAGTTTGAAAAATGGTGCTACAAAATGTTAGCATGCAGTAAATGTATCCTAGAAGCCGCATTAGCATTGGCATGCAATAGGATGCAACAGTAGAAAGTGATTGAACCTTAAGAGTTTGGAGCAAGCATGATTGTCCACAAATTTTACGGCTTGTAGTAAGTAAATCGTTTTAAAAAAAATCAGTTAAGTATTGTACAATGTTTTTCAAATGTCACTTTCTTTTTTCTCCTGTGTTATCATAGAAGTAAATCCGAGGCATCTTTATTGTTTAGGTTAAGGCTGATATTTGTTCAGCTTGAGTATCAAAGTAAACTGGGAGATTCTATGAATATGTGGGCTATCTTACTTGGGATATCTGTCTTCAGATACCCTACTTGTGCACGTGGAAGTCATAGACAAGCACTTCTGTTAATGAGTCCGATAGGAATAATCAATGTTGCCCATGTTAGATGACCAAACACTTCGTAACCATTGGAGAAACTCAGTTTTTGGATCCATCCTTGAGATAGATTTCTCTGACCTGGAACAATTCTTGTCAGGTCTACGTCAGAAAGGAAAGTATTTCTATCTGACTCCAACTGGAAGATTGTGGTCATGACATCTAGGGCTCACAATGTCTCTCCTTAACTTGTTCTTTTCCATGGCTTCTTATTTCTAGGCAGATGTGTAAAGCAGATGGACATGTACATGGTTCTGTAGCAAGACAGAGTGATGATCATCTCTGGTCAGATTCAGAGAGGTTTGCTTGGCTAAGGTGATTCTACTACTACTGTCCTTCTGTTTCTCAGAGAGAAGTCCAGAATTCTTTTTCCCTCATGCTCTTTATGGAATAGTTGACAGCCTAGAAGCAACCCTGACTTTTCTTTCTTTCTCTCACAGAATGGATAATCTATCCAGCTTTGATTTTTATTGTCCAGCTTACTTTGATAGTGAATTAATTCTCTACCATGTCAGTGATTTCATTAGTGATTGCTCGTCCATAATTCCTTCATTTTGATGGTTGTACATACTTGACTAAACAGCAATACTGAGATACTTTCAGCAGTCTAAGCAAACCTGAGTTTCTATATATTTAATAACTTTTTTTGTTGTTGCTTAGCTAGACTCATGTGCTAATTTAGCTGCTTAGATCTCCCTCCTGAAGCTTCCCTTTTTCCCCTTCAGTCATTTCCTATTTGCTGCTATGAGACTTTGTTTAAATTTGCTAGATGTATGGCTGCCCGTAAGATGCAGCCATCAAATCACAGAATCCAGAAAAAAAAAAAAAATTCGTTAGTGTGCCAGACACAGAAAACATCCACATTACTTTCCCAATCTACATATGTAATTTTTATGGAGGCTCTTTGAAGCATCTAAATCGCCTCCGATTAAGACAGTTGTTCATTCTGGTAAGATAGTGCTCAGGTTTACATGAATAATTTTCTGATATACTTTAGGAAAGTATAGTTCACTCATGATCTTTGACTTACAGTGATATGCAAAATTAGTGTTAATTCGTGTCATGTCCCCTTCAGTGATCTATACTGAATGAAACTCCATATTCTCTCCCTAATTCTTTCTGAAACTCTGACAAACAATTTTTAAGGCAAAATGTGTAACAAAACTGTCTTTAAAGAATTAAACTGTGAAGTTGGATGAAGATTAGAAGCACCTAACCTTCCTAGGAAATCTTGATCTTGAACAAGTCACTTCCCCTACCTGTTATTTTGGGGGCTATCTGTAAGATAGTATTTATCTGCCCACGGATGTTATGAATCTAGTGATATTTTGGGGGAGAGGGGTGTATATTGTCTTGAACTTGTTTAAACTCAGCCTGCTTGAATGCTTTCTTTGGAAAGCATGTCTGCTCTGCCTAGTCGCTCTTTGGTCAGCAGAGCCTAGGATTTGTACCTCTTTGGCTGTGTTTTAGACATACTGTCTTTTATTTCTGCTTGTACCTGGGAACCTGCCTTTCACATTCCAGAACTCATCAGGAATCTCTACGTTCCCATTCCCAGTGTATCCCTTCTATAGGTGTGGTAGTTCTGCTACTTAAGTCTTCAGTGACTTGTGATAACTCGAACTAACGAACCTTCTGCAAATATGTCTTTTTTTTTTAAATGAAATTGTCCCTCTTCGCACAGAGCGAAGTGCTGCCGCTTCTTACGGGTATCTCTCTTTTCCCACATCCTTTTCCCCATTGTTCCAGGATTTTCTTTAGGACTGAAACTGCCGTGTTTCTGTGTGTTTGGATGTCCTTTGGATCATCTCCCCTGCCCTTGCAGTTAGTGTACACCAGTACAGGCAGTCAGAAAGAGTTGTGTTTGTTCAAGGAATCTTCTTCCCTTTGAAATATACTCTATTTTTAAAGATTTATTTGTTTTTCATTTTGGAGAATGACACTCTCAGTTTTTCATTCTTGCAGATATAAAGAATCAAGCTGTTACTTTTATCTTTCTATTCTTATTTATTTTTTTACCAAGCCTAATGAAACCAAACCGTTCCAGGGAGGAGGGAAAAGTCTGCTCCATTTCAGGTGATGTTTTTGCTGAATGCAGGTTGAGAAGGCAGAGTTCTCATTTGGAGTAGTGCTTTGACTTAGTAGTCAAATGCAATATAGGGCTTCTGAATTAGCAAGATAAGCCTAAAAGCTTTATTTGCAGAATCTCTTCCCCCATCTCCCTCCCAGACAGACACAGTGATCTGACTCAAGCACGCCAGCCAAAAAATTTCCCACTCTACACGCTGCGATAGGTCTCTTCCTCACTTTTAATCAAACTTAAGTTGCGTTATATCCAGTCTTATTCTTAAGTGTTCTCAGAGAAGAAACAAAATCCAGATAAGGTGTGTTTATTTTTCACTTACTACTTTTACCAGACAGACAGTATTGTTTTTTAAAACAGTCTTGTTGAGAGATGTTGAACTGTTGGAGGATGCCAAGGAAGTTCTGACTTGCTCTTGTAGGTAATTCAGCAATTGTACTTTAAGGGTGGGGAGGAGTAGGAACTCTATTCTAGTAGACTGTTTGGAAGATTACACATGGAATCACAGAATCATGGAATGACTGAGGTTGGCAGGGACCTCTGGAGATCATCTGGTCCAAGCCCCCTGCTCCAGCAGGGACACCCAGAGCAGAGTGGCATCCAGGCGGGTTTGGAGAGTCTCCAGAGAAGGAGACTCCCTAAATCAAGGTATTTTCAAGTATTGATCCTGGAAACTTGAGCCTACAAGGAGAGTACTTGTGCACTATTTTTAAAATTTATTTTAATTGTTAAGTAGGTAGAACTTCTTGAAAGAGGTGTATTTTAAACCTCCAACAAACAGCTCTTTGTGTAGAGCATGTTTGAGAAGTTGCTGTTTTTAAGTAAGCCATCTATGAACATCAGTTTCAAAATGTTTTCCTTTGGTTCCGCCCTCTCATCAGCTCTCCCAGATATCTGGTCTACAGAAAACTAAGAAGGTTGACAACTCGTTGCCAAGAACTTCTTCTGTGATGTTGATGTTTCTCTTTCTTCGCTTAATGTTTGGAATCAAGATGCAGTCAGACAGGCTTGCTACTTTGTTTCACATTCTCCGAATCCATAGCTTTGCATGTATTTATGTAACCTTAAATATACTTACGCTCACTGACTTTTTTGTGTATATTAACTTCTTCCTCTTGATCTCCTCTATTTAACTTGAGGTCAACAGCTTAGGATGCATGTGGGGTTTTGTTGTTGTTTTTTTTGTTTTTTTCATTTCAGCCATCACTCAAAGTGAAGAAATGTTCATCCTAGAAAACAATGTAGAAATTCTAGAAAACAACTGCATATCTGGTTTCCATTTTATGTAATTATTTTCTCTTGATAAAATTATTTGGCCGGGCCTCTATCTAGACATGCACATCAGTGATTATTTTTGTGTTTAACGTAACTTGGAAGGATTTTTTCTTTCAAATTTGAATCATTGAAACTGAAAGATGAGTTACCTTCTTATTTAACTTTTAAATTTTTTTGGTCTATCCAAATTGCCAAGCAGACTCTTAGCATAGTGGTGGCTGTTACTTTCTTTTTGTTGTTTTTCTAAATGTTGAAAGAGTAAGAAAGATGCAGCAGTCTAATTTGGACCAACCTGTGTTATGTAAATGCTGCATGCTTGTATGGATATTCCGTTGTCTGATGAAATGTAATAACGAATAAAATGAGTCAGGATATTTGTTAAAAGGCATCCTGCACACCTTGGTATTTTCTAGACAATAGCACAAAAAAATAACAACGATTGCACATCAAAAATGCAGCCATAAAAATACTAGTTTGGTGCTTTTTAACGTTGCAGAGGTTGCTCATTATTTAAAGCAGAGAAGCTGAGACTTGTGTAGGGTAGCCAAGATAAACTGCTGCTGTCACATTAACTGGAAAAAAAAATATTTTTTTACGAAACAAGTCCCGTATCTTCCGTGTTCTTAAAATGCTAGGTACCATATCGGTATCTCACTTGTATTTTGGAGCATGTAGGATGGAATTATGTTGTACCAGGTAACAATTTTGATGATAAAGCAAATAGTAGGTTAATAGGCAGAATGTTTAAATTTGTTGGTTTGCTTCCTGACTCCAGGCACTTTTTCTTCATTCTAAAAATGTAGTAGTAACATAATGCTGCGTATATTTCTGTAGCTAAATAGAAAATCATAATTTAATATTCTAGGAATGTAAAAATTTTAAGCTGTAGAAGCTATATATATTTTTTGGTAAGAATTCTTGTGTTTCTGAAGTACAAGAAGCTCAGATGCCATTGTGGGTTGAAGCGTGGAGTCCTAATAAGCGCAACAGAAGGAGCAGTACAGTCTCTTCCATATTTACCATCATTTGCTGGGCTTAAAATTCTTCAAAATGTATTTTCAGACAGCAACTATAAAAATAAAGAAACTGGAAGAAAATATTGAAGCAGAGAGAGCAGCACATTTGGAGTCCAAATTCAATTCAGAAATCATCCAGGTAAACTTACTGCTAAATGTTTTGTGAAACTTTACGATGAAGCAGCTGATAAAGTTCTAAAGATACAATTTTTCCAAAAATATGATAACTGCATACTTCAGGTGAAGACTCTAAGAGACTAGAAGTTATTTATTTATTTATTTATTTCAGTAGCAGGAGTCTTAAAGTTGTAACAACTGATTAATGTAACAAATGATTAATAGTAGCGGGGAGAGAAAGAGGGAATATTTAAAAACTGTTTTTCAAGGAACTTAAAAGTTATTGGAATTAATATTAAAAATAATTATTTTCACAGCTGTGTGCTTGAGGAAGCAATTTCTTCCACTATTTAAATAGTGTGGGAAAAGGACATTTTTCTTAGTAAACACTTACTAAGTTAAACACTATAGTACTATTTAAATATTCTGCCCTGTATTTTTGGAAGGGTGATTATTAATACTATTTAGAAATATAGTGCATGCTCTGAATTTTCTACAAGTGGGATCTTAATCAATGCACCATTAAACTCCTGCTTCAAATATGATTATTCAGAGTAGATTTCATCTTCAAACAATATTATGATAGAAGCAGTTACCAGTAAAAAATGATTGTATGAGAAAGCACTGATATAGTTGAGCTGATATGTAAAGTGGATATAGTTGAATAATAAATGTTTGTATTATTAAGCTAATTACATGGAGTTTCAACTAGGAAAGCAATCACAGTTTGTTTTTAAAAAGCAGGCATGAACAATTTAAATGACTCTTGCTTAGTGATTGTACGTTAAGTGTCACTTCTTTCATATTCGATTTACTAAAAACCGAATTTGGAAAGGAATTGGGCTACTTTTATTTTCTGGGTAACAAAAATAATTACTGCCCTTCTTGAATTGTGATGTCTTTTTTTTTGTCCTTCTCTATTTACAAGCACTTCCTTTTTTTTAAAGTCTGTCGTTATACTGGTAGTAAGGAAAGATTTTGTTATTTTCATTTCTTCTCACTCTCTTTCTCACTCTATAACATACAAAGGAACTGACAGGGCAACCTGTCTTACATGGATGAATGACTGATAAGCTTTCCTTTCTTGTTGGTGCACATAGTTTTTTGAGCACGCTTTTTGCTAAGGGAAAGTAATCCCACACTGTGGTGAGTCCACTTTAAATATAGAACCTCCTTGGCAAAAAAAGTTTCCTTCTCTAATAATTAAAACAAAGAAGGAACACAAATGCCATTGAAGGATATTCAGAGGTACCTTTAGACAACATATTTCATCCTTTGTCTCTGCTCTGTACTGACTGTATTAATACACTTTGCATGTGTTCAACACTTCTTGCTCTATAATTTTATTGTCCTAGAATATGATCGTCTTTGAAATAGAACAGAATATGGAACATATTCTTCTGATCATGGTAGTTTTTCTCATTTGTTTTAATTGCTTTCCTGTGACTTGGTAGTTAAGGATTCGAGATCTTGAAGGAGCTTTGCAGGTGGAAAAAGCCAGCCAAGCAGAAGCTCTTTCAAATTTGGAGATGATCAAGAAAGAATTCAAAGAGGTAGAAAATGCTTATGAGAGAGAAAAACGCAATGCCCAAGAGAACTTGGAAAAACTCAATATGTAAGTTATCTTTTAAATTTATTCTCAGATCATAGTAGAAGCTTGTGTACCACTTACAGTTTACATTCTTTGTAGTTTCTAGAAAATAATAATATAATTATGCACTTTACCAAACCTAGCCAAGGTTCAAAATTTGACCCTCCATCAGTAACGGTTTCATACTGGTAGGTATTAGGGAAGGTAAAGAAGGTGACTTATTTATGCAAGCACTACACCAAAACAGTGGAAATTGTTTTTCTTGCAAGTTAGGTGAGTTTGTGTGCATTTCTGAATGTGCTGTATTTAATCCTTCTTTAAATATGATTGTAGTATCATATTTGAAGCTGTATTATAAACATAATGCAGTTTTTCATGAAAATAATGCTAAAAAGTATCTCAATGTGAGCCTTAAAAAAAAATGTTCTTCAATGAAAAGGAAATAAAATTTTAAAGCACTGTGGAAATGCATGAAATGAATCCTGATAGTTACCTGTGATGATTCTTCAGGACAATAGCAGCAGCAGCTGACCAACGCAACCTCAGCGACTGTCCCTTGATTCATATGAGCATTTCACGACTGTCTTCATATCTGTCTTCACATCCCTTGTGCTCTGAAGGAAAACAAGTGCATTTTTCCTGTTGGCTTCTCTTTGTAGTGCAGGGTAATGAGATTCATGACCTGCAGACAATGCAAACTTAAGGGTTCAGTCAGTCCATTCTGGAAATTCGTAAGGTTTTAGAAATTGTATCCATGACTTTTAAAAGTATGTAATTTCTGAAGTGCAGAAATGCATTGTTTTTGTCTCTGCAGCTGTTTGGAAAGTGAATGGACACATGATTCATATTGAGCTTTGATTTAGTCACATATAAAAGGTTAAAATTACTGAAGATTACCTGTTCTGATTTTATTATTTGATGTGGAACGAATATGGAGTCATGGATTCTGTAAAAGCTGATTTTAAAAAAAAAAGCAATAACATATTTTAATATATGTACCAGAAATGTAAAATATACCCTATGTAAAAATACCAAAATCTGAAAAGAAGTGCTGTTTAAAGTGCTGTGTTTTACGCTAGGAGTTCTATACCATTAACACAATCTGAGTCACAGAATTTCTACTGCACTTGATATTTTAATGTTTTTCCTTGATTGTTTTCAGTTTTTCTTTTTTAGTTTAATCTCAACTGTCTTCTCAGGTTAAATTTTTATCTCTGTTCAACTGAGGCTTCAGTTTATACATTGTGGCATCAAAAATTTAGAGACAACTTCAAAACTCCTCTATATCTAATTTCTCCACTCTACCTGACTTCAGGGCTCGTGTTATTAGCCTGTACTGAGGTATTTTGTTTTTTCCAGAGTAGATGTCAGCAAGAATATGTGGAAAATTAAACTGAAGAGACATCATAGGATTCTTAGGAGTGAAAAACTTTCTCAAAGAAAGATCCGAATTTCAGAAAATTCTTTGAAAATCATCGAGTAGCTTTATTTATGCATGCTTATTAAATCTGTTGTATACTGTACAGCTCATTCCTTTATTTTAACAAGTTGTTTTTTCCATGTTCATACAAAATGTTTTATCATAAATACTCCTTTTTGACCATACAGAAGAGTCGTAAGATGTCTGCCTGTCTCAAAGCACCTGAAGTGCTTATTTTTTATAACAGATGTGAATAGTTGGTTTCAGAGGAGTATCATCATGTTAGTGCCCAATTCCCACCCTCCTACACTGCACATGAGCCTTTCTTTCAGAAATGAAGGTTTTCAGAGCATTGCATTTTGGGTAGTTGTGTTATTTTTTTTCAGCTGAGCAAAGAGTCTTTGTCTCAAGAAGTGGTCTCAGTTAGAGCATTGGTTATACAAGAAATAATGGTGTCTGATTGTTGCTATCTACAGCACAACTATCACTTTTGCATATTGGTTTCTAATACCATGCTGTATTTCTTCTAAACATTTTTAAAATACAAATTATATTTCCTTAATAGGTCAGAGTTGGAGTACTAAGGCCTGAATTTTTGTTATTAGTATGATATCTTTGGAGAATTAAACAATAAGAAGTGTAAAATTTAAATCAATTAGAATTAGAAGCATTTTTGATGATGGGTTAAACATCGATTTTGATAATTTTGTAAACTCTTAGAACTTACAGGTTTTACTACAAGATCTGTTTTTTTAATATTATTTTTTAGATTAGGAAAGTTAGCTAGCAATTATTAAAATCTGCATTAAGCTGTTGAGATCAGATGGATAATTTATAAATATTAATTTATATATTTATATTCAACCATGTGATATTCAATAAAACTTGTTTCTAGGAGTGTCTTCATCTAGATGTACAAAAGTTTTTTTAGGGAAGAATGTCTTCATTTGGAAATACTTCACAAAATATCTGACCATGTTTGTTATGGCTAAGTATATTGATTTAAGATTGGGGAATATAGTTCTTTATGGTTCTGGTTTGAATTGCATTAGAGCTTTTGTTGTTGATGATTAAAAAGAAGTAAGTACTTGTGTTAGTACAACTTTTACAGGAAAGCAGAGACGGATTATCTTTATTTTTGTTTTGGTACGTTAAAGAACTCGTGCCTATGAAAAACACCTGTTCATTGGGTTTGTGTGTTATCTTGCATACTGGAATAGTTTTGTCTAATATACAAACAATAATCTTTACTGTTTCATATCATCTGTTCATTCAGGTAATTGTAGTAGCTTTTATCGGATTAATACTTTGAAAATTCTGTGCTCTTAGAGAACTGCAAATTTTCCCATACCCTGTAACTTCGCGGAAACAATTGGAGGTGATCTTACCAGCTTAAAGAAACAGAAAGAGCCTGTAGGAATAGCTTTGTTTATTCAAATTCCTGAATTTCCAAAGCTCCATGAAGATGGGTCATGACAGCCAGGTCTCAGACCATCAGTGTACTCAATTCCCTTGAGGTGTTTTTATGTGGTGGGCATATACTGCCCATTTTGTTTCCTGTGCCTTTTTTATGCTCTGACATATCCCTTCTGAGTGAAGGGATACACCTGCCTTTCCAAACTGTGGTCCTGGGCTCCAGACAATGTCTTTTTATTTAAAGCCGTGGTTTGGCAGCATGCCTTCCCTTCTCTTGTAGGAGTCCTACAATTTTCTTTAAGCCTCATTTTTGCAAGGCCTTGGAAACTTCTCTTTTTTGGTCTGGAACACTTTTATGTCCCACTGACTTGTCTTGGTGTAGCATTAACAATGTCAAAGGCAGAAATTTTATAAAGCTGTAAGAACTTTCTCAAAAAAAAAAAAAAAAAAAGATAGCTGACACCAAGCAAACCGACTTTTCTGGGTTGCATAATTTATTAATTAACTCCAAATCCAGTAGCACTATGTAAATTGGAAGCAACTGGGAATTTGGCTCTCCCTGTGAATTTTCTTTCCTTGAGAAGATAGAGCAACTTTTTGCTGTATTTCTTAGAACTGTGAGGATAGGAGCAACTTTTTAGGACAGGAAGAGACAAATTCTTTCTTTCAGCTATTTGCTTATTATTCTTAAAAAAAATTAGAGAGGTTGAGGAAGCATTGTGTAGGTATGTATTTTGAAGACTGATAAACTACCACCTCAATTAAAAGATATGTTGAACTATAAGAAATAAACCAAAGATCACATGTGATAATATTTATTTAAAAATTAAAAGGACTTTAATCATGCTGGGTCACTTTCAGTTCTGAGAAGATGCAGATATAGCAGAAGATACAAGACAGGGAAACCTGAATATTCCTACCGTTGAGAAATATGTTATAAAACAATTTAGGTTAGAAAGGACCGCAGGAAGTCTGTAGTCCAACCTTTTGTGAAAACCAGGATAAGTTATGAGATTGGGTGGGTCCTCAGGAGATTGCTCAGCCGCCGTGGGATCCGTTCCAGCTTTATCTGTTTTAATGTTTAAGTGCTTATCCTTATCTCTGGTCTGAACCTCTCCAGTTTCAATCTGTAACCGCTTCCTCTCATCCTTGCTCTGTGGAGGGCCTGCATCCACCTTCCTGACAGCCTCCTGTTGGGTGTTGGAGGGCTGTGCGAGGGTCCTTTGAAGCTATCTCTTTTTGAGGCTGAACGTGGGCTTTTCCTCAGCCTCTTCTCGTGCAGTCCAGCCCCTAACCATCTTGTGCCTCTGCACTAGACTCACTCCATATTATCAACATTTTTTTCGTATTGGGGCCTCAAAGCTGGCCACGATTCCAGGCATGGTGCAGTGAGTACCAGGCAGACGCTATAATTGCTTCCCTTGATCTACTGGCTACTGCTGTTCGTATCGGCTGGGATGCTGCTAGCCCTCCCTGCTGCTCACTCTTGTTTAGCTTGCTGTCCCCCATGATCTGAAAGTCTTCTCCAAAGGAAGAGCTCCTCCCCAGCCACATTGTTGTAGGAGAAGGTCTTCCTTTCTAAGGGCAGGACTTTGCTGTATTTCATGGTGCTTAGGTTGGCACGTTCCTCCTGCCAGCCTCGCTCCTGTGAACAGCAGTGGCCTTTCCGTAGAGCTTATGTGCGGTTCCCACATTACCAGCTTTGGAACTAAGAAGATGCCACTACTTGACAGACCTTTCCTGAAAGTAACATAGACTTTTTTTTTTTTTTTTTTACTTGAGAAATGCATCTTTTGGAGCCTTATGGCATGGAAGCATCACATATACTGTTGATGATATTTAAAAATATATAATACACTTGACAGAAGTATTCTTAATAAAAAGTGTTTAAATGTTGACATTTTTCAGATTAGAAAGAGAGTATTTTTCCACAAACAAGCAGTTGAATGAAGAGATTGAAGAAAAGAAGAAGGTAATTACAGACCTCTCTGAGAGACTATGGGATAATGAAAAAAGTTTCAAAGAATTACAGAATGAACTTGCAATGGTAAGACAGAAGCCCTATGACACTTTTTTTTTTTTTAAAAAAAAAAAAGGAATTAGTGTGAACATAAAATGAATTTGTTGCCCTGAGCAGTGAAAATCTTCTGCCATTGTGTTAACATGACTAAAGTTGCGGCATTACTTTACCTTCCTGTTTTGTTAAAATGTATAAATGAGGAGCTGATTTGAAATGATATAGTTTTTAACTTAATAGTCATCTGCAGGAAAGTAATAGTTTAAAACTGTGGCTATGAATGCAAAAGCCATTTGTCCTTATGTTGCTAGAGAAGAGGCTGATAGAGACGTGGATTTTGATTTCTTCAAGACTTTTTTTTTTTGCTTTTGCACTCTACCTTTTTCCCTCTCCAAGCTTTGCTATCTACCGTCATGAGTTTATTTAAATTTCACATAACAATTTATGCTTAATTTTAAGTATGTAGCTATACAAATTACTTACAAAGGCATGCTTGAAGGTGACAAAGCAGAGGGAATTTTGTTGTTGTTGTTTGGTGTTGGTGTTGTTGGTTGTTTGGTATTTAACATGTTGGTGTGTTAATTTTAATAGTTTGTTTTCTGAAATCTTTTTCTTCAGCAATATGATCCTTTGGGGTCTTCTTACTCTCTCTCTCCTTGCTGTCAGTTTGAGTAAGAGTTTCCCCATAGAGATGCATAGCAGAAGGGAGGAAGCAAAGACCTTATGCATATTCTAGAAAGCCTTCTGTCCTTTCGCTGTGTGGGAGTATGACTTTCAATATTTCTTTACTTAGCCAATGTAAACTTTTGATACTGCCTTCCAGTTTTTCGTCTTTCTACCTCTTGAAGCTATATGTGTGAAAGCTAACTGGTCTCTACCATGCTGCTGACAGATACCATGCTAATAAGTGAAAAACAGCAGGGACCTACATCAAAGAATCTTCAGACTTTTTCCTGTCTTCTCTCCCACTTACCAGAAAAATAGAAAAGCTTTAAGGAATAACTTGTTTGCAGTCTGCAGATGCTGCATGATGAAAAATAGATTCATGTAGGCAATCATTGTAATTTCATTGGCTATAGATAATCAAATAGATATATTTTTTTTCAAGTTACATGGTGCTGAATTAGAAATGGAGCCTATAAATAACAGTAGCTCTCAGAGTAGATTTACATATGGGTTATGGATTCTCTATCACTGGTCTTAAAATCAGTACTATCTTTAATCAGCATGTGATTTCTAGGAGTTCATTTATTTAGTTCAGCTACGAATTTAGTTTATAGGAGGTCTATAGTCTACATTTAGAAACAAGTCTGACAGGCTGTTGGGGTCTTCTGACTGCATGATTCCTGTTTTTGTTACCTGAAAATGGAGCAAATAGAAGAGCTGTTATGATGTTTTGTACATAGGTATTTTGATTTCTCATGTATGAGTCTCTGCTCCTCTTGCCAACATTTTAGGGCATTGCTTCTACAATTGGCACTTGCTTTTCTTTCAAAATGGTATTGGTTGGCTGTTCTTAGGGTAAGTTATAGAGGTGTGAGTGTGAATGGCAAATCATCCACCTATTCAGTGATTTCAGAGAATGACGATTTCTGGGTTTCAGGTGATGCAAAATGGTTCATCTGCCCTCTTAGTCTTGGAGGTTATGGAATTACTCCATATGGTGTTGCAGTGCTATCACTCCCCAGACAGATTGGTAAATAATAAATTGAAAAAACAGATAAAGTTTGTAGTCCTTATCATCTTCCTTTTGGGAGGCTTGCAGCTTCTTCCATGCAAGTGTATTTTAACGTCTTGAAATATATGTGCTGGCCTAGTTAATTTGCAGAAGTCCTTTTATTTGACACAGAAGGAAGAAGAAGAGGCAAAAACATCTATATCTTGTAGCAATTGTTTATAGCGACTGGAATTTATTATATATTAAAAAGATATTTATTAATCTAAAATAATGAGTTAAAGCTGACAAGCTTCTAATAAGAATCTTGGTCACATACTCACACTGTCATATCAATTTTCCTTTCTTGTGTACCTTAGTAAAGTGTGTGCTATATGAAATAGCAACATCACTAAATGGGGGACTCAAAATGAGCAGTATGTAACTGGAAAGGGAAAAAAACAAAATAAATGGTCTCCGTTAAGAGAAAAGTGTCTTGTTCACACAGGGCTGGTTGTTTAAAGTGCTACACTGGAATGATTTCAAACCACAAGACCATCTTGAACAGGTAAAAAAAATACTCATTTGTTGGGCAGTTGTATTACTTGCCCCTATGGAATTAGATTTTTATCACCTTGGACGGCTTAATATTTTTCCTGAAGACTCTCATGTTTATTTGGGAAACTGTAGTGTCTGTGTGTGGTCTTGTTTACTCAGTCTGGAAAGCTTCTTGCTATTTTTCTTCCCAAAAATTAAAAAGCAAAAGGCTGTAGCAAAAATAAAATATAGATAACATTGTTACGAGGCTTCCCTACACTCATACTGAAGCTGTGTCAAAATGTTTTGAGTCTTCTCTTCTTTTTATGTCTCCATCTTGCTTTTTCGTCTCTTCATTTATTTCTTGTATTTTGTGTTAGTGTCAGATATTCTGAATATGTTCTTTGCACTGCAGACTGATAACCTCATGTTCTGTGGTTTGCCGTAATACAAGATAATATTTTTATTTTTAAAATGATTTAGGAAATAATGCCAAATCAGTGAAAGTTCCTTGTTTTTGGAGAAGCAGACCAAATATGGGGACCAAATATATTCTTTGAAGACTTTGAAAAGAACATTTTTCTTTACGGCTCCCCTTAGTACCCAGTAAAGTAGTTATACTGCTTTTAATTTTAAATATCAGCATGTTGCAGAAGTTTGCCAGAAATTTGCATGGATCAAGCATGATAGGATCTGCTAGTATCAAACTCAACTGCTCATGAACGTTCATCATGGCAAGATCTCAAAATTTCCATTGTGCTTTTACTAAGGAAATTGGTCTCAGGATTGTCATTATTTCCAGTGAAGGTTTTAAGAATTTGATGGTTGAAGAACAGGAATTTGGAAGAATGAGCATTGTGGTTCAGAACTAGTTTTAAACTGGAACAATGCCAGCTCTATTCCTGCCCCATGAAAAGAATAAAAGGTATCTTGAAGAGTTTTATAGGTTATTCAGGGTATTTAGATTTCTGTCACCTGGTAGTGGATGGTCTCTAGTTTGTAGCAGTGAACAAGAAGGAGACCTTTATTTTGTGAGAAATGTGTACTGAATTTTGAGGAACTTGCCAATTCACTGTAAGGGTGTACTAAGAAATTGCTGTCATTGCTATTATGAATAGGGTATTTTAGTGTAAATGTCTTTTAATGTGGGTGTGTTGTGTCTTCACTTACTCCTCTTTGTGCAGGCAGTGTCAGGACCAGTGTAATTAGTACGTGGGTGGCGCAAGGGGTGACACCCGAGGCTTGTCCCTCTCTTCCTGGTGGCATTATAGCTCCTTCCCTCTCGCCGGTGTGCATGGATGCAGGGGGCACAAGCTCTGTCTGTGGATTCAGACAGTCTTCCACATTTTTTACAAGTCAAAAGGCAGGACCTTTGTGTTTGTGAAGGTAGTTGCTGTACATTTCCAGTGGTCTTTATATTAGCCTTAGTATAATAGTCGTTAAGAATAGCACTATCCTCCGTATGGACTGGGCAGAAAATAAAACAACTTAAGGAGTATGATTATGCTTTACACATACTAATGAGCAGAATCTGCTACTCAAAGCCAAAATGTGAATCTAATATGGATAGTTTATTGTGTTCTGAGGTTTTTGTTTCAACATTTAAAAATCGAGAGGCACAGTCTATGTTAATTGAGGCTAATGGTTGTTAAATATTTTGTTAGGTTGATTCTTGTTTTCCTATTTTTAACTTTGTGGTAGAGTATTCCCAATACCCGGATAGTAGTTTATTTTGTTTCTTAATTTAGGGAGAGTTTTCAGTCTTTAAAATAGACGGAAATAAATAAATAAAAGCCAATGATATCAAACATATGTGCTAAATGATCTTCTAAAAAGAAATCAATTTCATTGTTTATGCTGGAAGTCGAGATATCAGGCAATCCCTGAAGTCCCCGCACTTGAATATTGGTATATGAAAAAATGCTTTTAGAATTGCCAGTTTTTGAATTTTGGGGATCTTAAAAATGAAGAAAAGCTTCACAAAATTCTCTTGCACAAAATGTTTGTTGCAGTCCTGGGTGACTAGAATAATTCCAAATAGAGTATTTTTGAGGAACTTTATTTCAGGTGATGAAGACTGAAGACTAAATTTCTTAGGAAATTATATTTAATTTATCCATGGCTGGACACTTTTTAAATGCACTTTTACTTCTGAAATTTCTAACTACTGGAAGAAAATAAACTGGATGAAGTATTTAATAGTCAGATAACTTAAACAAAAGGAAATACTTGTGGAGGGAGTTTCGTAGCAGGCAGTTGGCTTTCTTTTTAGCATTCGTGTTTGGCTGCTTCACATTTGTGCCACTTCTTGCTTATCTTTTGAATAAAATGTATTTCTGTTCACTGTGAAGAAGCCTTTTGGAGCTTATTTCTGTAAGTGTTCTACTTTGTTTCCTTAAAGATTGTGCGTGATGCACCTTCCAGCGCTTTTGTAAGGCCCTTAGGCAGTCACTGAGCATGCTGGGTTTTGGAGGTTTCGTGCACTGCTCTGACTTTGGCTCTTGCTCTGGCGTCAGCACGCAGTCCTCCAACAACACACCAAGTGAGTGAGTCCACATGTGAAAAGAGGCACAGGAAAATGAACAATGAAGGAGACCCCTGTCACTGTTTCCAGCGGTCTTCTCAGTGCTCCTGAGAAAATCCCTCTGGGCACTTCAGACTAAGGGTTGTGCTCGGGTCCCCTGGGTTGGCAGGGTGGTTCACATCCCTGCAGGCCTCCTGCTATCTTTCCTTTGCTTGCAGCTTGTCAGAATGGCCCATTTTCGAGCTTGGAGGAGGTGATCCTTGACCATCTCCTCCAAGCTCATGGATGTCCCATCGCTACCAGGACAGCCCTGGAAACTATTCTTAATCAGCACATAGGAGCTGGCTTTACAAAGGCACCTTCACACCTTTCCACTAACGTGGCTGGACTCTCTTTAAGTAAAGAAAGGGCTTTAGAGCCCGGACACCTTCTTTCCCTTTGGAGACCGTGTGCGGAACACTGCCTCAGGTAAATTCATAGTAGTTCTGCAGGAATGGCTTCCCCTTGCACAACGGTGAATTTGGGGGTGCTCTCAGATGGGATAGGTGGATCTGAAAGAAGACATCTCCCAGCATCTGCAGCTGACTGTGTTCTCGACTTCCACACTCCGGTGGGATCCATTTCCCTTTGGGAAGCAGAGAGTTGCACAGCGTGTGTTCAGCCCCAAGAGAAGAAAGCTGAGGGGGAGCTAACAGTTGCCATCAGCTACCAAATCAGTGCTTGCAAAGGTGGCAGAACTGCACCCTCCTCAGAGCGCTCAGCAAGAGGATGAGCGGTGCTTCCTGTGAAAGAGGAATTCCTTGTGGGGAAAAAGATCACAGTGAGGATGGTGAGATGCTGGAACGAGTTGCCTGGAGGGGCTGTAGAGTTTGCGTCCCTGAAGATACTAAAAACTTGACTGCACAAGATCAACATAATCTGACTTTAGGGTTGTCCGTGCTTTGAGTGGGGAGTGGGATCAGATGACTTCCAGAGGTTCTGTCATCTTGAATTATTCGGTGGTTCTGTGACATTATGCATCCTTATTAAATACCTCTCACTGGGATGTTTTCTATGTTTACACCCTTTTTGATTCATACCTATTTTTAGATGCCCAACATTGTAATTTACACAGTTTTCTTAAATTTGTAACAACTGCAGAAATTGATTCAAAACAGAAGTTAGAAAGGAAAAATACTAAATTGTTTGTAGCTAATGTATGGAAGAGCTGGCAAGTCTAACGAATTTCCTTTTGCTCTTTAATACTGTTGAGAAGGACTGAAACTGGCTTACTGAATGTAGATGCAGTCATCACAGAAAAGTGGTAAAGACCAAATACACTGGAATATACTGACTGGTGGCAGTAAGTTAACTAAAATGATGGAAAATACTTGAATGGGGAGATAGAAAGATCCTCATGTTTGATTTTTTTTTTTTTTTTCCCATGGGAAAAGATTTTTCTGGTAAGATACAGTCTGACAGTCTGACTGTCTGACTGTACTGGAGTGTTTAAAAAATATAAAAGTGTATTTATTTTATTGTGATAGTGATCGTGATCTTACATTTTCTTACTTACAATGTGTGCAGGTTTTGAGATGATATCAGTATATTAGGGTGAATAATTTTAATGTTTGCGTCCTACAAAATATTGCAGGAAATGCAATCTCTGTTTATGTAGAGAATTCTATATAAGGAAGAAGAATATTTATTTTTGGTCATAGTTAAAGAAATAGTTTTGAAATTCTATGTGAAATGTAGCGAAAATTCTCACACAAGGAAAAGCGTGTAAATGCTACAGGGGACCTAACATTGAAATACACATATGAATAATATATTAGTTGATATACAGTACATATAATTAAAATTGAAAGAGTAAAGCAAATTTATAAAATATTTAAAGTGAATAGTGAGGAACACTGCAGAGAATTAGCTTGCCAGTTATATGCTACCAGCATCTAGTAGTTTTCTTTCGGTGGGTGTTTCCCCCACTTGAGAAATTGATTAGATCCTACATATTCAAGGAAGCATAGCTGAAGCAATAGTTTATAGGTAATATAGAAAACAGAGCAGGATTCTTTCCAGCGCAAAAAAGGGTAAACTTTCATAATAAAATAAAAGTGATAATGATGCAAATAGGTGCTATAGCTTAGAATAAAAACAAACTGGAGATTAGGGGGAATTAGGTATCTTTAAACATAATCTTTGACACAAGAAAATTATGAGGAGGTAGTTAAATCTAGTTTCTTCTTCACTTTTTTTTTCCTTCATGTAACTGACCAGGTGTATCACATTTTGTCAGTGGGATGCTAAAATTACAAGTCTGTTTGAAAAGTGGAATCTATAAATGTCCTTCCACAGAAGTATAATAGGAGCTTCATTCTGACTTGAGTCATGGATATTTCTGTAATTAAAGTCTGTGAGAGTTCAGGTTTTAGCATCGGATGTAAATTGAAGTTTCATACAATGTTTATGTTCAAAGATAAATCTCTGTTCTAAAGCCTTTCTGCCTTCAAAATAAAACAAATGTCTAAATTTGAACAATAGGCTGAACTCAGTGAAGTTCATACTTTAAGAAAAATCAATTCTAGGAGTTGGAGAATTCTGCTTCTTCATATTCCGTGTTTCAGGAGAAGTTTTTGAGACTGGAGCACTACCGAGCATGGAAGACATTAACAACTGAAGTAGGCAGGTTTGCAACAAGAGTAGGTGTGGGATTTGACCAAGTGCCAAATCGTGGATTTCCAGCCAGTCTGCCAGTAGTTTGGTGTCTTTCTAGATGCCCTTGTAGGGTGTAACAATAGATTTCATTGCTTGCATAAATAGGCAGCAATTAATTAGCTTTCATTGTATTTTTAAAGCAGAAGATTAAGACCAAAAAATTTATTTGTTTTGCCTACTAGAAGCCTTAAATCCTATTACAAGTGTGTTTCAGGGTTGCATGAAATCTTAAAGGACTGATAAGAAAGATAGCAAGAATTATTTAAAGGAGAACAAAATATCACTGTGATCGGTATTTCTTCTGTTTACTATTTTAATGGGTTTCTTTTTTTTTCTCCTTCTTGTCTTGTCTGTATCTCCTGTCAAATAAAGGCCAAGAAACACCAGGCCTTTCTAACAGAGACGTGTGAAAACAACATGAGAGAGCTGGAGTTACTCTTGGACAGCTTTGCTATGTCAGGCCAGCGGACAGCAGGTTAGTTGAAGGTATAAAATGACAGATGCATCTGTCAATGTTCCAAAGTCACTACATTGTGGGAATTCTGCAGATGCCTCTTGCATTCCCTCTTCTCAACATGCTTTGATTTGATGACATGATAAGAGCAGTTCTCACAGCAGTCAAATGGCCTTGCTAGCTGAGAAGGGGTGACGGAATGTGGACCTGCTGTTGTCAGCCCAGAGCTTGATTTACAAATGCCGGGGTCTATATGATCGGTCAGAAAAGGGCTCACTTGCTGTGCTCTAAATCCAACTGAGAAAAAAGTCCTTACAGTATACCTGCAAAGGGAACAGATGTTTTGCCTGAACTGAGCCAAATTCTGAGGCAACCTTCAGCAACTTAAAGGTCATATATTCACAAAGGTTGTGTAGGACATATGATATAACACACTACTTTTTTCTCTTGTCTGTGGAATAGTATTTTATTGCATCTATAACAGTATGAATATTTCTCTGCTCACAATTAAATAAAATAAAAGTCAGTGCTTGTCACTCTGGCTTTATGTATAATTATTGTATCAAACTCAAAATATTGCTGTGTGTGCTTTAACATTTGAGGTGTTAGATAACATAAACGGACTGAATTTTGACATAAAAACTACTAGCCTTTCCAAGGTGAAGGTGGAATATTTTAATTTAAAATCTTTGTTTAAACCCGCATAAAGTTTTCTATGTGGTTCCTGTTAGAAATTCACAGACTGGATACAGAAAGCTTCCAACTTAGCAAATAAACTGGAAAAAAAGGCACCTTATTTTGCCTGCTGTGTAAAGCAGGTCAAAAAAAAATGCTTAAAGAGCAAATGCTCTTATTTTATGCAGGCTGTGATAGTACATTTCTACCATTTCTGTTTAACCACAATAGACATGCTATAACACCTTTTAATGGAGATATACATAAATATTCCAAGATATCTTTACAGCCTAGTAATGTCAAAAATGAGTGGAGGAACTTCCTAGATTCCAATTTACCATAAAAGCATAGGCTTCAGTTTAAATCTGCGATGCATTGATTTCCTTACCTGGGTCATATAATTTTTGATTTAGGAACTGGGATCACTTCCTAATCAGTAATCCTAATCAGTAGAGTTTTATTCCACAATTACAGTTTTAATTCCTGTAAGTAGTTCCTGCAGGTTTACTCAAGACACATTAACTATTTCAAGCTGTATGTTTTCCTCAATCTTGCAAAGTTCCCCATTCCTGGAGGTTTTTTTTGGAGGGAGTAGGAGGAGGGAGTAGGATGCTGCTGCCAAAAGCAGTTCCAAAGCAATAATTGTCTTTTGGACTTTCTGTGTGGCAGAAATACACTTTTCCTTAGTGACAAACCTTTCAGAGAAGAGCTATCTCAAACTGTTCTTACTACTTAATAGTAACTTGTGTGTTAATTTGCTATGTTGCTTTGTTATTTAAGGTAAACTTTGAAAGAACTCATTTGAACAAATCTTATTTCGAAGCTTTGGAGGCTCGACAGTAGCTCGATTGAGGCGGAAGGTCAAACTTAATGTGAATCGAGTCCTCATAGCTAGTGTTAAAGTGGACATCGACTAAAGCGTTTGTTCTGCAATATCACTGCACTGTTGAGTGTGAAACGTGTTTTTGTTTTGTTTGCTTTTTTGTTAAGGCTGTCGCCTTACTCTCTTGTATTTAGAAATTGTATTTAGAAATTTGTTGGGTAATATTATTTCTTTCCTGTTTACTGAAATAGCTGATGCTTAAAGTAGGAAAATCTAAGAGCAAATGAAAATCAAAACTTTCATTAAATTTCCATAATCTAACTAGCAGCAGAGGGCAGTTGGCATGACACGAGCCACAGCTGGCTGGTCAGTCATTCTCTTGTCTTTGAAGGTTTTTAGCTTTTATCTAAAATGGCTGAAAGGTCACACTCAGTATTAAAGGTCCTGTACCCTTATTTAATAGATAGTTAATATGCTCTTGGACCTCTGGCGGAAAAAAAAGTTTATGTTTGTAAAATTAAAAAATACACATATTTACCATTTTTAAAATATCCTTTCCAAAAGAAGAAGCACAAATCTATATCTTCTGCATGTTCAAGTATTTTGAAAGTGTTCCTCAATGTTGTTGTTCATATTGCACATATGCATGATGTTCAGTTTATTTCAGTTTGTCATATTTTGTAGTTACTCATCTACAAGTTTAGTGCTCAACATTGGTCTTTATTTAAGGCAAAAATGTTCTTATGATTCCAGGAATATTAAAAAAGTGAATTGACAGAGTTACCCACTTGAACCTGGCATTTCTCTGAAATTTGGCCCAAAAGCTCACTTGAGTGATATTGACAATTAACTTGATTTTATTTATTTATCTATCTAC
This sequence comes from Tinamus guttatus, assembly GCF_059628265.1. Taxonomy (NCBI): domain Eukaryota; kingdom Metazoa; phylum Chordata; class Aves; order Tinamiformes; family Tinamidae; genus Tinamus; species Tinamus guttatus. The sequence continues at coordinate 112,330 of NW_028288984.1, forward strand.
TTATTATTTCTTATCGGGAAAGCAGATCTAGCAAGACAGCCGTGTTTGGATTATTTTGCATTTCTCTTGAATTGTTGTCTGGAGGCAGGTGGCAGTTGGCCAGAATTAGAGCAGTAGCCTCTAGCTGAAAACAACTTTATCTAATGCAGGGATATAGAATCTGGTATTTTTGTTGGAAAACTGGGCTGTCTAGAAAGCAGCCAAGGCAGCGAGCAAACACTGGGATGGTAAGTTTCCTTGCAAGAGCCTGTTCTTGGCAAACTTGATCTAAATATCATTTCTGGGACAGCATTGCACTTCGGGGCTTCAAAAATGATGGTGTATTATTTAACTTAAAAAAAAGGTGGGGTTGAAGGCAGCCCCTCACTTTACTTGTAATATTATTTTAAACTCAGTAATAGAGCTGTGAGCTGCAGCTCCTCAGAGCTACAAGGAGTAAGAAAGAGAGATATTCCATTTCTGTGCAGAAAGATGGCTGCAAAATGTTCTTATATTGGTCCTATAATAGATAGGTCACTAATGTTTCTGTGAGAGTACCATGCTGGAGTCCTGTGCATACATAAACCTACCTGTGCTTAAGTGATAAAATCAGTAGTATTGTAAGATACTACAGCTCTACCTTAAATGACAGAGCAAACCCACATCTTTGGTTTGACTAAGTGTAAATTGACTTGTCAGTCAGCTGCTAAGTGCCAAAATGAAGAGCTCATGTTCAGTACAGAGTAGTATTCAGCCGTATTGTCTGCTTTCTGGTATTATCAATGTAGCCAGCAAAGAAGAGGGTAGTTAATTTGAAATTTAAATTTTCAGAATGGCAGGTCTCAATACTTCCACACTTTCACATATAACTTATTTTTCTATTGACTACTGCTATGGATAGCTTATAGAACAATCCTATCACTTATGTATACTGCATTGAATAGAATGTTGTATTTATTAGATAACACCAACCAGAGAATGCTTAAAAAAGTAATCTTACAAGTTCATTAGGGCATCTTTTCTGCCTAACAAAATTTTATGGATGGCTATGGCTGCCTAGTGGAAAGGTTTGGAGTTCAATATCTGGTTTGACTTTGAGACACCCCAAGTAAACAGCTCCGAGACTTTCAAACGGCTTTGGAGTGGTGTAAACACCTGCACACACGTTTAGTTCTACTGGGAGCTATGATTGATTAGCATCACTGGAAATGAGATGCCTCTGATTTCACGCTTCGTCTTTTGTAGAATAAACATGGTGTTTGGGTTGGTAAAGTTAGTTCAGTTTATAAAGTTTATTAAACACTTGAGGAACAGTGGTAATAATAATCTGTTACAAAATATATCTATAAATGCTTCGTAGTTCTGTAAACAATGGAGAGGAAGAAGAATCTGTCAATAACCTGCTGTTTTGCTCTAACATGAGAAAAAGTGAAGAGGCTGTTTTTAGAAATTTAATATCAGCTGACATCTTGTGACCTCTTGATCAATATAGTATTGTTTTGCTTTCTTAGCACATTGTACTACTAGCTCTGGAATGCTCAAACCTATGTTCATATGTCCCTAATTAAGGCAACTAGATCAGAAGTCTCGTCTGAAGGTTTAATAAATAAGTGTAGCGTGTGTATAATGGATATATCAGCTTTAAGATTTATAATTGAAACATTATGTAGGACTCTGCAGACAGATAATAAAATTTTTTTATTATTTCCTTTGGAGTGAAATTCAAGATCATTTAAAGGGTTTTTAAGATGTCTCCAAGCATAACATAGTCATGTGATCTTTGGCTCAGTAAAACTCTGAGTAAATGAAGTACTACATTATAATATGCATGCTTAGTCACAACAGCAAAATAATGGCAGGAAAAATGTAACACACTTAACTTTTAGGCAGCATGTTTTTCAAAGTGTATTTCTGTGTGGTTTTAATGTTGGCTGGTCTGACTGAATGACACAGACTTGACCACGGTTGAAATTATATGCAAGTCTGCATACTGACAACATTAAGTAGAAATGTAATCCAGAATTTGCAGTTCTGTGTCTTGTGTTAGAGGTACAAGATACAAATGTCTGTCAGCGCTATTTGTTATGGAAGCAGGGCTGTTCAGCTGCATAGCTTGTGGGAAACAGGGATGTTGTTCAATGTTTTGTGTTGTCACTGTAGCCCTACCTGATTTTAATACCTTTCTCCTCTGTGAGTAGTCTTCTCTCTCTGAGGCTTTCAGGGCTTAATTTTCATTCTGTATTTTTCTGCAGGCGCTTGTAAGGACAAAGATAAACCTCCAAGCCCCTCTGTTGTCCTTGAGACTTTGAGGTGTACCTTGACAGATTATCAGAACAAGCTGGAAGATACATCTAATGAGGTAACACTTGCACTGTTTGGCTCTGTATGTGTTGCCTTCGGCCTGCAGCGATACATATTCTTTGCTTGTAACAAAGGTCAGAAAAGTGGGAATGTTGAGCTGACAGCTTCACATATACCGAAAGAAATAATCTCTGTCACTAGTCTTTCTTTAAGCCTGCCCTACAGTAGTGTTTCATTTATATAGAGGAGGGGGGATTGGTGTTCCATTCATTTTTTTTAAAATCTGTTGGGGTTGTTATTTTCAGTAAGTTTTGATTAAAATGAGTCTTCTCTAGTGAAGAATTTCAGTTAAAAGATGATGATTCAAGAGTTTGATGCATAGATTTTACGATGGTACTATTAAAAATATAATACTTGAACCCGAACAGTCATTTTTTATCAAATATGTAAATATGCTTGTGTGCATTTAAGAAGCAGAGTAATTTTCTGATGTGAGGTTCTTTATGGTACTATTCTGAGGTCTTTTCAGATATAATACGTGCTGTTTAAGAAAGTATAGTTATTTCCACAGTCACTTATTTCTTGCGCCCTTTAGAATAATCTTAAAGGTCTGTGGAATGTCATTGTTTTTCCAATAATAATATCCACTCCAAGAATTCTAGGACCTTGACAGTACTGTCTTCAAGGTAACAACACAGTAACTGAAATATTTAAATTTTGAAAGTCCTTCCCTCAAAAAAAACAGAAACAAATACAAAACTAATATCTGCTGTGCAGTCCTAGTAAACTTAGATTTCCCTACCTGGAAAGTCACAATCTTGCATTTATTTTCTCATTCGTATTGCTAATGTGATTCAGTTAATCCTGTTGAGTTTAAATGTTTTATGAATTTGTAGCTTTAAAGACTGTGGAAAGGAGTTAGCTATACTCCGTTGAAGTTCTCTGTACAAAATCGTAATTAGTTTATTGCTGGATAAAACTGACAAATACAGGAGGACAAAGTGTAGCAAGATTGAAAAAATGCTGTCATTGATGTTTTCTCATTTCTATTTTGTATGTTATTCTGAGAAATGCATAGTCTAGCTAGTCACCGACAACGTTAAAAAAATGCGCTAGCCGTGTTGCTTTTATTGGGAAAAGAACCATCTCCCAGAAGCCCTCGGAGATTGTTCCAAGGGGCACGCGAGCAAGCGGCCATGGAAACAGTTGTACTTGTGTAAACAGCAGGCCCCGCCGGTCCCTCCCAGCGCGCGCCAGGAGAGCGCCGGCCGCACGCTGGTGAGGAGGCTGTGCCGAGGCCCGGCCTGGGAGCTGCCGCGGAGCGACCCGGAGCATCCGCCCCGCCGCGAGGTGCTGCTGGCAGGAGGAGCGTCACGCGGAGCGCCGGCTCCGCAGGCCTTGGCTGGGCACGGCGCTTTGTTGGGAAGCCGTGCCAGGGACAGCCGCGGGGAGAGCACGGGGTGGCTGCCAAGGCGGCCGCCGGGGCGCTCTGACAGCAAGAAGAATGAACTGTCAAGGAAAATAAACCGCAAGCAGAGCGGCACCGACTGATGACCTGCCGCGGGACTTCCCAGTCGGGCCGCGTGTGACTGACCCCGCGGTTGTCATACAGAGCCAGCTCCTTCACGGTGCACACAAAGGGCAGAGCTCTGTCCTTCTTGGTTCCCCTTGCCCCACAGCTACCGCCGCTTCTGGCTCTTTGTGCGTTAGACGTGCTTAGTGATTAAACTGGTCGTAATAATACAGTGAGTTGGGCTGTGAAAGGCGTTGTGCAATTAAAAGAGAAGGTCTTAACACAACAACAAGGGTTTCGTTTTGAGTAGTTATATAATGGTTATTTCGTACAAGAATTTCCAACAAGACTCCACATATTGATGGAATTATTAATCTAAGTATATACCTGTATGTACACATGAAATGCTGGTGAACTTGTCATGTGTCACATTAAATCGCAGTGTTAAATATTAAATGATAAGTTTTGCTTGTGTGACAGAAGGGTATAAGAGTGAATTTTTTTGATAGAGAAAAAATTTCCAATTTTACATACTATATGGAGACTAGAGTATGTTTGGAGAGAGAAAGAAAACTGGTAAAATAAAAAGAACCTTTGAAATGTTTCGGTCGCCTTGCATAATTTGCCACAAATATTTCTAAAGCTGTTCAGGTGTCCTGATCAGCATCAAACGAAAATATAATTTTCAAGTAATGTATAAATTTGTAAATGAGGTATTACTTGATTCCTTTCTGAATGCTGAAGGACCAGTATTAAGCTGCCTTATGTCTCTGTTAGATGCCTTCTTTCAGACCTGGAAATTGCTGATCTTAGCATAAGGTAACTAAAGACAGAGATGTGATGCAGAAATATATAGCCACAAAAGCAACTACCTTATTTATTTATTTATTTATTTATTTATTTATAAAAGTAAAGCTAGTGCATGCTAGCTAGTACAGCTAGACCGTCTTGAAGGTCACCATGCTTTTCTTAGGGGACATTGCTGCTAATAGGTATATGTGATTACTATCCTGCATTTATCAGAAAGTGGAGACTACTCTTAGGCTATTTTTTTCAAAGAGCCAGTGACTCTAAAGAACTTATTTTCTTAAAATAGTTCTCAAATCATAGTCTGGATTTATTACATTTTACTGCATATTTCAAAGTCCTCCTCCTTGTCAGACGTTTTGGAAAGTGATGGTAAAGTTAATAGGAAGCTAAATTAAAGAATTTAATGTCTACTCTTTTACCTTGAATCTTTGTAAAAAGCTATGTAGTGCTTCATTAATGGTACATTAATCAGACTATGTAGAGTATAAACACTGTCAAAGGAATTTTAATTCTTTTTCTTTTTTTTCACTAATATACTATTATTACAGTATGTGTAGGGTACTACTTTTTTTTACATTTATATACTACTACTATTTACTATATATATGTATAAAATCGGTGCTTTATATGTAGCTTTTTGATAAAAGCATGTTTCTCCTTATTGTTCACAGCTTGTGAAAATCAAGGCTTTGTATGAGATGATGTCAGCAGAGCTTGAGGTATCCAGGGAGAAAATATGTTCTCAAAGTCAAGACCTTAAGGTATGAATTTATGAATTTAACATAGAAATAGAAAGTTCTACAAGAAAAATCCTAATGGATATGTGTTATTCTTTTTGTTTTAGCAGAGTAAGTCTATACCATGTCATTCTATTAAAGAGGTTATTTAAACTGCAGACTTGTATGAAGTCATGTCGTAATTGTCATGGTCACAACCTATCTAAATCTACATAATTGAGCATTTCAATAGTTGCATCTATGAAATAAAAATTTGAGATCTTTATCGATTTGAAGAGTATTGTTTTATATTGGAATCAACCTCAACATTTTTTTCTCTTTACTCTGTGTATCTTTTTTCCTCAAGAAAACTAAGAATGAGAAATGCACTTAATTGATTCCTTCTGTTCATACAAATCAAATTTTATTAAATTTTATTTTGTTTTATCAGTCAAATGTTTTAGTCACATTTTGTGTAAGATAGATCATCGTTGACAGTTGTAAAATGTGCAGTCTAATGCTGTTTTGAGTAACTGGCAAAAATACTTAAAACTCTTTACTTGTTCAGTTAGAGTTGTTTTTTCTGTCTCTTTTTTTGGCTGACACACTAGTTTTGTAATGTCCTGTCTGGTAACCTAACTGGCTAAGGGAGTGAGGAAGTCCTGAATTCCCTGTTAACTTAACGTCCAAACTGGCACTTTTTTATTACTGCCCCCCAAAAATTGATTGCTTCCAACATTTTTCAGAAACTTCTGCGGGAGATGTGCTACGCTTTTGCAACATTCATTGAATTTTAATGTTATTTTATACATGTACATGATCTTTTGTCATCTGATCTGAACTTTCTGTACTAACTAATTTATGTTCAGAACACTTAAGACTTCAGCTTCTGCTGTAAGACCTTTGTAAAGCACCTGAGAATTTTGCAGACCCACTGCAACCAATATGTGCACTCTTCATGCAAAAGTCGAGTTTGTTGCACGCAGGATGTGCTGCTTTTCATGCAGTACACTTGTTTCTGATTTCTTTAAATTTTCAGTAATAAATTCAATCTGAGTAAAAACTAGATCCAGTCTAAAATATTTCTGAAAAAAATTTACAATGCTTTTATGTTTTAGTTAAGCAAAATTAAAGCTCTCATGATAGGAGAGAAATACGGTTTTTACATAGACTTCTTCTATAAATAGCTGTGATTTTATGGAAATAACAGTGCCTTCATTTGAACTTTCAACAAACTTCAGCAACACTGGAAGTGGAAGTTCAGTGCTTTTAGGGAAGGTATCTACACATGCCCCTCAACCAACTTTTGACTTGAAAGGGTAATACATTAAATTTTTTGCTTCTCATGTGAGGTTGTTATTGACAAGGCAATAGTGATAATCTGACAATTTCTGGTTGTTAGTTTCTCCCACAATCAAATTCCAAAAGGAGTCGTGCCCCCCCCTTTTTTTTTTCTTTTCATCATGCAGATAACAAAAAGTATGGAGGGTAGGAGTTCTTCCCAAAAGTTGACCGCAGTCCTCTTGTCACCTGGCTGTGATGTTTAAGTGATTTATTTATGAAAGTAACAAGAGTAAACCTTTCACTAGCTCTGAAAGCTCCCCATTTGGAGACTCCTGTATGTTCATTTTGCATTCTCAGTTAGGGACGATGAACCCTATTCTGAGTTCCAGAGGGGAGGTCTTCGTATCGTGGGTTGTTTTGCTTCAGAGTTGGGTTTCATGGGCTCGCTATTTCAAGGCAGTGGTGAAGAAACATTGTTTGACTTGGAAATTGACAACATGTAGTCAACTTAATCCACAGTCTTCTGAGCCCACATGTCAGTATGGATGGTTTCTTCCTCAAATGGTGGGTGAAGTTAACATTTTACAGTGTAAAATTCTTACCAGCCTTCCTGTTCTATTTCTCTGTTCTGCAGGAAGCTCAGGATAACCTGGCTGATGCCAATAAAGAGTTAAATCATCTGCACACTAAGTGTGTAGACAGAGATACTTTAATAGGCACTTTAAAAATGGAACTACAGAAAGTACTGCAGTGCTGGGAGAAAGAGAAAATACGTGCCACAGAATCTGAAAATGAAATCCAGAAGCTTACCAGGGCTTACCAGAAGGATATGGAGGTATTACCAGAGACAAGATGACTGTCAAAAAGAGTCTTTATTTAATCTTAGCTTTATACATTTACATATATCAGATGGGTACTTTTAGTCTTAACAGATTTATCCCCAAAATATGATCTTAAGATATGTATTTTGAAATATGTATTTAGTATCTTCGAAATCTCAGTGTGTATTGTTTCACCTTCTTTCTGAACTAAAGCTTAACCCTTTCAGTGTACTTTTCTTAACTGACTTATTTAAACAGTTATGCCTGAAGAACAATTTTTTCTTTCAGTTTGAAAGAACAAATGCTTTAAAGTTCAAACATAAAAGAGTATAATCAAGACATGTTTTTAATTTCTGATTCAGCTGAGAAGTGATAGATAACAAAAATGGAATTGAGATAGTTTTACCGGCTGCAAAATCTGGAATTTATTGTCTGTGATTTGTTATTTGATAGATAAATGATTTATTTATGAAAATAATGCTGTATGTGGAAATTGCTTTACTAGGTTTAACTTCAGAACTGTTCTTTCCTTATCTTTTTTTACTGATCTTAATGATACAGCTTTCTCTCTCTTTTTTATAGTTTTTTTTTTTCTTCTCAGTGTAACAGTTCAGCACCTAGCTCTGTCAGTGGAGTTCTTTATCAGAGTTGTCCTGCATCTTGAGCTCATTACTTGCACAGATTTGAACATGGATGCCAACTGAGTAAAAAGGAAACATTCTTTCCACCTCTCTTGTAGTCTGGTATTTAAATAGTGTCCACATGAAGCAGCTGGAACTGTTATTCACATCAGATAATGATTAAAGTGAAGGAAACTTGAAGCCTAACTGTATTGTAAAGTCAGCGTGTCTACAGTATTGTGGTTGCATTCAACACGTGCATCCCTTGAGATCCCTTTTTTTTCTTCACACCAAATGGATAATGATCATCCTTGGTTTATCAAAAATATCATGCTGGTGACACGCTGGATTTTATTTGGGGAATTAGAAAACTCATTAGAAACAAGGCTAAACAAAACTAAAATAAAATACTTTATTGCTCAATATAAAATAAAATAATCCTGGCCTACACAGTGCAGTTATGACATGAGCACAGTGCAGAACGCTCTGAAAAAATAGTTTTTTAACCTTATAGTTGTTAACTCTATAATTTCTTGATGTAAGGACTCATCCAGGTCTCATGGAAAATGATGGAACCTTTCCACTGATTTTTTTGGCTTTGAATAAAGACTGTTTCTTGTGGCTTTTGACAAGCATCTTTGTATTGTCTTAATCAAAGAGGCTGAGCTTGCGTATATTTACTGAAAGGATGAAGGGTGGATTTGCATCACATGATGCTGTTAACTAAAGATTATTTATAACATCCATCAGTTTATTATACCACTGACTAAAATCAATATAAATGGATGAGACATGGCTTTTGGAGTGTAAGTGATTGAGCTATAAACCTATTTTGTTAAGGTGTTTGGACATACATAGTAAGTGTATGTAAAACATGGAAATAGAGCTTTGAAAGAACTTAAGGTGATGTAAAGTTTTAGTCTGTTTCATGTATTGGTTAGTCCATTTTCAGTGCAGTGACATTGGAAGGGGGTGCAGTGTGAATGAAACTTAATGTGTTAACGTAGTCAGTTAAATTGCATCTATTAATAGCACTGAAAATTTTATTTATATCATGTCATAGTCAAGCACGCTGCAAGATTGGGCTGTTTGTATTTATGTGTTATGCTTAATCAAACAAATTTCATAAAAGCAGTGGCATAACAGTGGCACTTTTTAAATGGTTTGAAAATGAACTTCACATTGTTTTTTTTCCAGGTTTGTGCAGTTCACATTACCACACGTGTGATGTATCTCTTTGGTTTCTAACACAGTTTATATACAGCAGTTAATTTTTCTTTTTTTTTTTGTCTCAGGAGAAGCTAACCTTCCTTCATAACTTGTATCAGCATTTGGTAGCAGGCTGTGTGCTTATAAAACAACCAGAAGGCATCCTAGATAGATTCTCTTGGCCTGAGCTTTGTGCAGTCTTACAGGAGAATGTTGATGCCCTGATCTTAGACCTTAGCAGGGCTAATGAGAAGGTAAGTGTCCTTAGGCACTAGCTACCTCTATTAAATTCAGTGACATTTGTCCACATCACAGTATCATTAAAAGGGACTGACATTCATCTTATTTCAAAAAGAATTTGGACGTTAATAATTCAATACCATTAATTATGGCTTGTCTACAACTCAGTTTGATGCCATTGCTGTGGGCATGTAAATGTGACTGAAGTCTGTATGAAGTCTCTAAGCTCCATTTTCTGTGCAGGACATGCTAATACTACTAGCCAATATTAGCCATAGGGACCTAATTAAAAGAAAATAAATTAATCTTACTGATGAAGCAATTCAAAGAACTTAGTCATTTACACTAATAAAGCAACTCTTTATTTTAGCATAAAAGAGAAACAAAATGCACTTACTCCAGGAACATCATCTTTAAAATGTATGCATAATATTGAGAGGTACTATTTGGAAAAAATGCTGTTGTGTTTATTTCTTACATGATAATTTTTTGATTATAACATATATGTTCTTACATATATAAATACAATAGAAAACATTTATTTTTAAAGTGTTTCTCTGCATTTAATAAATATTTTTCAAGGAAAAAATGTAGTTTCCTGAGTCAATTTAATGATAGTAAGCATAAATGTCCCTTCCTCTCCCTGCCCAAAAGGCCTGCATTTAATAATATATATTTTTAAGGGGCTTCTTGTTCAATACTGTGAGCAGGCTCTGCAGACTAACATATGCCACTCTGTAGGGTTTCTGTTCATGTCCTGGTTTCATTGATCGGGTCACACGTGTTGCTGTGGTCTATTAGAAAGATTCCAGGTCTTGGCTGCACTGACGTTTTGTTCTTAATGGACAGGACGAGAAAAACTGTTCCATAAGTTCCTCATCTGCTGGAATCATCACGGCTCTTGGGCTTGAGTACAGGTGCAGGGTTGCTTATGTTAAATAACTTTGACTCTGACAATCTTAGCAAATATCCCAGCAATCAGTGGTAATAACTAAAGAGAGTTAATTTAAAATGAACTGTGGATTAGGCAGAATGGGTCTACATGCAAGATTTCTGTTTGTGTGTGAGGTGGAGGTGAAGGGAGTGAATATTGTTGGCAGTGACAGGAAGGGGTTGTGTGTATGTCTCTCTTTTTGTTTTTCTCTTTTTTCTTTTTTTTGCATATTTTTATATTTAGTATTTATTTTAAATTTAGTATGTAGTATGTTTATTTTTAAATTTAGTAACTGAGGTTGATTAGCTGTTCCGTAGAGCTCTTCTGTGTAGTTTACAGGGGAAGCCCAGCTTGGCAGGGTTTGAGGGCAGTGCTTTCTGAAAACAATTTTTGTTTTACTCATGAAGTTTTATGTGGTCCTGTTGAAAGGAATATTGTTGATATTCCTACATACCAAAGTGAAAGTGTAGATGTTTGTGTTTGGAGGTCTTCCCTTGATTCTTACCCCCGTTTAGTCTGAATGGTAGTTGCAATGTTAAATCATGTGGTGAAGCGCCCTCATGCTTGTTGAAATCATATCATAAAATAATGAGCTAATTGCAAGAAATACATTTTTTAACACTCAATAATATCTGAAATGTCTTGGCTTTCCAATAAGACGTAATATAAAAATAAGGACTAATATTTCATTATTATTTAATTTGCTAGAGAACAAATTACAATTTTATGCTAGAAATACTAATTTAGCAGCACAAGACTTTATACTCACATCCTGAAATGGGTAAGGGAGGTGTCCAGTCCAAACAGAAAAGGCCATAGTTCATCTTTAGGGGAATATACAAAGATGGCAATGTTGAAAACATGAGAAAACCTTTATTCCAAAATAGTGTCTGGATTTTTTTTTTTTTTTTTTTTAGCAAGATGCAAGGAAATGAGCTATAAGGAGGGTTCTTTTTAATTACTTCGAGTGAGCATGTTTAAGAAATTACAATTTTAGATTTAGATTTATACTGAATGTCTATGCTTAAGCTGATATGTAAAATTAACGCAAAAAATGTTTTTAAGGGAGTTAATTAAAAAAAATATACCTACCACAGATATCTCACCTAGAATATGTTTGTAAGAACAAGTCTGATACGATGAAGGAGCTTCAGCAGAGCCAGGAAGATGCTTTTAACAAAATGGCTGAACAGATGAAAGCACAGGAAAGCTGTTGGGAGAAACAGAAGAAGGATCTGGAGCAGCAGTACTCTGGTCTCCTAGGGGAAGTTCATGCAAGGGCACAGGTATGGTACTTATACTGGAGCTGTGAAGTCTGAATTGTTTTCTTATTGTAAATTTTTAATGGATTATTTGCATAGTTTGAGTTCCTAACCAATTTAGAGTTGCTTGAGAATTATGCTATTTAGTACATATTTAGAGTGAATAAGGAGAAAATTCTGCTAATATTAACCTCTCATTATAGAAAATGTATGGCTCCTTATTAAAACATTTCAGAAATATGTTGTTTAATTTGGTTGTGAAATTGCTAGTGACATTTTTGTTTTGATGATGTTAAAGCTGTAAGATGAACATTTTTTCTTGTATGAATTAGGTAGGGCAGCAGTTATTTTTTCAGTGTTAGGCTTTGCAACAAGTCTGTAGAGTACGAGTATTTTGGATTCATTTGGGGACTCATTTGGGGATACGTTTAGATATAAACATTCTAGCCATGGGATGCACTTGGGAACGATACAGATAGGGCAGCAGTTCTAAAGTGTGCAGCTGTCATCACTGATTGCTAGAAAAATTATTTATGCTCTGTTTTTTTTCCCTGCCATTCTACAACCAGAATTCAGTGTCTTCGTACCCACATCCTTTTAGAGAGTTTGTGGTCAAATGTGTTATGGAATATAGAAAGCAAGCTATGCTTTGTTGTGATTGCTATCTGGAACTTTCCACAGCAGAAGAATGATGTTTTTATTTTCTGATTTACCTTTGGGTAATGCCAATGCTAGAACAGGCCACATGAGTGGAATAAGTAGCATCCAGACTCATAAAGTTGCTGTAATATCCAGAAGTTTCACTTCATGAGATCATCTTCAGCAAAAAGAATGATACAAAAAGAATGAAGCTTTATTTTAATTTTTAAAATTAGACTTCCTTTTTGTTAAAAAAAAAAAAAAGAGGTTTGGCAGTGCAGACTCCTACCTGCCATAAATACCACGTGAAATAATGGCCCGTGTAAGCTCCATCAGAGCTGTAGCGTGTGGGGAGAGCTTGGGCTGGGGGACGGAGCTGAAGCTGCCCTTCTTCTCACACGAGTTTTGTGGGCCGCGCGCACGGCCGCGTGTGGGACAGGGCTTCTGGAAAAGGACCTTGTCCGTCAGCTCACTAGAAGGAAACTGGCGCGTTTCTGGGCAGGAAATGGTCTCCTTTGCCAGCGCTCAGACATGGCTCCTCATGCAAGCTCAGCGTCCTGCTGCAGAACAAGCTGAGTGTTCTAATGTAACAACACCATGACCGCACGCATCTGCATGATGCAGCAGAGTTTTGTCTCATCATTGCGCCTGCTCATGTTCCAGCTTGAATGCATTACAGTTTAGTGTTGTTTAAGTGTGGGGACGGTCTAATTTCCTGTAGATTTCTGTCTCTTGACGGGCCTTGGGCCTGCTAGTTCCAGATGAAGATTTTCCCTTACTGGAGTCTATGGACTCCCTGATGCCCAGTGCTAGGCCAGTCATTGTCCTGAGCACATTGTCCTGTGCTCTTCGTAAAACTTAACTGTCTTTTGTGCCCTTCTTTTTTTGCCTGCTAGTCATGGTGGTCAGTGTAAGTGGAATATAACTGCCCCAGTTTTGCATAGTGACTCAAGCTTGCTGAGGATGGTGAGGATAACCATCCTCCTTTGGGATAACTTTGCATGTTGTAATATGTTATGTTTTGCTTTGTCTATTTTCAGCTTTCCTCACTTTTTCTCCCCTTTCTCAAATTGTGGGTAGTTTTGTGTTAATGTCTTAAGTTTGAAAGAAGACTTAGTTTTTGGAGTTTTGGGAAGTCCTTAATTAGGCCAAACTTGAGAGCACCTGTTACCTTTACAGTCAGAATTTGGGGTTGTCTAAAGAAAACTGTGAAGTGTAAATTTCTCCGTTTCCTAAAAGTTGAAATGGTTGAACGCCATTTCTTGCAGTCAAGTCTTAATCCATGCTTATTTGCCTCTGAGTGAGGGCTGGAAACGATGAGGCAGTGGGGTATTTATGCTCCAGGATATGCTGAACAATTGGTGTGAGGGCAGGAGGGGCTTGTGGAAGATTCACAGCAGGAGACGAAATGTGACCCTGTTTTTGAAAACACGTTAGAATATTTAGTAATCCTGGCTTTGGAAATATGCATAGTTTGATAAATAGTATTACTCAGTAGGTACACTGGAATTTTAAAGAGAAGTGTTGATCATAAGAGTAATGGATAGTTTTCACATAAAATCTGGTAAGTGTGTAAGCTAACCTTCTGGCCACAACTCCTTTTCAGCCTATGTGCCTGGGTTTCTTTCTTGTAAAAACCAAGGCACCAAAGTGTACTTCTTACCTTGGTCTTATTCAGGTAGTAGATTGAAGACAAGTGCAGGTTGCAGCTAGATCTAGAGCTGTGGATCTTGCCACTTCAGCATGTTTATTCCAGCACAGTAAGGAAACTGTGGCAATTAATTGCTGTATTTCCATCCAGAGACTTGAATGCTCCTTACAAGCAGTTTAGTGAATTAAGCCTTGTAAGTACTAGCCCCATTGCATAGAGGGAAGTGAAGAGATTCTTGCAGGGTCTTGCACCGAGGTGGTGGTACATTGTGGAACAAGCCCTACATCCCTTTGTTTGTGCTTCTGTCTTCAACCACTCTGCCTTTCTTTCCTCTAGATGTTTTCTCCTCAAAATTGCTGCATAAAGACTTTTTTTTTTCTTCAGTTATTGATTCATGGGGAGAGGCACACTCAAGATTGAGTTCAGACGATGACTTTAAAGGAGAGCTCTAACTGCGCAGCAGTGAGTGATGTGTCCTGGAGTCTCTTACAGTTGTGAACTGAAAGAGGCCTTTTCAAAAGGTCGTCTGAGGCTCCTGATTATAATACAACATTGCAATTCGGAAGTTTTAGTAATACTGACACCTGCAAGTGCCTGTGTCCCCAACCAATGCTGTTCAGGGTGCCTGACCTCAAAGGGAGCCTCTAGGTACTGCAAAGTACTGCTTCAAGCTGTTGCTGTTAGTCAGCTGGATGACGTTATCAGAAAGCAGGTTCACTTTTTTTTTCCTGTAGGACAGAAAAGAAGGCCAAAGCTGCCTTCTTGCAGATCAGCAATCAACAAGACTCAATAGGTGCTGTTGTTTTGGTGCATGGTGTCTATACTGCCCTCAAAGCTTAAAGCAAATATCCTTTTTCCTTACCCTTTTTAGGAGCAGAGTCCCCTTAATTTGATGTCCATTTGCAGTGTTTTTGTGCCTGTTCCTTAGCCTCACACAAATTACTTATTCAAACTGTGTGCAGTCTCACAGGAATTGTCCTCTGAATTTTAACTATCAGATGTTTGATTGTTATTTAGACATTTATTAATCTGTCCTTGTTTTTTGTGCCATCCGCCTAAAATAGTAAGGCTTTTTTACTGATAGGCAAAAAGATGTTGTGAGGGAAGAATTCTATATCTACTTTAAAAAGTGCTAATTGTGACAGGAAAATAAAAGGTTTGCTAAATAGGAAAGGGAAAAAATCCTCTAGGGAGAAAAATGTCTCATACTGACTTTTATTTTTATTAAGAGTCTTTGCTTTTAAGGCAAGACAGGTAAATTATCTAAAGGCTGTGGTATTTTGCAATTGTCTCAATCAGTGTTGTAGTATAAAGCAAAATAGATGAAATACAAGAAAACCTTTTGAAGTCAAAATATCATTAAATTTCTAGTTTCCAATTCTGTCTATTTGTCATTATAAAGGGTAAAGATTACATAGGAAATAGAATAGTTTCTGCCTCCTGAGGGTGCATCCATTTTTGGAGTACTTCTGGAGTCCACCAAGCTCAGTAACTCAGTGAGGTTATGTCACACCAAAAACTCTAAGCTCAAATACCCAAGGAAGTCAGCCTACCAACCTAGGAAGAAAAATATATTCCTTTCAAGAATTGTACTTTGAAGCTTTGAAGAAGACATGAGAAGCAATATACAATAAGAGAAGGACAGTTATCAGTCATTGGAAATGAGATGTGTTTATTTGTTTTTTTTAATTCATATAGGTGGAAGACTATATAATTTTATGATAAGATTGTCTTGATCACTTTTGCATATTACAGTGTAATAGTAAACTTTAAAATGTTATTAAAAAAAAAAAAAGCTTTAAACAGCCAGAGCAGTTCGTTACTATTGGTACTCAACAGTCCTATAGGGATCATATTTAAATTTTTTTTTTTACCTAAACATTTGCTTTTAAAGAGTGATAGCCAGAAGCCAGAAGATCTTTTCTAAATTCAAGTTATCTTTCTAGTTCGTTCCAGCATTTCTTTCTTTTCTTTTTTTTTTTTTCAAAAATCAAACAGTGTAAATAATGCAGTAGCCCCAAAAGTATTATACATTTTCATATTTAATTTTGGAGTAGGAGAGTGACATACAAGACCTGTAAATTACATTTTGAAATTAAATCTTTCAGTTGCTCAATCCAACTATACATAGCTTGAGGTATTTGAATGCTAAAGTTTTACAGATATTCAGCTTTTATATATTCCACTCTCTCGACATAAATACAGTAAAATCATCTGTAAAACTTATCTGCTGATATATTTATATATACATGCGTGTGTGTGTGCATACTTGTCATAAAAAGGAAGGCTTACAAGTTTGTCATCTTCCAGTTCAAATTCCGACTCTTTCAAAAAAGAATTGACATTCTGAAACAGTGACGGCTTGGGATCTTGTGTTTCCATTTCAGAGGTAGCCTGTGTATTTCTCCCCCATTGTTGGGTGGAGGAAGAAGAAGAACCTAAGGCCTCCCCTGCTCCAGTTGGTTTTGATAGTGGTTCTTGGCCCTGCAGCAAAGCAGATAGACGCGTGCTATTTTACTTGTCCTTTGCTTCTGCCTAAAGAAATAACTTCCACTCTGTTTTTAACAAAACTGTGCAGGGCTCCAGGAGAGAGAACCGAAGTTTAAGGCAATTCTGTCTTTTTCTTCATTGTACTGACTTTTCATTCCACTCATATTTACCTAGCTATGTCCGTATATTATAAAAGGACCTGAAGGAATTAAGTTGAACCTGTGTGTTCTTTGCAAAAAGCCGGTACAAACTGTCACTTACTTCCTGTTTAAATCTATCCTTGAGTGTTTTTTCCTATCACAGAGGGACTGTCAGGAAACTGGTCTAGGTTTTTTGAGCTCCCAGACTAATGTCTAGATTCCTGGGCAAGAACTGAATAGCATCAAATGGAACCAAGGAGGAAAACTTAACTCTGGAATTACCTAGCTTTTTAACGTCTTCATTATGACCTCGTAGTTTACTATTTCAAATCTCCCTGTTTGTCTACTTTCGGCATACAGAGAAAAGTTCAGTAAGTTGAAAAATCTGTCACGGCGCAAGTCAAAATAGAACAAAATATGAGTCCTACACTGTTCTCTAGAAAACACAATTCTGTATGAGACCTAATTAATCTGTGAATATATAAGTAGGGGGTTGATTACAAAGTAATTAAGAGATCACCTTTACTTCCCCTTTCCCAGCTGCTACCAATCTGTCTAGTTCTATCTTCCAGAGTTTTCTCTACTCTTTTTTTCCCCTCTCTGTCTTACACTAACTTCCCTCTCTGCTTTGAGGAGCAATGTTCTTCCTGAAAATGGGAAATATAATTGCTTATTGTTAAGCAGACTCATTCTGCTAGTGGCCTCCTGTATTCTATCCAGTACTGGTGAATTAGCTTGAGAAATCTGGTATCTGTTTGTAGTTGACACAAGCTTTTCTTATGCCATTTTTGTCTGTTTCTGTAATTGCTGGATGTGAGAGTGCCTTGGCAATCATGACTAATAATATATGGTCCTTTCACTTCATTGTAAAATTCTGTGAGATGATATTCACCTGAATAGAGAGAATGAATTTTCTGTTAGCTTTTATCTATTTAAACGCGATTTTGTTTGCCTTTAAAGTAATATATTTTAGCTAATATTTCTTCTATTTCTGTTTGTTTTTCCACCTTGCAGAAATACCAAGAAATAGCAGAAAAGAACAAGGAAAGATTTTCTGTCCTTGAAAAAAAACGGGAGAAACTGGCCCTTGAAAATGTACATGTGAAAAATACATTAACGCAGATTCAGAAGGAGCATTCATCTCTCTTGGCAGCTTGTGCACTAATGGCAGGTGCCCTGTACCCTCTCTATGGCCGAGCCTGTGCTTTGTCTACCCAAAGAGACCTTCTGCAGGACCAGGTCAACGTCTATGAATTAGTCAGTCAGGAAATTAGGACTCTGGCACATGCTCTCTCTGATGTGGAGGAAAAAAAGCAAGACGAAGCCAAGATAAAGAAAAGAAAACTCAAAAGCCTGAGACGTGTATTCCGTAAAGGTGTTATTGCAGTTTTGGCAGCCAATAGACTGAAAGTCATAGGACAGTCTTGCAGTGCTCTCTTCTCCTGGGTGGATGGCTTCAAAGAAGGTGTTGGAATCCTGGTTTGTGTAGGAGACTCCAAAGGCAAGCGTGATCTGTCAAGTAAGTTAATTAGTTGTATGGTATGCGTTATGTCAAATTACGTGGTTGATGTATCATAAAAAATAATAATTATTAATAGAGAGTAGAGTTGAATGTAGTGACTGAACATAGATCTGTCTAAATTAGAGTCAGAGATTATGTCAGAAGCTCCCCTGAAATGCAATACTTTTCTTTGAGCCCTAACATACACAAAGTTGCACCTGTACTTGCGGGCTGTTTCATATTCTAGACTTCCACGTTGCAGAATGAGATGCCACAAGACTTCTCTGTGGTTCTTTTTAGACAGTATGATACTTTGTAATCTGACACAAGTCTTCCTGTTGTTAACAAGAATTTTGTTTTCAGTGAGCTCTTTTAATGTTTATTTCCTATTAAATATGCAAAAAAACAATATTTTTACTCAGATAAAAATCAGCATAGAATTTCTAGTAAATTGTGTAGTCCTTCCTCTATTCCTATTACTGTAAAACTAGTCTGGCTTATGCTTCTACTTAAAAAAAGCAAATGTTAAAGAACTTTTTCAAATTAGCAGGTGTGTTTAGTTTTATGTTTTAATAGCTAAATTTGTTCAGGTATAGCAAATGCACTCTTAATTTTCCTGAAGAAAGAATAATTTAGTAGTTTATGTACATGGTTTTGATGAATTTCTGAAAGAGCTAAAGATACTCATATGCCTTATCTGTATTACTCAGTTTTATTGCTGCCTGTGATCCTGTTTTACAGGAAATAAGAAGGAACAAATTCACTGTGTTGAAGCTCTCAACTGGTTTTCTAGTTCTGACCTTCTTGCTGCAATAATTAGTTCTGTGGCTGAATTACAGGATGTTGTTGGCAAAACAGGTAATTTAAAGAATATATTATTTTAAGAGACATAAAAAAAACCCAGAGTGTTTGTATGACTTCCTTTGTCAGGATTTTATAAAAATCATTCTGTATCGAACTTCTGAAGTTTTATTTTAGTTTATGCTACCCATGCTTAATAATTTCTGTACATAGGAAAACATTAGGCTAAAGGATGCTTCTAGAGATCATCTGGATATCTTTGTTCTATAAAAGGAGAAATAGGTCTACACCTTGCTTATAGATGTTTGTCTATCCTGTTCCTAAGGACTTGGGATGAAGTAGCATTCACGAGCTTTCTAGGTGGCTTAACAAGCATGTAACTGAATTCCAAGCTAGCCTTTCATGACAGAGAAAGCCTATGCTATTTCTCTATTGTGCCCCGCAAAACTAGCCATATTCACCCTGGGGCTTTACTAGTGTCGATAAAAAGAAATAACTTCCTACTGTGTTTTATACAGTATGATCCTGTTAATCCATGCTTAATATGGGAGTGGACGCTGATTTTCTGTCCGTCTGTTCTGAAATGTTTCATATTCTGAAAACATGAAATTCTTCATCTGTTTTGTATTTTTTCATCCTCGTGTTAATAATTTTAACTTCATCAGAGCTAGCAAGCCAGTCATGCAGCCAGGATCTTTTGTGAGAAGGTGTAGTGTCAGTTCACTCTTTTTGTAGCTGAATTTGAGTATTGCCACTGTACATTCCAGTGGTTTTTAGCAGCTTTCAGACAATGTTTGACTCATGCTGGGGTTTCAGGTCACCTTGGAGAATCTGCAGGATCAGAGTCCTGCAAAGGAGATCTGGGCAGCTGAAATGTGCCGAGCTCTGCCTTGCTACCGTTGCTCACATGTGTTTGCTTTGGTTAAAGTCATGTTCAAGTCAGTAGGAGAAGAGAAATGAGGAATAACTGTAAGGCTGTATCCACCAGTTCTTTTACCTTGTGGTTTGTTTGTGATGGGAATATCTGAGCTGCTGCAGATCAGAGGTCTGTCTTTGATAGTGCCTCTATCATTAGTTTATTTCTATGGACATCTATTTTTTGAGAGTGATGTAAAACTCCTCTTTTGTTTCACTATGGTTATTCCTACTAATCAGATTAATGGCTAATTGTTTCTGATGCCACTTAATTGCTGGTTTCTGATGGACTGTTGTGTATGATAATATTTTTTCATCTGCTATTTCATTTTTATTTGCTATCTTGTTTTTGAGAGAGAAATAAACACCACTCAACTAACACGTGCTATAGCATTCTTTATTTTATGTCTCTACTGTGTTTCTAACTCTTATTATCCCTAATTTTCTGATTCTGTCTTCACATGGCAGTTTTACTATGACTATGGAAAATTTTTAAAAGAGTCCCTAGCAGCGTCAACTTTTGATTCCGGTGTATTTAGAAGAAAGACTTCATATTTTTGTAGTGAAGATTGTTGCAGGATCTCACTTAGTTTTTCTGCGTTGCTATCATCTTAATTGTTCTTTATTTCCTATTTCAGAATAAAAAATATTGAGAGAAGGGAAGCATGATTTACATGAGTAAAGGGAAATTACTGGACAGAGCTAATGCGACAGAGGTCAAGCCAGATCAGGTTCTGGTTCTAGAAGTTAGCCCTTGAATTGCAGTCATAGTTTCAGAAACTCTTTTCTTAAGTCATCTTGCTGAATAACTTAAATTTGCATCCTTACAAAACAGTCTTTGAGCTGTATTTCAAAAAAATTTGAGCTACATTTTCAAGTATTTACAGGGAAGATGCTGCAAATGTTCCTGCATATAGACTGCTGAACAAGAAATGCAGATTAAAAGAGAATAAAAAATAAACTTTACAAAATTATCATGGTGCTGAAATCACTGGTTTTAGTACTTCAAACCTCATGCCATTTTTCCCATATTGAAGTATATGAGACTTCTTCTGGTGGACCAAATTTACTTCATATTTCAGTACTTTACACAGTTTTGATGCCCAGAATTAGCAAGAGCTCTCTATCTCAGTCATTTTCACAGATGCATAAGATCTAACTGCCTATATATTACATGGGATTACGTTGATCAGGCAGTTGACCTTAAGAATCTTTGGTTTGGCAAATTTTAATAAATAATTTCAGATTGAACGTGACATTTCTAGAAGTACCAAAGTTACTTTGAAAGAATATATTTGAAAAAAATTGTTGTGCAGTTAAGCCATATTAAAGATATGTATTCTTTTGTGTTATTTAAGTCATATTTCAAGTAGGGGTTCAACTCACAAATTCACTGAAATGACTTTAATTTTTTTTTTGAATGTAGATAAGCTATCTGAGAGGCACCTATTCTCTTCAGGTCTTGAAGAGATTCTCTTCAGATCTTGATCTTCAGGTTAAACTGCAGATCACAGGAGAGAGCAGGCAGAAGGCCATGTGGAACTAGGGTAGGAAATGGCTTAGGGTTTTAAGAAGGGGCTTTAGAGGTGACCATGTCCTGAGGAGTCATTAGAGACACTTTAAAGGAACCAAATCCACATCACTGAGATAAAACTGGGACTTGTGTGTGGTGTTTTAAGGGAAGAAGGAAGATATTTGCACATTCCTTAGCACGTTTAAAAAACAAAGCTTTTTCATGAATCTTTTGACATTCATGATCGTTTCTCTTTGCTCTGCTCAAGAGTAGTTTGATTGGCATTCTGGCATGGTGTCTTGGAATGATCTCTTAGCTTCAGCCAGAACAGTTTTGTAAAGTGTGTTTTTTGGTAAGTTTAATATTTTTTAACATACTTTTTTAGCAATTGTGTGTTGCAGTAAGACAGAGAAAATAAAGATTGAGTTTGTTTCACTACAAATATCTGCTCATTTTTTGAAGCTTAGCATGAACATGTTAGTCTTGTGTAATATACTGAGTTAATTCTTGTTAACTGTTTTATTTCCCCAAAATAAAGCAAATTAGAATTCCTTCTTCATCTGTCACAGAAGTAAGATTTGTCTCTTGTCATTGCCTTTTTCTTCATTTGTTTAATTTAAAATTAATTGCTTCCTGTGATGTGACTGTATTTAAGTAATTTCTAACATCATTTAGTGCTTTTAGTGTAATACCCTGATTGTTTGTGGGTAGATACTTAAAATGCATATGCTTAAAGGGTACATTCTTTTTTTTCTGCTTGTACAGTGCCTTGTGGAATTGCATTTTATTCTCATTTCACCCTTCGGAGAAATCAATGACTCCTATCAACGAGATTTCTGTTTTACTCAAAACCACTGTTCATTAAAATTTAAATAGAGGTGGTTCTTTGCTTCTTTTTATTTCCTATCATAGAATCATAGAATCATAGAATGCTTAGGGTTGGAAGGGACCTCCAGAGATCATCTAGTCCAACCCCCCTGCATACGCAGGGACACCTAAAATGTTTTAGTTTGAAATTTATGTTAATTTAACTTAACATTTGATCTAATATTGGCAACATGACTGAAGAAAAGAGATGGCCTTTGAAACAAGGATAGGTTAAAAAAAAGGGTCAGCTGTGCAATGAATTAAAATGATGAAAAGTTGTTTGTTGTGATGGTGGCTAGTAGAGGAAAACCAACATAAGGAAAGTGGGATGAGCGTTGTCCCAGTGGAGAAGGCCATAGAGTAGCACTTTCTTTTAGGTATGAGGAAAATCATCTTGTTTTGTGTGTCGCAGAATGTTTGCACAAGATGAAATGCTGGGTAAGGTTTTTAGCTTTAGAGGTGAATAGAAAGACACAGACAAGAAAGAATTTTAGACATGGAGAACGGGGAGATTTGCTAATGCAGTGGGTTGTAGAGATCATGATCTCAAAAATGGCATTCCACCTGAACACGGGAATGATAGGCTTGAAACCAGGTTGAAGGATGGCTCAGAAAAAAAGAAATATTGACTTCATCATGTGCTAAATTTATTTTGCTTGCTTAGGGATAAATTTGGTCTCATAAATGAGACATTCTTTATAATCTGAATCAAAGATAATCTAAATATAGCAACCATCTTGTTTCATTTGAATCCTTGGATTTATCTTTTTCATATATAAAAAGATTTTTTTTCGCTTATAAAAAGCCACCTTTTTTTTCTGTTTATACTTTTAAGTAAATATTTTAATTCCCTACAGCAACAGGAGATCTGCTGTACACTGAATGCAAATAGGCTCTTCCATGCTTGTCATCTTACACTGATAGTATCATAAGACAAGTAATGACAGATTAAGACCTGCCTAGCAGAGGGAAAACTAAATTACAAGACTTTTATTAAGGCATAAATAAACCTATTAACTGTTATCTGGAATACCAATTAGTGGAAGGAGCACTGACAATTTTATTTATCAACATTAAACACAATTATTAATTACAGACCTGACGAATCTAGCAGTAAGCAGGACATGTTGGGTGTGCTGGGGCCTTAAGTCCATTATATGAGAAGGATGATTACCAAAATCCTGTGGGGAAATAAGTAATTGTAGCTGTAAAATTTTAATTGCCTTGGAATAAGGTAAATTATATTCTCTTGTCTCAGAATATAAATAGTATGGCATTAAGGTACCAACCCTCGCTGGTTTTGAACAGCAAATGATTTAGTCATCTGCTGGGGAGTGAGAAGGGGGTAGAAAATATCCAGAAATTTGCATTGTAAATATTACAATAAAGTGATTTACCTTTTGTGATTCCATGTGACACCTGTCACCTGGTTTCCGTTTAGCCTGTATCAGTTGTACATGTTTTGGGAATTACAAAGCTAGAGCACCTAAGAAAGACTTAAGAAGGAGAACTTAATGTATAGTATTGTAAGAAAATAACAAGAACAACTGGAAAGTTACTCTTTGTCAAACAAATCCTCTTCTTTAGAATCCTTCTTACCCTTCATATCCGAAACTTCTAGACACAGTTTATTCATTCCTGAAGACAGAATTTGTCACAAATTCTCAGAGGAAGACCCATGTGCTCATTCTTCCATGCCTAGTTTAATGGAAATTTCCTACACAGGACATTGGAGAGGCATTATTTGTTGCTTCCTCCTCTTCCTGTCTTTCCTCCTGTTGAATGACAACAATTATCTTTTTAATGTTTCTTTCTTCTGTTGGTATTTTTTAAAGATCCAAATTCCTGGCTTTCTGGACACTTGATTGTAAGTGCAGCCAGGAACTCTTTTACGAAATTTATGGAGAAGCTTAATATGATGCTGGAGACTGTTCCACTGGACAGCAGCAGGAGCATTACTTATGTGGAGAAGGACTCCTTGGTACAGAGGCTGGCTCGTGGACTGCATAAGCTCAATGTGCAGGCTCTAAAAGCTGGATTATGTGACAGACAGCCCATCATGGTATGCATATTTATAGAGCTACTTCTTGGGAACAGTAGGTTGATAACCTAAGTAGTATGGTATAGTTCTCTTGACAGTACTGTTAATTTTATTTCAGAATCTGTCTAAATCAATTACACTGACGTCCTATATGGAAAATCAGAACTTGATTTACCATAGAGCAGAAGTCATAGACCCTGAACACATCTTACCTTTTATTATAATACTAAGAATTTTAAGAAAAGAGTATATTCTTAGAATTATATTTTAAGTTGCATCAAAATTGTATGTGCCTTATAAGAACAAATGTGTTATTATCTTTAATTAAAAGGTTAAGATTCTTTGTCTATCTTCTGCTTTCTGGTCTGTGTTGCAGTAAAGATTCTGTGCCCTCCTCTGGTAACAGAAATGAAAAGATTTTTTTTTTTTTCCTCTCAGAGTATCTCTTTTTAATCATGGAACTTCCTTGAAAACAGATAACTTCCTTGAGAAAAAAATTTTCAGTAGCCCTCAAAGCTAGATGAAGCTGTTTCACGTTTGTGAGTTTGTGTGTGCACTTGAGATAACTGAGGGCAAATGACAGCTCTGTCTCATTTCCGCAGGTATTAAATGTGATTGATGTTATTGCCAAAATAGCACTTTTTATAGCATATAAAATTGTTTCCGTTTACTAACAGAAAAGCATAGCATCCTTACAGAAGCAAATATTTGAATTCACACAAAGGCTTCATACAGCAGAGGTGGAACGCCGTTCACTGCGCTTAGAACTTGCAGAATTCAAACGGAATTTGAATGAGATGAAAAAAGAAGCTGACAAAGCCCAGAGCCTGCAAGAGCAATTAAATATGTTTAAGCAATCTGTAAGTATATTTGATTTAGAAAAGGCTACTTAGGGAGAGACCTTTTTGCACATATTTTGATTTGTGTTCTTTGGAAAAACAAGAATAAAACCAATCTACTATTAGAAGAGTTTTCCAGAAAACTTGCCTTGTAAATGTCACTGAACTGTGAGCCGGGTGTATTTAAAATAGTCATCTTTCCTCAGGTATTTCTCTTTGATTTGTACAGCAAGGTATTTTATGTAAATTACGTGTTTGGTCTTCAGTAATCTAGTTTTGCTTCCATATGTTGAAAATGTGGACATGATTTATGTACCAATTGTGGTTTTATATGTGTTATTTCAAAAGAGTTAGGCCGGCTTAAATGTGTAGATTTAATGAATACGTTCATGACAAGCTCATAAAGCATAAATGCAGTGTTTGCGTACTGCACTAATATTCCTGAATATTGAGATAAGTCTTTTACTGTAGCTTTCAGTTTACTTGTAGGGAGAGAATTTATGCCAAAAAAAAAAATCCCTTTACATTGTTATTAGCCTATGTGCACCAAGTCCCTCTTCCCTTTGCTAGAGCTAAAGGGTTTACTTCAGCACGATGGGTGCAGTAACCTGTAAATAGCACCATCTGGCAGGTGCAAAAAGAGACTAGAAGGAGGCTGCTACCCAGGCCAATCCTCAGTGCAGCAGTGCACATCCATACGTGGTGCTGAGGGATTCATCCCCACGGCGCTGTGGCAGGAGTTCTCTGCACACCGTCGGTTTGTTCCCCTTCTGGTGCCTTGGGTCTCCATGGCAGGGGAGCTTCCTGCCCTTTTTTTCAGGATACTGGAGACCCACTGGGCATCTTCTCCTCCTGTACTTATATTCTGTAGGTTGCATTCATAATTGGTCATGTCTGAGGAATGAGAGAAAATGAATGGATAAATACTCCTATTTGTGCTTTGCAAGTGCCCCAGTATATCTGAAAGAGCCACCGTCCAGAATGAGCAGTGTTTTCTATAGCTGTGCCCTAAGCTGATCCTGAGAGCTATTGGATAGATCTATCACTGTGACCCCATCAAAACGCTTCCAATGCCAGGTTAATTTCATATCTCTTATACATGTTTTAATACCATGTATAATTTGCTCAAAAATGTGGTGCTCTTAACAAGTGAGGAAGGAGGATGAAGAAGAGAGTGGCTTGACAAATGTAGTGTATCTCAATAATAAGGTCACTTTGATATACAGATATTGGCAAAGCAAGGCTTTTAGGTAACGGTGTTCTTTTTCCAGCTGTTTTGGTCAGATAAGGCAAGTTTCCAGGCATGCAAGTTTTATAACATTTTAAATAGAAGCTTCAAAGTTAAATGTAACTTCAGTACACACAAATGAACTATGTACTAAGACTAATTGCTTCTTATCCACTATTTTTTGTGTGTCCATTCCTGGTATATGTAAGCTATTTTGCATCTTCTTTTATAAAGTGTCATTTCAAAGTTAATTGTTTATAACCTTTTGTACAGATGAAGTACCTTATAGTTTTGCTTTTTCATATCAAAAGCTTCATTCTTTTTTCCTGTTCCTAGCTAGTAGAATGGCTAATATGGACAAATGTGTCAAATTGACTACAGCTTTGTTTTTGTTAAGTTTGATTCCCTTATATTTCCAGTAATGCTAATTTCTTCATTAGAAATGATTCTTTAAAACTTGCACCGTTAGGTTTGGCCAGAATAATTTTAATACATACTGCTTACAGTAGGCTCCATACATCCTTGAAATTGAACTATGGTGAATAAAATTGTCTGTCATTCAGTGTTTAGTGGCTTGTTTTCATGTTAAAAAAAGAAAAAAAAAGAATGTTCTTGAGCATGCTTTCATACTAGAACGTTATATGCTATTAAGTGGAACTCTAAAGGTCAAATATATAGAAAGATAAATACAGTTACACAATGAAACACGATCTGTTTCCTTTTTCAGAAATTGATCACCAATGAGAGATTTGAAAGTGTGTGTGAAGAATTAAATCATGCGTTACGTCGGGAACATCAGGCACAAATGCTTTTAAATGAACAGGCCCAACAGCTTCAGGAATTAAATAATAAACTAGAACTGCACTCCAGTGAAGAAGCAGACAAAAACCAAATCTTAAGTGAAACAGTAAAGGTAAGATGACTAGCCTTCTACAAGAGATACCAGGAATTTACCTTTTGGTGAATGAGCCAATAGATCCGTTGGGATTTTAAGGTACTAAGAACTCTTTGAAGAGGGAACTTTAAGATATAATTTACTTTTTTGATATTTGGAATAGTCTTTGTATACTGGTATCTGTGAAATATTCAGAGTTTACATTATCCATTAGAGACACAGATTTTGCTATCATGAGGTGTTTGCAGACTAAAGGAAAAAATGAAAGAAGAGAGACAAAAATATAATATTTTGATAGAGATCATTAGAAATTTTGCAAATCTGAATGATTTAGCATTGCAGATCTAGCAAATCTGAATGATTTCCTGAATATAATACAAGTTTAGAGAATACATTTGCCACAGTTTAGAATGTGCTAGATGAATAGAGAAAGATGTTCTTCTTAAACTGAATTTAGGCTGTCTACCAGAAATGATGAATAATGAGGAAAAATAATTTATCTAAATCTCTGATAGCCCTGATATCGAGAAAGATGAATTGTGCAAGTATTTTAAGACTGAAGTGGTGTTCAGTTGAGAAAAATGAAAGAATATCATGGATTTATGAATATAAAGACTTTTTTTTTTAGTAATATTCATATTTACTTTGTTAAAAGTGGAAGATATGAAGATAAACTTTCAATTTCTCTGTTGCTTTTAGTAATATTTCTTCCTGTCCATCTCCCTGCTACGGACATTACCTTTTGATGAAAGAACAAACTAAATTTACCTAGTATTTAAGTAAGCATTTTGGTTGTTAATGCTATTGCATTTTCGTTTCAGGTTTAACTGGAGTATATATAAGCCATTAGGCTGTGCTTAGTTTCTTCAGGAAATACTTGGCTCAAAATTTGTATTATAAAGAAACGATGGAGTAGGAGACAAATGTTATCATTTAAAATCTTCATTACAGTTTCTTTCTTTACGTCACTGCATTTCACCATGATGCTGTATCTACAAAAGTGTCTTTGCAGTTGTTCAATGGAAATCAACTAAGAAATAAATTGTTAACATGAAGTATATAGGATGGAGGTTTAAAGAAATATGTTACATGGGTTAAAGGTTACTGAATTAATTTCATAGATAGTGAGTTTTAACACTTAACGTCTTGATACAAATTTTTGATAGTTCAAAAACATTCCTTTTGCAGCCCCTCTAGACGTTATTGCTTGTTGGACCACTGTGGTTTAGTGTAGAGCACTCGCTTGAGTCTAACTACCAAACACTGTAAAGATGTGATGAGGTGCGGTCATCTAGCTGCTGTGGTAGGTTGACATATAAATAAGTGGACAAAATTAGCTTTAAAGGTGAAACTTGCTTTTGCCACTTACACTCACTTGATTTTTCTAAATGCATCACACTGCAGTTACTTGTTTTCTGTGGAAGGATTTTGAACCAAATGGAAACTGTAGGACTGTTGTCAAATAATTGCCCTGTGGCACCCACAGCACTTCAAGCTAGTAGTAGCTTCTATTTAAGGATAAGAAGGCTGACTAGTGTCTCTTTGCAATGCTTGCTACTAGGATTAGCATAAAATCACACATGTGTTTATTAAGATCTATATCAGGGAAGGAACAAAGATCAGTTGTGGTAGCACAGCATCATATGTTCTTGGTTGCTGCTTGATCTTTGTATCAAGGATGTGTATATTATAATTCATAATTCCTAAATCATCGTCTTCCCTCAGATTTACTGCTTTTTACAGTTCGTCTATGTAAAACAATACAAAAAAAGAGTTTGAAATATGTGCCAAATACAAACTTCCTAAATCCAAACTATATTCTGGCATGAGCTCCTTTGATACCAAAGGTAGAAAAAAGTTATTTATTTTGAGCTCTACCACATCAGCACATCATGTTTTTTTTTAAATTTAATAAAAGGTCTTTGTTATAAGCCTTTTTTTTTTTTTTTTTACTTTATGAGATTCCATTTTATTTGTGGCTTATGTTAAGAACAGAAGTAGTCTGTGCTTTGCCCTGATGTTTTAATTGCTGAGTGCTTTCTCTTGGGAAATGCCTTTTTTTGTCTGATTTTAAAAAGTTTTTTGTAACTATTATTTTGCAATAGACCAAAAAGACCCTCACTTTCCTGTAGACCTTTTTAATATATAATATTCCTACAGTTTGGTAAGTCAGTGTAGTCTTAAATCAGTGGAGAGAAAAGGGCTGTTACACAGAAGAAATGTAGAAATGTATTCATCTTAAAATTCATCTTAAATTACAAAATAGCACCAGTCTAGACTAAACTTATTTACAATGCTGGAGAATATGGTGGTGTAACAGTTATATTTCAGAAAATTGATCAAGGAGTAAAAGCAAGGAAGAAGGGGAAAACAGAAGAAAATATTATGCCTTTTTAGTTTTGGAAGCTTATTTTGAAACTTATCCATACTTTCATAGTAATCTGCAAGAAGATATCTTGGTGTTCACATACTTTCATGAAGTAGGTTTATTAAAGGAGTAATGCTTAATTTCTAAGCTTTATCGTTTCAGATTTTAATCCCATTTAGTTTTATCTTCTTAATGGCATATACTACAGAGACATTCAAGGTAGCCAATTACATTTCAAGGTCAAATAGAACTGAGCAACCCTTCTACACCACTTTTCTTTTCTGTTAGATGAGTTAGGTAGCTAACTCTGATTCCTCTGTCTTTGTAGTGAGATGTTTACACAGGAATGCATAGGAGATACAGGTTTTACTATTAATTTAAGCATGCCTTAATTCCAATAAATTCCTTTTCTTCCTGCTGGCAGGCACTATGTATTTTTATATGTGTGTTTATTTTTACTGTATCTTTTTAAGGATGTTTGTTAGTACATATAATTAAAAAAGTATTTTCAAGCTTTAATTTATGAGAAAGTGTCATATAAATTATTGGTAAGTCTATATGTTTTTCAGGTTTCAAGTACAGTATATGTTAAATCATGTGACTTCCAACAGATATGCCTCAAAATAGTCTAAAGTATGTCTTTTAATGAAGATGCTGCCTAGATTCTGATCTCATTTACTCTTCATTAAGCTTTACAGTGTTGTGGTTAGTGAAGCTAGCCTTGATTTATGACAGCCTAAGTAAGAAGAGAACCTCATCCAACCACTTTGATAGCACCCACAAAAGTATTTTCTTCAGACGGAAAGGTTTGGAAGATTTGTATTTGCTATGATTTTGTTTAAATTATTATAAAGTTATATACTGACTAAATATATAGAGTGCTTAGGAAGTATGGAAAACTTGGCTCGACACATTCCATGAATTCAGATTTTGATGGAAGGTGGGACTGTTCTGTTAGTTTTGCTGAAAGTAGATATTTTTCCTGAGCAAGCCTTCTGGCGTGTGGTGAAAGTGGTACAGAATTTTCTGGGTTTTGTTGCTTTTTCTTTTCAGGTATTTATAGCTACATATTTTGCCTGGAGAATCATTTGAATTGTTTATATAATTCCTTTTATTTGCACGCACTTTGCAAGTCGGTTTTATACTTAGTAGTTTATGCAGGTGATTTCAGTGCTATAACTTAAAAGGTTAAATGATTTCACTTACATGAGGAAGAGCAAGTGATTTTTATGCTCCCCAAAAACAACTGCAAGAAAAAATAGAATAGATTACAGTCGTTATAAAAACAAGATAATAGCTTTGTTTACTTTTTTTAATTTTCTGAGACTTTGAGTTGGAAAGACTGTCAAGATTTGGAAGCCCTTTGGGGTACTCTTGTTTCATTGAAACTCATTTGTCACTTTGTCAAGAGTGTACACTTGACATTTTTGTGTACTGTCCTATCGACTTAAGGAAATTCTGTAAGGAAATTAATATGTGTGATTATTTACTAGCATGTAGCCTAATAGCATTTTTTCATTAGTCAAATTTAGCATGTGAAAGACATACTCCCTTCTGAATTAGAATCTAAAATGCATAATTCATTATGTAAATATTTTAGTTTTTTCAAAGTTTCCATATTCTCTGTGTTTTGAACCTAAATAATGTCTATAGCTGAAAGAATGAAATGTAATTTAATATATTGCCATATTCTCTGTCAAAAGAGATTATATGTTTTCTTATCACAGAGAGCTACAGGTTAGAGAGTTTTGTCCTGTATTTCTGTTAGTGTTACACTCTTTATCTGCAAAATATTGTGAGATGCTCGTTTCATTCTCTGTAAGGTAACTTCCAGTAATGATTGTTTTTTAGATAG
This sequence comes from Tinamus guttatus, assembly GCF_059628265.1. Taxonomy (NCBI): domain Eukaryota; kingdom Metazoa; phylum Chordata; class Aves; order Tinamiformes; family Tinamidae; genus Tinamus; species Tinamus guttatus. Next base: position 143,762 of record NW_028288984.1, read on the forward strand.
TCTTCAAAGGGTTCACTCTACTGAGACTTCCTCTGAACCTGGTCCTTGGTGCTTTTTTATTTTTTTCCCTTTTTTTGTTTTTTAAAGGTTGTACTATATTTTTCAGGGAGTTTAGGTATATGGAAAGAGATTGCATTCCTAGGGTACTTTTTTCCACCAGCTGCTTTCTTGATATAACAGGAGGGTCAAATAGGGAGATTTGTGTTATGGACAGGACTTGTGAAATACATAGAGCTTCCTTCTGCTTTTCTTGTCTGTGATGAAGACTGCTCTATTATTCTATCTCCACTTTGGCTGTCTGAACTTAAACTTCACCTTTAATGTCTCTTCTCCATGGTCTGCCCATAAAAGTTTGTGCTTTTTAAAATCATGGACTTGTATATTACAATTATTTATTGTAAGAAGAATATTGTATTTATTGTTACAAGAAACATTTTATGGGGCTCTTGTATACCGAGAGCAGCTCTCTCAATATTGCACTGCCCTCCTTGCTTTGCTTCTCTGGTTAGCCTCCAACATTAAGGGATCGGGGGGTTGCTCTGTTTTATTTTGAACGCTTTAGGAATCACCTAGTTAAGCAAACTGATCCCCTGCATTCCCACGCAGAACTGGCTTGCCAGTGAGGTTGCTGGGTCTGTGCGTTTCCTTTGCTCTGTGCCTGGAGCATTCAGCAGCAGCAGTGAGAGTTGCCCGCAGGGACTGAGGTCAGTATATGGCCTTTAAAAAAATACTGAGTTTGCACCATAGTCATCAGTGAAGGGTCCTTCCTGCTACTAAGTAAGTTGTTAAAGGGCTGTGTTAAGACTTTTTCTGAATTAGCCTTTCTTGCAAATACATAAGCAATAAACAGAGTAAGAAAAATATGTATATACTTTGAGGTTATAGTATGTATATATTTGCCTTATTATAAAGTTCAGTACGCCAGTTAGAAATTATGTAGTAAGAATCGCATAAGCACAATTCAAATAGAATCTCTTATTTCGCAGTGTGGAGAGTACCATTTTGTTATGCTGTCTTAGTTTTTCTGCACTTGCTCTCTTGTCCAGGTTTGCAAGTTGAATGCATCAGTAATAATACATTGTGATTAAAGCATGTTTACAATTTTACACTGGAATTTGAGTACTTACACTAAGTAAATGTTTTTATTATTTTTTCAGTTTTCTTACTGCACAGTTTTACTACAAAATATTTTATTGTTCAAGATAATGAATGTTACTCAGCATTATGTACCTGGATTTTTGTTGGGCAAATTTATACTAAACTCGCTTTATATAGTAAAAGAAAAAAAAGGAAAATATTAAAATATTGTCCAAAATTCTACTTTACGATGGGAAATGAAGAAATAGAACTGTCAGTTTGTTACATTTGCAGTCAGTCTAGCCAGGTTTAAACACTATATATATATAAACCTTTTCAATTTTATTTAAAAAAGATAAAATTCTCTCCTAAAGAAAATTATGAGATTGCTTTGATCATGCTAGTCTGATTTGATGAAATAACTTGATTTCAAGAGTCATTTTAATGCTTGCACTCTCAAGTAGCCTTATTCAAGTAGTTTGCAGAAGAAGGTAGGCAGCTAAAGCAGGTAGAAGTCTGTCTAGAAATACTGCAATATGTGAAAACAATACTGGCAGGCAGCAATAGATTGGATTGACTTTACTTCTCATAAGATGATTTAGATTTTGGGAGGGTTGGTTTAATATATGAATGTGTAACACATCATAAGACACTGAATATTTCATCTGCATCTTTATAGTAGTAATATTGTCTGCTTAGGAGACTGCTTGTTACCTTGGAGTTACTTTGCTACACTCTGCTGTTAAAAAAAAAAAAAAAAATCTGTCACAGATAAATTAAAAACAAGAAAAGAAAAAAAGTTTTAACAAAGTAACTGAAGAAAGGCAAAACATTTTTATAGTATTTTAAAAATAACTTTAGATACTCTCTGGGTGTTCCATTTGTAGAAACTTTCTTATGCCCATTAGCGCAGCAAAAAAAGAAAGAAAAGGAAGAAAATCTAGATCTAAGAGCTTAATAGTATTTTTGCTGCTTTGTATTTATGCTAATAAACAACTCTGTCCATGACCTTGGAATTTGTAGTGCAGTGGGAAAGATTTATTGACATGTAATTTGGAAGAAAAATGGGATTATTGCATAATTACAGTATGTGGTTGTTAAGCATATGTACTTACATACCACTTACCCCTGTTGTTTTAAGACCTTCAGCTATCTTTCAGCGTTCATTCAAGAACACAGAAAGGCTTCTTGGTAAATCCAGATTCCTGAGAGATCTTTGTTATGTTATTGAGTCAACTACAAAGTAACCGTCTTACCTTGAGATATGCAGGGAAGATCAATAGATCTTTAAAACTGCATGCAATTTTATTTAAAAATGTTCTAAACTCTTATTTTTTTCCTAGCAGTTTAGATATCAATGTGTAGGACTTTCTGATATGCAGGTTCCTGATACACAAGCCCTTCATATGTAGATTTGCTTTTTGCTGCTGTTTATGCAGGGTATTTCCAGGCTCCCTTTACTTTTCATGGTAGGTTTTGCTGTGATCTCCCTCCTTGCTCTTGTGAAGTTAACTCTATAAAGACCCTGTGTCTTCCTGTTGTGAAAGCAGAACGAGCTCTCAAACAGCTGTGTGAGCACAACTAACTACGGTGGCACAAGGAAGGAGACGCTTTTTTTTCACAATTCTGCTGCCTCTCTCAATTATATTCAGTGACAGCAGCTATGCCCAACTTTTTTTTTTCTGATTTGTTTTTTGAATTTGTTTCATTTGGCTGTTTTCATTATGTGTTTGATGATTTTCAAGGGTGAGTTTCTTTTTTTCCAGAATACCATCTTCATCTTCCAAATTTTATAGCTATTTTACTTTTTTTTTATCATGATAAAGTGTGGACTTTATGAAAGGACTTTTTCAAAGTTGTTAATGACTTCTAATCAAAGGAAACCCATCTTTTTTTTTTTTTTGTCCGCAGATTGTAGTGTAAGTAATCAAGGGATCTAAAAGTGGATCTAGAATTCAAACATAAATTTCAAAATTTTATTTATAAATTCAATACAATAAGAAAACTTCTCAGCTCTTAAGGTGAAGAAATTGAGGATTTAATTCTCAAAATGTTAATGATAATTTACTAAAAAACACATTTCTTTTATTATCACCCAATGTGTTTGATAATATGCCATGTTTACTACTATTTATTATGTGAGTGGTGAATCAAGTAATATTCCAAGTTTGGCAATATTGTTGGATCATTTTTATTCATCCTACATATACAAAAAGGAAAAACGTGGGTAGTATTCAACTTAAGAGTTGCAGTGATTCATTACAGGCAATGTTTTACGATTAGTTGCTTCAGGATGTGTGTGTGTCACGCTCTGAAAACGTATTATTGGCACTTGATGCACCACAAAGCACGTCCACAGGAAAGGGAGACACCAGACATCAGGCTTTTATAGCTCTTTGAATAGCATGTTGAATGTTGGGATGTAATATATCTTTGATTTTTCAACAGAATGATCTAGAAGTTTGCTTTTATATTAGTTAAATTTTGTTTCATTGTATCTATTCCTTCTGGTAAGAAGATTGTACTATCAGCTTTTAATAAAGGAGGGATGGTAGTGACCTGCATAGAAACAAAGGTAGAGACATTTAGTATGAAATGACATATTTATCAATTCTTTCTTTCTTTATTGAGGTTTAAAGAGCAAGAGGAATAAGGCAAATCATGTATGCATGTTTTCCCCCTGCAGATACTTCATGCAGTAGGATGTGGTTGGCATAATATTAAAATAAAATATGCATACACTAAACAGCATTTGGAGCTGTCTGTGGAAATACATGTACCTGAATACAAATGCGCATTTTGGTCAGAACTGCTTTACTGGAAGAGAACTCACTGTGTAAATATAACCTGAATAAACTGGTAAATATGCCTAAGCTGGCTTTAGTATTAGTACCATGTTAAAAAAAAGAAAAACAAACTAACAAAAAACTCAAATTCACTCATGTTAATTTCTCAAATTCGTTATTAAGGAAGATGGAAAGCTGTTGAAGCAAGATCAGAACTTCAGCTGGTATAAGTTGACATACTTGGCACTATCTGTAACTGCCTTACATGAGGGGCCTGTGCTAATGTGCTATTGTCTAGCAGCCTCATCCAAGAAACTGCTGCGGAATGAACTATAGCAGCAAGATAACTTAACTGCGACTACCAGAATAATGAACTCACGGACTACATATATATATTTCTACTCAAAATTCAGTTGTAATTTCTATGTAAATAGTTTGCTGAGACCATTATCAAAATTTTCAAAAATTCCCATTTTTGCTATGAAGTGAAAACTGATATACCTGGTATTCTGTAATACTTGTTTCTCTAGTTTTAGTTAGGAAGCAGAATGCTGGGTAGCTCAACCACTCCCTGATGCCCTTTAAATTTGCGACCTAGTCCCCACCAACTTCAAGTCGTTTGCTTTTCACATAGGTGACAACAGCAATAGAATTGCGACTGCTTTGTTTGTATGTAGGTAGTATTTCTTTGGTGCGGGTGCCATTTTTGTTGCTGATGTCTCTCCTTGTTCCCAAATTATTTAAACTGGCAGCTGCGATAAATATCCCAACGAGATTCAGTGATCCAGGTGACTTTTGGAGAGCTTCGTAACATTGGTTTCGGGGCATAAAAGTGTCACAAAGAATGCAAGATTATAAAGACCAAGAGGACGTGATTAGCGACAGATGGTTTGAGCCTGTTCCACCTTTGGTGAGATGTGAAAACCGAAGCAATATATTGGGTCGGCATAGATATCCAATTAAATATTTATGTGCATGTTCATAACAGCACATGTAAACTATAGTAAAGGCAAGGAATAAGGTCTGTGCATCTTTGTCTTGTACACTGTGTGGTGATGTGCACAATTAAGTAGTGACAGCACAATTAAGGAACAGCCTTGTGGATGTTTACATAGAATGAGAGCAGTGCTTGGGACCAACATGAAAGCTTTCCTTCAAAATTAGGTATCTCCCTCAGTACAGAGACATAAAGACCTTTTTTACAGTATAAGGTATATATATTTTTTTCTTTTAATTTTGAACTATAACAAATATAAGGTTGGGGATCTCTCACAGAAAAAAGTGTAACTATGGAAAAATACAGGATTCCTTTCATATTGATCAGATTTTTTTTTTCTTGAGGAAAAAAATACATGGCTAAGTCATTTTGCTCACTTCCTTATAGCATAGAAATATTAAACCTAGCTTTAAATTTCTGAAGTTATGTAATACAACTTGAGCCACTGCACGTAAATGCGTTTGGTACCCAAACTTGCTTGAATGGTGTCTCAGAACTACTCTTCAGTGACTGAACAGACTGTTCTCTAGACATTTGTAGGTACATTCACTTTCAGGATGTGTGAACATCCACAGTTTCAAGTGAATTTTGTAAGAACGACTTCTTGCAAGATAAAGATTTCTCTATGTTAGTTATCCATTTCAGTAAGTAACTTTATATATATATATATATATATATATGTGTGTGTGTGTATATATAAATATTTATTAAGGTGTTCTCGTTGTAGAGCAACTACGTGATGCAGACCCTTTTTGAGCCACCAGCTTTATTATTTAACTTCTCCTAATTGTCTGCAGATAACTGTTTGTAAATAACTACTTTTTCTTTTTTAACAACACTGATTTGGCTGAAGTTTTCTGTTGTCAACACAATTTGTCTTCCAGTGTTATGAGAGCTTCTTGCAGAGAACAATCACAAACAATTGCGTCTGATCGTGAATCAGAAATGTCATAATAGATCTGAATATTTCCTTTAATTCACCGGTGTTTTGCTGCTGATCTAATAGAATCATTGTGTTGGCTAGTGCTAGTGTTGTGCATACTAGTCGCAGTTATGCCCACTGATCTCATTATGCTGAGCACTTCCTAAGAAGGAACAAAAGCGTTTTTGTGCCTTTTATATATATGCTGTAATCTCTGTGCTATTTTTAACCACTTCCACACTACACCACATACTTAAGAGAAGATGCATCAGGTATGTTGTTCCTTAGAATGCCAGCACATCAAAGGATTGCTGCTGTCCTGCTGAAGGTCCAGCATAAGGAGGTTAAAAACATCCCTGCTTTTCTGCAAAGCAGGTATAAAGCTGTTTCAAGTGTCTTTCTGAGTACACACACATTTCTTATGCTAGAGAAGTTTAAAGGGCATGTGAAAGCATCTGTTATTGAAGGGATGTCGTGGGTGGTCAGCCTCAGGTTAGGTCTGCTTTCTGGGAGCAGAACAGCTACATGAAGTTCACTTCAAACTGTTCTGAGACACAACTGAAGCTGCTCTGAAACACACAGTGAATCCAGATAGGGTAGGTCGCTACTACAGAGTTCGTTCTCCAATTGATAAGTCTACATCCATCTTGTTTTTTGGCATTTCTCTAAATGTATTAGCTGGGTTTTTTTTCATATATTGTTGAGAAGTCTGTTTTGTCTTTTTTTTCCCACAGAATTACCTTCTCACAGAGGCTTTTAATCTCCTAATTTAATATAAAAAGTTTCATTTTGATTTTTTTATACGCTTCAGGTTTCTTTCTGACAATAGTCAGAATTCCAAGCCACTGCTTACATGAGCTCTTCAGAGACTTTTGCAGGATGGGAGTTGGCAAATCAATCTGCTTTTTACTTCCTTGTATTCTCCTAAATATATGGCATTTCTTTTGTAGCTCTATTCCAAGACTTAGAGGTACTACTTCTGCTCTTGCCACTTCATAACTTTTAAAGCTCTCTGTGGTTTTAATTTGAAAGAATTAACTACTTTCCTCTTTGATCACCCTTTGAGTCTGACTGCTGAGCTGGGCATCTGATTTCACACAAGAAGCCTGGACAGATGCAGCCTTTGTGTATTCAAAGTTCTTTCGTAGCTTATTACGCACTGGTGCAAATATGGTGAGATTTAGCATGTCTGTCTCTTTACACTTTCTGTCTTCCTTCCACTTCTCTGTTATGTCTGGAAAGTGTTTGCTGTAGGAAGGCTTTGGGCCTCCGATGGCGTGATGTGGGATGATGAAAGGTAGACGGCCTTCTCTAATCTATGTGCTAGAAAACTGCAATAATGGTAATGTGTGTTTCAGCTGATGGAAGAACGGATGTTGGTCAATTTTGTATTCTTTTTTTCATTATAGGATTTTATTAGTTGTGTATATAGGACAGGTTTGCACAGGGCATGCACTACACAGATCTTTTAGAAAATATGGACGTAACAATCTTCATCCTGAAGAAAAAATTGAAATTTCACAAACTCCTTCATCATAAAGTGTACTGCACTTATACTTGCATTTCCTTTAGCACAGTGTTGTGTCCATGTAATTTAAATTCAATGTAATAAGCAGTTCAATATAACTTCAGCTGATCTTGGAAAATAATGCTCTCAGTATACGTCACACGTACTTTTCATGACAGTCATTGTACGACTGTCTTCATTCATCTTAAATGACTGTACACTTGTTTGAATAGTGTGGTTTTCTTCAGGTTAAGAATGACTACGCCTAATTTTCATTTGCTTTTGTAATTGTTTCTGAAGAAAGAGATTCCTCACTACAAATAACCTAGTATTGTTTGAATAAATTATTTGTGGAAGTTCACCTGCATACACTGAATGAGATTTTTCTTCAGTGCTCTTAGTTACTCGTTGTTCTTACAAACAAATTGTTTTTCATGCTTGGTTTATGGGAAAAGAAACACACACAAAATATCTCTAAAAAGACATTCCTCTAAAGATGAAAATTCAGTTTATAGATTGTGGCAAAATATAGAGGAATGAATACACTGATATCTTGAATGAGCACATGAATACTTAAATATCTAAACTAAATAGATAAATAGCTATTTATCAACAAATTAGAGTTCAGCTTCGAAGTTGGTTGAAAATCAGTTATGCTCAAAAGTGAAAGCTCAGCATCTTCACAAAACTATGCAGGCATAGTAGGTTTTTAAAACCTCTGTTCTCATTATCATATTTAGCCTTAACTTTCTAACAATTGTAATTGTCCACAGAAACACTTCAAGATAAATGCATTATCAGGTTTTGAAATTTTCTTATTTTTGTAAATATTAAGACCCAGGGAGCAAAATAAAGGCTATATTGTGGATTAAGTGAAATATCTCAAGGCTGTGCTCTTCTGATAACTGAACCTGAAGTGACCTTTCTCAGACACAATTACAGAGCTGTATGTTTTTCCTTTAATTTCATCAGGGGTTTAATTAGTATACAAATAAAACTTCCCTTATCTTCCTTTCTACCTAATTGGCTTGTCTTCGCTTATATATGAAGTATGTGAAAATGGGCTGTAATTAGGGTGACCGTGTTAACCTTTTTTTCTCAAATGTACTGTTGCCTAAAGGCCTCAAGGCCTAAAAACAGTGCTTTGGATTATTGCTTTGCAATCACTATGGCTCTCCCATAGGTTTTCTCATGAGCAGAAGGGCTTTGGGTGCTGCAGGTTCCCACTGCTTAACGGGATCTTCATTCTTCTCCCCACTAAATGTTTATTGATTATCTCACTGCTCCACACTCAGCCTCCAACAACTTAATATCAGGTGACAGTCAGGAGAGTTCTCCAAGTAATTAGAGTGGAGCATTGAGGGAACAATTAGGAGCAGAGTTATTAAACTTGATTTATCCTATTCTCTCCTGAACAGTTTCTTGGATATCAGAACATCACACTTTCACAATCTACCCTGGCTGAGAAATTAGTGGCTAACCTGCTGCTTATCATTGTTGCCTTGCTGCCTGGAGGCACACCCTCTTGGTTTCAGTCACTCAGCTGGAAATATTAGAGTCCATAAAGTTTATCAAGGGTTTTAATTAGATCAATCTGAAGAAGGAAAAAAAGAGGCTTAGCAGCCATTACTTTGGAACATTCTAAACTGTATCTGAGCAATTTTCAAGGCTTGCCTTAACCCACAGTAGCAAGGAGCTTCAGGTGAAGGCTGAAACTGTTTTTGGGGGGTAGCTTGTTTGTTTACATTGTGCTTAGATACTACAACATAACTGACAGGTAAATTCTGAATCCTTTGGACATTCATAACAAACAGCTCCCAAAATTTTGAAGAAATAAAGCAGCTTCCCAGTGAGAATTGTGATCCATATTTTATCCATTGCTTTGTCACTACCTAATGCAGTCTGTGGGCAGTGCCTGTCCTAAACTTAGTCTTCATGCTTTCATTGTTGTTACTGTCTCATTAACACACCAGCACTTGCAATTGTTTGCAAGATTAGCTAACAGCCCGCACTAGATTTTGATTGATACCCAGTGAGTCTCTTCATCAGGGATGAGGGATGAAACCTGTGGTCTGTAATAGCTGACCCTTGGACCCCAGTAGAAACATACACATAAAATATCCATGGCTCCTTAAGCCACTGCTTTAAGGTCTGAGCTCCAGCCCCTTCACCGTCTTCACTGCCCTTCTCTGGACTCGCCCCAGCACCTCCATGTCCTTCTTGCACTGAGGGGTCCAAAGCTGAAGACAGGATTTGAGGTGCGGCCTCCCCAGCACCGAGCACAGGCGGATGATCCCTTCCCTGCTCCCGCTGGCTACACTGTTCCTGATACCAGCCAGGAGGCCTTCGGCCTTCTTGGCCACCTGGGCCACTGCTGGCTCCCCCAGGTCCTTCTGCAGCACCCCCAGGTCCTTCTCTCTGGCCACTCTGCGTCAGGCCTGTAGCGCTGTGTGGGGTTGTTGTGACCCCAAGTGCAGGATCCAACACTTGGCCTTATTGAACCTAATACAGTTGGTCTCAGACCATTGATCCAGCCTGTCTAGATGCCTCTACAGAGCCCTCCTACCCTCAAGCAAATCTACTCTTCCTCCTAGCTTGGTGTCATTTGCAAATTAGCTGAGGGTGCCCTCAATTCCCTCATTCAGATCATCAGTAAAGAGATCAAAGAGAACCAGCCCCAACAGTGACCCCTGGGGAATACTACACATGACCAGTAGCTAGCTGGATTTAACTCCATTCACCACCACTCTCAGGGCCCAACCATCCACCTAGTTTGTCAGCCAGCAAAGTGTCCACCTGACTAAGCCATGAGCTTCTCCAGGAAAAGGCAGTGCGAGATAATGTCAAAGGCCCTAATGAAGCCTAAGTAGATCATGTCCTCAGCCTGTGCCTCACCCACTAGGCAGGTCACCCAGTCATAGAAGAAGATCAGGCAGGACCTGCCTTTCAGTGTTGGCTGGACCTGATTCCTTGGTTGTCACGTACATGCCATGTGATCACCCTCAGGATGATCTGCTCCATAACTTTCCCTGATACCAGGGTCAGCTGACAGGCCTGTAGCTCCCCGAACCCTCCATCCAGTCCTTCTTGTAGATGGGTGTCGCACTGGCAAGTCTCCAGTGGATTGGGGCCTGCCCTGTTGACCAGGACTGCTGACAGATGATGGAGAGCAGCTTGGTGAGCAGTTTAAAGAAACTTTGTTCCTTTAAAGCTAGCCCAGTCTAACATAAATCATAAACAGAATAAACTGAAGAGGATACAATCCTCTTAAACTATAGATGGCACCTTTTATCCTTGCAAATGCAGATCCGGTTTCTTGGAAATAACTTTCCTGAAACACTAGCCATGCACAACTTGAGCTATTCAGTCCTTGCTAGCTACTGCATAGACTTTCTGAAAGCAACGCTTTTGTTTTACAGTTTCTCTATGCTAATAACACAATGGAAACTATTTTTTTTTAGGTGAAAAAAAAATTCTATATAGTTTATATTAATGAGATAGTAGAGTGGATAACCAGGACTCTAATATTAACACCTCCAAATTCTGGAGTTTTGTAAATAAATTTATGATTGGTGTCTTTTTAAAACAGTGATTAATTTCAGCTTGTATTTTGTAAATTACTGAACAGAGAGATCTGGTAGTTAAGCTATACCTTGCAATATGGTGTTGAAATAACTGCTGGCTATTATTGAGAAATGTATTTCAAAAAACACACACAAGTCCACTGATTTCAGTTTGTTTCACAGGATTTTAATATTTGATTCCATATGTTTTCTTTCATGTTAATTATGTTATAGGAATTTTACTTAGCTTTTTTGCTAGGGTTTTTTTTTTTTTTTTTTTTTTGAAGTGCTTTTGATTCTTGATTAGGTCTGTAGGTCTTTCGGAATAGTCAATTTTTAAGTTTTCAGTCCCCTGCAAATGTGCATCAGACTTTTGTATATACTAAATTCACAGTGTAATGCATAACCTCAGTGTTCCACAGTCCGAATCATGTACTCCTGCGCACAAATTATACAGAACACTCCTAAAATTTAAGCAGAAAATATATCCATAAATTTTGAAAATGACGTACAAGAATTCAGTCTTGCAGCTATGCTGCCTTCTCTATTCTGTATCCTTCTATACTGCTTTAATATTTGACAGGAAATTTGCATCTTATGTTTACAGCATGCTATTATAATTTCTTTTTAAAGAAGATAAAAATGAACAAGTATAAGTAAAATATCAAATTTAGCAAAATAAGAACATCATTAATGCTCCAGTCTCCAAAACTAATGATTTATCCCAGCAGAAAGAAGTAGCTACTAGCAAGGTTCTGTATTAATTAGTTCTGTATGCATTTGTCATCTGTTGAATTCATCTGAATTGATTTAATGCACATTGTGTTAATTCTAACCCAGAGATAAACATTAAGTAAAAATAGGTGTACTATTTTGAATATTGGAAAACTCATGTTAAAACAGTGAAAATGCTTAAAATAGTGATTTAGTCTTAACAAGAAATTCAGCAAAAATATATTTACTGCACTAGCAGATAATGTTTAGTTCTTATTTTCTTATACCCTGAACTGCCTAGTTAATAGTGCAGAATATTTAAATAGATGCTACTTTGTTATTTTCTTTGTTTTTGTTTTGTTTTGCATGTGAAATCTTTTCTCTTAATGTTCCTTTTAAATTATGGTTTCAGAATTTTTTTTTTAAACGTTTCATTCTTGATTATTTTCACTGTTTAGATTTGATATCTGTAAGTAAGGTAGCGATAGCACAGTATATTTACCTGTTGAGTCAACAAATCATTACATCAAATAGATCCGTGAATAGACAATATACTAAAACTTTGGATTTTGTGAGTTCGCAATGTTTCTATTAGAGAATTCATGAAACCTTGGTATGCAATAGCCCAAATCTGCTTCACAGCCAGTCTGTACTCCTCTTTGTTTAATAGCCTATGGCATAAATTGAAGTTAATTATTGGGGCTGACAAGTAACTCTGCTTTCTGTCTGCTTGCAGAGTCTCTCCAAGGCAAAGATGGAGCTGAGAAGAAAAGATCAATCTCTGCGTCAGCTCAATAGACTTCTTACCCAGCTGGAGCAGGACAAGCGTCGACTGGAAGAGAGCATCCATGATGCCGAGAGTGCCCTCTGCATGGCAGCGAAGTGAGCACTGGGACCTTGGGGAGATCACTTAAAACAGACAAAAGATCAATTCTTACTTTCATGCACAGGGTTTTAGCCCTGGCTAATGTAATGCTAAAAACAAAAGTATATCTGTCTTTCTTTGAAATTCAATGATAGTCTTATAAAAAGAAAACTCTTACTTCAACATACTAAATGTGTATTTTCCGTAGTAATCCTCTTAAAGTGCTCCAAATTCTGTGTCCTGAACATAACATAGGAATTGTTTTACAGTTTTGACAATATCCATTTTGCAGAGCCTTATCTTTCTAATTATTTGAGGAATAGGATTGTTTCTTTCACTTATTGCCAGGTCCTTTTATAGAAGCTTATGATTTACTTACAATATATATCTCTTATACACAAATATGAGCTCGGGACCACGTCTTAATTGCAAAATGTGTTGAAAACCATTTTGGACTTGGTCCTACCTATGGAATAGTAAAGACTTTTTAGATGATTTCGTGGGAGTTAGACATAAAAACTGTGCCTATTTGTACCATAACATGAAAAGTGGGAAAAAGTGTTAAAGATGAAAAGATGTGTAGTGAAAGGTACTCTATTGATTTTAATGCGTTTATACCTAACTTCTTACAGTCATGTAGTTAGATAAAAAGATGAAGCTTTGTAGGCTCTGTGTTTTAGCTGTTACTGTTATTGTAGCAGATACTTCAAATATTACTCGTCACATGAGTAGGATTCGTTAACTTTTAAAATTTCTTATTACACCTAAGATCCGTTTGACCTGTGAAAAATGGTAGCTTAGAAACTCCAAGGCTTTTATGCACAAGTAAAATATAATTATTACTGCAGGAGTTTCTGTGAGATGCTTAGTGGTGTAATTAAAATGATAAAATGTTATTTATTATGAGTGTATTAAAGCAGACCTCACCTGAAGAAGGATTTGTGTTCCCAAAAGCTTACCGATCTTCTCCCTGCCTTCAGGTGATTTTACTCACTTCAGTGAAGAACATGCCTTCTAGCCCATCTTAAATTCACAACTTTATATTTTTCTTTTACATAAAATGTTTTTAACGGGTCGTTTCTATATACAGTAGTCAAATATTGACCAAGGTAAAAACATTGCACTTACTATGCAACAGTTCTACCAACTGTTTATAAAAAGATTCTTTTTTCCCCTTGGCATATAAGAGCAGTTGGTCAAATAGATTCAACTCTTGTCCAGATGATGTTATTTTATTACCTCTTCTACAACCTGCGTCACTGAAAGTAATACGGATTTATTCCCATGCTCCCATACTTCTGCTAGGTTAATTCCTGATCTTTTCTAGAGCTTTAAATGACAGTAAGATGATTGGCTCCGTCTGAAAGAGATCTGGTACTTTCTAGAGTTCTAATGTAAAAATTTGAGGCTTAAAATGAAAGGGAGTTGTAATTGAAATCAAGATTGGTTGTCTTGAGTGTCTTACAGTGATGACCAGCAGTTTTTTCTACTTTTCTTCAGAGTAGGATTCGGTATTAATAAAAGATGATCTGTTAGTTATGAACCTAGTAGAGATTTAGGTACAAAGTTAGTAGGCATTTGTTCAGGCTTGCTAGATAAAAATTGCCTATCAAACCTGCTCCAGCCATCATGTAAAAAGTAAACTAGAACATGTTTCTCATTCCTGATTTACATTAGCGCTTAATAATACATGAGAATACTTCCATGATCCAATTCTGACTTTCCATAAACTAGTAGGGCTCAATGCACATGTAAAGAAAGATTGAACCAAATAGCATCCAAGCATGTGAGTATGCAGTACATTATTTTTTTAATTCTTTGCCTAGGTGTTTTACACAAATATTATCAAAGATTTTAAGATTATGTATAAGTGTTTCCAAAAGCCAGGGCAATAAATGACCCATAGTCAGCATGTTATTTTTTTGTGAAAATAAGAACTTGCAGTCGACTTTGTAAAGTTTCCGTAATTCCATTTAAAGATACTCTCATTTTTGTGATGAAGAACACCTGGTAGTATTCAGGAATAGGTGCTTTTCTATATCATTAACTAACTTAAAAATTAATGCTGTTGAACTGACTCTTTAGCACCATCTTCCCACAGATAAAATAGCAGTTGCAATATAAATGAGGCAAGCAAAGAAGGTGACCAATATGTCCCTGTCGATCCAGTCCAAAGAAGGACAGTATCCTAAAAGACAAAATCTCTGTGGCAACCTTACTAAGAAAGTAAAAGACAATCTTACTTTTCTATGCTTCTAGCTATTTTTGCCATTGGGATAGTATAAGTCAAGCTAAAGGAGGAAGCAGTGGTCATTCCAGGTAGAACACAATGGGTTTTACATCTGTCTTAGAAGGTAAAATATCTAGAACAAAATTTTCAGATAGTTGCTGAGATAAAGACATGCATTTTCTTCACTATCATGTTCTGTTGTTGTTCCTCCTGCCTCTCTTCTTAGAAATGTTGTCTTACACTACGTTTCTTCCAGCACATCGGATGACATCAGTGTTCCTTATGATAGCATACCTGTTCAAAGCTGTCTTTCTTACTGAATTCCTGAAAAAGCCATGAGTTGTAGTCTGAACTTCTGTTTCATAAGGATAAGATTCTTGACTCTACTTTTGTCAGAAAAGACCAAGTGTTCCAGTTGGTCTGGTCAAGAAGGTTGTTCTCTGTATACAAGAATAGTTCATGAAAAAATATACTCTGTCATTCTTTTCTAGAATGAGAATCTCTTCCCGTTAGAGTCTGGAGACCTTTCCACACACTCTTTTTAATGAAGGCTAAAGATTTTTTCTGTTAAAACAGAATGATGCTAAACATAGTTATTTGATTATCCATTGATATTCCAATAAGCATGGCTGGTTTAATGCTTACATCAAGAAACAAGAAACATCTTTAAATGGAAACCTGCATCTTGCGATCTTTGACCTATTGTTACGCAGTTCATGTTTGGAGTATAAACAGAAGAGATACAAATATAACATTTCTGAGTTGTCCAAAATTATATTTAAATACATAAAAAAGTTATCAGCAGAAAATGAATTTCTACATAAATAGAGCTTCAATTTTACTAAAAACATTTTTTTTTCTCTTAAAATAGAGATAAAGAATTAATTGCCAGCCACATGAAATCTGTGGAAGCTGCTTTTCAAAAGGTAAGAATTAGAAGTGTTCCCTCTTTTGTTTTTATCTCTATTCACAACAAGCTTTTATAGCTGCTTGTTGGCAGGGAAGTGAGAGGTAGAAGTTATTGCAAAGCAACTTACTTTTGTCAGAGTGTGAGTTTTCCAACTTATTCCACATTCAGAAAGTCTTCATATATAAAACTTAGTACAAAATTCCTCTTCCTTACCTCAATCACTGAATACCACTTCTGTGTACTAAGTGAAGATTACTGGTCATCCAAACAGTTTTTAATTGCTGCTGAGTTATCTCTGTGTGCTGAGTAAAGCAGAGATTTTCCAATGAGGTGATAAGGTGTTTGGCTTTGTGCATGCTATTTTGATCTTTAATACATAAAAGAATAAAATAAGGAAGGATGTTAAGTTATAACTCATAATCAAAAAACAACAAAAAAGTATTTTTAAAGCTTTGTTTTTGACTGAATAATAGTGTTAAGTTGATCAAGTGGCTTACCCCCATTCGGCTGTTACAGCATTCCTCCACTCTTCAGGAAGGCTGAATTTGGGAGGAACTATACCTATAGGGGCTGCCTATTCTATAAATGTTTTTAGTCCAGAGCTGCACAGAAGAATAAAGTATTTACCTGTTGTTACCTTGGAGCACTCATTTCCTTTAAGATGTCTTGAATTCTGGCAATAGATGAATCTATATCCTTATTTTAGTTTCTGTAGCCATCGAAACTGCTGTTAATTTTTATATTCCTTTCTGAAGCTTTCTTCTCAAGCTTTTCATTTTCCATTATATTCACAAAGAGTGACACCATGCAAATAGCTTTTGTGTTTTAGCTGCAGCATGCTGTGCTGATAGATAATGTCTTCTTGTGTTTCTCCATCTTATTCATATATACCTCTTTTAACTGTGGGAGATCTACCCTTGTGTTATTTACACTAACTAGTGCGTGCAGTGTCCTTGGTCTTGTAAATTTATTGTTCTGGTTTAAGAGTTTATATTTCAGTGATTTAGAAAGCAGTGCTGGGTATGCACAAGACTGATATGTCTGGGGCAAGGTTCTAGAAAGGTTGCATATATTTTAATTCTGCCTTGTCTAATGCAGAGATTGGATCAAAATACTGTGATCCTTATTTGAGAATATTAGTGACCACAGCTGTTTCACATTTCTTGATGTTTGTTACAATTGCATGTAGTTGCTAGGCCTAAATAGCTAGCTACTGTGTAACAGAGTAATTTCTCTTTTCCTGTCTGTCAACTTGAAGAAGACAAGTAGATCCTACATCATAATAGTATCTAATTATCTAACATTAATGAACATGGCTTGTTTGTAGACTATCATGTTTACGTCTTGCTCTTATGATTTTTTTCCCATGCAGAATGAACATGATAAAGTAGGTGAAATACTACTCACGGTAAAGGAACCATGAGAGGTAGCTCTTCCCTGTAGGAATTCTGGGAGTTGCATTTGTTTTTTTACAGAGGAATGAAAGGAAAATGAATAAGGTTCTGAACCATCTTCAGCTCAAGAAGTATTACTGTTAGTTGCAAATATATTATGGGAATCTTGCAGTGAACATTCTGGTATTGATGTAGTTATGACCAAGTATCCACAAAATTCGACTGCATCGCTTGTAGGATCTATTATCGATGCATAATATTAACTTTTTGCTTATAGAGTTGGTCGATTTTAGACACAGACAGTAATCAATTAGACTATGGAATCAGAGGGTAAGAGGTTATACACCTGTATTTGTTAATATGACCTCATTCTTTTCTGAATTCTCTCATTACAAGAGTTCCAGAAAGAAGGAATATATGCACAAGATAATCTCCCCTTGGGTGCAACCTTCAGCAAACAAGGTAGAAGATTGCGGGATATAGGGAGATGCAATTGCTGCACGTTTCTACTATAGTTTTGAGCAAGGGACTTTTTCCAACATTTACTGCTCTCCCTGGGGCTGTTTGGGAGGTCTAAAGTCATACATTTGATTTGCTAATGTTACATAGATAGTTAGATGTCCGGAGTGGTTCTTCTAAGACATTTCCAGAGGAAATTTCTGCTGGAAATGTGGATTTTTAAATCATCAACCCTGAATGTGTAGGGGGGTTGGACTAGGTGATCTCTAGAGGTTCCTTCCAACCTCAGCCATTCTGTGATTCTATTATAGCCAATTTTTGGAATCCTTAGGTATGGAAAATGCATAGAGAAATTTTTACTAGCATCTTTTAAACCATAAACCAAAGCAAAATAGATCAGGCTTGAATATCAGCTGCCCAGAAAACTTGTATCCATAATGTGACCTTTTCCTTTAAAAAAAAAAAAAGATAGCAAATGCTAGTAGAAATAAGTTAATTATTTTGGGGACAGTTCTTGGAAGAAATTTTGTGTGTTTGGAGAAGCTAAATGTACAGATTTTTTTTCTCATTGAAAGAAAATACAGTTAAAAATATCTTACTGTAAAACTTATCTACACATACATTTCAGTGTATATGAAAAATATATATTTTCTGAAACATTTCCATCTGAAAAACATGGTGAGAGATTATTTTTGCTATAAATATAAACTAAATAAACTGTACTTCAGTATTAATTTCTTCTGTACTTCTTCAGAACAGCATCATGTATTCATTAAACACAGTAAGAAACATTAACCTTGCTTTTAAGCAATTAGATTCATTAATGTGTGTTGTTAGTGACTTACTAGTCATGATTTCTTACGTTAGTGGAAGAAATAGCTTAACTCTGTCTCTCTGCTAAAATTCCAAGCAATACGTGTATATGGCTTGAGTGTTGCAACTCCCTTTTCAGCCTCTCCAAATTCCTATTCTCTAGGCTGGGTAAAAGACTGCCATGGGAAATTATCCCAGTGAGTCAGTCTGCACAGAGCTATAAAATTGTTTGGTTTTCCCCTTGTACTCTTAACCGTTAAAGTTCTGATGAGCCTTATGAGTAAAATTATGAGGAAATTTTTTCAGCCTGCTGCAACACTGTCTGCTTAGCATTTGACCCTCTTAAAAGCTTAATAAAAAACCATTTCTTGACAAGCTTAGGGTGATACCCACTATCAAATGGGAGGTTGGTGATCTGTGATAATAAGTTGGTTAAAAACAAAACAAAACAGAAAAAGCACAGTGTGCTGCATTCCTTTGGAGTTAGGATTAGCAGATTTATCCTCATCTCGCTTCCTTCACTTCCTTTGCTGCTGACTGAAAGGTTCATAAGCCGTTTGACAGAAGTGCTTCCACACAGACCCATCAACAATCATTCCTTGAAATCCCTCCGCTGTTGGGTTAAACTGCGCTGTTGCTCCTACAGTCTTCTTCTCCTGTTCTCTTCTCCCAGAAGGTCATTAGATGGCTAACGTTTGAGCTTCATAGTATTATCAGCTGAAAAAAATCTGAAATGCTATACAAATCGTTCTGTTAAATTTGCAAAATACAAAGGTGAAATCATCTTTATTTTTCCAATGATGTTTTTACTACAGGATAAAGGAGCAGTTAGAGACAAAGTAAGAGTATGGAACATGTGAGAATTAGTAACATGGCAATGTCAGATTACTGTTTCAGATGTCAGCCATAGCAAGAAAGTGTGTTTCCTTATGGTGGTCTTTTTATGACCTGTAGCACACCTCTTTACTGTATGTGCAAGTCTACTACCAAGTGACCACATCAGTAAAAATACTCTTTGTAAGTGGAGTGAATTGTTAGTTTCAACAGGAAGTTCATAAATTGATCAGGCCTAGAAAAATAAAATAGTTACGGTGCTAATGTTAGCTGCCACAACTAGACTTCAGTAGACAAATGTTTTGATGTGCCCTTCAGCCCTATTTCTGACTTGACTGGGATCAGTAAGAGTCCATTGTATTATTTAGGTATCTCAGTATTGATTTAGATGGTCTTATTTTATAGGTTGAAATGTGAAAATTTTCTCTGAGGCTAATTTCGCTTTTAGAGCTCGTGATTCTTTTAATGTTTTCAGACACATTAACAAAGCGAAGCCCACTCATATGCCTTCAGAGTCCATTTATCACTGCGCTCCTCAGTTGTTCTAAACTGGCCCTGTCACCAGTTTGTTGAAATAGTGAGTATGTGTGTATGGAAAGAAACTACAAAGGAAAACCCAATTAGAATATCAAAATTCTGACTGACTGCTGTGTGGAATTTATAATCGGAAACAGGCTATTATTTCACTATGATAAAAAAATGCAGTAAGAAAAGAGATTTTTTTCTTCTCACCCATTTCAAATTAACAGTTCTTCATTTAAATGTTTTATAAACGACTTTTGGTTTCCCCACTAGTAATCTGACTTTCTTGATCCTTGTTCCTAAAGATCAGTTGAGCAGGACATACAGGTGTTAGCACAGCTGGCTTGCTGATGACAACTTCGTCCATATAGCTGTCTAGTGTGTCATCACTCATATTGTTCAGTGTCATTCTGACCTAGCCAAGCTAAAAATGGTACTCCAGCTCAAGAGGGATTTAAAAACCTTGACAAACTAAAGATAAGACATTGCCGAATGTCATATCCATGCACATAAGTGTTTTTAGTGTAGACATATCTAAATAACTAATTTCAGAGCTCATCTCTTTCTTTTCTTTTTTTCTTTTTTTTTTTTTTTGAAGGCTGAATACTTTTGTGTGGTTTGTCTTCAGTAAGGAAAAGTCCTTGTTTGGAGAACTGGAACTAGGGAGTGCATTGACCATTATTTTCTCCAGATAGTGGTTTGTTTTCAGCCCAAGGTCATTGTAATCCATTCACAGGGGGTGAATGCATTGTGAAGTGTGCACATCCCGCAACTGCATCAAAGCTTTGATACAGTGGTCAGTGCTCACAAAAGGAAAAGAAAATCAAACTTACATCTTTCTCAATAGGGCATGTAGAATGTGTCTGTGTGTGTCTCATTAATAATATGTGAAAGCTTAAACTAAACTTTTATACAAGATTCGAATAGTATCATCCTGCTCTGTAAATTGACTTCCAGATTTTAGCATGGTCTTTTCTCCCAAAACATCGGCTTTATGTGAGTCATACCTCTTTACCCAACAGCTTTTTATGCAGTAATTTATGTTCTTTTAAATGCTGCCTGTAAAATGTATTGTATTATAAGTACCAATTGAGACAATAATTTGTGCATGGCAGCAATATAAAAAAGAATCACTAACTCCTGTAAATCAGAGTTTTCTAGTATGCTTTAGTTTAAGTGAAATATTTTGCGTATGTAATTAGACTGATTGTTAAATCCATGTGTGGCTACCTAGATCAGGTATGTACAGGTGCTGTTTGAAACCTCTGCTCTCAATAGAAGTCAAGCCTTTCTGTTTGGGTATGTATTTCTTTGGGTGAGAGAATTCATAATGATCTGTTGCCCCTTAGTGAGTGCTTAAACCTAACTATGGTGGCTGCATAACAGCTGTGCATCCAGATATAACATGTAGCCCTTTTCCCAGCATCATCACTAATATATTTCACTTCCTTTACTTGTAGTTTATTCTGTTGTCTTTCAGTTTTCAGTGGTTTAATTTAAGTTGCCTTGAGATTAAGCACAGTCTTGTTAATAGGCAGTCTCTGCTTCAGGAGCTGTCCTTGACCTCTGAAACCTTCCGTTGCGGTTTTGTTTCTCTAAGTGTATTTTTCAATAAAAACGTGCATTTTCTGGATCATTTTGATAAAACTCAGGATTGGTGATTCTGTACTACTGTGGTTAGCAGATTGTCTTTTGGATCTGACAGGATGTTCTGGCATACACTTTTTCCTGAACCTTTGTGAGTATTTCTGAAAAGAGAGAGCTTCCTTTTTTAGGTAGAGTTTTCTCTATGATTTTTGGTAATGAGATTCACTCCTTAATATCTAAATACTTAAATATTAAACCCAGGAGAAATACTTAAAACCAGGAAAAAAGAGTTTTTGTGGGGTAAGGGTTTTCTGTGTGTGTGAGGGGTTTTTTTTTTTTTTGGTGAATCTTCGTATCAAGTGCCATACTTTCTAAGGGCAATGTGTGAGCTTCTGATTTTGTGGTAGTAATATTTTATGTTTACCACAGTTAGGACATTTTAAAAGATGTGGAGTTTTTTTGTATTTTATTGTTCACTGAGTGTCAGACCCCTTACCGAAATGCAGAGTTTGATACTAATAGGGTTAAAAGGACCTCCACTGCCTGCATTGTGTGTGTATTATACCTACATTGCTTATACATTGTTTTTTTCCCCCTAGTATTAGCAATCTGCTTTTGTACTTTGACATAGGGATTTCCCTTGTGAATTTTGTCACAGAAAAAAGAGAATCATCAATATCGCAGTTAAACTTGACTTTCAAAGCTAATAGTATCTCATTTGGGGGCTCAAATTTAATAAATTTTCTTTGATTCTGGGTGAGTTTTTAAACATCAAACAATGAATTGGCCAGGGTGCAGTAAAATATTTAGATCTATTGACTACGGTTCAGAAGGGTAGAAGGCAAAACACTGGTGGTTTGATGTTGATAAATTCTTAGTACCTTAATCCACATTAATGTTTTCTTTTATCTGTGTATATGCTGGCAATGAAAAGACACTGAGAACTTGGAAGATATAAACACGTATATTTACATGCGGAAATGTAAATTGCGTGTGTGTGTGTATGTTGTATGTGTATATTTATAAATGTATATTTAAAATATTTTTTGTTATATTCAGCAAGGTTAACATCTGACCAGAATTACATATGCTGACAGAACACCCTAGAGATTATGTTTGTTCCATAGGACTGAATATCCTGAACCTAGTACACTGTGTGTGCAAAAAATGTGTAGAGGACCCTTCCTGTTATAAAAATTGCATCATAGTGCATATGTTTGGCAGCCACAGGTATTGACAGGAATTCTTTAGGTCAACCTGGGAAATGTAAGGCTCCCTATTCCCACAGAACAGGGCAAAGAATAAAATAAAATCTTTTCGTCTTTATGTCAGTAGATTTACACATGCATACTTTTTTTTTTTTAAAATCAGAGCAGATATCAAAGGCTGTGCTAGTATTTGAAATACATTCACTCACAATCAACATAAAAAAATCTAATTTTGTAAGTGGTTACAAAAAAGTAATCTGGGATTTCAAATGAATAGGCACATATTTTAATTCATGATTGATGAGTTCTTTTGAGCGAGGAGAGCTCTGAGGGAGAAAAACTGTCAAATTTATTTAAAATAGTGCTTAGTAAGTGTATTAACTGATATATATAATAAAATATTTGTAGATATTTAATATATTTTCCTGATGTTTTAGTATCAGGGTGTATATTGTTAATGGCAGTCAATAATTATTTTTGCAGTACTAGGTGTTTTTACTCTGAACAGACAGTCTGTTATGTGTATGTTTCATCTATTTATTCACAGTAATATATATTTTTGTGTGTGTGTTTATTCATCTGTATTAGAATCTAGTCTGACTACGAGGATATTCTGAAGGTGGAATGTGATAATTTTTGTATTAAATGGACTGAAAAATGGGTGTTTGGTACAATGTATACTGTACGTGAGTGTTAAGTGATGTGTTCATGGAAGTTATATGTATAGAATGTGTTTTACATCCACATAGATAGAAAAATTACAGATAGAATATGTGGAAGAGTGCTGAATTTTAAATAATGATCAAAATATTCGTGTCAATCTGGTTGTTTAAAGAGAAAGATGCTAAATAATTTTATATTGCTGAGAGTTTTTGTCCTTCCGAAGGCGGCGAGTTTTAAGGGGGCACAATTTCTGTCTTGGCCAGCAGGTGGCACTGTGACACCAACGGCCTCTGCTCGTGTTTGAGGACGGGCGTCGGAAACGTCGGTGGCGGTTGTGGGTTCCGCTTTATCCGTACCTTTTGGGCTGGCTGAGAAATTAAATAAATAAATACCGGACCGTCTGAAATACTCCACAAATTTTACTGTATCTACCGCCAATTTGGTGTTCTTAAAAACTGTGTAAAAAGTTGATCAATATGATTTTTTTTTTTTTTTTTTAGTGCAAGTCTGCAATACGAATTCTAACGCTGTGTGATTAATAGAAGGAGAAAGAAATCCTTCTACAGTTATTTTATTTTGGCTGAGGGTTATTCATTTCATTCAAGGATTTAATTGAACTGATGCTGAAGGAACCTCATTGTGAGGGACTGGTGTGATCTTCATGCAATAGACTGAACTCACCAGTTTCTCGTTTATGTGATTGCATAGTATGTCTTAATTTCATAGTTGATGTCTGTTAAGTCAGAAGTACAATTACGATTTCTTTTCTTACTAGTTTTTTTTTACGGGGGACAGATCTAAAAATGTATACACCAGTTGGTCTTGTGATCCCTTAGCAGCTCTTCTTTCCTTCTCATTTCAGATCAGAGGAGGATGCTTTTTCTTCTTAACATTCACTCCCAGCACTCTGAATTAGAGATTTATTTGCAACGAAAAATCAATTAGTCCTAAATTTATTCATGGATTTCAGGTCCAGCGATCAATGCAAGTCCACTCAGTGGGCTCAGGGGGACCCAGTTCATCCCAGTTAATGTGTCTGAAGGGGAATTACCATTGATGCTGTTTTTTTCCCTTTAGGTCAGAGATCAGACCTTGCTGTCACGGACTGCGGCAACCAGGAATGACTTCACCCTGCAGCTACCCAAACTGCACCTGGAGACCTTTGCAGTGGAAGGGCTGAGAGGCGGGCCAGAGGTTGTAGCATTTCAGGTTAGAATCTAAAATAATCGTGCTTCGTTTTTTCCTTTTTCTGCCTCTGAGACAAAACAAGAAACTAGACTGCTCTGAATGTGTGGAGGACAAAAAGCTTCAAAACTATTGTATTCAACAGTTGAAAGAAATATGTATCATTGAATATCATATTTCAGGGATGAGTGGACTTC
Source organism: Tinamus guttatus (assembly GCF_059628265.1). Taxonomy (NCBI): domain Eukaryota; kingdom Metazoa; phylum Chordata; class Aves; order Tinamiformes; family Tinamidae; genus Tinamus; species Tinamus guttatus. The sequence goes on from NW_028288984.1 coordinate 168,195, forward strand.
TGATTTTTCAGTTACAATGTAAAAAAAAATGACAGGAATCTGACCATGGAAAAATGCAAACATTAACTTCCAAAATTAATGTCAGTGTAACCCATATTTGACTTAATTTAGGCATGCAAAATAGAAGTATTTGCATGCTGCTTCTGATTGTTATCAGGTATTTTTCTTGTTACAATTTTTGAGGTCCCAGTGATTTTAGAGGATTTCTGATTTAAATGCCGCTACAGATTAGAATATTCAAACACAAAAGCTGCTCTGCTTATGTATGTTTAGGCTGATATGTCTCACAATAATTTAGTAAGGAGAGAGCAATGCAGAGAAACTGCAGTGGACTAAACATATACATATTTTCAGCTCCAAAAATGAATTTTATGCAGTGTCTCCTTTTCTTATTTTTAAGTTTTTTTTTTTTTTTTTTTAGAAGCTATCCCTCTATCTTTTTATAGCCATTGAGAATGACTTCATTCTTGTGGTACATTATTGCTAAAGGCAGAACATTTTGTTTTGTCAATGAGTGAGTGAAAGGGATAGAGAATAAATATTTCTTTCATTGTGCTCTCCTATATAGATGGGAGAGAGGAAAGTCAGTCACTGCAAATGTTGCATAACATGTACGCAACTGTAGTAATCATTTTTTGATTCAGTGAAGATTGCCTGTTCCGGATGCAGTATATCATTGCAGGAACAGAATCACAAAATCAAGTGTTCAAGAAATTCAAGTTCCCAGCTGGACAGTTCTCACCTTTGTTCTCTTGCATACCTACATTTTAGTATGGTAAAGTTTAAAATTATGTGTTTATTGTCATGTTTTCATGATGACACTGTAAAGTGCGACGCTTGAGTTTCTCGTGAACTTGAATTATGTAGAATCTTGTCTCTGCTTTATAGTGAAATTGGCAGAGGATAGAGTTCCAAATGTCTCCCCAGCACAGTCTTGGTGATGTTTATGGCTGTGAGAAAGCTTCCTCAGATGGTTTATTTTGAAAGAAGGCGTAATGGAAATCAACAGCTTCTTGTATACTGCTCTGCTTGTTCAGTCGCCTGTTACGTAGTACCCGCTGCTTTGCACTCCAACGTGCTTTTTTTTTTTTTTTTTTTTTTTTTACTTCAGGAATATTTTACAAGTATTTGCAAGACAGCTTGTTCTTTTTTCCTTTCTAAGAGGATGAAGAGAAAAGGGGGCATAAAAAGTTACGCTTAAGATTTGTACAAAGTGCTTGTAACAAAGACTAATGCACAGCAAGGAGTGCTCCGAGTGCCTTACTGGTGGTGCAGTATTGCAAGATCCTTTATTTTCACCCAAAAGTTCCACTGCACCTGGTTACTCTCTGCACATACATAAGCAGCATTAGTGACCCACAGTCTGTCTCACTTTTTTTGGTGTTTTTGTTTGTTCGTTTGTTTTGTTTTTTGTTTTCCTTATTCTAGTTATTCTGTAGCTGTTCGAAGAAATGCTACATGCATTAATAACTTTCTAGGTAATTTATACATTTTTTGTTGTTGTTCCTTATAGCTGGGAGCCAGTTAATTTATTTTAATTTTGCTACTGTATGCAAAACCATATTAAGGGCAATTCTGAATGAGGTAAGCAACCAGTAATCACTTTATGGTCCCCTTTTATTAAAAATAGTGGAACTGTTTAAATGTTTGGTCTCTGTAACAGCTATACATGTATTTTGTAGTTAGTCTGTGACAAATACCTTTCAATTAAAGACTTTATTGTCTACAAGTGTTAGACTAAAGGAGTTCTTTTCCGAGCCTGAATTTATTGATATTTGATAGTTTTCTTTAAAAAAAATCAGAAAAAAAAGGTTGTAAGTAGACAATAGGATTGGAGTGAAGCACTAGCTATCAAAACTGATGAATACTCACAAAAGAGAGCATTGTTTTATTTTAATGCCTCCAATCTACATCTGGTGACTGAAATTAGGAATTAATCTTCATTTTCTATCCAACCTTTCAGTTTATTTCCCTATTTCATCATGTGAGAGGAATAAAAAAAAACTTTGCCCATTAGTATATGCATGTACATGTAAGTAGATAGAAATGCGGTCCCATGAAACTAGAAAAAAATTCTGACAGAGCATGGGAATGATAGGTTATATTTCTACCAAATTTTTGTGAAAGCAAGTGTCACTTAAGGAGTTTGGGTGAAATCTTCTCCTCTTAATGTATTTCATAGGCTCAGAGGCATCAGGGATCTACATTTCTTCCAAGTGGGAGTATATAAACCTTTGGAGCTTTTAAATTGCTGTTATCCCTGTGTGAATATTGCTTGGGAAAGATAATGCTTTCTTTTCAGAAAACAAATGCAAAGAAGATCTGCATAATAAACTATGTTCTTTGAATGTGAGGTAGACTGTTTCTGTTTATGTTGTAAAACTAGGAGATTTTTTTTTCTAGCAAGTGGATGCAACATTCCAGAACCATGCCTGTTCTACAGTGTTGATTAAATACCCAAAACCATTGTCATTTCCAAACAGAATAATTATTAAAGTGAAGTACATCTAATAAAGTGCATTGTGCCCTAACGGAAGACCTGTAGATTATGAAACATCAGGAACACAAGCTTCTGTGTCTGTTCTACAAAGTCCGGACTTTATGCTTTTCTATTGAAAAATCACATAATAATGAAATGCAAGTTATTCAAAAAGAATATTGCACTGAAAGTCTTCTAAAAACTCATACAAATAGTGAGATGAAAGATTTTATTAAAGGTAGTTAACAGTAAATATGACTTAATTTATAGACATTCCTCTAGAATTTGAAGAATTCTAATGTGAATCTAATTGAATGTGTGGGTAGTTAGAAAAGCTGAATACCCCCAAGAATAAAACCATACAAGAGCTTTGAAATATGTCCATTGGTAAAGGACGCCTAGGTGACAAAGTTACATTGTTGACTACATAATTAAGTCTGAAAGTGCAAAATACAATACTCAAGTTTTTAACAGCAGGATTTTAGGTGTGCTTTTCTGATCATGACTGATTGTTTCAGCTGAAGACAAAAAGTGGAATTGTATGTTAAACTTGCAATGGATACAGTATATAAAATGCAAAAGAGAACTGAAATAACAAGAGAGTCCTAAATTTGGTAATCTCATTTGTCAGAAGACTATTTGACTAGTAAAGATTACCAACTCCTGAATAAAATATGAAACTGAATTTTTAAATGTATTTATTAAGAGGAAGATAATATTCTTTAACTCTGTCCTTTGAAAGAGGTGTTGGGTCATTGTTTCATTGTTCAGAAGATTCATTCTGTGCTATTGCAAGTACTCTTGCATCAAGTATGTAATTGATACTCATGGCAAACAATTTGATCAAAAAAAGAAAACATAAAGCAACCAGGTAAATCAGATAAGGTTCAAAGTTGGATGAATGTAGAGTAAGGCACTGTTATACATTCAAAACTTTCAGAAATGTAGATGCAGAAGGATGTAAAACACTATTGAAGAAACCTCTGAATTAAATTTAGGTACCTCACAATGGCCATGAATGTTGAAGTTGACATGGAAGAAATTCCATAGTCGGTAGTATCAAGTGCTTGAATCTCAAACAGGGAGACGCGGGCTGGCTACAAATCAGTGGCGTTGCGCAGAGTGCCCAGGCTGTGCAGTGTGTCTGCTGATGCAGGGTGGTTTTACAGGAGGCACAGGAACTCTTTAAACAGTCTGGGGGGGTACTGGCTTTATGGAGGATGCCCCAGGAGTTCTAGTACTCAGTGGTAACTCAGATTCATCCAGATATTGGCAAAGAAGGATGGTGGGAGTAAGAAACTAGCGACAGTTGTTATGTCCGTATCTGCTGCCTGTCCAAAAGATACTGTTTGAAGCATGGTTATAGAGCTGAGTGATCAGACAGCCACTGACTTTCAGATGTTCAATTAGAGAAAGAGTAATCATCATCTCTATCATGGGAGCCGCCTTGACCTCTGCCTTAAAAGTTTCCATTTGCATATTTTATTAATTGGTTCTATTAATTTGTGGTGGTTGCTTTTGGTTAGAATTTTGGTGGGAGAAGGGGTCATAAGGGGTCGTATTCCTCTAATCTGTGGTTGCTACAGGATGTGATGCAAGTTCTGGATGTTGATTTGAGAGAGAATTGATGTTTGCAGATGAGCTAGTGTTACTGTTTGTGTGTGTGTGTGTGTGTGTGTGTGTGTGTGTATTTTAACAGGTGTATATGAAACAGAGGTGCTGAATGGGTTAGTTTTGTGGGTGGTTTTAAAGAAGATGTAAATATTTGATGTCCTTATGTTGTGCATGGAAAAGGCAGGTATAGGGAGGAGAATATAAGCAGTCTTCTGGTGTAAAAGGGGTGCACATATATTTATCTGTACTTGTCAGCATTTATAATATGGTAGTATGTAGGTGTTAGGAAAAGTGTTTTTATGTGCTGACTTCTAGCTCAAATGAAAGGTTGCTGAAAATCTAATTGCATGTTTTGTTTTGTTTGATTTTGTTTTAACCTTTTCTTATGTGTGAGTTAAGTAAGTATGTTTGTATTCATCAGTACTAAGTCTGTTTGCTATCCTAGAGGTGTTTGGAGATGAATCCTTTTACACTTTTTGGTTTGTTGCTGTCATTTATGTCCATCTGTTTATTTAAGTTTAGGAAGCTCATGTGGATTTTATATACTTCTTTCTGTTTCTCAAGTGTTTTGAGTGCATTTGAAAAGAGAAATGCAGTGTTAACATAAGAACTAAGTAATTAAGCAGAATTAGGAATATAGCTGAGTACTGGCATATCTTCAGTGTTAGCATATAATCATTATAAATTTATAAAGGAGCAGGTTCTTACCATTTATTTTGTGTAAATTGTGTATCCATGTGTGATTTAGTCATGTATAATCTGATTGTGTTGTAGGTCCATTTTTTCTAATTAATTAGACAAATATAAATGTAGTTTAAAGAATTAAGAGCTTTTCAATTTACATTTATCTTAACTTGCCCATTAATTTTAGATTTTTTTGATAGATTAGAAGATAAAATATAGTACATAGTTCTATTTTTTTTCACAAAATAATACTGTTTTTCGTTCCCATGTTTACTTCTTATCGATAAAAAAATCTTGCCAAATTGATCAAGCAAGTGATTTCAAAGTTAACATTATAATTCTGTCATCAGATTTTATCTTCTACATAAGGCAAGTCATTCAAACACTAAATCAAATTCTGATATGAGGACTCAATGGGGTGAATGACTTGTGGAATAGCTGCTTGAAAACTGAGTTATTAGTCTTTTAAATCAGATACTTCTGTGTGGGGGTCTTTTGCTGTATTTTTTTCTAGCGTAGTCATTAAAAGAAAAAATTATGATGTCTTGATTTTGCTCTTAATACTTTGGAGATGAAAAATCTGCTTAAGGTAGTCTCAAAGGGTCTTTTTTATTTTATTTATATATATGTGTTTACTCAGTATGCATACTGTTTCTTTCTCATTTTTTCTCTCCTGTTTCAGTCACAGAACCTACCCTTCTGAGAAGTTATCCATTTTACTAGATTGAAATACATCTTTCTCTGGAATCTAAATATTGCTTATTATTGGTTAAAGTGGGCATTTCCCCTAAAGGCTGCTATCAACAGTGTGAGTAGCCTTCCCCCTCTTTGTTCTCCTCTCCAAAGGAGCTGAATTCCTACCTAGTGTCTAATTGTGCTGCTTCTGAATGGACCACCAGCCTGCCTGCAGTCATTGTGTTTAAAGGGAAAAATGATTGTTTGCTAATATACTGATATCTTGCACTTGCACCTTGAGTTGAAATACTTACAAATAAGTAAATGTTTTAAACTCACTAGAATCACCTTTTTCAGAATTAAATTACCAAATTTATCAAAAATAAACTTTGTGAATAAACAAGAATTAAGAGCTAAAGCAAATCTGACGCGATTAAGGAGACTTAATGCAGTGAACTCTTATTATCTTTGAATGTGTTGCAGCTGATAGTTGAAGACGTAGAAAGTAGGTTATATCATGATAATAACCATATACGAGCCTTTTAGCATGGTATATTAACTATAACTCTTTTAAAGACAATATTTCTTGCAAGTATGTATAACTGATTGTGTAGATACCTATTTCCCCAGTGTTTCCTCTCAGTTATTAGGCTTTTTCCCACACAATGTCACCCATTTTTCACTTTTTCTTTCCTTTCTCCATTCTAAGAAATAAATGGAGACTATATGAGGTTTTATTGGCAGGCATTTAGTTTAGCATATAATTAATTGTACCTCATCTTACTGGCACTATGGTCTCTGGCACTGTGGCACTGTAAGTGTGAAATTCAATGTCTGTAATCACTGGTTAGATCATGTACAGAAATCTCTTTATGCCTGAGAAACCTACCTAGCACCATTAACTTTTGTCGACCTTCTTTCATAAGCATTATCAATTTTGATGTCAAAATCTGATGATGATTATCACAAATTTCAAAGTTGGTATATATTTATTTAACTTTTCCATATCTTAATGGAATTCTTCCTTTCTTGACTGTTTCAAATGATTTTTCTACTTTTGTGCACTTAGAATTTTACAAACATTTGTATCTGTGGCATGTGGCTAATTCACCTTATCTTGTAACAGTTTAAAAAGAGTAAGGTTTGAAGAAAATGACACTAGGTCCAGTGAAATGTGAGGGCATATAGAACTCAAGCAAATTTGAGAATGGATCAAGTGAGTGCTAAATCAAACATCGAAATACCTCAAGGTATTTTATTCTCGCATCTCAGGTGTAGAAGCTGTGCATGGAGCTCTACAGAATATCTGTCATTTTTTTTTTTTCCTCCCATGCTTTTATGCACAATCACAGACTCACAGAATGATTGAGGTTGGAAGGGACCTCTAGAGATCATCTAGTCCAACCCCCTGCTCCAGCAGGGACACCCAGAGCACGTGGCACAGGGTGGCATCCAGGGGGGTTGGAAGATCTCCAGAGAAGGAGACTCCACAGCCTCTCTGGGCAGCCTGTGCCAGGGCTCTGTCACCCTTACAGGAAAGTTCTTCCTCATATGGAGGTGGAACTGCCTGTGTTTCAGTTTACGCCCATAACCCCTTGTCCTGTCACTTGTTACCACTGAGAAGATTTTGGCCCCAACTTCTTTATACCTCAGATTTTTGTACAGGTTAATAAGATCCCTCTCGTTCTTCTCCCGGCTAAACAGGCCCAGCTCGCTTAGTCTTTCCTCATAGATGCTCCAGTCCCTTAATCATCTTTGTGGCTCTATGCTGGACCCTCTCTAGAAACTCCATGTCCCTCTGGTACTGTGGAGCCCAGAACTGCACCCAATACTCCAGGTGCGGCCTCACCAGAGCTGAGCCGAGAGGCAGGATCACCTCCCTCCTCCTCCTGCAGGCCAGGATCCCACTGGCCTTCTTGGCCACAAGGGCACATTTCTGCCTCATGGTTAACCTGTTGTCCGCCAGGACTCCCAAATCCTTCTCCATGGAGCTGCTCTCCAGCAGGTCAACCCCTAATCTATCCTGGTACCTGGGGTTATTCCTCCCCAGGTGCAGGACCCTGCACTTGTCCTTGTTGAGGTTCCTCTCTGCCCAATTCTCCAACCTGTCCAGGTCTCTCTGAATGGTAGCACAGCCCTCGGGAGTGTCGGCCACTCCTCCCAGTTTGGTGTCATCTGCAAATTGCTGAGGGTGCCCTCTGTGCCCTCATCCAAGTCATTGATGAACAAGTTGAACAGCACCAGGCCCAGTACTGACCCCTGTGGGACACCACTGGCCACAGGCCTCCAACTAGGCTCGTTGCTGCTTATCACAACCCTAATACTTTCCTCTTTTAGAAAGTATCCTTTCACGTATGTATGTAGGTATTAGTAACCAGTGTAACTAATTAGTTTTTAACATTAAAGAGGAAAGAGGAGTCATCGTAACCTACTTTCTCTTTATTTTGTCAGAAGACAAATCAAATGCAGTTTTCAAGGACTTTACTGTTGGATAGACAGTTGGAGACCTGGGTTAGATGACAGAACAATTATTGCAACTTTGGCCTACAAAGTATTCAGTCTGTGGAAGTAAATGGTTAATTATAATGGAAAAATCTTTTCATTATTACACTTTGGAGAAAAACGAGAAGGCATTGGATCTTATTTTTCCTTTCATTTTCTGCTTTTAAATGTCAACTTTCAATTTTATTCAATTTGGCCCCTGATTGTAATCCCTGATTTTTTTTTCCCCAGATCCTTCTACCTTTCAGCATAAGGACAGAGTAAAAAGCTTCTTTATTGTTTTCTGTTAACTCTTTTATGAGAAAAAATAATGACATGCTGGTCGCAAAATGTGTTCAAGGCTACCTAAGTCTGTGACAGCAGACTCCTAAATGCTTTATTACAAGAATAAAACACTGTCTAAAGTAGAAAATAACAAATACTGTAAAAAGCTTTCTTGGCACCTTCTGAGGTGATAGAATTTTTTTTCCAGTTCAGAAATCCTCTTTCTGAGAAATGAATGGTGTTATCTGTGTGTAATACCTTTTGAAAGAGTCACTTTATCAGATAACCAGTTTGGATGTAATCGTAATTTTTCTCCTATTGTTACATGCAGTATACAGTAACAGATAAGCCAATTATCTATTGAAACTATTGAACTATTGAAAATCATAAAATGAATATTTATGAAGTGAATACCATAAAAACTTAGGAATTGTCCAGAGTCTTAGTTTTTTCCACTGATTCATTTAATTTCAAAAACGAGCAAGAAACGCTGAGCAAGTAAGTTTGTGCAGTAGGTGTTAGAAAGGCTTTATTACACTGATATGTTAATAGGGGAGACAGAATCAAACCATTCCTATTTTTGCTTATGTTAATGACACTAAGCTAAAAAAAAATTAAAAACCCATTATGCTGTGTTTTTGTTCAGCCCCTTTTCGTTTAACCACTTGGTTTTTCATCATTATAAAACATCTTACTGCATGTTTGGTTTACAGTCATACAGGTAGTTTGTAGGTCAAAAATTATGAAGAAATGCACTGTCTTAAAATAAGGATTTGTTAATGGAATCAAAGGAAACATTTCTGTCTAGAGCATTTGGGCGGAGTGTTCTGCGCCTTGTACTTACAGATCTGGAAAAGGAAGAGTTATCTGCAACTTCAGTGAGTTTATTATGGCTTAGTGATTTGCTGATTGATTTCATTTGCTGTCAGTTAAAGCTCTTTTAATGTCAGTTTTCTTTGCATAATGCTTGAAATAAAGACTGATGAAGTTTTTCAGATTGATGTCACTTACATGAACTGACCCTGATTTGCCCTGTTGTTCATGACAATATAAATGACAGCAGTTAGAGGAAACTATAGCAATGAATTTGCAACTTAAGGATTAAGAAAACTTCCATAAACTGTTCAGAATATAAAACCAGACATAAGGAACAGGCAAATCTGTTAATTTCAGTTGTCATAAATTTAAGAAAGAGACTAGGATAGTATCCCAAGTGGCGCACTGATGAAGTGTAATTCGAAAGTGGAGAGTTTTGAAAGGATTAAAAATTAACTGTTTTTTTTTTCCTCCAAGTTCCCCAAATTTGCTGCTAATTAGTCAGGCTGTTCTTTTATTTTTTTTTCCCATAAATTATTATAGCTCATAAAGTCAAATATCTTGCAACTTGAGATTTTTCTCTTTTATATTGCAGCAGTCATGAGGAAGTACTTTGAAACTGTTTTCTTGATTTGGGAGATTATTGAATTGATTGTGGGCCTGTACTGATAGCCGTCTAAGGTCATAAGTTCTAGCACTGTTTATTAGACTGTGAAAGCACAGGTTCTTATGGTTGGTAAGTTCCCGTCCTGTAAGCGTTCTGGGAGAAATATGCTTGAAATGGGGTAGTGTTTTAACAAATATCTTCTGTTAAGCAAATGTTTGACACGTCCTTTGCAGTACCATTTCAGAGTACTTACTCTGCAATGGAGTGGATAACTTCACTCATTGTTATTTATAAATGAAAAGGTGATAAGAAAACATGACAGGGAAGGGAGAGAAGGGGTTAGGAAGGGTTCGAGAGTGCTGAAATAATGGAAAGAGAGCAAATGTGATATTGTAAATGAAATAATAGGGATACACAGTTAGGAGGATGGCAAGTTTATCTATGAAAGGTAGGCTTTCATGGCTTCTAAAAATCCTAATATCCAACAAAACACTACTGTTTACTTGTCCTGTTGGAACCTTGATACAATTTATTCTAAGCATCCTTCAGATTGCTTCCACATCATGATTTTCTTAACAAAAGTATAGTTTTAAAACAAAGATCAGGAGTAAAAAATTCATTTGTTCCATCTGTGAGGCAAACTTTGAATGTTCACTTCTTGTAATGCTTGAAGACTATAGTTTTCAGGTTTTATAGGTTTTAAGCTAAATTATTTCTCTTCAGAGGCAGGTTTTGTGATCTTTTTCACTACTAGTACACAATTGTAGTAGCTCTTTCCTGATCATAAAAGAGTTGGCAAATACAGAGATTAGAGAGCAAGGAATCGTGCTCTTGCTGGAGCCTGCAGTGTCAAGCTTTCTCTCCATCTTAATTCCCATTTTTGAAGGAATGAGTTATTTTACAGATGACTTCTGCAAGCTAAAGGTTGCAATTTAAAGTTGAAATTTTGAAGTTTTTACAAATAACTACAAAGACTACAGGACTGCGTCTTCAGCAGCGAGCCTCCTGCATGCCAAAATTTTATATTTGCCCTAGTTTGGCAAAGGTCATTTTCCTGGGTGCTTGATTCACTCTGATTTACTCTGTGATAGACTTTGCAAAGTTTATTCTTTTGAGAAATAGGTATTGGAAATCAGTAAATATTCAATTCCCAGAGGGCACATAGAATTGCAGTGAATATGGTTATGTCTGCTTAAGAAAGTTGGATGGTGGAAGTAAACAATGAACGAATATAAAAAAGAGGGATCTCTTCCAGCCTCCACCATTTTAGCTATATGACCTCCTGAACCAAAGGTCATGTTTTTTTATTTCACAGCTTTCAGTAGATTTTTTTCCATTTATTTTCCAATTACTTTTTGAATCCATGTGTACTTGAGCATTCACATGGCCTGTGAAAAGCCCTTCCACAGTTTAATTCCTTTTCTTTTGCATTGAATATGCTGTTTCATTTAATGCTTCATGCTTCATTTAATAATCTCTGATTCTTGTATTGCAAGAAGAAGTGAATAGTAATTACCAATTCACTTTCTTGATGCTTCTCATTCTTTGGGATTATCTGTCATAATCTCTGCCGTTCCACCAACAGTTGTTTCTTTTCAGGTTACTTTCCCTATTATCAAAGTACAGGAAAGTGAAATACCCTAGAGAACACCTGTAGTTTATAGATTTGATAAGCAATGGAACTGATTTCTCTGTGTAGCTGTACACATAAGTGACCTGACTGCAACTAGTGATCCAGCTCTCAATGAGAGACAAGAAAGTAGTGTGACTTAGCTTCATTTTCATATTTTTGAAAATGCTGTCCTCTAGGTTATTTTTAACCTTGGTAACCTGAGAGTAAAGAGGATTAGAGCTAGTCTTACTTTTGTATCCTCCTCTGAATTTGTCAAAAAAATGAATGATGTTGTGATGCCTGCAGACATCACTGCATCTGATGAAAACTGAAGGCTAAATGGGGGCTTTCTCTATCAAGTAATGACACTTTGCCTGTGGTATTTTTCTTCTAACAATATTACTGAAGCTGCGTGCTACTCCATGCAGTTCAGGCAACACCATCCCATCAGTGTGTATCTTGCTTACTTTTATTTGGCTCTTCATATAAGCGTCTAGTTTTACAAATATCATTTTATTTTCTGTCCTGCTTATGAAGAATTGGACGTAACTGTTGACTATTGGCCAAATATTGGAATTTTCTTATATTGCTCCTTGTATGTCAGTCTTCCAACCTAATACTATCCTGCATCCAATGATGTGTTTCCATTTAATGCATAGGAAGACAAAGCAGTCAATCTATCTTTTAATGGTATTTCCGAAGTATTATTTTTAGAACCTCATCAGACAACAATGCTTCATGATGGTTGATCTGGATGATGACAACCAGAGCTCTGCCAACAGAAATGTTAGCATTTCTTCAGTTCATCTTTCACATTGTTCGAAGTGAACAACATTCTCACTTAACTTACTGAAAGAATCTCACTTAACTTCTTGCAAGAAATAGGTATTATGCCCAGACTTCAGTACAGTGGGGTCTCATTTATCTACAAGTTCTTTAATGTGGTAATTGAGATAATCTATCTTCTCTGAAAAGACAGAGTCAGATTCTCTAAGACAGGTTTTCTTCAACTCTGAATTCTATGTTAATAGGGCAAGAACACTTTATTCACTTTTTTTTTTTTTCCTTCAGCCTCTTGACTATGACCTTGAAAGACAAGGTTTGGGAAGAAACTGTTACTTGTTCTTCATACTAACCTTAACAATGGCGAATTATCAAGGTTTGTTGGCTCAATATATTGCCACCTTTGGCAGAAGTTGGTCATATGCCGCAACTCTTAATTTGGACAAAAGATGCTAATCCTTTGAATAAACGATTCCTGTACATTATGAAGGCCGTTGGTAGGTGTAGTGTGCTCTTAAAATTGCCTTTGAGTTTTTAGCAGATTCTGTTATAGATTAATAGAATTGATGAATAGATTGATTAATCCTTCAATTTAATTTTTGTTTTAATACGAGTTTTGTTGAATTCAAGAACATAGGATGCAAACTGGGTATTTGGCTAATGTCCAAGTTTAGACAGATACAAGAGAAAAGAACTCTCCATCTGATATGTGGTGCAAGACACTAAATTAAAGGTTTTACCAGTTTCTGGTGGACTGTATTTCTTTTTTTTTCTGCATCATTACTTGCTCTTCAGACACTGGTACTTTTTCCTGTATTCATGCAATAATTTGTGTTCATATATATGTGCACATAACTGACTATTAATTCAGAAGCTAAATGACAGATTATTTATTATTCAATTTAGTAACAATATGTTATAGTTTCTTTGTGTAGGATTATGTTGATTTATTTTGCTCCATGTGGGATTAAATATTTCTATTGGCAGTGCAATCTTGAACAAAAGAAATGAAGTAACTGCATCACAAAACTTTGTGCAGTTTTCTAGCCGTGATCTCCATTAGATTTGACTATTCACCCAAAATGTAACATGAGGCAGGACTTAGTAGTGATTATTTATGTCCGAGCAATACAATAGTAGTTCTTCTATCTAGTCAACATGTTAGTGCAGATCTTTGTTGCTCCTGACAAGTGGCAACTACATCTAGAGTGTAGACTGGTTTTATTTATTCTTGAAAAAACAGTGCAGGAAAAGTTTCTTCTTCTAAGTATATCTCATATAATTTGGTTTGAAAATAGTTTAAATAGTTAAATTTAAAAAGCTGCTTCTTGTGGTTAGAAAGGAATAGTATATATCCCTCTATTGTCAAGATATTTCTTCCCCTGCTGGTCCCAGATATTGCGGGGGGGAGGGGGTGATCATTTCCTTTTATTGGAGTAGTGATACACTTTTTCTGCACTAGTTAAAAAATAAATGATTTTTTTAACAAGTCTGTTAAAATATTCATAGAGAGCATCTGTTTGTCTACAAAGGGTTTTTCCTTACTAGAAGATTTTGGAATGGGTATTTAAACAATTAGTGAAGGATCCCTTAAAAAAAACAAAAACATATCTTTAATTTTCCTTTAAAATATTGTTACTACATTGGCAATTGGTTGTCTTCAAATAAATTACCCGTGCCGGATAGTTTGCATGCAGCATTTTGGAAGAACAAATGTTTTCTAGATCTTACTAACCTTTCAGTACAATTAATTTGGATGTTTCTTTTTTTTTACCAGCTCGATAGATCAGTGTGTGCTTTTCTCCCATCCTTGAAAGGTTCTCAGATGATAATTAATCTGTGAGGTTTTAGACAGTTTAGACTTACAGTTTAGATGATATTTACTTATAAAATAATCTTCTGATTTACTTATCTACGTTATTCTGGTTTAATGTAGCATTCTTACAAAAATGAGAAAGAACAGGTTTTATCTTTACTGATTATGTATACAAAATATATATAAAGAGAGAGGGAGCATGAGTGCTTGGCTATGAAAAAAGAATTCTATCCTTTAGCTTTGTTAATTTCTGTTCCTGAGATGTCACTGCGATGGACTAAAGCAACATCAGGTGTAAGCATCACTGGACATTCAATGGATTTTAATTACAATTTTTTCTTTTTTGTCACCTTAAGATTGAATCTTTGATGGGGCACAGCCTCTTTTGAATGAAAACTGCGCCTCAACTTTCTGTTCAGTTGGGTGCTTTTTGCTTCTTCCCAGCCATGGGAATATGTTGTACTCACTTCAAGGAGATCTTCATGGTTGCAGCTGGCACTTCAAAGTTGACTGTATGTTACCTGTCATACTTTCTTTTCTCCCTGTTTAGAGGACAGACTGCAGGAGAAAGTCAAAGGAACTGTACCAATAAGAGATTTCTTCCATTTCTTTTTTTTTTCCTTCTCCAAACCATTTTCATGAAGATTCCTTTATCCCTGAGACACTAAAAAACTCTTTTTGTATCACCACCATTAAGATGAAGATGAGGAGTGGGGCACAACAATTTCCTGCATTTTCCCCTCATCTTCTGTGTAAACTGAAAGATCTTTGGGCAACAATTTCTTTTCAATCACTTGGGTTTCTGTTTTTTTGGTTTTCTTTTACATCTTCTGCGCAGCTATGCTTGCCTGTGTGCAACATACAGTGAGAATAAACTTACACGTGTAGATATTATTAGCTTATAAAAACGCACATTTCCTTAGTTTTCTTAAGTGGCAATTTCCTTGCATGGCCAGAAGACAATCCTGAGTGCTAGAGCTGCAGGTGACTGCTTTGCTATAAATATAGATTCTGGGGATCCTTTGTACTTTACTGTATCAACAAAAGCATTGCTTCATGATCCTCAGTCTATCATTTTCTGTAAGATCAATGTTATTTTTTAAACTGTTACACTTCTGTAATAATTTTTATGGCAGTTGTTTCTGTGCCTATCTACTGTGGTTTCCAGAAGTACTTTCGTTTCAGTCTCTGTCAATTTCAATTCTCCCTTTCCAATTTTCTTGTAGGAAGTCATGTCATTACCTCTTGCAGAGAATCTAGCCTTTTATTTAGAGCTCTGTTCCCTTGGGCTATCTCCTTTGAGACCTTTGGGGTAAAGTAATTGTTATTGAAGCAAAGGGGATAGAGTTAGGCCCCAAGTGTGGCACTGAGTCAGCTTTGGTTGGAAAAAAAAAGTTGTAACAGAACTGGCCTGTTTTTTGGCACATTTAAATTGTGCATGCCACGCTTCAGTGGAACCCAACAAAAAATGTAGTGTTGAAACAAGATACAAGGAGAATAGATCATTAAAGAAGTGCCAAACAGCTGCAAAACTGCAATTTTGCTGAATGTTGTTTCCCTTGAGGTTTTTTTTCTGATGCCTGAGAAGCTGCTATATTTACATCCTCTGCTGATGTTGCCACTAGACATTTTAGACTATGCGACACAGAAGCCAAAATGGATTTTGAAACGATAAAATAAGGGACAAACATATTTTAATCCTTCTTTTCTCAAATTAATAAATACCTCTAAATCTTCCTTCTGAAAAATACAATTAATTGGTATACATTTTTGGTTTTGTGAACTTGTCTTAACTAAACTAATTTATGTCACTTAGAGGGAAGGTAGTAATGACAGGCATACAATAGGTTTTCCATTAAACATGGAGAACTCCATTTCACGGAATTTTCACACCAGTTGCTTTGTCAATATTGCTCTTGAGCCAAACTCTGTGCCAGATATAAAATCTTAGTCTTTTCAGATTCACAGCTGAGCTATGTACAACTTTGTTGTACAAAAGTTAATCTTTCATTCTTCTGAAGTCCATTTATTATTCTTTCTCTTGTTCTTTTTGTCTCTTTGTATATAATGCCCTTAGGTAAATTTACTACCTGCTAACATTCTTTCTAGTTCAGGAATTTCCTGAAGCGAGAACCGAACAGAAAAATGTTAATTTTGCCTTTTTTTCTCATACTTTTTTCTTTCAATTTCTTGAGCATATTGTGCAAATACGTGATCTTGTTATTTTGGCTGCTGCATCTAATGTTACAAATTCAATGCTTGAGTTGTTAGGCTGTTACTCTGTTTGATGCTTTTTTATAAGCATCATTTCACTCCAGGTTTTCTTCCTTTTTTTAGTTCCCTTCTAAACAGGAAATGCAGTTCACTGTCAGCATCAGGCCAAATAAGATCCTGAGCATGGATTTTTACATCCATAGATGTAAAAAAAAAAAGGAAACTACATTTAATCATTGAGAATTTTCCATGTGATATTTGTAACTTTGAAATAGTCTAAAGCTTTAAATGGTTGCTTCTATTTGCAATTATTCATAATTCATAATCAAAATAAAATGTCAGCTTTGAGTTGTATGAATTCTGGTTGCCCAAGTCTTGAGTGAATGGGTATTTTTGGTAAGAGGAAAATCAGTGTTTGGGATAAAAAAATCTGTCATTTTATACTGTGTAATGAAACACACAAACTTTCACCAGAGATCTATTGCTAATTTGCATATGCTGATCTATATGTTTCTACTTTAACTGAACTGAGAACAACTGAAAATTGAGTAACCTTTAATAGATTATTTTTAAAACAAGAGTTAAGTTTTTTTGTTTCAGATTCCTTATGCATCATTGTATTATTTATCAGCACTAGCTAGTAAAATTCTCTTTTTTAACATTAAAAAAGTACTCCTAAAGTCTTAAGTCTTTCAATCTGGCAAATTTATAGCTAATAATGTATGCAAAAGTATTTTTGGAAGATAACAGGATCTGTGCACCTTAAAATTACTGGCCTCAAAAGACTGTCTATAATTTTAATTGTTCTTCTCAAATTTCTCAGTTTGACCAATCCATCCCTTAAGCCAGAACTTTTCGTTAGTAACCTTGTACTACATATGTGTAATCTAAAAGCAGGGTAGGAGTTGTTTCTTCCTTATGCCCGCCTCACTTGTTAAACCTGTAAATTCATTAAAACAAAGGTTGTTTAATTTTGGTTGAGTTTTGTGTAAGTTCTTTTATCTACTTATCTGCCTCTCTGCTTATCTTCAGGTTATTGGAGTCCAATTCAGCAGCTGCAGCAGAAAAGCCTTCTTTCTTCTTGCCCATCTTCTGAATACATTTTTATACTATGTGTTGCAGCCAATTATCAAAGAAGGTCATACTTCTGTTTTCATGGAGCTGCTTGTGGCCTGACTTAAAGTGTTGAGCATGGGTCTTTTCTCACATTGAAAACATTTTTGACATTGAAAATACTTCTGACATTATAATTTGCTTCTAGTATATCAGTAACACAAGATATAGAACTTTATATGCTATTGAAATCTTTTGTAAAAGAAATCTTTTATAAAAGCTTTTATAAAACCTGCCATTGTAGGGAGTAAAGGGAAAAGGGAAGAGGTGACTGGAAAGAGCAGTACAGCTGTTTCCTTTCCTTTATTTCTTGATTAATCCAGGGTAATAATTCATTACAATTTCTGTTCCAAAAATTGACAGTCCTATGTAAATTTCAACCATTATTCAATTGCATTCATTGCTACATCCTTAGAATGTATTTGTAATGCTTAAAATCAGCATTCTCCGGCCCTCAGAATTGTTCTGGCTTCCTTAGCTAAGTCTTCTCCTCACTAATATTCCTATTATAAGCTTTTCGTGTGTTCAAACATTTCTGAGTTGCAAAGATAGGATCCTTGTAATGTTTAGGAATCACTACATCTGACCTTTCTGAAGAGAAATCAATTTCTGGTGGTTATTTAAAAAAAAAAAAGTAATAAAATAAACGTTTGTATTGTTTCAGATGCTGTTTTCCCAGTTTGCATGTCACACTACTATAAGCACATTCAAAAACAGAGGTGCTCACTAAAATTTAGCTCCTGCGCATGTGTCTGAATGTTAATGCTATCCGTTTTTTCCCATGTGTCTAGCTTTCTAAGGAAAGAAACTTTTGGAAGATATATTTGTGATTCAGTTTCTAAATGACATGATTTGTGTAGAACCCAGCAGTGGCATCTGTATGAATTTACCATGTCCCAGACTATGTTTGAAATCCGTGTTCTGCATGCTCATTGTCAATGATTCCATAGGGTGTTTCAGAAGGTGAAAAAAAAAAATGTTGTTCTCCCTGGCATGAGTGAAGAGGATCCTAAGCTGACCTTGGGTATTAGCTAGGAATTTGGAATATGCTGGAAAGAATTTAAGGTTGTAAACTATCCGAGGATGCATCCAAGACTATCTAGGATATAAAAATGCTACTTTCTGCACTGGTACTGAAGACTTAATAGTGGAAAAAATTCTTCCTTCCATGCTAAGAAGAAAAAAAAAAATCTAGAAGTCTTAGAAAAAAATGTTTGCCATATTTGGAAATTTGTAGAATGAATGCATTTTGCCTGTGACTGAAAATTAACTTGTTTAACTTGCATTTAAATTTGAACAAGGCAACAAATAAGCTGAGTTGAGAAAGCTTTACTATTGTGTAGAAGTGGATTTGGTGAATGAAGCACTTTTGGCAGTTTTGCCACAAGGAATTCCTACAGATATTTCGGATATCTGGGTGGTCTTCCTCTGGCACTAAAGGTAGAGGATGAATTTGCATAGGTTAATGGGTACACTAGCTTTTTGGTAGTGGAAGTGAGAGGTAATGAATCCTCTCTCTGTATTATAATTTAGAGGTGCCTTTAAATCTCACCTAGGAAGTATCAAATAAACGTAAAAGTTTTTTTTCCACCTATGAGTTTTGAGATGCAGCTTGTTGTAAGATATTGATGTGATCCTTGTTTATGAGTTACAGCCTCAGTCCACTGAGGTGTTTCAACATATGTCTAACTTTTAACACGTGGGCAGTTGCCATGTGAAGGCTCTCGTGCAGTTTTATATGGGATGTAATTTGTATCCGCATTCTTGCTCAGTACTTTTTTGTCAAGAGCTGTGCCATTTTAGTCAAACTGAGTATAAATATGATCATTTTAAATACAGAGTGAGACCTGACAGAGGCAAATTTATAGACCTGTGTGGATCCACTTTCATAGCCTAGCACTAGGGTAGATAAGATATTTTAGGTATTCTTTCTGATAAGGTGGTAATGATTTGCCATGTCTGTTTCCTGCATTTAGTGACGAGGTAACTTGACTGACTTCAGCTATTTTACTTTTATTTTATCCTCAGAAGTAGTAATGTCTTCAAAAATAAAGAAAGGAAAACTATAAAAATCTTTGTGAACATCCCTTTATAGTGCTAAGGGTTTTTTTGACTATACAAAAGAATTACATTAGAAGGCCAATTTCCTATTACTTGTAGTATGTTCTTGAAGTAGATACTTGCTACGGGTCATTTCAGAAGGGAAAACTATAACCTATACAGTGTGATTAACCAGTTGTAAAGAAGTCCAATAACCTCAATGGTGTTACACTACTTAGGGTAGATATAAAGTTACCAGTACTGGCAAATCGTCTGTACTCTCTTGTGCTGTTAGCTTTATTATCAGTCTGATCAATATTACACGATTGGGACATCCTTCCACTATATACATGAAAACAATTATATTTTCCCAGCTATATTGTAATCTGAATATTCACTTTCAGAGTTCTGTCAGTTTGATCCATTTACTCTGTTTCTTTTATTTCTGCCATTTTTTTTTTCATTTTCTTTCTCCCTTTTTTTTTTTTTTTTCAATGTGGAGTGGGAGAATTGACAACCTGGCTGATTTGGAAGTATGAACTTTTACCTGAAACTGTCTGATGGTTCTTTATAGCTAGAAAGTGAACTTGTACAAAGTCTTGTATTTAAATAAAATAAAAAGTAGCATCAGCTGTTCAATGCCATAGAAGTACATCAAAACACCTTCTACTTTGAGAACATGGTCTTTTGCTCTTCCTTTAATGCAAGATAGTAATTTCAATAATAGGAGTAGTACAGAAATTATTGTTAGGCTTTCTTAAGATCACAGATTGAAATTTAGTCTGTTTCTTTAGTTAATAAAAGATAGCTGCTGTTTTGTAATACTGTTTGGATATATGCTCTCTGGCATTCAAGAATAGCCTTGCTGGCACTGATTACTTATTTTACTTTTTAAAGGCTATGATTAAAAGTTTTGTGGATGTCTACCAACTTGCAAGCTCCAGAGTTGGCATGTTAGAGAGAGAAATAGCATCTCATCAGCTTCACATTGCAGCCCTGAAGTCCGAGCTCCAAACAGCTTGTCTTCGTGAGAGTGAAAGCTTACAGTTGGTAAGTCTGCCTTTCAGGTCTTTTTTATCATTTGGATATACAGTTTCCTAGCTATCATTTCCCTTCATGTTGCATAGTTCCTCTAGGGAAATGCATAATATTTCATTATAAATACAATAAAACAATAAAAATAGTATCAACAAAAATTCTTTTGAGATTTCTTCAGAAGTGAATGTAGGATGATAAAAGTTAGCACTAGGATTAATCTTATTGCTGTATCTTGTACAGGGACATTGCTGCTATAGCTGAAAAAGTGCTACATTGTCAATTCTTTGTCTTTGGGAGTACAACCAAAAGTTGAATTTTGACCTAAAGAATTTAACTGTCTAAAGATACAGTGCCCTGTTAAAACAGACTGTAATTAATTGTGCATGTAACCAAAACATTAGTTAGGATACATGATTATTTCTTAGACAACTGTGCTTACAAATAATATATCTCACTAAAGGAAAACACTGTGATTCAGTTATCAGATAAAAATTCAATTTCAGAAATCATTTCTTTGCTATAATGTTGCTTCCCGCAAAGATACTTGGACTTGTTTAAGGCTAATAAGGTGATTCTTCAGATCTGGGATCTGTCTCTCGGGGGATTATTGAATGCAGATGTATTTGTGTCACACAGGCAGGAGGCCAGACTCATAAACTGTCACAAGTATGTAGCCAAGTATGTCTAGAATGAGGCTCTGTATGCAAGTTGCATATCTATTTTTTTCTCCTCCTTTCTTTACTTTTCTACACAAGATAAAGAGGAAAGCCTTGGAGTTTGTTGCTTTGGTTTGTTTTGGTTGGTTAGTTAGTTTTCAGTCCTTCACCATTTTGCTCCTCAAGAGTGAAAGAAAAGACTATAAAGAAAATGGAGATTGTTTTCTTTTTTTTTCTTCTTTAATATGAAAGAGCAGTCATTTAAGAAAATGGCATAAACACATCAACAAACAGATATTAAAAGGCTGTGGCTGTGACTTTGGTTGTGTTCCAAAGAACTGCATTAATTTCTTGTCATGCTTCTAAATTGATCATCATAAAGGGGGATTAGCACAAATTGAAAATATTTTCCTTGCTGCTGAATTTCATTTTTAAGACTCTTAGATGATAGTTGTTGAATGAAAGCATTGTTTCACTTGGGACTCTGACCATGTTTCCAAGAACTCACTGAAATTGCTTCACTGAGATCGCTTCACTTTATCTTTTGTTCTCTGCTAGGTTTGAATGAGTCCTGCTGAGCTTGTGCCCTGTCTAATTGGTTGCTTCTTTGTCTGCATGTTATGATTGTTTTTGTTGTTTAAATCTACCATCCACTTCTATACTAAGGGTTGGGAAGTCTGCTACATTCACTGAAGTGAGGTTGGCTTTTGTTTGAATTGAGGTTCAAACCTTTTAGCAGAGGTTGTGCAAGTGCCGTCTTTGAAGGGCTGTGCTGCGGCTTGGTGTGTCACGGTGTAAATAACAAACACCTCTCCGCTTGCTCTCCCTGATTAATTGTAACCCATAGCAGGTTAATTTGTGATCAACATAAAGACCTTGGTGGTGTTGTAGGATCGGCAGGCTCACTTTACAGTCCAGTGGGGATGGGGGGAAGAGATCATCTCTTGAGCTCTTCAGCTTAAATGTAATGTAAGCAAACATATTAATAGAAAATGTTCTAAAATTTTAATGAAAACCAAAAACGGTCGTAATAGTATTTTCTTAAGTTTCTTAAAACTTAAGACTTGTTTGTCATAACAAATATTCACGGAATATTCTGTAATATTTATATTTTCTGTAAAGTTTGTTCTTAATATTTGCAAATGTATCAGTTTCAGTGGCATCATAGCTCTCCAGAGCGACTTTTACCTTTTAAGTCTTCAGTCCATATTGTTCTGTTCCATTTCTGAGGGGGGAGTTTTGCCTGGATTTCTTTCTGTATGAAACAAGAAAATACAACTTTTTTTTTTCTTGTAATGGAGGCACTCTCTTTGATTTTTTTAAAGGGAAGTGATGTATTTTCCCAGGCATCTGTTGGGTTTCAAAATTCTGCATATTTTTTTGCTTTCAATACATGGTGTTTAATCACATACAGAATAACGCTTGTTAGACTGGCAAAGCTTCTCGGGCAGGATGCAAGCACTGCACACCTGGACTGTTCTGGTTTATCCTGTATGCCAGTTTGCAGAACTCTCATCGTTTGCCATGTGTTCTAGAAAAAAAATCCTATCTAGAACAATTACTCTGTACTGAAAAAAGTTTTGTGAAGTCCTTTGTGAAGAGGTATGGTCTCTTTTTGTGTTGGGTCTGTTTTTATCTTTTCATGTCCAAATATCATGTTTCCTGATATTTTCCATGCCATTTGCATATGATTCCATGCCTTCCCAACTGCCTGTTGCATCTATATCAGAGCGGTTCCCCAGCACTGGTCTGTTCAGAAGGTACTGTGTTCCTAACTGACCCCTTCATACTCATACCTGCCAACCACATGCGACTTCTTCCTCTGCTTCTGCTTAGGGTTTTGCTGATTATTGTAAAAACAAAAGTGATGCAACACGCCAGTGTCAGGTCTAAGCCTCTGAAGTGACATCTCCATTCTCCAGTCCACTCCTAGTGCCACTGCCTTCCTTCTTGTCAGTAGTGTTTAAACTGCTGTCTGTGCTCATGCCTACAGAGAAGAACAGGAAGGGGTATGATCGTGACAGACAAAGGTGAGGTGAACAATGGTTAGAGAGAAGAGAATAATTATGTGAGACTTTCCTATGTTCTGTGTACATCTCTGTCCTTCTATCTCACACTTTCCTTAGGAAAGCTTAATGCACTTAAAGATGACCTTTAAGTGCATAAAGGTGAAAGCAAATCACCAATAGTATTTGTCCACACAGTTTGTGAATCTTTGTGAAGAACAGAACTAGCAAAGATGTTAGCTGAAGTGTTCCCATATTTCTTTTTCTCCTGCCTGTTTCTTCAGGAACGTCTGGTAATGTAGACATCACGAAGTGGACTTCCTGGTGTTTCCTGTTAAAGGAACGCTTACCATTTACTTCAACAAGTGCTTTGATCCATTTTATTTCTTCTTCAAATATGCTATCTTCTAACTATACTTAACTTCTATTCAGAATAGCAGTAATGAGTAGTCTGAGAGAACTGAGAGCTTTCGAGTGCTCTACTGTGCAGTAGTACGGTCATAAGCAATTACTTTTGGGGTGCTTTGGGGTAACCTCTGGCATCACATAATTCCTGTGGCAGCATGAGAGTCCATGGTATCTATCCTGACAGAGGACGGTGTCTTGCTGCAAGCACAGTGTTGTGAGTGGATGTAGTGACACTGTATTTTCCAGTGTGATCTCTGACACGTATGAGGAAGTGACAAAATTCAATTCATTATAATAGTTATCCAGAAGGTGTTGTTTTCATAGCTTTCAGCCTTGAGATTTCGTGCACTGGTGTCAGCACTAGTGTCAGAATTTTAAGAACCTAAAATATCCTGGTATCACTTTTGGCAGACAAAAAAGACACTGTTATTCTATTTCAGGTAGGTGTTTCTCTGATCCTGAATGTGCTGCTTTTTGTCTCTGTGGCCTTTTCTCTTCTTCTGCATTGTCTACCTCTGGGCAAACCAACGTAAGAAGAAAAGAAATAGAAAGTGATGCTTAAGTCACCCAGAAGCATCTGCCTGATCTGTTGATAACGCCTTCCTCCTCTGCTTTAACTTAAGAATGCAAGGAGAGTAGAAAATGAGTGAGAAAAGAGAATAATGTACGAAGATGATGAAGGAGGAAAAGCCTTGTGTCCACTGGAGAAATGGAAATTCGGGAAGCCAGAAGGAAAACTTTAACTGGAAGGGAGGGAGGGAAGGTGAGTGTAAGATGTCTGGAGAGAAGGATAAAGTGAAGATCTGCAAGAATAGCAGAGTTCTCAAGCTGCTGATGAAAACAAGAAGTGTTGTATTTGGATGCTTTCCTAACTTGTGTTGAATATCAAATCACTCTTTGCTTTATGTGGCTTTGCATTATCCTTACCCTTTTCTTCAGCACATCGTGGCTGGGCTATCCCGTGTCTGATAGTGCCTCATGATATCATGTAGAATATTGAATAGCCAAGGACTGTAGGCTTTGATAAGGTGAGAGAAGTAAGTGATCTAGTGTGTAAGAAACCCATATTCATTGTTAAGATGCTGGTAACTGAAATACACTTTGCGGCTTTTTACTGAGGAGCTGCATTAAACGTCGTGCAGGCTTTTCTTGCTACCAGCAGTCAGCCCTGAGCTTTCATGATGTCCTTGGACGCAGTTAGTGGCGGGGGGCACAAGAGAAAATAAGTGTTTTAAACTCGGATTTATCAAGTAACTGCAGCACTGACAGATGCTCAGGCACTAGCCACACTGGTCGAAACAGGACTTTTTCATGCATCTCTCCCATGCTCTTGTCTTCCATGTCTCCGGCCTTGATCAGTGTACCAAGGCTGTAAGACCTGCTTTAACTGGGCAGCAGTTTTTAGAGGTACGGAGAGGGAACTGGAAAGAAAGAAGCAAAAACTGCCTTTTAGCTTTCTGTCTGGGAGAAGGGCACTCACTCCATCGGTGCAAGCGTTAAATGTCAGGGAATGTCTTTCATGGGCAGGAGCCATATCTTTTGTGTTAGAACATGGAATGACTGATGTAGCTGGGAGAATTCTTCCCAGATGTTGCAAGAGCAGATAGGTCCTGGATGAAAACTCTGCTTGGCTTTTCCACTACTTCATACTATCCTGATGCGCAGTTGAACTGAAAAGGTTTTTGGAAGCCTTTGAAATTTTTTTTTCTTTTTTTTAAAGGCTTAGAATTGGTTCCAGGGACCAATTTGGGTGTAAGAGGTACTGGTTCTTAATTTGGCCTGCAGAAAATAATCAGACTTAATATTTTCATCGTTACCTCTTTTCTTGCAGTGTTTTTTGGCAGTAGTCCAGGGTGGAATTCAGTAAGATGTAGACCTCAAATAATTATAACTTTTACTCAGTTTTCAGTTAAATACCAATGCAAGGTTTATTTACTATGAAAAATAGGAATGTTCTTAAAATGATAATAAGTAAAGAAAAATTCTGCAGGTGCAAAAGGAGAATTTCCTTACTATTGTCACAGTAATAGACATGACAGATGGACGTGCCAGTATAGGCAAAAATAGAGAACCACATTAGAAATATTTGCTTAACTTCTTAACTTTAGTCTCCTACCAGGATAAATCCAGAAAGCAGTATGATCTGCTAGAGAGTTTTTTTTTTCTTTTTTTTTTTTTTTCGGTTGAAAAGCCTACATTTCCCACCCAATTTTAAGCAACTGTCCATCAGTTGCCAGCCTTACAACGCAGACAAGGTATACTAGTGTAAATTCCTTTTCATGTGGTGGTGTTTATCTAAGTAATAGTTGTAACCAAACAGTATGAATCATGCAATTTAAACTGTTTGCTTACTATATAGTACCAATAATAAATACAACGATATGAAAGTTATATTATAAATCACATAATATGACCTGAGGCAAAGTGTTCAAAACCAGTTATGGCTATCCAACAGTACTTTTGCTTTTTGTAAAGAATACTTCCTTTTCTATGCAAAATGTTTTTGATGTCAATATTCTAGGTAGGTGAACTTTTAACTCGTCAGACTATTGTAACATATTTGAAAATTATAGTAATTTGATTAAAACGTTGCCTGTAAGGCAAAAGGTTCAGTTAATAGAATCCATATGTAATTAAAATGCAGAACTAAATGTAATCAGACCCTAGTGACTGGTGCCTTCATATTGATAGTTTTACAATGGCCTCTGGGGTTGAAAGTTTACGTTAAAGTTACTAATGTAGCTGTGCTCCAACAAACGAGCAAGACAGCTCAGCCATTTCAAGTATGACAGTGCAGGGAAGTGAGAGTCACACACGCACAGAAAAATCTGCTCCTCTGAATTGAGGGGGTTCTCTTGTTGGCAGGTGGTAGGAGCGCAAGGCTGCGTTAGTTGCTGGTCAGAGAACTGCACTCAGCAGCGGCACTCCTGTATAAACATCACTAAATGAAGGATCGTGCTGTGAGCAAGTGATGGCGTGTTTTTTTAAAATATTATAGTTATTTAATTTGTGTGCATTCATGTTTGAATCATCTGAAAGTTATAGACACAACACTGTGTACCAAGCCACACACACAAAAAAAAGAAGTTTTTTTAAAAAAATCTGAACTTAAAAAAAAAAAATTATTTTCTCTGGACAGTTTTAAGAGTCGACATCCTGTGTTAGAGTTCTCTAATCATCACCAGCACAATTTACAATCAGAACACACAGAGAGCCAGTTCAGACCAGCTCATCTGTTGACTTTGGCAGAATCCCTTAATCTCACTGTGTGCAGCTGCCACTTGAGAGATGGGGACTCGGCAGAGAGCCTGAGGAGGGTGGGATACAGGGTTGGTCAAGGAATGAATGCATAGGCCTGCTTCATTTCAACAGTCGTACACTGCTTTTTTTATAGTCTTTTCATTTTACTGCCTTTTTTTTTTCTTTCCTTTTTTTTTTCTTTTTCTTTTTTTTTTTTTAAGCTGAAATTAAATGAGGACCTCTCATGAGCCACTGCGCTCCAGGCATAAGAAATTGTAATGTCTGGCTTCCAGAAACTGTCCCGTCAAAATGTGCTTCTGATTAGGTGGCTTAATTACAGCTGTGAAAACAATGTTGATTTAGGCCTCAAGATTCCAGTGCATGTCAGCCGTTATTAGCTAGCCTTGGACTGAAGCCACCATTTTAAAACTCTGTACCACTAAAGTCACACACTGCCTGACAACTTTTTATTTAGGCAGAAATGTTGCCAGAAGCAACACATTTTATGCAAAATATTTTTCATTGCACAAATTTCAAATGTGACACTATTGATGGACATAAAATGGGTAGTTACGGTTCGATTTCACCAAGTCCAAAGCCTAACTTGTGCAAAAATAAAATAAAATAAAGAAAAACAAAAAAACACAACTATTTAAAATAGTTTTTATAAAGTTTGACTGACATAATGCTTAATTTTAATTCCTTTAATTCAGTTTTATTCCAAATCCAGCATGTTGGTTTAACCACCCAATTTTATTGCATCTAAATTTTCCTGACAGTTTCATTTGCTGTTGGGAAATAAAATTGCCATTTTTGCAACATGGGAAATAATGGCTAGTTTCAAAACCAATATGCTTGAAACTTCCTTTGCCTGAAGCAGGTTAAGGCACACACTCAATTTACTTAAGGGGAAAAAAGCTCATTAAATAGTTTTTAATATTTTAATATAATTTAAGTAACTGCTTTCACAGTGGGAAGGCTTATTAGGTCCATGTATTTACACCTGCAGAGAGGTAAATGTTTGGGTAATTAGGTGGTTTCCAATACTTGAGCTTTTCAGAGTAGCTACAGAGTTAATGTTGTAAATACTGTAAATGCACATAATGCATTCATTGCTTTTAAACTTTGCATTTCCACTGACAGTAGTTTGCTTTCAAGTACTTAAGAAAGAGGAAAAAAGGTGTGTTTTTTTTTTCTTTGTTTTGTCTGTTTTTAAAGTCTCCTTAATGACATGAGTTGGCCAAGGAATGCGAATGAATGTGTGTGGGTGTTAGCTCCAGGCAGAGGCTTGTGCTTTGGAAAAGCAAGATCTGCATTCTCACTTCACAGTTGCCATGAAATTCCAAATGTCCATGCCGTGCGGTTTAATGGAAACCATGAAGTTCCTAAATGACCGCAGGTTTGTTCCAACGTTAAGCACAAAACAAATCTTTCAAGTCATTGGCTGAGTTGCAAAAAAGGAGGGTCGTGTTTTCAGGAAGCTAATCTCCTTTCCCTTTCTCGTTCATGGTTTGCATTTCTATGGCATTAGAAATGTGTTTCTAGTGAGGTACTGGAACTACTAGTGCACAAACAACGGTCTTTAGTTCCCAGGACTGAAAATAAGTCTCTTGGAACCTAACATTACATTAAATGCTCGGGCCAGTGCAATAGCTATACCTCCTAGAGTAACTAATTGGAAATTAGTTTGGAAAGACTAATGATTTGGATAAGGGAACAAGTCTAAGGCACAAATTCAAGTTTGCCCTGTAGGAAAACATCATGCATTCATTCAGTTGTCTGGGGCAGATTAAGAGAGCAAAAGGAAGTGAATGCCTATACTTCATTTTGTTCAGCTTTTGAAGGAGAAAGATAGGAATGAACTAACCTTTTATTTTATTTTCTTCGCCGAATGGTACTTGGAGTTTCCTGGAACTGAATGTTTCAGGAAGGGCCCAGTGACAGTGGAGGGCAACTTGGAGTCAAGAGAAAGCTGTGTGATACTGTTTTCCTTATCAGACCTTTTTGCAGTAGTCTTACAACACATTTCATTAATATTAAACAATAAGTTTTTTTTCACCAGCTGCCACAAAGCGATATGTTTGCTTACTCTTTTCTACACGCCTTCATTTCTTTTTTGCGTTCCTCCTGTGCCCCTCAAAGTGCCACATGAAGATAGAAGAAATTTTTGTATATTATTACCCATACGGTTAATGCTGCAGTAGAAATAAAAGCATTGAGAGTGCGAGACAGGCTGTTATTTTGAGAACTGAATATTATAGACCAGGACATTTAACCCTGAGAAAAAGTTTTTACAAAAGAACAGAGCTAAGGACACAATTTTACTGGCTTTATAGAAGAAAAGGAATATTCTCTACAAAGGCAGCCAAATTCACTTCTTTCCAGACTCAAGGACTTTTACTCAGGCCATAAGGTGCTTCCTCCTCCCTTTTGAAGAAGTTATTTCAAGAAAGGGAGCTGGGAAGCTTCTATTATTCCCTGTTAAACTGTGGGTTAAACATAAAGGGAATGCCTGTTTGTTCTGTGACTGTGAATCTGCTGAGAAATTTTTGGAGGGGATTAAAGCATAGCTGTGCCTGAATGAGTCCAGCTCAGATACTTAAATGGCATATAAATCCATGGAATCCAGATTGTCATCTTCCTGATATTTTCTTGCCATCTTTAATTTAGATCATACAAATTATATTATGAATAATTTTCTTGTTCTGACACCTGTTCAGTTTTGCATTTCTGTCCATTTTTTGCTAACTATGCAAAGTACCATTCATAAAGAGAAAATTCAGTGCTGATCTTCCTTCATTAGCTTCAATATGTAGTGCAGGATGTGTATGTGCTACCTCTGCACAGTGATTAACGTCACTGTGACAGCAGAGAGAAGGAATTTTGCTTTCTTTGATGACTGTGTTTTTGTTGCCCTGCTTGATAGCTCACTGTGCAGCACACAGAGAGAAAAGACAAGAGAGCAGGACCCAGTGAATGTTTCTAGAAGGAGCGTGTGCGCTCAAGTCACAGGCATGCATGCCTGTGCAGCTCGCTCCCATTTAAAACGT
Source organism: Tinamus guttatus (assembly GCF_059628265.1). Taxonomy (NCBI): domain Eukaryota; kingdom Metazoa; phylum Chordata; class Aves; order Tinamiformes; family Tinamidae; genus Tinamus; species Tinamus guttatus. Next base: position 197,812 of record NW_028288984.1, read on the forward strand.
GGCATTAGGAAAAAAGCTAAAGAAGGTGAAAAAAAGGTAGTGAAAAAGGTATAAAACCAATCTTTTAAATAATGAGGAAGTGGATTTTCCCCTCAAAAGAGAAATTTTTAATGTTCAAATAGTGAAATCTTATGCTAACATCTTAGTTAGCCCTTTGGATGGCAGAGATAACACTGCCCCAGAATTAAAGCATTCAGTACCAGCAGGGTGGCAAATATTTTTTCAGAGGAGACAGTTCCTCTCTGTAATGGCTTTATTTATGCATATTTCACCTGGCCCAACTGGAAGAAAGGTTCAAAGGGCAGAAGCCTCTGCATGACCTCCAGCCTCGGTCGGGCTGTCAGACTGCACCTCGCTGAGGAGTGGATGCCCCTCTGGGTAGCAGTGCTTCTCCCCAGGCCAAAGAGACATAATGGGAAAGTAAAGAAAGGTAGCAAGAAAATATAGCAGTTTCCTTCGCTTTGTGGTTTCGTGGAGTCAATAGAATCAAGGTATTTCTCCGATAGCTTGCTCATGATTTTTTTTCTCTACCTTCTCCTGCAAGTACGATCTCCTCATCTTTTTCTGTTGGTGGGGGCAGTGGAGAGAGGGAGAGCAAAACAGAAAAAAAAATTAAAAAAAAGCAAAACATAAAAAGAACCAAAAGTCTTCACATTCTTTTCTATGACACTTTTGCTATAGAGCAATATGTTTTTGTAGAGATACATTTGCTCACCTACTTCCATTACGTAATCTTTTGCATTCTGTATTTTAGGCATAAAACTTAACAGAAGAAGTGAAAAACCCCTTCAAAATATGAGACAGAGTATGAGTTACAGAATAAAAGACAAATATGTACAAATACCTGAGGGGAGAACAGGAAAGAAGATGGGGCCAAAATCTTCTCAGTGGTAACAAGTGACAGGACAAGGGGCAATGGGTACAAATTGAAACACAGGAAGTTCCATCTCCATGTGCGGAAGAACTTCTTTCCTTGAGGGTGACAGAGCCCTGGAACAGGCTGCCCAGAGAGGCTGTGGAGTCTCCTTCTCTGGAGATCTTCCAAACCCGCCTGGATGCCACCCTGTGCCACGTGCTCTGGGTGTCCCTGCTGGAGCAGGGGGTTGGACTAGATGATCTCTAGAGGTCCCTTCCAACCTCAACCATTCTGTGAGTCTGTGAAACTCAGCATTAGGGCATAACACAAATCTTAACTTGAAGCTTTTTTCAAGTAATGCTGACATGATTTAATAAATCACAATTTAGCAAATTATATCTTAATGCTTGTTTTTATAGATTTTACATTTTTTAATGACACTAATATTAACCCAACATGCATTTATTTATTTATCTATTTTTGTTGCTGTTCTTAAATATTAAAATCTTTCACAGAAGTGTATGAAACCTGCATCGTGTTGGGCATAGCTTTTCCAGTTGATCATAGTAAGGACCCATTTCCACTAGAGGCCAGGACTCTCTGTGAAGGAATTTGGCCAGATGAATTAAGTGGTACTGAAACAAATTTTTGAAGTATCAGATGAGTTCAGTGCAGAACAGAGAACTTTGTTGTCAGCTAGAATGATATTATCATGATAGGACAAGAGGAAATGGTCCCAAGTGTCACCAGGGGAGGTTCAGGTTAGACGTTAGGAAGAATTTCTACAGGGAAGGAGTGGTGAAGCACTGGAACAGGCTGCCCAGAGAAGTGGTGGAGTCACCATCCCTGGCAGTGTTCAGTAAATGTGTAGATGAGGCCCTTAGGGACATGGTTTAGCAGGCAGGGCAGTGAAGGGCTTGCTTGATGGTCTTGAAGGTCTTTTCCAACCATAATGATTCTATGATTTGTAGAAAATCATGGAATTGGAGAAGGTCTGTGGCACCTTCGAAGACACATTTTTTTAAGACAATGTTTTGTTTTGAATCTGGATTCAAACTCAGGCTATATTTGGCCTGTAAAGCATAGTTCACCCATTAAATGTCACTATAAAGCTTCTCTTTGTTAAATCTATATGTTTTCCTCCAAGCTTGAGAAACCTTTCTTCCTATCTAGTTATTACAAATATGGTTAATTTGATGAAGTAAGCTCATTTAGGCCTGAGCCACTGTTATCGAAATAGTTCACTAATTTTCCAGCTTTTGTTTTATACTAAAGGTCTCATTTGACCACAAAGCAATAAACTTACGCAGTCATTATAGACTCATGGTAAGGGGCCGTTCTTGTCTTGCAGACAGTTGCGTTTTAATTTGAGCACATCAAAATATCCTATTGCTGTGAGAATTTCTGGCTGCATTGAGTAACTCACAGACTTCACTATAAGTAAGTGATTTTTAAAAGAGCATAATCTAACCAGAAGCTCTGAGTGCCAGGAATTTAAGGTATCATTCTGCATCTCAGAAGGTGCACCAAGTTACCGAAGTATCCTTGTGTATTAAGATTTTTTGCAGTTATGCTACAACTTTCTTGCTAAACAAACAGAAACGTTGAAGGAACTTCCTTCAAAGTTTTCTTTTGTGTTCCTCATGAAGTTTCTGATACTCTGTATGCCTGGTAAGAGTTTGTAATGTTGCACGTGGGGTGATTTTCTGTTTTTTTTTTTTTTTAATCTCTTCTGTGCTTTCAGAAGATAGATTTGGCATATATATACCAAAGGATGAAATTCCATTAACATTTTTTAATGTTGATTCACATAAGATATGATTGCTATGCAGGAAATATTAGTTTCTTTTGTGTAGTAGACTTACTCAGACTGCATGTTCAGCCTCACAGAAAGTGATGATCTAGTACCTAAACTAAGAGCAGTTCTAAAAGGCTGACTGTATTTTTGAATCTAATAAGTATACAAAGTTTTCTTGAAGTAATTATTAAGTTTTTATTTAATCTCAGCCTGCACTATTACTGTGTATATAAATTGGGCCAAAAATAATAGAGACAGTAACCCTAGCTCAGCCACACTCAAGCTGTTTATACTGATAAGCTTGATTCCTTGCCCAGTTAATATAATTTGGATCTTGCATTTATGAAAGACCTACATGTTAGCCACCAACTGAATTGAGCCTAAAATATCTTTTTGGGCCCTCAAGTAGTCAACTGATACTTTTAAGCCATGTTGCAGAAAGGCCAGTTCTCTGGCCGTTTTCCGATTTGAAAACTCACCAATGATGATGAAGTCTTAATTTCACAGCACCAAGTGTCAGCGACCACATGTCATTACTCTGCTGGAGTAACAGTGTGAGTAAGATCTGAGTTGGGCCCTGTCAGCTGAACTTTTTATAACTTTTGTTTGCAGTTTGAGTATACCAGGAGCACTTAAGAATTCAGTGTTCTCTGTCACTTTAAAACAGCTCTGCACACTTGACTGAAATCAGATTGAATGAAATGAGCTGATACAGTTTCCCTAAATGATTTACTAAGTACCTTCTCAGCAGTGTCCTGCTGTGTTCGCTTGCTGATATACAGCTACCCCTTACATACAGCTCCCTAACGAATACACACTTCATCAGATAAAATACATAATTGGAGGGGGGGAAGCCTAATTTTTACCTCCTAAAGTAAGTTTTACTGTATGTGAAAGAGCATCAATACGTTTGGTTTGGATAAGCAAACAGAAGTGTGAAAAATAACCCAAACCTATTAGGAGCCAAAAGGTGCCTTCTCCTGATGAATCTTTCTCTGATCTGTCTTATGGAGATAAGGAGAGGGATGGAGCCCTAATGAGGATTTTCATTTAAAGTTTTCACTGGGTAATCCAGAAAACGCATGCTGTATGGGCAGTAGTAGGAGAATGGACCCTTTGTCCTCCTAAAATATTGATGATTTCCTTTGAAGAAAATAAGACAGACATCAACAATAGTTCACTTATAGCATGCAGTATAGTTGTGCCTTTTTTTTGTTCTATCATCCAAGCATTTTTTAAGTCTTTAAGTCCACTCTAGTTAATACTGAGTTATTTTGGATGAACTGAGTTCTATGGCTGTAGCCTAATGCAAATGCAGATTTTCTTATCCTACATGCAAATGCTTGTATTTTAAATAACAGATTGGAATCAGATTGGAGTCCTTTTTTTTTTTTTTTAGGCAGGTTTCATTAACCATATACATACAGTTTGATCCTAATTCCTTTGGCTCCTGAGAGCTACCTTCAATCTACAGTTTGTGCTAGGATATTAATGGCTATCAGTTTATGAGATCAACCTATCCCTTTCTGCATCAGGTTTATAGACAGCACAGGGTTGTATTTCCACAAGCAAGTGGAAAGAAATCATTTTTCGCTTATCTGTAGGTTTTTGGAGAGATCTGCAGTTATATCCCCCACTAAAAGGCATTGTATGTCCCTAGCACTTCAGTTTAAGCCTGAGTAATACCATTTTCCTACCTGAAGCCTAAGTGAGATGTTTGCTACATTTTTTTTCATTCTTGAAAACTACCCATTTTAGCATCAGTTATGCCTCCCGGATGTATGTGAATTCCAAGCCCTTATGACTTGCTTCTTTTCACCACGTTTCATGAAGATAAGTTGGTTCTATGTCCTTGCTATAAATTCTTATTGAGAGAGGTGTCTGCTGTACACCTCAGTCAGTAAATTTCCTTTTTGGTTTGTTTCCCCCATGCTTATGGCTTTTTTTTGATCATCTACTTTCTACAAACTGGACGTCTGCTTCTGTTCACAGAAGACACATTCTGGGTATATGAAAAATGCTCTTCCTGCATTTTTAGAGAACATTTCAGTGGGACTAGTCAGTGTAAATATGCTGGGAAAGCAAATGGGTAACATAATCCATCTGAAGTTGCTCTAGTTCACCAAACACACAGAAACTGAAAGGAGTTAATGGAAAATCTTTAAAGTTTTGCCTTTCTGAAGTTATCATAATTAAAATCTATCAGGCTACCACAAAGGCATTCACTGCTGCTACTCTTATAATCTGACAGTACAGATACCAGTGCTCACCTAGGCTGTTCTCCTGTTGTTAACTGGCCTCTTCATGAAAAGGTATTCCATTTTTTACCAGTATATATTCACCTGCATGCAGGTTTTCAAGGCCTTTCTGTACTAACTCATGTATTTAAAGAAAATACATTTGAGAGAAGTAGTGAGCAAGCTGGAATATTCTCAGTGCATCTGTTTGCAAAGAACAGCGCCTAAGTTTCATGTTTTTTCTCAGTTTTAGGTAAATTGCCAGTGGAATCCTACAATATTTTCCCTCGTTTTGAATAATTCATTTGTTTTGTTAGTCATATAAATGTATTGCTCTGAACATTGTTCTTTAAAAATATTATATTTTTAGCAGAAATATATGGCAAAAATTATTTTTCTGGGTGCTTAAAGATTTTTTAATGCAAGAAGGCTGAATCATAAAGGCGCTTTCATTGTTCCTAGAACTTTTTGCCTTTCTGCTATAAAATATTACTATTAGAAATAACTACTTTGTCTTTCCCTTTAAATCCATATTCCTTACATGATATCTTTACTAATCATAAAGTGTTTGAAGCGTTTTACTGAACCACTGTAATCTCTTTTTTCCAAAATATTTCTGATGATTAGCTGTAGGATATTGCTTTAAAATTAGTCTTCAGTACCAGATACACTAATGTACTGCTGGCAAAGCTCAAGCTTCCTTGTCTAGCTTAGTTGTGGGGTGACTAAACGGTAGTTGCACCAGTTCTGAGCAAACAGACAAAAAGGAAGGTAGCTAAGCATCTTGCTGTGCGTGAGTAGTTAGAGGGCAAGCAGACACCATGCACCTTGACCACCTATTATGAAGCTTTTTGCTGCAATGTCAAGTGAAAGCGAGTTAATTGGGTGAAGCTGTAGAGCATGTTAGGGCCATGGTAAAGGGTTGCTGTCTGACAGCTGAATGTCAGCAGAAGCCAGTCAAGTGTGGCTGAGAGACAGAGACCTGTCACAAAGTTCATGTGGACTGTAGCACAGTTAGGGAGATGAAATGTGGTTCTGTCTCACTTTCTCCCTCATTGCATTCAAGCACCTTAAGATTTCACACTGTATGTGTCAACCCTTGTTCTCTAACCTGTTTTCTTCTAACACTTCTGCATTCAAATGATTGGACAGAAGATGCTAATGTTTGGCAAAATGAATGTAAATACACTTTTTCCTCTTTTTCTGCTAGGACGGCAGTATGCATGCAACTTAAGAAACTTTGAAGGCCTACGTCAGACAGTCACACTGCCTGGGAGTTCAGCTGATGACTGAATATATTTCTCAGGAGAATACGAGGCTTGACACCTTAAACTGCTAAATAGGGAATGTTTTCCTGCTATCACTGTCAGGAAAAAAAGGCTAAGTGGAGAGGATTACTCATGAGCTGTTTGTGCCTCAGCATGGTATTGAAATCATGTACATTTTAGCCCGTGGTTGTAGTCTTTCTCTCCTCCTCGTGCTGGAAAGGAGCAAGGCTGAGAAAGCAACCATCAGAGATGCACCTCCTGGTCAGTGAGCGTCTGTGGGAAAAATTGTGAACAGGGAGAGGCTTTTCTGGAACACAGGAGAGCATTGGTTGATGATGGCTACAACCTCCGACACTGATGCAAAGCACGGAGCGGTAGTGCAGCAGTGTAATGATAGTGCAGTATCCCCTTCAATGTTCAGTGCAATGCACAGCACAACTAGACCAACAGTTACTCAGGTTAGCTAGTTAGGTTAAAAATCACAGAATCACAGGATGGTTGAGGTTGGAAGGGACCTCTAGAGATCATCTAGTCCAACCCCCTGCTCCAGCAGGGTCACCTAGAGCACGTGGCACAGGGTGGCATCCAGTTGGGTTTTGAAGATCTCCAGAGAAGGAGACTCCACAACCTCTCTGGGCAGCCTGTGCCAGGGCTCTGGCACCAAAAAAGACCACCAAACAAACAAACAAATAAATAAAAATAAAATGAAAGTTGCTTTCTTTCTTGAGAAAGTGGAAGGATACTGGTAAGTAGGGTGGACAAAATGTCATTGTGATGAGGCTGTGTTCAATTACTAACACATTTGGAAAGTTGGATCAAAATCAAAATGCAGACCACGAATTCCACTGTGAAAATAGTGCACTACAGAGTTTGCCTAATGGTTTGATGTAACTAAAGTGCAGTAAGAGAGCTTGACCTGAAAACTGGAAACTTTCATGTATTTTGCCAAGGCAGTATTTGGAAAAGAAATATACAAAGTAGGCTGTGTCATGGATTTTTGCCAAAATATTTGGAAATTATGAAAATTAGCAATGTAAAATCAAATTCTCATTCATACAGTCAAGAAAATATTGAATATAAGGCGTTCATCTGTGATAATTCATCTAATTTTATGTGTTCTTCAAACATACCAAGCTTGAAACAGCCCAGGTTTGAATAAAGTAGGAATTTCTTTTGGAAAAACAAACACAGCATTATAATTTTTTTCTCTTACTTGTTTTAATTGAAATCTCTAGAGAAAGATTCTCCTGAACACTTTAAATGCTTAAGCACTACAAAAGCAGGGAAGAAATTATAATGTACAGATATTTCAGAATTCTTTTGTAAATACAGTTCCTGAACATGGAAAAGGGAATTCTTTGGTAATGGAGAAAAAGAAAAAAAAAAAGAAAAAGAAAAGAAAAAGCTGTTAGTGTTGTTTGTGTGTGGCTAGTGTGTTGGCTAGCAGCATCCAAAGAAGAAATTGTGGTGCCTACCTGCCTTTGTAGCTTAATGTGTAGTGAGAGGGCAAAGCACAGAATTACTTGGTGATAGCAAGGGTTTGTGGAATCCAGGCAGGAGAACTGAGAAATAAATTTTATCCTAAATATTACGGTGTTACTACTTGGTGCTTGTGTCTGAGCACCTGTTTAGTCCTATTGCCACAGCATAAAGATCTGCAGAATCATTGACATGGGAAACAAACTCTCCTTTTTCTGACTCGCATATATTTTTGCTTTGGCGAAATTTGCCAACCATCTTAAAATGACACTGAGCAGCACCATTCCACAGTCAAAGCACAAATTCTTAGCATTTTCATCAATCTGCTGTTTCATCTGACAGAGAGTGAGAAATGGCTTTTGACCTACTTCCAGCAAAAGAGATTAAGCAGCATCCTGGTAGTTGCCACTGAAAAGAGAAGGCAACTCGGAGTTGGAAAGGGAAGTCTAAGCAGCAGGTTCTGAGCAGTCTGGAACTTTGCTTCTTTTTGTGGGGAAGTAGAAGGTTTTCCGCAGTAGTGCTGCAAAATGGCTATTAAAAACAAGCCCACAGTGAGGGCTGCTGGGGGAAGCTGAAGAGAGCATGACTGACCATTTGGTTTGCAGTTTACTAGTGTTACTGCAAGTATATGGTCCAGGGAAAGAGATGAGAAGGAAACAGTGGAAATCAGTTATGGAGAATTATACGGATTCTCCCTCACTCTCCCACATTGGTCTCTTTTTCCTACCCTTGGGTGACTGGGCTACAGGTTCTTCAGAGGTTTTAGGGGATACTGGCATTCAAAAGAAAACACTGGAGTTCTGCTCCTCTGTCTGTTTGCTGACAAGCATCCTCACACGCTATCAGATATCCTGTGGCCTGCTCATTTGATGAGCCTACAACAGATAGATCAGTGTACAACACTGAGCTCATTAGTAGCCGCTTCGTTTGACCTGCTCATAATTGATTCTTCATTATATTTATTGTAATTTCAGTATTCTTTCTGCCCTTGTGTTCCGTTCCTTTCCGCAGTCATCACCTGTTCTGACTCTGTGGTTTATTTTCTTACCCTGATCAAAATGCAAGCTTGTCATTCACAGCTTAGAAATCTTAACTCAAAAAGAGCCTTACCAGTTTTTATTTTTTTTAAAAAATAATATTACGTATTATAAGTGCGAGTGTTAAGAAAGTGGGAGGGAACTGTGAGTAATGGTGTTCTGAAAGTGAATACTTGAAAGCACTTTAAAGTGACCAAAATTAATGGTAGGAAGTCGCCAAATTGGAAGGAGGTGTAGTAACATATACATAATAGAGGAAAATGGGGAAGTTGCAGAGCATTACTATAACAAACATTATTATTCAGTAAAATTTTCCTTGGATAGACCTTGGAGGCTGAAACCATGGTGTCTGATTTGTGGTTTCAGCTCTGGTTATAGATTTTGTACTGCTGCAATTGAGGATAAACAGTATACATCTTTTAGTGTATTGTGCTTGCCTTCTTGCACCACTATCAAAACGCATGTAGTTTTCTAATTCCACATGTCAGACTCTGCATTTTATTCTGTAAGTATTGCTATATAAAGGTGAAGGCCTTTGATCACAGCACAATGTTTTTAAAGAGACTGACGTTTCAGTAAAAACGTACATATGGGTATAGTATGCGACTGCATTATAATATTCCCTCACAATATCGTGCACAGTAAAGCAGCACATTACAAATCATTTTTAACTTTGGTAAAACAACTTTATTTCATGAGACAATCTGTAAGCTGCTTCCTAAACGTGATCACTGGTTGCTAAAGAATAACAGCAGAGTGTAATTGTTTTAGAAACCTTTTTCCAGGTCTATTACTAAAAAATGGCTTAAGTTAAATCCAGTTCAGAGAGCGATTATTTCATAATCTAGACTAACCTTTAGTATTTTGGAGTTTGGGAAGACATGTTTTATAAAGTTGAAAAATGACCACGAAACATGACCAATCACTGTGTCTCATAAATATTTTGAGAGCCTATTTTGGCTAGAGGTACTGTGTCCTAAATATCTATTTTCCTCATGTGTATCACTTCAGGTGTAACAGTTTAGACAAAATCATTTACAACTTATTGAGTGAATAAGTGCTACATTCACGATTTACCTGAACAGGGCCCTTATTTAAGATACATAATTCCTCTTTGAAAAATTACCTAAATGCATATTTACATGATGTATTATCATCGTAGCTCTGGCATAGGCATTTGAATTTGTCAGCTTAATGCCTGTTTTAGAAATGTATCTCAATAAATAATATTGAAAGGGGGTTATTGTGGAAATTATAACTGCCTTTTCAATTTCTGTATTCCCGTGTTCAGCCAATGTGTATTTTAACAGTTTCAAGTACTTTGTTTTTTCTTTTTTTTTTCTTGTTGACCGATAGAATATTTTCTTATTCATCACAAATGTGCATAATAGTATGGGAACAAAATAGCTCTTATCAATAACAACCAGAGTATTTTTACATGCTGTAAGATCCTTTTCCCTTCTGTTCAATAAATAGTATACTGTTCTTGGTATGAAGTACAGCATAGAATCCTGGCAACTAAAACTGAGCTTTTTCCCTCTATAGCGAAGCTTTTACTGTAACATAGTCTATTGACTTGCTGCCACTCATTAAGTTTCATACTTTATTTTTTTAAGTCTCAAAGGATATCTGTTTTTTTTTTTATCTCCTTACTTAGGTTCTTGATGACATATTCTTAAAAAAAATCACTATGGCTGGAAAAAGTGTAGTGCAAGAGTGCAGCTGTAGCAGGTGATTCTTAATCATTGTGATACTCCACTTAATTGAGACAATGCAAGCAATGCAAGCCAATATGGGTAGATTAGTCTTCAATATTTGTTGAAGTGAAACCAGTTTATAGCTTATGTCTTAGTGATCTCATTTACTTACACACAGAAAAGTCATTTAGAATTACACAAATTACTTGTATATTTCAGTATTGTCATATTTTCATATTAATAACTTATTTTAGATAGAATTTTGGTTATGTGGTCAGATAATTAAATCATGTAAACAACAAACGGTTAATGGGTATAGTAGGTGGATATCGTTATTGAGATCTCATTTCAAATGAGCAGATATAAATGCAGCAAGGCTTTCCTATGCTTTTGGTAGTTAACCATTCCATGCAGAGCTGAGCACTGAAATGCTGTAGTGTTCCAGGTCAGTATCTGCCACTGCTCTTAGTATCTCATCCTTGTAACCACCAGAGTTCAGCAAACTCAGGACACTATATCCTTTTAAATATCTCCCTGCAACAGTCATCTAAATCTCCTGCCAAATGGGTTCTCCTTGTTTTCAGGAAGTCTAGCACAACCCGTCCACTTCGAGTAGGTACAAAATAGCTCATGGTGTATCAGGAAATCAGACAAGTCCACATCAAAGGAAACTGTTGAAGTAGGTGTTAGAGGAAACCATTGATTTTTCTCTGGCAATAGTAATGGAGGAAAGGAGAATCTCACATGAATATCTGCTTATACTTTGATTGAATGTTTAGATTTGTTGAAATATGTGTATGAAATACATATGAATATATACACACACAGAGTCTCCTTTTCGGCTGTATGCAAGTCTGTATTTTAGTCTGTCTGTGTGTTCATATCTGCCTGTGTATGCATGCACATATGCTCTTCTTGAAATGCAAAGGAGTGTTTAAAAAGTCAAATATACAGTAACAGTGTTTCAGTATCTTAATATTTATCTTTCTCATCTTTATGTTTTGCATGTGAAATTTTCGCAAGTTTATGACCTGAAGAGATAAAGAAATAACTCGTCGAATTCATTGTAATTTACTCAGCCATCTAATGCATTGATTAAAATATCCCAATAAAGGACAAAAGAGCAATAGGATATCCTTTTTTTTTTTTTTTAAGTGGATATTTGAGGCAATGCAGAATGTCTCTAGTTAGCATTTTAGACAATTATTGTTGATGATATACTGCTGTTTTGTATAATCTTTAAAGGTAGGATGCAGAATGTTTTGGTAGTGTGCTCGTTCTTTAATGATGGATTTTAACTGGTCTAACCTTTGTAACTGACCGAATGTCTAGACTTGTGGAAATGCGAATCATGCTCCCAAATCATGTACACTCAGTGCATATTCTCTTACCACATTCTAACAGAACAATGTTGAAAAGAGTACTAAACACTTAAGTAAAGGTATTTTTTTTTAAATAATACCCTTCATGGTGGGCGCATGGCATATGCTTCTAACAACAGTGATGTGAAATTGGTAGAATAAGTTTGTTCACTTGGTTAAAAAGGCATCCTAAAAGTCATGATGAGGAGGGTAAGAAGTTTTCTGTAAATATTTGAAACATTGCAGATAACGTAGTATAATGCACTTACTAATGCAGAGTTCACAAGTTTGTATCCTTTTCTGCTGCTTATCAAAGGTTAATACAGATTTTGAGTGTCACGCACTTTAAATAAATATTTGAGAAAAGAAGCAAGTGCTTGCAAATGTGTCTATATACATACACATGTATAAGGTATAATGAAATTATTTTTCTTGCTTGTTTCTTTTTTAAAAATATATATATTATTTTATGTTTCTCCAGGAATCAAGAGACAGTTCAAATATCACCATGGCATCAAGCTAGGAATTCAGCTGGACCAGAGTTGTATCCCAGATTTTTTGCCATTGCAAGCTGAACCTGACACATCCTGCAGTTTTATACACAATAGAGCCAATTCACAATCTTCAGGCTATTCCTACAGTCTGAATGTCACATCCAGTCCCAAAAGAACAATGGAAAATGGATTTTAAGATTCTTTTTATCAATAATCTTTTCAAAGGAAAAAATTGTATTAATGTAAAATGATGCAATTAAAGTGCAATTTTATTGCTACCTTTGAGTTGTAGTTCAGCATATGCATTTTTTACATTAATTTTGCATTTTTATGAAAATGTGAGTTCATACGTTCACATTTCTATGCTTCTCATTCCCTGCATACTGAAACAGTTATTTTCTTAAGTTTTATTTATTGCAGTTGCTCATTTTTTATGTAATATATTTTTAAATGCTAAAGAATGACACATTTTGGGTAATTTTCCTCAGACTTAAAAAAAAAAAATCAATAAGCCATTTTAGTCTCTATCTATCAAAGTTGTTTCATACTTGTCTATTTTAAAGCAGGACTGCAATACTTTAATAGGATTGAGAGAGCTATTTGAAATGTATGCCAATGATTCCTGTCATTTCATGGCAGCCCTGCCATGGTTCACTGAGCCCCCTCTTTTCTCTTGTCAGCTCAACTGAAGACAAGCATTTAGTTGCAAACTTTAAGCAGGTTGTGCAAAACAGAAATGATGTGACTGCTTCTCTTCCTGCACAATAATGTCACTGCTGGTCAATGTGAGAAGGTCAGGTTGCTCCTTGTAAAGCTACATGATACCACTTGCCTATTTGAACAACTTAAGTTAACTGCTGAATCTGGTCCCTGCAGGCGTTGAAAACTCACCCTTTTATCAAGTCTGCATTTCATAAGAAAGAACAATTGTGCAGGGAGAGTTTCTGATTATATGTTTATGTACTTTATAAGGACAGTTCCCAAACCAGTGTTGCAGGTAATGTATTTAGTTTAAGCTGAAAGACTTTAAAGTAATGGCTGTTTTGACCTTCAAATAGACTCCTTTTTTGTTGTTGTTGGTAGGACCCAAGAGTGACGCCCATCTTTGATGCTGACAGAATTTAAAGCAAGGCCATTGCCCTGCATTTTCTGCCTTGTAGCACACAAAAGTAAAATTGTATGTCAGGCCGAGATGTCGGGGAGCTGACAAGATGCCCCAGTGACATTTCAGCTGGAAAGAGCAAGTGTCTTGCAACCAAGTGGTCAAATATCAAATAATAGGTCAAGCAGGAAGGAGCTGAGTTCTAACCACAAAGAGGTTTCTGGTAACTTACTTGACAAGCTTTTGGGTGCTTTGTGGCTTGACAAAGTGATGTTCTGTTGGGTATCGCTAGACAGACTGTTCTTTATCGCCTTCAGAAGATCAGACATTGACATTGATTAAACTCTTTAACCCTTAAAGGTTAAATCCTAGCAGTTTCATCATTGTGAATGAAGAACAAAAGAAAAATTGTAATATACCATTTGTTTTTGTATTAATCACTGAACTCCCCAGTGTTATTAACTTTTGATGTGCTATGTAGTTTTTGACAAAAAGACTGAATGCAAAATCCATATAATAGATTGTTTCTCATTATGGGCCAGTGATACATTAGAAAAATAATATTATGCATTATGGAATTTGTGTTTTTTTTCTGATGTGTCACTAGCAAGATTTTATTTTAAGGAGTTCAGAATTCTGAATTTCCACTTTGGCTGGAAAATATTATCTGCATAGATAATAGCACTGCTTGTAATGATGAAAGTCTTGCAAATACCTTTGTTTTCTGTACCGAAGGTACTGAAGAAGCTAGCGTTAATCCCCAATAAAAGATAAAAGAACTTTTAATAGAAAATATTTTCAAGTTTTTCAGGTATTTGTCTGTTTTTCTAGTCCGTTGTTTGTGTGTACATGTAAATATATGTATATATGCTAAAACAGAGCCACACAAAAATAATAAATCAACCAGAATTCTCAAATGTGAGAGTTGGGTGATACAAGAAGAGCACTCTCTTCTTTATGATAATGTATTTAATCTTCATTGATGACATGACCCCAAGGTGCTAAAGAAAATCAAAGGCTGAATCTTTGTATCTTCTGTCATCACTGGCACTGCGTGTGGTATTGAGTACATATAGGAGGATTTTTTTCTGACTTATGTTTCTGATCCTGAAACCAACATTTTACTGACACCAGATCCGATCTCCTTCAATTACTGTAACTGCTCCATGCATGAGCTTCATATGGTTTCAGAGGGGCTACAACTATGGCAAACTGGCCTTATTAACAGAAATAGTCTAATGATCTGTCATTTGTTATGAAAGCTAGTTTGTATGCTTTTACTGAAAGGAGGCTGCCTACCTCAATTACTGCTTTAAATTATTGACCCTCTGAGAGTTTCAGATTATTATTCTTAAACCCACTCACTCTGAAGAGACTTTCCACTATCAGACAAGCCATTTGAAAAGGGAAACCTTTCTTTCCCAGCTTGTGGAGAAGTTGTTGAATACCGGATCATCATTAGTAAACTATTCTTGTGTTGCTTTTCCAGACCTCTAATAAATAGGAGTTTGTGATAAATTCCAAAAGAACAGAAGAAAAATCATCTGGATGTATCCTTCCTTAGTAGCCTGCAAATGCCCCCACCAGAGCATTTCTTTTGAGGAATACAGTGAAAATCATGCCCATGTAGGATGTGACAACACAGTAGCTACCAAAAGAGCATCTTAACCAACTCTTATTTGCTCTCTCTGACTTCCAAGTTCTTCTCTTAGAAAAGGAAGCTTGTGTTTGGTGGAGTTTATTTATTTTCCCTGTTTTGGGGAGCATGTCAAGACAAATAGTAGATCACAGATACATCTTCAGATAGGTCTCATATTAATCTGTTTTCCCACCAAGCAGCTCATTTCTGAAAAACATTTTGTCCCCCTACATAAACTGCAAAGTATATGATGAAATTCCTTGGAAAAAGAAGTTTTAGAGTTAGGATGAATCATTTGTGTGCATACTTCTTAGCAAAGAGCTTGGGTATTGAGATGACTGTGCTATAAAATTACTGCTCATACTGTTAACAGTCAGTACTACAGCGATAGCACAGAGGAGGTTTATAGCTCTCCCCCTCCTCTATTTGCAAATTCAGCACAGGCTTTACTGTTAGTCAAGCTTGATAAACAATTATGGGAATCTTGTCCATTGCTGGAAAAAAATCTTGGGTCTCCAATGAATACTTACCTGTGGGTTACTGCTGCCTATAGCGCTTTCAGAACACCAAACACTCTGAACCTTCTCTATTAAATGAAATGTGTTATTTTATATTATCTGGTTTTGAATTTGGTCAGTGTCATCATTTGATCGCTTGTGGCAGTGTTTTATAATTCTGTTATCATCTAATACTTAGAAGTTTATCTAATTTTTCCAAGGCTTTTGTAGGTCTACATATTCAGTGGTATAACTTTACTCTTAAGAATCTGTTTTTTAAAATATGACATCACTTTAGAGAGGTTTTAGAGAGATTTTCTGTATTGTTTGTGTGTTCTTTGGTGCCTGAAAGCCAAGAAGCCCTAGGACAGTACTTAGTGCTGAATAGAAATCGGTATGTGAAGAGCACCTTGCTTCCATTGCTGCTAATGAGCACCAAGCTTCTTTCTGTCTTTTTATACTTGGCCTTAAAATCTAACTTCATAAAAATAACCTTTCCTGCCCTTCTGGCTTTCATCCTGCCTAGTAAACTTATTAGACTTTCACTGACTTGGCTTTACTTTGGCCTTCATTAGACCTCGGTGATCCATTTTGGACAATCATCTCACATCATGTCTGCCTCTAAATGTACCTCAGTTTCATTTGGAAAATATTAAAGTTTCTTCTTGATACTTCATGAGGTTCCTAACCATCTACAGTAATGGAATGTAAAATTATCTTTTTTATATATATATTTTTTACTGTTTCATGTGCAGTGCTTTTGGATTGAAGGTGGTGTAAATGCAGTCTCAGATAAATTCTTCACCTTTATTTTGACTGCAGTTTTATAAATGTAGACTTGGCTTTCAGTTAGGTCTCTGCAAAAAGACCTTCCTTCTCAGTGAAAGATGGAGGGTGACATGTTCTTTGTCATGCTAATGGGGATTTGATTGCTGTCATGGGGAACATCATGTAGGGATGTATACAATTTTATGTATTGTAGTTGGATGTTAATGTTTAAAAAAAAATGTTTCTTGCTTTATGAACCAGTCATTCATGATCACTGCCTATGAAACTAAATCTTTGACTGCCATTTCTGGTCTCTAATATGATAAATCTGAAAAAGGACAAAGGCAGAAAAACAAGGACAGGTCTTCAGAAGTAAATTCCATTTCTGAAAATTGCTCAGGAAGAGGTAGGGAGATCCACTGGAAACTTTTCCTTCATCAAAGATATATAATAAAAATAAGTTTACCACTTATTAACAATACTTGCGGTTTCTTTATGGAATAACAATAGTAGTAATTCTTGATATAAATCTCCAGCCTTCTCATGGCCCTGCTGTGTGCAGGCTTCAGTTCTTGAATTTTGTTTGCCTAATTCAATAAAAAAGACTAATTTTAAAATACATTGAGTTTACTTTAAGCACAAGGGTTACAAACATTACTGCTGAAATGTTTTATCTTTAGGATGAACAGTTTGGGGTTTTTTAAACCTCTTCCTAATGGTAACAAAGCAGATATCGTTCAGAGTGAAAGCAACAAGACAATTACAGATAATACACTAACATTGTTTTCATAATTGCTTTGCGTTCATCTCTCTGTGATACAGAGCTATTTATTTTTTGTTTTACTTGAATGGCAGTCCCATGGCTGTTGATGGGTAGGTGCTCTAACGCCTTAATTCACGGTGTTGAGTCTGGTTCTAGAAGTCCTGGCCACAGGAATCATGGAATTGGTAGCCCCGTCTCCTGCACGTTTTCTGCGCGTCGCCGGGGACGGTGGCTCCGCCGCTGCCCTGGGCAGCCGGTTCCAGCGCTCCACCGCTCTGCCTGTGCAGAAGTTCCAACCTGAACCTCCCCACGCGCAGCCCTCCCTCCTCTTACAGAATCAGGCTGTATCGTGGTGAACAATGCTTTCAGTAAAACACACAGCTTTAACGCTATGCAGGGAAAATGCCCTTTGCTGTGGGGATCTGCGAGATGTGCGAGTGGTGCTCTCATGTGAATCGGGGAATAGTCTCAGGGATTTTCGGTGACTGTGGGTTTGCCAGCCCCGGGCAACACTGACCCCATCATGGCTTCATACAGAAAGTCTTCATGCTGCATTGGGGTTCTGCAGACACAGGCTGGGACCCAAAGCAGGGCCCCATTCTGTAGCTTCCCGATAACACTTTAGATTTTAACTTAGTAATAATAAAAGAAAAAGCTTAAAAAGAAATCTCAGAATTCTGTGTTTATATGGTAGTTAACCAAAAGCAAGGTAATTAGTAATTAAATATGAAGGTCCTTCCCTACCTCTGTGCTATGTGAATGTTGATAAACCTTGTTTTGTATAAACAATAGCTTGGAAGAAATCTGCTTTGCAACGTTTGCTGTGCAAGGTAGGTCCTGGTTTCAGTCTTGATTCTCAATTGGCTTTCTGTTACAGGTTTAAGTCAGACGCTTGGGGTGAGAAGCTGTATATATTAAAGCACTGACCTTAACGAGAGTCGTACAGCTAAAATCCTGCACAGTTCTTTTAAAATGTCAGGGGTTAATGTTATTTAAATGCAGTATTTGATGGTTTAATTGAGTCATGGTTCGTTGTCTTTTACTGCACATTAATGCCAATGAAACACTGATTGTTGACAGAAAGTTCTCTTCAGCAAAGTATCCACTGACATATTGTGCTGCTATAGAAAAATAGTGCAAAAGACAGAACCGTCTTACTCTGCTGGAGGAGGAATCCTGTATTGTCTAAATGGTGGCAGCATTCATTATACATTGACAGGAAATACGATTTTTTTTTTCTCATCTACATTTTCAGGCTGCCTTTTGAGAGGACCAATAAGACAGTATTTTTGTGCCTTCAGATAAAAGTATTCATTTCAAGATCTTGTGTTGGGTGTGGTAAGTAAGTTAGTAAATAGACCTTGAGAAGTTCAAAGCTAATTTCAGAAGGCAGGTTTGTTAGAGAAGCATTTTCTCATGGCTTCTGGAGGCTTGCCTTAGGACAGGCGAATGGTCTTTCATCCTAACTTTATCTAAATTAGAAAAAAAAACAAAAACAAACAAACAAAAAAAACCCCAACAACTTAGTGTCCTTTCTTTGCATACTTCTCAATGTTAAGTCTCCATGACAGTCTAAAAAGGGGCAATAGAGACTGTCACAGCAAGTGAGGTACAGAAAACACACCAAACAGGGTGCTCAAAGCTTTTGAAGAGGTACCTGGGAGGTGGCACATATTGGTGAGCATATAAGAGTGAGGGCAAGGAGGGTGTAATAATATTTCATGCCGTGCTTGTGCAGTGAGTGTGGAGTAGAGTAACTCTTCCAAAACAACACCCCTCACGTAGACAGCTGCTATGTATTTCCCTATTTTGGCTGAAGTAGAAGCATGCTGTTTGTCTATTCCCAAGGAGCTTTGTTATGCTTTTAGGTTCTGTGCTTTCCAGGATTTTTCTTGTGGCTGCAGGTTACTTTCTGGAAGTCATTAGATTTCTGTGTCCTGGAAATAAGTTTGTAAATGCTCGTGAGTTATGACTTCTTTGATTTTTGCAAGCCAATGCCATTTTTCACGTTGATGGCAGGCAGCCTGGTTGAAGCCTGCAACTGCAGATGGACCTAACCTATATGGATCTTTTGATGTACTGTGTGAACTTCCCAGTTCTGATACCATCTTATCAGATGACATCAGTAACGCTGATTTTGGCCTTTGGGCCCCTCAATATATACTGAAGCGGTCAAGTCTTTTGTGAGTGGTAAATCATATAAAATACCATAAGTGTCAGCGTGTCCTAGAAGTAGCAGCTCACTTAGAGTACATATTTTTGTGGATTTAAATGAATATATTTAGTTTCCTCCTAGTGTGCAAGATCTCATTAAAATGTTTGGAATCGGGTTAGCTATCTCACAGTAGTAGTTCATTTTGCAGCCTTAGGTCTTCTGAGTTCCTATACGCTGCACGCTGACCGACAGGAGTGGGACCCGCACCTTCCATCTGCCACTGGCCCAAGGGAAACACGTCAGTCGTTCCAGCTTCCAGGAATGCTGCACTGTCCTGCAAAGAGTGCTGGGCAGCACGGAGGGGTGAGCTCGTGGCCAAGCTTGCAGGGTCCCGCTGCAGCTCTACGTCTAATCGCCCGCGCGGTGTGTTAGCATATGAACACTGGAGCTGAGCGCTGGCTTTCTAAACATGTTAATGCTTTATTTTGTTTAATGTGTTCTTTAGCACTCTGTGGTTATGTGCTGTTATATATTGTATACATTGCGTGGAACTTTGTGTTTTTTTTAGCCAGAAGCAGTTATGGCAAGAAAGTAGAACCAAGTGTTGCTTGGTGAACTCTTGAACCTCTGTTCAGGCAGAATGTGTTAAATTGTTAGCGGGAGAGAGGGGAAACGTGATGAGTACCAGCAAGCTGAGAGGTTTACGTTGTTCAGCATTGGAGATAACCCCCTTCTTGAAGTCTTGTGAGCCAAATAGCAGTCTTGGGCTAACTGCAAATACTCCTAGTCAGTTGTTCAAAAAGCTGCAAGAAGGAAGACATTTAAAACTAGCCAATTAGAAAAGTGTGCTAGGATTTTCCTGACTGACATGCTAATCTACAGAAACAATGCAGTTATAATTGTGAAAGATGAGAAAGAAGAACCAGGAATCTTTGGATATCTTCAGAGGACATCGAGTACTTTTAAAACCCTCAGATAAAAATGATATTTTCTTGCAATATTTTTTTTTCATTATCTGTTCCGTATTAATGCCCTGTAGTCTGTGAAGGCATTCTAATTTACTGAAACTTCAAATTTTCTCCAGTGTAAATCACTTTAGCAATTTTAACTACATCTAGTGTCTTTGTGAAGTATTTGTTGAATATTTATTTTGTTTGGATTTGCACTTCTATACCTCCATGATAAAATACATTACATATAAACTGCACTGGGAAAGGTAGGGAAATCAATAAACATTACTACTAGGGTATCAGGTTTGCTAGAATTTCAAACAAATTGCTTGAAACCTAAGGGTGAACACCCTGACTGATCTGGCTTTGGACTGTCACCAATAGTGCATTTAAAAGGAAGTAATAAATAAGACATATTATTACCAGTCATGTTTTCCTGTAAATTAAAATCAGAAGTTTCCAGTTTTCTACAGAAATAAAATCAAATAACTGTGTTAATGGATCTACTTTCCATTTTCTTTGCAGGAGAAATTTGCTGCCTGTGGTCACAGGTCCTGACCAGGCTACTAAGGTATAAAGATTGATAAGCCTTATAATGCCATTCTCTGCAAAGGAAAATTAGGTTCCTTCCCCTGTCAGAAGCAGCTAGTCTCACTGTGGACCAGGCAGAACCAGGAGATTCATCCTATTTCAGCAAAAATGTTTCTCTCTCACGTACACACACAGCTTGACTTCGTGAAGGGTACAGATTAAACAGTTGGGGTTATTTGAAAAAGTGTCTGAAGTCCTCCTCCTAGCCAGAAAGAATTGCACTATAAAGATTTATAATTTGAAAGGGAGGAGTTTCCTCTTTTTGGTGTTGCACAAAAAGAGTTGGTTTCTTTTAATAACTGAAATGATTTCTACCTCTGTCAGAGTCTGCAAGAACCTCTTACAAAGTTCACAGAGTAGTTACAGTTCGCCATGTGAACTAGTAGAATACAAACTTATTTCTTTGAGCAGCTGCTAGTGATCTTTGTCTAATTCGCATCCAATTTAGAGACTATAATTTTGTAGTCAAATCTGAAGCTCTCAAGAAGATATGAACCTTAGGGACAGGAAGATGATATATGTAAGAGTTATTTGGACTGTCTTTAAACTGGAATCTGGGCCACAGTCCTGAGGAAAATGTTGTCATAGAAATTTCTGCATAGCTTCCAGAGTCTTTTCTGTACCTTCTCATTTTGCTCTGTCTGCCCTGTTCCTTTCACTGTGTGTATATATATTTATATTTTTTCACTTCAATGATTTTACCTTTTCTGATCTTCCTTCTTTGCCTTTTCTAAAGTGAAAAAGTTTCCTATGAGAAAAAAAAGGGAAGAAACAAAGAAAAAGGTTCTAGTTACTGCAATTTTAGGATTTTCTAGAATAGCTGCTATATTAAAGCAGAGTTTAAGCATTCTGTGAGAAGTATGGGCTTACTCAGTTAGCTTGTAAACTTGATACCCTTTTCTTACTACCAGCGTAGGTAATTTCTAAGTGATAATTTTATTTTCTTTGCCCCAGTTATTTACACCTTGAAGGAAGATGTCCTGTCCCCAGGGAGAGCATTATTTCATCAGGATTACACAAATTCATCTGCTTTTATTAAATATATATCATTTTAGTGTTTGTTTTGTCTAGGAGCCATTTCTGCTTCATGAACATTACCTCCACAAGGTAATTGTGCCCATGATATCACCACAAGGGTGGGGTCACCAAATTTCTAAAGTCTTGCAGCAAATAAGTGCAAGCAAGCCAATATAAAAAAAAAAAAATACCAATGAATGAAATTAGGAAGATGAATGGAGGAAATCAGAACACTAGATCTCTGATCCACTTGAAAATAAATTGTGTCAATAAAATGGAAATAATGTTCAGTCAGAGTTTATCTATTTATAACTGTTGATTTTCTTGATTAACAGTAGTGAAGGAGACAAACATCCAGTTGTGTCCACAATTATCTTGCGCTACATGTGACCAGTGATCAACAGAATATGGCTATTTGTTGACATGCTGTGAACAGACAGAACTTCAAAGACTTTCATTTTGATGTATTTATTTCATATATTTAATTATAGCCTAGGCTTCCCTGAGTTAGTCTGTGTCTGAAATTGGTTGCCTAACAGTATTTGTGGCAGGGAAAATTAGTATGTTTTCATTATCCACGCCTTAAACAAGTTTGAAATTTATTTTAACCTCCTTTTCTATGTCAAACATAAGAAATTCTCAGAGTAATAAGGAAATTTTATTAAAAAATTATTTTATCTTATTGCTTAATAGAAGCTCTCTGCAGTTTAAAAATATATTTCAGAAGTAAGTAGTGCATAAGAATGGATAATATACCACATGGATAAAAGCAGAAATTATAGAAACTGCTGATGTTCAGAAAATGAAAGGGCTGGTAATAGCAATTAATGATTGTGAAGTCTGCTACTCTGTTCTGTGAGATGTTAAAACTGCGCCTGAAAAGGAGAGAAGATTAAAATACATATTGATTGACTGATGGGCAAAAGGTAAGATTTAAAAGCAAAGAATTGACTAATATGCTTTGTATTAATTAAACTCTTCTCATCATTGTGAATAAACAAGGGCTGATAACCGATATCTGTAAACTCCTGAATTGATCCCAGACCGAACGTACTTCAAAAGTCCGGTGCTGTATAAACCAGAAATCACCTTCAGAAGGTTCTTTCCCTGCAGCTCAGGAACTGCGAGGTGCAATGTTTTCTGCTTCACCATTTGCTGTCTGAGCTTTCCTACTGATTTAATAGAGAACATGTGGTAGGTAGATAGAAAAGATAAGCCCTAAAGGGTACTAGTTGTCCAGAAAAAAATCACTCCCTAGTGAACGTGTCTTCCGTGGCGATGGACAAAGAAGGAATAGCCAGTGTGTCAATTTAACCAGCTACTGGGAAATATATGTGAAATATTATAATATAAAATACGGAGGAAAACCCTGCAAGCATGGAGGCAGCATGGTCCTTGTGAGAACGGAGGGTGAGGGTGCCCTTTGACAGCAGGGATGATGACCGGGAGAGAGACAAAAGGGAGATACTTCCTATGTATGTTTCATTCCTCTGTCGAATGAAGTCAGCTTTGGACTTTGATTTCACCCAGGCCTGCATTACACCCAAGACTATTAGGAGAATAAAATGAATTGATTGCTTTCCTACCAGGATGCTCAGTGCTTTCAGGAATTACTGAGCCAATGTTTGTCTATGCATGTTTCTCCTTCCCTTCGGTGAGTAGATTCTGTAGATTTTTTTTTGTTAGTAGAAATAACGACAAAGCTTTGCAATTTTTTCTCTTCTCTGAGGCTTTGGAACACAGGCTTTGGCCTTTTTACACAGTGAGGAATGCTGCAAGATCATTTAAAGGCTGTTGTACTATGGGCCAGAGAAATCTAAAGGATCTGCCTATGCTCAGCCATGTCCTATAATAAATATACTCCAAGTATTTCGCCTCTTCATCTTCACTTTTAATTATTTAGGTTTTATTGCCCTTACCTGTAGTTCTCTCACACTCTTCTTCAAACTATTCTTTTTTTTAATTAGAAGAAAGAAACCCAATTTAGAAGAGCTATAGGAAGGTGACTGAGGGGGTAGCAGTATGACTAGGTAGTGTTTGCAGTTGCAAAAATGGAGCACAATGCCGGAGAAGGTGGCTGTGATCCATGTTTTCCCATTCTCCCTCTACTTCTTCCCTATACTCACTGACATTAAAGACTATCCTGTTTTGTGTTGCACCACAAAAAATTATCTGTGAAAAAAATAGCAAGAAAAGGCAGGTAGAGAAAATGGGTCCCTCCTTGCTGTCAGCTGAGTGCACCGAAGGAATTGCTCTGTGTTTCAGCAGAGGCCCTATGTAAAATATTTAATTGACGCTCATCCCACGTCAGTAGAGTTGACTCAGCCTCGCGTATTGACTAGTTTGGCAGCTGTTTCTGAAGTCAAACAAAAATAAACCGTTCCAAAATGTTTTCGAAAATGCGTTTGGGACTTGAGCGCCAGCCGAACGCTCTCCTCTGCCCCGGCCCAGCCTGGCGGAAGGGCCACCTCGCTCCCACCGGCGCCTGCAGACCTGGGCACACGGCAGCATTTGTGGTAGCCAACCATCCACTCGGTTTTCCGCCCGAGCTTTGACACATTTTGCAGTTTCCAGTGGACTCGGCGTGTTTTGCAGGTGCCGAGGCCTTGTCCCTCGAGGGTGTCGCGCGTCTCCGCGGCGGAGCCAGGCCCATGCAGGCCCACGCGGGCCCACGCGGGGCCACGGGCAGCGCGGCGGGCGGCTGGCCCGCTCTTGCATTCCCCGCACACAGCCAGGGAGCAGTGCCATGTCACCTGCAATCTTCCTCACTCGCTCCCCTTCGTTCGTACCCAAAGCCTTATTAGAGTTCTCAATTGATTTCTGCTGCTGCGTCACCCAGTCAATTGCAACACTGCACAGTGCAAGGCTCAAGGAAAAAAACGCCGCCCTGGTTACTCCCCGGGCTGTCTATAAGCCACTCAGGATCCCCTGCTGCTTGTTTTCACATAACATTCACCTCTGCTTTAAAGGCTTCTGGCAAAGCCAGTGATCTCGATAGAAAAGTTGCAGAGGTAGCATCACTGCGGACAGCTCTCAGTTTCTCCCATCCCAGCTCCTTGGAAAAGAGAAAAAGCTGATTACAAGACTGATTTAACTACTTAGCGCCGCTCTGTATTGTGAATCCGACATACCAGACACATCCCTGACGTGCATCTCCAAAGGCATCAATTCTCAAGTTAGCACCCCTACTTCATCAGGCAATTGAACAGGTTTGCCGTGTTTTCGCTATCGAGCAACCTGAATTTCCTCCTGCTTTTCATCTAGAGACCCTGCGACTCCGTGGGAGGCGGGGAGGTTTGAATTTCTCGATCGTTTGCGCGCGGAAGCGCGGGGCAGGGAGGTTAAGTGACTGGCCCTAACTGCTAATCAAGAGCAAATTTTAAAAAGAGCTGTGGGATCCGGGCTCTCTGCCCCTTTTCAAGATACCAAACTGCACTTGCTTTTTTTTTCTGTGTTGTTATTTCACATGCTTTCCACTCATAAATCAAAATGCACCAAATCCGGTGCTAATCTATGGCTGAGGCTTTCAAAGGGGTCTAAAGAAATTCAGCGTTTTCTTCCTAGTTAGTTTCAGTCAAAGCTGAATTGTGACTGCCGTAGAGATGGAATATTTCAACCTCGGAGCTAAATGAAAGGCAAGACCTAGTCCTGGCAAATCTGCTCATGAAAGCAGTCCCTTTTTCTCCAGTGGAGCCCTGTGCAGGAAGCCATATTCCTAGCAAAACCTCGTTAGAATTTGTAAGTAGTCTGAAAGCCCCATTCTTTGTTTGAAGGCACTTGTATAACGGAGGAGCGAGGATCATTCCTGCTGTGTCTTTTCCACTGCATCAGTTCAGTGAGTTCCTTGTGAAGGCCATCGGGAGGCATGGGGGGGAAAACACATGTGCAATCTGACTTTTATGATAAACTGCCTGAAAACGATGACTGGATAAATATTTTTGAAAGCGAACAAAGTGCATTTACTTGCCCTTTAAATCCACTTACAAAATTGGCACCGATTCTCCTTTTTTGTTTGGTTTCTTCGTTCTGTCACGTTAAGAAGTGCCCTGTGCTGCTAGTATCTGTCAAGCTTCCCCCTCGTTCTGGAAACATGCTGCAGCTTGTCCCACTGGAGATGTTTAGGCATATTGTATCCAAATCTTACTTTTGCTGAAGATATATAGCTACAGCTCATCGGGCTAATGCAATGAATAATTAGAAGCAATTACAAGGAAATCTAGTGAATTACTACAACCAGACAGGAGTTTAAAAAAAAGAAGGCGGGGGGGAGGAGGAAAGCAGTCGGTGTTCACAGTTAATTATTTATTTACTGGGCACGGCGCAGTTCAAACGCAGAGACCCGCAGGACCGTACCCCGGTGCCTGGGGGAAGGATGAAGGGAGCGGGAGAGCACGGATGGGATGCGGCGCGGGGAGCTCCGCTCCCGGGGGGATTCCTTGCCGGGAGATGGGGCTTGGAGGTCTGGCTCTGGGCGCATGGAAAGGGCTATTTTGCCTCTTGCTCCAGCACCTTTCCGTTGTGCAGTGCGCGGAAGACGCTGTCTCCCGCCTGGTGCTCCCAGCTCGCGCGTGGCGCTGGCCCCGCGGCGCCCGGCACGATGCTGCTCTGCTCACACGGACCCCGGGCCCTCCCTGCCTCTTGGCGCTGTCCACGCTTCACCCGTGGGGCTCTGCGGAAGTGCCTGGTTTAATCCTGGTGCTTGGGCAAGGGAAGGAGAGCAACAAGTGCTGCTAAACTTCCCCAAGGCAGGCAGCAACTGAAAGCGGTTTGGAAATAATGCTAGCAGGGGAAAAAATTATATCTAAATGCATGAAGTCTGATTTGCTCCCTTGCTGCAATTTCCTCGGTTTCTTCCCTTGTGGGATTGCTCCGGGCGGGAGCAGCACCTGCAGCAGCGTGCGGCAGCGTCCGACCCTCCGGGTAAGGGGAAGTCAAAACGAACCAAAATGTTTGCAGGAAAAATGGCCTCCTGCAGCAGCAGTTGCTCTGCCCCTGCCCAGGGGAGCTGGATGCACCGTTTCCCAGAGGCAGCCGGGGCTGCTCTCGCCTCGTCAGAAAGAGAGATCATCTTGCAGTCACAGGGATGTTTGGAGCGCTGTCAATCCCGGACTCGGAGAAGCAGATCCCCAAAATGCTGTTTTCTGACTCACCTTTCAGAGCAGAAGCATGCCGAGTGTTTCTCAGTGCTGTGGTACCGACTGCACGTGAACGTTGGTAATTTAATGTCTGGACTCCAGCACGTCGTAGGCAGGATGATGCTATCTGCATTAGTAAACAACCCTGAAGTGTCTCACAGATGATGCTGGCACATTTTTATTATGTTTTGTTATGTTTTGTCTTTGTTGCTGGAGTATTTCAAAACCCGAGGTAAGTTGATTAGCAGCAGCAAAAACAAAACAAAACAAAAATTTGAATTGCAAATATGGCATTGCAGGGAACTTTCCTAAAAAACCTTTCGAATATAAGTCCCTGCGTGTTAAACGCCGTGAGGCACCTATAGCCCGGACACGGGCCGAAGTGTGGCGAGCAGGAGAGCAAACCCCACGTGGCCGTCCGCGCGGAGCGGCGCGAGCGGGCAGGACGCGTGCCGAGCCGTGCCGGGTCGCAGGGCGCCGCGGCTCCGCACGCGTCCGCCCGGCGCATCGCGAGGCTGCAATTACACACAATAAGCGCAAATGTTTAATTAATCAGGTCTCGTGTCCTTATTATCCCCTCCCTGGGTTTCGCTAATAATGACCCAGAGGAAAATTCCTCTCCTGTCTGTGAATTATATTTTATTTACAAGGGTTTCGTTTCTTAGATGATGTTTTTTTTTCACCGCTCATTTCTAGCAGGAAGAAAATAAAACCCCGATGTCCTTGAAAACTATAACTTGCGACTGGCCCTAAAACTCCGAATCAGGGAGGGCTTTGTGCTGCCTCTCATGACTCCTTCCTCAGAATAAATCAGAATAACTTAGCACCTAATACCTCTCCGGCCTCACATTTCACATGGCACTCAAATATTTGGCTCTAATCCTGTAAGCAAAGCTGAAAGGAAGAGAAAAGATGGCTTGGATGGAAAGCTTTTCTGGATGAGCAGCCGATCTGCAGCCCATTTAAAGGGTTAAATGTGCCGCAAGGTCCAGGGAGCAAGGGGAGAGCTCAGCCGCCTACCCGCTACCCCCTGCAATTTGCTCATCCCTGGGAAGAAAGTGTTAAAAAGGATATTGTTTGCATTAAGGGGCTGAATTTTCCACTGGGTAATCATCAGTGAAACCCAGTGAAGGGCAAATGAGGATGGCAGGCCTGATTAATTAAACATGTGCTACAGTGCTAAGAGCAAGACTTATGCTATTGGTTTTACAGGAGCCATTGATATTAATACTGCTGGTGGAAATTTTCAGCTGCTGTTTACTATGCCCATCTTTCACCGCGGCACTTGTGCAGAGCATACGAGCGAGGGGCAAGGGGTGCAGAGCATCCCTGCGAGAGCGGAGTCCCTCCAACTGCAGCCCATCTCCAGGAGGATGTTCCTGCCGTGAGTGCAAGGCCCCTCTCTGAACGCTTTTTAACTTGATTATAAAATTTTACTTGGGGCTTATAAAGATCTCAATCCAAGATATGTCTCTTTGCTTGTGTATACATAAGTATGCTCCCATTTATGCAGAGCATTATATGGACCTCTTTTATAAAAAAGAAAAAGTCGAAGGAAAAATGGTAGTGTATGCATTCGTAAGTCACAGTAATGCAGTCACAGACTTGCCTGCCAGCAATGTGTGAAGCTACACATATGGGGGTGCATATGACATGCTGTCCATACGACACAGGCTGTTCCACCTGGCAGAGACAAGTGCCGTTACAAAACATGGGGCAGCACAAAATAAAATCTGGGGAGCAACAAGGGCTACTCCTGATGGACACCTCCCCTAAGAAAAAAGAAGCTTTTGTGAAGCTGCTAGGGACTTTCCTCGCCCCCAGGCCAACACGTGGCACATGCAGCACTATCTGTGTGCGGTGGAGCTGGAGCTGAGCATCCTTGTGCCGCGGACGCGTTTCGGAGGCGCGTGTATAGCGGCCCTGGCCTTGCTCGTCAACGTGCCACGGGAAGCAGCGCGATGATACGGAGCGTCGCGGTGCCCGTGCGACCCGGCTGGCTCGTCCTGCCCGTCGCACACGAGCCCCCTCGACTGCCTGCGTGGGGCGGCTGGCTCGGTGCCTGCTCAGCCGTTCCCTTCCTGGACGATAACTGGCCATGTGTTGGCCTTGTGCATTGCACTGCTGGGGAGCACCTCCTTGAAACCATTCTCCGTCCTCTGGGGAAGCTGGGGTTTTTTTAGTTTCCCAACAAGAAACTGAATACTCAAGCGCAGCCCAATACTGTATTTGCTGCAACGCTATTTTGAATAAAAGCTGCAGACCCTATAATAAATTTGCACGGCCTCAACTAGCATTGTGTGAATTCTAGCCTTCTTGGCCCACCTGAAGCTTTTATTTATTTGATTTAGCTGTGACAACAGCTTTTCTAATGATCAGGTGGCCTTTGCCTAATTTGTTTTACTTTTGCTTATCTGTGTACGGTAGTGGAATAGCCATAGTTTCTCAAGAATGGTATGGATATTCTGCGTGAAATGAAATATTTATGATGAATATAACAATGTCCTGCTGGACGGCAGAGGCCTCAGGAGCGGAGCAGGCTGCCACGGGATGGTACGGGAGAGGGAGAGGGGTGCGACGGGGAGCCTGGGCCCGGAGCTCATCACACCATCGGTCAGATGAAGACACGCGCACAGGAGCAGAGCAAGTCGTGGGAGTAACAAATAACAGGAATATAGTGTATGTAAAATATACCTTATCTAGTAAATGCAACACCGCGCCACAGAGCAATACGGAAAGCAAAGCTTAAAAGTGCTAGAAAATGTGTGAAAGAGTCCCAAGCGGACTCTAGGGTGAAGAATCCCAAAGGATCATGCTCTTTTATCCCAGAAGAAAAGAAATATCACGGTCATCATGACAGTCCCTGCTGCAAGTGGTGCAAGGCGAGAGCCCCGCTATCCCTGGGTGCTCCCGCTGCAGAGGGTGACACGACACCGGAGAAGAGGGAAGCTGCAAGGAGGGTTTGTGCAAGTGTTATTAAACCGTGTCATTAATGAGATTTATATTGCCTTATTTAGACAATTTGGACTCTTAGTGTTGTTCTAACCAGGGTGCTCCAAGGAACTATTTGTTGTAGCTTAGTTACACTGTAGGATTTTAATTAAACTAACGAGAAACTCTTGGCTCCCCATAAGGTGCGTTGCCCTTTTTGCCCCACAGCAAGTTTTTGAGGACAACATCAAAGCACTGCTGCAGATGAGAAATTGCTGTTTGTTTGTTTTGCTAAGTTTTCCCTTCTCATGGGGCATGATGCAGGAGGGGTATTACAGCACAGATAGTGCCTGCCTTGAAATGGTAACTCATTTTTTTTTTCTATAGCAACGTCTTTCCTATATTTATCTTTGTAAGACAGATAGAGAGTGACAGCTTTGATGGAAAATTCATTATAATATATATTTTAAAATACCGAACAAGCCAAGCCAGTAACCTCAGAGAAGAGTCTCCCTTGATCTAAGCCCAGAAAGTCTTAAGGCTTATGGAGACCATGGCAAAACCTGGATCTTCGGGCAAGCTCATTGGCTCTAGGGCACCTCTCTGATGTGAGTTTTCTGAAGTACCAGGAGGGGGTTTCCTCCCCTTTAGACCTTTCCCTGTCCAGCTGGGGCTGCCAGGACACTATCCCAGCATTGTCATTTTCATTTATGAAGCACAAAGGAGGCTTTGGAGGAGTGGTGGCCTTGTGTTTTACCTGCACTGGGGCTGTGTTTCTCTGCTTTCATGGTATGTTGTGCCTACTTGGTGCGTCAGCGACACCCTCAGCTGAAAGCGTGGCTGTTGTGTCCAGGTGATGGGGTGACTGTGCGCGGTGGTACTTCTGGCTGCAGTGGTAGGGCTTGTCATGGAGACCATGTCTGCGGGGATGTCCTTGCAGCGAGGCCACCACCGGCCAACGGGGGACATCCAGGGACAGCGAGAGCCATCGGGAGTGACCGAGGACATTGCTGCTCTCCATACATCCCATTTGAAGGTGCTCTCCAACCATGGCACAAGTCCAGGCAACCCTCCTGAGAAATGGGGACTATGTAATGCTCGTTAGGTGAAACTTTTAATGAGAAAAAGACTTTTCAGTTATATATGGCAAAATAGTCCAGGCTAAAAAAGTTACAAATTCAGCTGGGTGTGTTAACTGCAATACAGATGTGCTGTTCATCCTGTGGGGAAACAAGTTTTTATCGTGCTCAGCTTGGTGTGACAGCACGAGGGAGCAATTTAACCTATTTGTGTCTTTTTTTTTTCTTTAATTGTACATACAAGTCATATGATTCTGCAACTGCAATTAACCCTTTGAAAAATCTTCATGTGTTTTCAAAAGAACCATCTTTGAAAAGAGCCTTGACATGTGTATGGATATGGAAGATAAGTAACAGTTAAAGCTGACATGCCTGTTGTTTTGGTACTAAAAACAGTGAACCAGCCTGAAGAAAAAGAAATTACCTTTATTCTTTGTTCCACGTTTGCATTGGACTCTGATCAAGTGCTTTCATTTCCTTTGAAGTTTGCTGGGGCTCTGTGCCTCCTAGTTCTTGCTGTTCAGAAGTCCAGAGGTTCCAGAGATTTCTTGTGTAGATGTAAATTGAAGTATGCAGATGTAAGTTGTACATACCTCTTCTCATCTACTCACCCACTTTCCAGAGTAAATCAGGTCTGGAATTTTAGCATCCTTCTACAGCACCCAGCAGTATTCGTCTTCAAGATTCCCTAGGCATTAGATTGACAGTTTTCACATCAGATGTCCAGATTAGGTGTTTATACTAGGAACCCAAATTTAAGCTCACCTTGTAGCCAGCAGTGGGTGACTCTCCTCAAAATCAGTCCCCAGCCTCACTCACAGCAGGTTTCCAGAGATGCTTGCTTGCTTTCCCTAAATCAGAGTTCACACTCCTGTATTGGTACCTGAATCAGGTCATACGCATTTTCTGAACTCTTGGCATCTCCCTTGGGCATGGCACTTCATTTACCAATCAATCATCACACTCATTTTGTTCTGAAAAATAATTGAGTTGCAAGCTAAAACAGATTTTTGTTTTGTTTTCTGAACAGCTAATGTGTAGTACATGTAGTTGCAACTTAGCAAAAATAAACAGGTTATAGAATCACAGAATCACAGAGTGGTTGAGGTTGGAAGGGACCTGTAGATATCATCTAGTCCAACCCCCTGCTCCAGCAGGGACACCCAGAGCACGTGGCACAGGGTGGCATCCAGGCGAGTATGGAAGATCTCTAGAGAAGGAGACTCCACAGCCTCTCTGGGCAGCCCCTTCCAGGGCTCTGGCATCTGTCTTACAGTAAAGAAATTCTTCCTCATATGCAGATTATATTTCTGTGTTTCAGCTTGCACCCGTTACCCCTTGTCCTGTCGCCAAACACCGCAGAGAAGAGTTTGGCCTCATCCTCCCTACATTCACCCCTCAGGTACTTGTACATGTTGAGCAGATCTCCTCTGAGTCTTCTCTTCTCCAGACTAAACAGGCCCAGCTCGCTTAGTCTTTCCTCATACGATACATGCTCCAGTCCTTTAATCATCTTCATGGCTGTGCACTGGACCCTCTCTAAAAGCTCCATGTCCTTCTTGTCCTGGGGAGCCCAGACCTGCACCCAATACTCCAGGTGCGGCCTCACCAGAGCTGAGCAGAGGGGCAGATCCCCTCCCTCCACCTGCTGGCAACGCTCCTCCTCCTGCAGGCCAGGATCCCATTGGCTTTCTTGGCTACGAGGGCACATTGGTGCCTCGTGATTAACTTGGTGTCAACCAGGACTCCCAAATCCCTCTTCACGGAGCTGCTCCCCAGAAAGTCAGTCCCCAGCGTGTACTGGTGCCTGGGGTTATTCCTCCTCAGGTGCAGGCCCCTGCACTTGTCCTTGTTGAACCTCATGAGGTTCCTCTCTGCCCAACTCTCCAACCTGTCCAGGTCTCTCTGAATGGTAACGCAGCCCTCGGGAGTTCCGGCCACTCCTCCCAGTTTGGTGTCATCTGCAAATTGCTGAGGGTGCACTCTGTGCCCTCATCCAAGTCACTGATGAACAAGTTGAACAGCACCAGGCCCAGTACTGACCCCTGTGGGACCCCACTGGCCACAGGTCTCCAACTAGACTCATGCCCATTTATCACAACCCTCTGGGCTCTCCCATCCAGCCAGTCCTCAATTCACTTCTCAGTCCACTCATTCAGTCTACACTTCCTGAGCGTAGTTATTTCAGATCAATAATGCTAGAAGTAGAATTTCGGGAGATATTGCAGTATCTCATTTTTCTGTTGAAAAATATTCCTTTAAGATATTTTTAATAAATTCTTTTTTCTTTTCTAATTGTGTTTTATTTCATGTTGTTGGCTTTCCTTCATGTTTAAAGCCCTGTATTTACACTGCCCTTCTGCATATGCCAGGCTAGTGCAGCTACCAGCTGCTCTGCTCCCTGCTCTAGCAGGGGAAAATGCACTCAAGAGTGATCCATAATTTTCTATAGACAGGTGCCTTATGTGTGACTCCCGTCCAAGTGCCATTTGCAGCCAAGCTCACACTGCCTGTTCTTCAAATTTCTAAAAATTGTAGGCAGCAATTAGCAATTTTTTTACTTAAAATTTGCTACATTTTAAGTTTACATATAACTCCATTGAGTTCTGTGTTAGACTTCACCTTGATAGACAAGAAGAAATTGATCTCAGAAATGAAAATCAGTAGTTTTTCAGATGCGAATGGTCTTCCCTTGATTACAATTGTTATGTTCAAACGAAATACAGTCCAAACCACCGATACACGTACAAAAGGATGTTGAAGGGCCATTTCACAAACTTAAAACAATTATGAGTTGAATCATCTGGGAAAAAGTATTCAAAAGGAAAAATGTAAGTGATAATTGGGATCTGTTATAAAGCATTTCACTAGCTGCCCTACAAACTTGCAGTCAAAAGGCTGTTAGACTTTTGACATTATTTTTGTTTATTTTATGGGCTTGGTATAGAAGTGAAAGTAAACATATATTGCTTTTCCCAGCAATATTACTACTTAGAGATAAAGGGAAAACAACAGAAGTGATCATGAGTTAAAAGGCAGAAAAAAATAGGAAATTGGCAAGGGAAGCAAAAGTTCATGAGGTGAAGTCTATGGATAAAATCTACAGAGAAACAAAAGAAATCAGCAATGACCCATTACTAGTTGATACACTTGCTATTTATAGTGCAGAGAGACATGACAGTTCAGCAAATATTTTTGTTCCAGATTAAAAGAAAAATGTATTTTTATCATGTAGTGCATGATACTTATCATATGTAGTGGTAGCTAAAGATGATAAAGAACAACACTGAAAATCAAATGTTTTAATCAGATAACTTATATCAGAGAATTTTAAACAAAACAAATGAGAAATTAATTCTCTGAAGTGTTAACACAGATTTTTTTCCCCAATACATAATACAGTAATCATTCCAATAGACTTGAGTAAAGCAAACACAGGGCCACAATATAAAGGGACTACTAAACCTGCAGTTTTGGGAAACATACTATGCAAATTTATGGAAAATCAGAATAGGCTGGCTTTTAAAACATGATAGTTCTATTAATAACAATCAGCATGGGCCAGGAAAATAAGCTTGGGGAAATAACTGATGACATCATTACAAAATGTTGGTTTCTGTTGTGGAAAAGCTGGTAGCCCATAGAGGCAGGCAGCACCGTGCAGGGTCCAAGGCTGACCGCCCCATGAGACACTGCAGCCCCAGCCCAACCCAGACAGAGAGCAATGGAAAATAAGGTTGCTCAGGAAAAGTGACAGTCACCGAAACAGCAGGACTTGTTCTGAGTTGTGACTGGGCAGTCACTTCAGCCCAGATTGCAGGTTTTATTTTTCCCCAAAGGTGCTCTGTGGTTCAAGAGCACACAGCAGAGCACACCTCTTCAAGGTGGAAGAGGGGATTTTTTTTTGAAGGAAGTTCTGCCTATTTTTTTAGGACAAGTGTCTTCTGACATTAAAACCTATCGATCTATTCACAGGGGCTAAAGTCAATATTTAGGCATATCAATAACAAGACTGACTTTTCAAAATTCTTCATTTGATTTCATTAACCTTAACTTCTGGTTGTTATTCTGCTCGTCATTGATTACTTCTAAATAAACAAAAATGAGGCTGAGTTTATGATTCTTACTACAGAAAAATCACCTGTAACATTAGAGTAAAGAAAGAAACTCTCTTTATGTTTTTGTTTGTAATGCTTATTTCATTTCTTATTTTTTACCACAAGAAAATGATATTGATAAAGAATCTATATTTCTTCTGGTGAGTTAACAGTAAGTCTAGCTGCATCTGTCTTGATGTGTTAAGTATTTTTTACTTTTCCAATGGAAGCAATGGAGTAACATGAATTGAAAAAAAAAATTCATTTACTGCTGTGTTGAATTGACTTGCATATTTGTTTTCATTTTGAGATGCAGTGTCTTTAAACCATCAGACACGTGGTGTTGTCTAAGAACTCTTTCCTACTGTCTCTCCTTGAAGGTTTCTGTCAACTTGAAGCTTAAAAATTGTTCATTTCATGAAAAGAGTCAGGGAAACTTTCTGGTCCAGCTAAAATGTTTCTAAATTTCTTCTCTATCTTCACTTCTTCCATTGGGCTCATGCTTCAGAAACATTGCTATTCAGAAGGTAAGGCTGAAACACTAATTCAAAATAATATCAGTATGTTTTAAAGAAATTCATCAAATAAGGAGGAGAGACTGGTACATTCCTAGTTTGGATACCACAAGTGAAATGTGCCTCCAGGATGATGGTAAATGACCTCAGCTGTTGCTAAAAATAATATTCATCCTGCTGCAGATGGGGCATGGACAGCAGAGACCTGCAGTGGTCCCTGCGGCAAGTGACTGGGCCATGCCCGTGAGTGAGGGCACTGCCACATCCGTGCCTGGGGATGACAGACCCACTGCTCACAGAGAGGGCTTCTGGCTGAGTTACATTTTCTGCATATTTTTGCTAAATGGCCCAGGTAGCAGACTAGTTTCACAGCAACAGGCAACCTGCTTCAGTCATCTGGGCTGATGCGAGGGTAGCAGTGATTTTAATTTAAGACTGCAAAGTATGTCTTCATTTAAAACGTAACCCACACATAAAGGAAACTTCAAGTCATGTGTTAAATGCACTTTTAATATTGCACTCTCAGATGTATGGTGACAGGCTTACACTGGTTTCTGTCACATGAAGGTTTAGCCTCCATGCATTCTCCTTTCCCAGTATATTTTTTACCCCCAGTAATTCGTTTTCTTAGGAATTCTGTACTTCCTAAGGAGAGCACTCACTCTGCTTTTGTTTCTAGCTTCGTCATTTTGTTTAAATCTCTTATTCTAATCTGACACTTCCTTCGTAACTTGGCAAAATGACTGAAAGAAAAACAATGCCTTCCCATTTCCCAGTTTACAGCCTGTTAAAATGAGAGATTTTTCTGAACAATGAACAGTGGGTTGTTGTTTTTTAATTTTCTGCTAGTATACTTATGAGTTCCTTTCTAAGGCATGACAAAACTGACTGGAGAAAAACCACAGGAAAATAAAAACTGGAATGAAATATGGAAAAAGAACGTGTACAGATAATTTGATTTTGTTCTGGATTTCCGAGTAAGCCGTGGGAGAAATTCTCTTTAAGTAATATATCCTGTAGCAGTCCATATATACAATCCCCTGATAACATACCTTAATGACTAATTGAAAAAAAAGTTGGGGACTTTCAATGAATTTATCAATCTTCTGTCCATCTCTACACTCTGGAAGTCTCCGTGGCAAATAGCACCATTTACATTAATAGAAAATTAGCCAGAATTTACCCAGCCTAATTGAAGTTTGCAGTCTACATTTTAGCAGCCAATAACAGATATGGAAAACTGGCGTGCATCTTAGATATGAGCTCTACCTATCAACCTCAAGAACTTACTTCTTTCTTTAAATTAACCCAAATCAGACATGGCATAAATTCCTAGTTAAGAAATGCCATTATGTTCCAGAGGACACTTAATCTGAGCACACTCATAAAGTTGGACATTTAAGCACTATATGAAGCACTATATGATAAATGTAATGAGTTGACTGCCAAAAAGGCAAAGTTTCCTTCCGCATTTGGCTTATCAGTGTTGAAGCTGGCATGATGCAGAAATTCAAAGATTTTGCTGTCAGGCATAGTCAGATATAAAAGGTTCGTGGATGACTATGTCATGAAGGTATAGTGTTTAGCTTAGGAAGAAAAAGCATAGGATTTCCCTTCCAGCCAGTCAAGGTAGCCATATTCATCTCAACAAACCTTTGGTTGATGTGAAAGAAACGTGCTAGAAATAAAGATGCAATAAGTAGTTTTTAAAGGGGTTACAGATACTTTTGCTGTCCAGAGCATCAAGGCTACCATGTATCGTGGGGCTTTTATTGGCTGAATGGAGATCTCGGGATAACTCCAAAGCACTTGAAAGAGGTTGAGCTCTGTCAAGATTAGATGTTCATTCAGGAAAATTTTGCAGCTTACATAACTGGAGGAACTTGTGGCTATTTCACTGGCAGGAACTGGCAGTGAAATAAATCAGGTTATAAAATATATTATACATATCTGATATATAAAATATGTATTAAAAAAAACAACAAAGTAACTTACCTGAAGAAAAACTTCTTTATTTGATTCTTAATGGCTTGAAGTTGACAACAAAAAAAATTTATTCACGTAACTGCTAAAGGCCAAGGTGATAGAGCTACAGAACATTCAAACCTTGGTGCCATTTGGCATTATTCAGAAAAGGCTATGAAAGGAAGCTTTCTATACACTTGAATGTAGGTTGAGTAATTTTGGGAAGAAGCAGGGAGGTAACGCTTTTTCAGAACTGGCATTTTGCCACAGTCCTCTCTTGAACTGGAGGATGTGTTAAGTGAGGTTTTCCACAGATTCAGTAAATAGGTAAAATGAAAACAAATTTGGCGCTGTTGTTTGCTAAAGGTAGGAAATGGGATACTTCAGGCAGTGAGCTGGATGTGCAGGTTCCACTGGTGCTGTGGCTCAAGCAGAATCAAATTTCCACTTTCAGAGAGATGGAAGGAAAGACTTCCATGCTGGGGAGGAACAGCTATATCTCCAAGTGATGTCAGTTGCAGTGAAGCCCACACTCCTACTTTTCGATACTAAGGCTGTCAGAAGCTTTTTATGGAAAACCAGTGAATGGCTATGTTAAAAAAAA
Organism: Tinamus guttatus; assembly: GCF_059628265.1. Classification (NCBI taxonomy): domain Eukaryota; kingdom Metazoa; phylum Chordata; class Aves; order Tinamiformes; family Tinamidae; genus Tinamus; species Tinamus guttatus. The sequence goes on from NW_028288984.1 coordinate 235,847, forward strand.
AGAATCCGGAATATAAATCAATAACTATAAACAAATAAAATAAGTAGCAGCAGAAACAACTGTGAGGAAAATTCAATTAAAAAAAAAAAAAGAGAAAGAATGAGCTGGTGACCTTTTACATGAAGTTCAGTATTCAGGTTTTTCACAGATGCCATCTAACTCATGCATATATGTTATGCCAAAAACATTTCAGAAGAATAAACAAATAAATACCACATGGAGACCAAACTGGTCCCCATGCCAGAACCAACCTTTGAACCAAGCTATGATTCTAAGTATGGAGGAAGAGGAAAGGAAAAAAAAAAGAGAGAGAGAGAGAGAGGAGAAAAGATCTTTTGTTTTCTTTATGGAAAGGAGACAGCTCATTGCTCCTGGCAGTCCCAGGGAGAGTTTGCTGTTCTGGGACACCTTGTCATCGTGGTGTTGTTGCTGGGCTCCTGCTCTTTGTCATACTCCATTGCAGACTGGGATTCAGCTTGACAGCAACAAAGGGTTTCTCCAAAATGGATGCAACTGGTTAGCATTGCATCCACCCACCCGCATGCGGAAAGTTCCAAAGTGTCAGCAGTCACTGATAATTTTCTGATAAATACCAACTCCTTGACTCCCACAAGAACTATGACAAAAATTGCAGTTTTAGCAATGACTCAGTTATTGAAACTATGCCTTTTTTAGTGACTATTTTATTCTTTCTCCCTCCTCAGTCTGGAAAAAACAGAAATATTCAAATATGTTTTCTTATATAAAATGAGAAAGAATTCAGATCTTTTCCACATCTGAGGATTCACATGCATTATGTTTAGGCAACTGCCTCCTTCTGACAAAAGAAATGGGTAGCTAAACATAACCCATCACTCTCAATTGGGATATGCCATCTGAAACTTTGTGTATGATAGAAAGACGGATGTGTCTTCTCCCTTGCCACAATAGGACTTTGATTAATCTGCCTAACACCACAGTTGAACCCCTGCTGCAAACCATTGCAACCACAAGAATTTCCAGTGACATTGATATTTATATGTTAGTATCAGTGCACTTTATGTGCGTGTCAGGTTCCATGTAAGATGACCCACTTGCTGGTCACATTGTGTATGTAATGGGAAACCTGACTTTGCACATACCGTGAAAAAGCAATGTGAATCTGTTCCCCAGGTTTGTGGTCAGGAATTGGGGAGAAGCTGGTTTCCCTATTTCTTTGCAGAGTGAACACTAATGGGCAATAAAAATTTACCTCTTGATCCAACAGAAGTCCTAGGTCAGGTGGTCGTGACCACCAAAGGAAGTGTGCAGATAACATGTATGTATGTATGCATACACATACACACACATTCATATAAATAGGTATGTAATATATATCTATCAGATATATATGAGCCTCTTTTGTATACATGCATACAAGTATGTATGCTTATTATATGTATATGCATGTTAGTAGAGTGATTTTGTTTTATATTTCTGCTGAGTATGAGTACGAGAGAGAAAAACTCTCCTACTGTGACTGATATATCTGTGTGTCCTAAAACCACTTGAGTAAAGACATAAGTATGTGGAGAAGAGGGAGTTGGATTGTGATAGAGAAGCAAAGAGGATGCCTGGGGACCTCCAGACAAACCAGTGATTTCGAGGGACATAGCTTCACAGCACGGATTAAATTTGAACCAGGAGAAGGAGCTGACTGAGGGAGGGGGAGGTGGTAGTTCTCATAAAATAGAATGAACTCATTTAAAGTGTTTGGGGATGTAAGAGGAGACTGACTCCAAAACAAACAATATTTTGTCTCCTCATTTGGCAATTATTAACTTCTAATGCTATTAACTTCTGCTAACTTTTAGGATGAACTAGGCATACATCCTCCTCTTTGGCTATGTTTATTTAAATAGGTCATGGAGAATAAAAGTTGCTGGTATATATTGTCATATTCTAATGGCCACCCATGAAGTTACATAGCCATGTCAATATCCATGTTACTTATCTAGTTGATATATATGAAGTCTCGCCCACTTACAACACTCACCTAATCCACTAACCAAACTGCAGTGGTGGTGGGCTGGAGGGGAGAGGAGGAGATTCTCAAAACTGGTCAAACTTTTAGCATTTTGAATTCAAAGGATACTTCTCTGCTGCTAGTTCATTGAAGCAGTTTGATAATTCTATACACAAATTATTACATGTGTGATATTCTGGAACTATTACTTAATTCTTACATATTCTGCAAATACAGTTCTTCTGCTTCCAAACATTTACGATTTTCATAAATATGTTCAAATGCATTGGGACTGGTATTCTGCTAGTGATGGGTTTCTGTCCACAAGGTGTTCCTACCACATTCCAGAATAGTTTGGAAGGGAATAGCTTGTAAAGGGTTAATAAATGATTACAACAGGTGAAATGGAGATGTGAACATTGGAGTAACTTGTGGTATAGAAGGCCACAAGCATGTTAGCACAAGGTATAATGGATGGTTTATAATAATGCTTAGCAACATATAGACTGTTTGGGTTTTATAATAATTGATTATTTATTATAATATCTATTATTCTTCATTATTACTAATCATTTATTAACTTTCCATTTGCTATTGATATGGATAAACTTGATATAAAACCATGTATAAAATGACAACCACTATAATGTGAACTATATGTATGAAAAGATTGAGTTTAAATGGTTAATTTCTTGTGCCTCCATCCTTTTATATACTACAGATTGGCCAGATTACTTTTGACTCCTTCAAATACTTGTGACCTGTAAAAACATATTGCAATCTGTCAAGCTAGCAAATGTAGATTTTCTCCAGTACTGGGCTGAAGAACCAAATTTTCTCCAGGAATTTTTCCAAAGTTCTGCACAGGGCCAAAAGAACATGTGAGTGAAAACCTGGTCTTGGTCCTTTTATTTTAGGTGCTAGAAGGGAAATCTCATCACTCTGAGCAAAAATTTGGGGGGATCAATTTGATTTGATTTTCCAAGAGAAGGTGCTAACAAGTAAGGCAGGAGCACAAGCAGGAGCTGGACCTGAGGTAATGGGAAGCTGCTCCACAGTCTTTTTTTATTTCATAAAAACGTTTGTTAAGAAGGACACCTAGTGGGTCATCTGGTTCAGCAGCCACGGCGTGGTTATTTGTGTTGGTAAACACATACCAGGGTGATGGGCAGGAGCTTTGGAGGGCAGAGGCTGCCCCGAGCCTGGCGCAGGTCAGTGGTGACTGTGCTGCTCGCCCAAGTCCTTCGTTGCTTCAGCAGAGCCCCTCGTGCTCTCCTTGAGATACCAGCCAAGCCTCGCCCGGGCTTCCCACAGCATCCTCGCAGCTTTACAAATGGCCTGTTTCAGTGGTTAGTATTGAACCTTCTTCTAACCCAAGGAAATTCCCAGAGACTAAATCAGCCGAACCAGCTATTTCCTGTAACAGCAGGAAAAGCTGCAATTGACAGGCAGAAATCTCACCACAACCACCACTATTTGAATTGTGAGACAGAGGGCCTGGCCTCAGAAACATATGCACGGGCTTTTATTTTCCTTTCCGCTCTGATTTCCAGTCACATATGAAGCCAACACTACCCTTTTGCTGCATTGAGAAAAAAAGACTAATGCTGCTTTAATTAACAGTGCCTCCAACATCCTGCTTGTCTATTTATAAAACAGATAGCTCAATCCTGTGATGCTCTTAAACCATCACTACTCTCTGTGACAAGAAAGCGGTAAATACTTTCAACATAGAGCTCTTTCATGGTAGTGGACATAGCTCTCTGCAAAGCTTGGCCCACCAAGTAGTCTGTGTGTCCTTCAGCACTTCTCATGACTGTAGCCTGAACTCTGCAAAGTTGTGTCCAAGTGCAAGGGAGAGCATGTCCCACAGACTCAGAGAATAAACAAGTAACTGGATCAAAAATCTGTATCAAAAAGAGGTGGCTACCTGAAAGAAGCAAGTCTGACATTTTCGTATATAAATGAAACCCCACCACTTCCATCCTCTCTGCTGTCCCACCACATCTCATCTACTCCTGCATTGTGTCATTGCCCTCACAAGAAGAATCAGCAACTGGGAGAATTTCCTTTGCTGCTACCTGATACACCATTATTCACCTCTTATCATTTTAGCAAAGCAGTTACGCTGCTGTCAGAGGTAATGGAGACTGTGCCACTAAGAAAATTGGCTGTAATTTATTTATCAATTGTTTCTACATACCACAAAAGAGACCATCTACTTTATGGCTGGGTCTAAGGTATCTGAGAGCCCTTGAAGTTCATGGTTTTCCGGTATTCTAAGTTCTGCTTATGGCTTTTCCTGTATATGACACACAACACCACCCCTGTGGTCCTGAAGGCCGATTTCTTCTTTGCTTTCTTTAGTCACAAATCATTCTGAGGCATCCCTTAAGTGCATTTGTATTGTTAAGTGCACCGGCCTGATTTGGTGTTAATTCAATTTGAGTGCCCTTAATATCTTGTGGGGGTGAGGCAATGCATGCACACTGTACCTTGTAAAAACAGGTTCCAGGTCTGCCTGAGAGCAAAGCACCTTTCCCACAGCAATTTACCAAAGTTGCTGATAAAATTTTCATAAGGAAACCTTTTTAGTCTGACCCTATTGTGTTATTCTACCATTAAGACTCAGGGAACTGAGACTGTCTTCTGGTGACAGTTTATCACATTCTCCATTATTTCAGTGCACACACAGCCTACTGATGGGTCACCGTCTACCTCCCCTCCTCTGGCAGTAGGGAAACAGCTTTCAGAGCCTGAGCCAGGAGGCCTGAGCCTGCCAGTTTCAGGGTACGTGTGTCAATATAGCGGAGGTGAACTCTAGGTAAACCACTCACCTCTAACCTTCAAATGGTAGGAGATGGGGCATGCTAGTGCATCTGGGGCCAGAAGGGGAGAGGGAAGAGGAGAAATGAGCGATAGGAATAAAGAACTAGCCCTATGTGGAGACATGTGGAAGAAATGAAATAACAAATTTTGATTGCAGAAAAGGCGTTTGACTAATAAGATGAAAAATCATTTTTAAAGTAATTAGGATAAGCAAATATTATCTTCATGCGCATGGGGACTACTTTTACCCTCATCAGAACCACTGTATATCCTAAACACCTCCACCAGTACCTGAGTTTATCTTACAGGGTTGCACTCAGGCATGTCTGTGCACAATACTGAGCAGAATAAAAGCCTGCCCACATGGCAGGCTGCCTCCCGCATCAGCACATTTCGGGATGTGCGGAGGTGCAGCAGGGGATCAGGCTAGCAACTCAGCTACCGCCTACACGTGTGAAGTTTGAGTATGTGTATGTATGTGGCACCATGAATTATCATATATTTTTGTCCAACCATTTTATGGATAGTGTAGTCACATTAGTTACTTAATGGGTAGCATGTGATGACCTGGACACATCTCTTCTGAATGCCAGCCTAGCATTTTGAGGCCAAACAAGAAGAGTGAGCCTTCTGTAAAAGAAAGGAAGAAGGGTGGAGAGAAAAGGATAAAGGGAGAGAGGAAGGGAGAAAAAGTGAGAAAAAGGAGAGAAATAAAGGGGGAGCAAAGAAAAGAGAATGAACACAAGAGTGAGAGAGAGAGAATGCAAGAGGAGGAAGAAGGGAAGGTGGGGAGGAAAGCGGGCAGAAAGAAAGGAAAAACAGAAGCCGAGAGAGCAAAAAGAGTGAAGCTGCACCAGGGTTTTACACAGAATATAACCAGTCCGGGCCAGGGCCAGCCCGTGCTGGCCGCTCAGCGGTGCGGCTGCGGAGACACTGGAGCATCGCGGCGAGCATCATCCCCGCGCCACGCTCAGCAGCACAGCCCAGCCCGTGCAAGAGGAGGGCAGCCCGGTTTGACTGCAGCGAGCGCTGGAGCAGACCCCGCTGGAAAGCAGTAACTTTGCTTCTGGTGGGGCCGGGCTGATGAATAAATCAGAGTTCTGCGTGTGTGGTGCAGCCAGGGCGCGTTGCGAGTGTCTTTCGCAGAGGCATTTTGCAGCCCGAGTATCTGTGACCGAGGCAATCTGATTAATTATTGGATAAAGCTTGAGGCGAGCACAGAATTACGGAGAGCAGCCGGAGAGCTGAGTTGCAGAGGAATTTGTAATAACTTTGACTATCTTGAAGATCAAGATTTGACTTTCTTGATCTTCAGGGGTATTCAAGGAGACAGAGGTGAGGCAATTCTTCCTGTAGTTTTCCAATAGGGGAGGAAAAAGAGGCAGCAAATACATATAGCCTTTTCTCTCTCTGGCATTCAGTACTGTGCTTTAAAACTGTGCTCTACTTCCAATTATTTTCAAGCAGGTAAGTTCCCAGGAAAGGCAACTGACTTGGTTTACTTTTTTGTCTGCCTCCTCCACCAGATCCCGGAGCATGAAGGTTGGCTGGAGTTTTCGCTGCTCACATTTCCCTGCCGTGTCTCAGCGAGGCAGGAGCTACCACAGGCAGTGTCTTGGGTTGCTGTGGCCCATGCTGCTGCATCTCTGCAGTACGCTCCAGTCTATAGCAGGGCAGAGACCTGTGGCCATCCAAGCAAAACACTGGCAAACTCACCCAGACCCTGCCTCCTCTGTCCCAGTCTGGGGCTGTTTTGTCTCTCAGAGATACCCAGAGTCTTCTCACTCTTTCTCCTGAGTCCTGCTGTCAGTTTTAGAGGGAAAGGGCTATTGCCTATCATAGCTTTGATATTTGAGATGCTGGTGAGGTATGTGTTCGTGCATTTAAGGTGGGCAAAAAGCGCCAGTGATTTCAGGAAGTGGAGCTCACCAGAATGTTCCAGGTGACGTCCTGACAGCTATATTACTTTAAACTCCAGCGAGCTGCAGCAGCTGGGAAGAAGCGGGGTGGGTGGGTGAAGCGTCCAGGTGATGTCCCACGATGCTGCGAGGCCAGCTGGTGCAGAATGCCTATGGCACGTGCACAGCCTTCGGGGTGTGAAGGGGAACCCCACGATGGCATCGACAGCTGCTGTCCCAGGAGTGACGGGTGGGTGAGTCAGTAGGCCCTCCTGACATTCCTGTCGCGTGGATTGAGGGAAGGCATACAGGGAGGGAAACTTTGCTGGAAGGGCTCCCAGCCGAGAGAAGGAGCAGCACACTCCGTGTGGACACTTGGGCGGGGGGGACCATGCTCTCGGTATGGAAAGTCAGTTTTAGGCAATCAGAAATTTATAGTTATTGCAATAGGCTCTGTTTCCCTTTAAAAGCTAATGGGTGGAGGTTATTATCAGGGAATTTCAGGGGATGGAAGGCTGTATTGGCAGGGCTTGTGCTGCTCCAGGCAGCAGAGAGGGAATGCTATGTGAGAGGTGGGACATGGCACCAGACTCAGGAGCCTTCGAACATTGTTTTCCTTCCATCTAAGGATAAGTAAATTCCTCTGTGTATGGTGCTTTGTGAGAGAAAACTCCAGCTGAATTGGGGAAATAGTCTCTGACTTCCCAATCCAGGGGGAAATGGAAATTCTCTTCTTTCTCCCTTCCTCTTCATTGGCTCTCATCATGTTTACCTGCGAAGAAGTGGTTTCAGTACGACTGCTATCTTTGTAGGTTTTCCTATAAACACTTCAAGCCCTGTTGTATAACTTAGATGGAAGCTAAATAAGCATTCAAATGAAAGAAAGAAGCCTCAGGAGATCTTGCTGCCAGGACATAAGTTGTGTAGTCAGGAGAAAAATAGCCCAAGTAAGAAGCTATGGGCCATGCCTCACGCTAACAGAGACACAGGTGTTTCCCCTGACTATTTTGAAATGAGGCCTGAGCCAAGCCCTCTCCACATGGCTTCAGGTGGGAATGCACCTCATTGCTCAAGATGCTAAAATATTTGAGTGATTTGCACGCTTCTAAACCTCCTCTGCACTTCCACCGTTAATCATGTGCAATCCACAACAATGTCACTCTCTTTATGCACCGTGATGAAAGTACTTGTGCATCATATATTCAAATTACATTGTGTGCTTGAGGGAGCTCATGATCCCCTGCAAACTTCTGTTGCAGCACAGCTTGCAGGCTCTGCACGCTACGTGCGAACCGTCTATTGTGTGTGTGACTGCCAGCTTGAATCCCTGCCTGGGATTATCTGAAAACTCTGGAACTTGCCGGCAGGAAAATTTACAGCTAAACAATTATATTGTTGAAACTCTGACAAATCCACCCCAGTTTATGACTTTGAAAATAGGGCTAGGTGTGAGCAACTGAATATATTATACACTGTAGCGTGGACTCCTGGGGGCTGCAATATAGAATCTGTTTACTTTGACTGACACTTTTCATTTTTCTTTTCTTCCAGATATTATTGGTGCAAATGATATTTCTGCTCAGTATGGATTTGTTCCTCAAAAAAAATGTTTAGATATTTAGATAAACATTTTCTAAACAAGTTTTTTTTATGATTACGGTGATGATTTTTGGAAGCAACCCAGCAATAATGCAACAGGCAGGCAGCATGATGAGCAAAAGCAAATGGACATGTTATATTAGTAAGACACATTGCATGGAGGTGGGATTTCCAAAATTTTTCTGCAATGTAAAATAGTTCTGAAAACTCCACATCTGGACACAAAGGAGAGCTGATTTTCCTCCCTTTTCTTCTGTAAGCAGAAGTTTAAACCCTTCAAAATAAAGAGATGGCTTTTTATCAAGGGTGAAATAAATCTCAGTCAAGCACAGAATGTCATTCATTCCGCTCAGAGCCCATAAGCAGACAGGGGCACTCTTACAGAATAAGACATGCAGAAAAGGGAAGGTTTGTTATTAAAATCAACAACGGTACTTCCCATCAGAATCAGCACTGGGTGATGCAAAGTGGCAGGGTCTTTTCCTAGTATATTTGTACCGGAAATTAGAAATAAGTATATGTCTCTAAATCCTTCCAGAATTCCAGCATTTTGGATGGTGTATACAAGGACAGACAGCAATGCCTCATGGCCATGCTGTGAACTGTCGAGCTAGCTAAAAGACTGGTATTTTCCTAGTTCTGTGGAAGAACAATGTTTCTTTTCCAGAGCATTCCCTGAATGACAAATAAATCATTCTTCTTCTCACCCACACAGACCAAGGAATAGTTTTCAGGTAGACATGGCTGACAGAAGGGAGTTTTTCGATGAGTGTTTGAATAGTAAAACACAAAGGTATATCTTTTTAATACAATTTTGTGAACAGACGAAAACTGTATTTCGGTCTGATGAAAGAATCTTTCATCTATGTCAACCCTGCCACTTTAATTAGTGAAAGTTGGGAGTATCCCAAAAGGTCTCTGTTTCTCTATGTGTCTTTCTGCAGTTTCTTTCCTTTGGCAGCCAGCGCTAACATTTCTTCCAGAGAGTCACTTCAGGGTTTGATGTATCTTGCCCTGGACTCGGGATGGATACCATGCTTTCTAGAGATCTTTAAGAAGAAAATTCCTCCTGGTTCAAGCTGAGGAAGGCTAATTTCAGTGTTGAGTTCTTGCAGGATATGAGAAATGCACAAGGGCTACTGAAGTAACTTCAAAGCTTATGCTCGGAGGGCCAATGAAGTCCCATGATAAACTCCCATTTCTCTGGTTCTTCCATGACTGCTGGTAATGGTCCTTGCTGCATAGTGAAGGGGAAGCAGATAGACTGCTCAGGGAAAGAGGGGCACCCTCTGTTTGCTGAAGGACTTGCTGTGCCTCCTTCTGAAGAAACTTAGAGGTGATCTTAGAGTAGTCTGCACAAGTATGTGTTACCCTATTTCTGGACTAAGAGAGGTTTCCACTCCTGTGTTATTCTGTGTGGAACTCCTCCTGTCAGGAGGAAATCCCAAGAAATTAAATTAAGGCAGCATTCGTACAAATGCAGCACATGCGAAAGCTCACATTTCTTCATCCCCCTGGATTCATGTTGTTTATTTATGTTTAATGATGTAAAATGTGACTAGAAGTTCAGGCAATAGATTGCATCTTATAAATAAAAATAAATAATCATGCCATGTGCATATCACATTTTTACCTTTATTAGAGACTATAAAATCCTGGGAGGAGGGAATAAGGGGGAAGCCACTCAATGATGTTTCAGGCAGCATCTTCAACATAATTACTGCCACGTGAGAATTTTCAAGGCTGGTCATGCATTCAGAGCTGTCCCTACCAGTGATCAGTGTGAGCTAAATCTGACTGACTCTTTGCTGAGGACTGAAAAGAAAAAGACACTAAGCAGTTCTTGTGGCAGCAGTGGCTCCCTGTTTTGGCTTAAAGCTTGAGCAAATTAAAACAAAAGCTTGCCAGGAAAGCACCATTTCACCTGAACATATTCTACTGCCTCAGCAGGAACTCTGCACTCCAAGCACCTTTTGTAAGCAGCACTGATAATTTACTTCATAGTGGAAAGAAAGGTAAAGTTGTAGGGGAACTGAGTAAACTTGCCTGGTTGACAGAGGTGTATAGTTCACTGCTTAATCCTGATAGTCAGTTATTTATAGTGTTTTCCCTGAAATTTTAAGGTTGGAAAAAGTGAAGGTTCTCACTTTTTTTTTTTTCCCTATCCAGATATGCCACCATGTTTTCTTTTTCCAAATTCAAGCAGTAGGTGAAGCAAAGATGAAACTAGGAAGTCTACATGGATATATGTTACACAGACTTCTTTTTTTTCTCCTGTTCTACAACACATTGGAGCTCCAGCAACTTCAATGACTGGAGTAGGAGAGAGGCGCAGTCATCACTGCCCAGTCATTCTGAATTTTGCTTACATAATTTATGGCAGGAGCTGGCAGCAGACAAGGTGTGGTGATTTGCTAAGGGTGTCAGTGAATATGTCTTGTAAATTTGATCCTGAGCAAGAGGCTATGGAGAATCTACCTCGACCTAGATAGTATTTGAAGTCTGACATTTACCCCTGAAAACCCCTCCTTGCTTTGGCATCCTGTATCACCTTCTTAAAACAAACTCCTCAGATTCAGGAATGAAGTAAATAAATTATAAGCTTTATTGATTGTGTCTGCTGCATGAATGTTCTTTAGCATTGACCAAGCAGTCCAAACCCTTGTCCCAGCATGGACCAGGCTCCCCATAAAACCTGAAATGGCTGCTCAGGAGGGAACAGAAATGTTTTCCTTGGTTGATCCAAGGTTCTGTCAGGAAAGGTTTTGATCTTTAGGACTTTACAACATCCATATGGTCAGAAATGAATTAGCTGGCTTCTTTCAGTGGGTTATGGGACCAGAGTTTTAGGTTGGACAAAGGCCCACTGTGATACAGTCTTTTCTGTCCTTTTTTTTTTTTTTTTTTTTTTTTTAAAAAAAAAAAGAATATCAGTGAATTTCTTACGATGTTTGGAACCAAGGACCCCATTTGTCTCTCACTTAGTCTGTTCTCCCATCTGTATAACACTGTTGACTTCAGCTGAATTACTGGCATAAAACTACCTCAAGCTTGTGCTCCAGCTAATGGAGCTAGTGCTGGTGCTGGCTCGTTTGGGTTGCTGGTCAGCAGGGGGGTTGTTTTTGCTTTTGCTTTAGAGCAAGGAGGTGTGGTAAATCACAGGCATCTTTCTCGGGATGGAGAAAATAAATCACTCTTCCCAGGTGAAATCTTTTATTTATGTATTGGGATTCCATTTCATTGAAGAAAGGTATGTTCTTTTGGCTTCAGCCAGTCTGCACTTTAGCAAGTGATTCAAATCAAGCTGACACTTATTAGTGAGCATGCTGAACACTTTGCTCTCAGGCACTTCACTGGGCTGCCACCATCCTCCCATCTTCACAGATGTTTGTTCTCCTCAGGTTTCATCTGGAAGCAAAATCACTGCCTGCTCCTCATGTCAGTGGGAAGTCAACTGCAAAGGGCAGCTTAATTTTAGAGACAATGGATCATTCCCGCCCATTAAAAACAAGTAGAAGGGGAGATGAAACAACACGCTCGCAGATCAGATCGAGCTCATTCTGCTGGTCTGAAAGTGACCAAGAGAACCTCTTATTTTGATTTATTAGGTGTTGAGTCTTGTCACTGTGCTCAGTGTTGCACAATACATTCAGTAGCAACAACTCCAGGGACAGTATTGGCAAAACAGAAGGACATTAGACAGACAATAATTACCTGGTTATGCAACACCTACTGTCATGGTAAGCTACTGCTTATTTGCTGTCCTACCCTCAAAATCTTGAATAAATCTTGTTGAATAAACAGCTTGATTACACGGACAAACATGCAATGTCCAGAAGTATCATTGCTTAAACCCCCAGACATCACTCTTAAATGGTCTTTGCACTGCATCCTGCCTAACTATACTCCTGTAGTCGTGAACCACCTTGAGCAAGTGCAGCTCGGAGGCATGAGCCTGCAGCTCAGAAGATCAAGCTGCCATGGAGGAAGGAAGCAATGCCAGAAACTCACCCTTGGGTAGATACAGGCTTAGCTGAGTCAAAAACCAGGTGCAACCTCACAGGTGTTGTCAGAGATACAAACATTTCCATTTTGCCACATGCTCCTCAAGTATCCTCCACAGGTGTTTGCTTTGTATCCTAGCACCTATAGTGGAAAGGGACTGTGGATAATGGAGGCTGCATATTGTGAAGACCTGTTATTTTCTTAATTTATCTGAATTTTCTTAATTCATTCTTAATTGTGTGTCTGTCATGGGGTCCTTCCTACATGAGATAGGGGAGGCAGATTGCTGTTTCCAAAATGTAAATTTTGGCATCACAGGCAAAAATTGAATGCTTGCAGCAAGGAAACAAGCACTACTTGCAGTAAGTGTCCGCTGGAGTTTGAAAGCTCAAATCTTATTTAAACACAGAGAGGGGCTATGCAAAATGAATGACCTGGAAAATTGACCCTTCCACTTAAGCAGTTACATATGGCTAATAAACAATGAAAGAAAAAAAGCCCCCCTCAGAAGAACAGATTCTTTTCATTTAACATTATAATAATCATAAAAAGGAAATTGCTGCAAAGTCAAGGGTAATATGTGAATTTCTTCCTTTCCAGGTACATTTTACTGTATTTCAGCATATCTATTGTGTAATATGCTAAACATTTTAAGACATTAATATACCTAAAAATTTATATAAAACAATAACTCCTAAAATATTTTCCAAATAACCTGTCCCTGCCATAGGAGGCAAAACACCTCATCTTTGCTGGAACAAAGAAGGAGTAAGTTTGCCAGCCCAGAGGAGGCACCTCTGGTTGGTGCTTGTCCATGGACCTTTTCCCCAGCAAAGTCAGAGGTGAGCAGTGCCGACCAAGGCTGGTGTGGGTGGGAACCTTGTTAAATGATAGCAAGTACACCCTAAGCATCCAATGGAGACAGCTACAGGCCATGTGAAGACTTGCTAGGAGTGGAGAAAAGGTTCTCATCTATTTTCATGGACATCAATAAACTGCTCTGTGAGAGCTCTGGGGAAAACGGGACAGTCCATATCTTTGGGAAAGGCTGATGATGACTGGCTCTGTGGGCCAATGTATGCAAAAATATTTATATATATGTATGAAAACAGTCTAGGGAAAATGGTCCTAAGGCAGTTCTGATATTGATGAGAAATTGTCCTGCTACATGCAGGACTTTTCTTCTGCAGAATATTATTCTATTCACAGAAGATCCTTTACTATGTTCCAAAAAGTCATCACAGTGTATAAAATTATTTGCTAGTGACTCTTTGTACTTATCCTTCTGGCTATCTTCAGACTGACAACTTTCAGCTGAGATCAGTGGAGTTCTGGCACTGAAATAAGTGGAAAAATATTGTAATTGGGAGTCTACGAACTAGAAAAGAAAATGAATGTGGTGATTAAACCAGTGAGAGATCAGTTTCTTTGAATCTTGACATTTGGGGGTTTGTTCATGCTTTATCATTAAAAGGAATGGCTGTCTATATGTCTGTATTGATAGCAGTATTATTTAAGAAAGAATTTTTATTACCAAATACAAATATAGCATGTGTTTATATTTTTTTAATTATGTGTAACATTTAGTAAAGTGATACATTATTAAGAAAGGTCATTGATTGTTCCCAGGATGTGGCAGTAAAATATTTACTATGCACTAAAATTAAAACTAGTTTTAGAGCAGTGTAGTGGGGGAAAATGTACAGCAAAATGGTGCCAAAATTAACAATAAGTAACTAACTGAATAGGAAAAAAAATGAAGAAAAATTTTATCCTTATATCTAGTGATAGTCTGAGTGGATTCAGAATTAGAGATGCAAACAGTTTTTACCAGCCTGTCGTTGTTCTTTGTATGATAAGGACAGACTGGTAGCCTGCAAAACATTTTTAAGGTTTTCATGACTTGATGAGAAAAAGGATTGCTGATGTTAGGGATCAACTAATTTAGTGAGTACTAGCTCCAATGAAAAATCTTTGCTCCTAAGTTGTTTACATGCTTTTAGAAATGCCATATTAACTCTTTGAGGTCATTCCACAAAAAGTTGAAATAAGCTTTTTTTCCCCAGATAAGTAACATCTGTCTTCTTCCAAGTTAGGTTCCAGTAACTCCCCCATCTTCCTTGTCACCTGAAAGTCCTGATCCTGCAAGCAAAGAGGTTGTACCCTCTAAGCAGTGTGTGTGACCACTACCATGAATTTGATGATCTGAAGAAAAATTTCAGCCTGGTGAGGCTTAAATGATATCAAAATTTCTTATAAAAAGGTAAGCTTCATAAGTAAGTATGATGATCTACAGTACTTATAGTATACAGTACTATACAAATAAGTATACAATACTTACAGTATTGTAGTATCATTCTAAACAACTTCCTAGCAAATGGGTGCTGAAAGTCCTTAAAAATCCATACCCAGTTTAATAAATCTATAATGAAAACAAAAATAAACATTCATTTAGATTTCTTTTTTTTTTTTACTTGCACTTTTAATTTGTATGGTAGTTTCAATGATTTTTTTGAATATTTGGGAGAACACAGTCTCAATAGCATGATCATTGATCAGCTTCTTTTCTGTTCTTGAGCTGATGAGACCCTTGCAGCAAGTACAGCATTTGCTTACATGGACAGTGGGTATTGGGAAATGCACTTTTTGCTGTTTAACACAATCAAGCGGCTGGAAACAAGGGGAAAAAAACAGTTCCATGTGATCAGCTCTTTATCTGCAGTGCGAGTGCATCACCCCTGCCAACCTGCAGGAAAGAGTCCACATAGTGAAGGGCAGCAGAAGGCTAGGGCAGAGGCCATAGAGTAGCCCACAGTGCCAGAACGTAAGTGAAATGTTGAAAATCTGGAATGGCACAGTGACAACAAATCGTCTGTTTCTATCTACCCTTTCCTTAAAAGAAAGTGGTACGTTTCTGAAAGAATATGAGAAGTGATGAAAGAAAACATTACTTTAATTTGGTGTAGTTTCTAGTGACAGTACTTACTGATAAGTTTGTTTTCATTTATTACTACTCTATGTTGCAGTTTGTTTTATTTGTTTGTTTCGTCCCAGAAATGAAGGCTTGGAGGAAATTGTCCCCCTATGCACAGATTATGCTGTCAGCATGGGAGTCCCAGAGACATTCTGGAACCGGAGGCAGCTGACACTGCGGTGGCCACCCAGGTGGCCCTGGGGATGGCCTGGGACACACGGACCACACAGGTGGCATGTGGGGAGGAGTGGGGCCGAGGGGCAGGTTGTTCAGGGTTGTGCAGAGCTGGATAAAATGGCCTATTTCAGGTTTTGTTCTTTAAATTTAAATATTTGGGGGGGAAGGGGATTCTTTTTTCTGCTCTCTAAAGTATGAAAGTAGCCTTAGATTCAAAACTACCTGATGGCTAATGCAGTGTATCACTTACTTACTTACAGTAAGAGCATAATGAATTCTACTAAAGCACTGGACAGAATAAGGAAAATGAAAGAATCTGGTGTACTGGGCAGGAAAAATCAAATGAGTCCTATAAGCCCTAATGCTCTAGAGGGCATTCAGTGAGGTACCTGAGAGGGGTACCTCAGTGAAGGTCAGGCTGTCCTAGGCTGGTCTATTACGTGGTTATTTGGACTTGTTCTGGGCACAGGTACTCAGTGCAGTTCATAGGGGATGGCAGGCATTTCACCAGCAAGATTAGTATTCCCTCTTTGTGCACCTGTACTGATCTTGCCTATGGGTTTCTAGGAGATCTTCAGTGAATTTTGGCCTCATCCTGAGGCAAAGCCTCTTTTCAACAGATCACAAGTTATGCCTTAAGAATTTATCAAATTGTATAAAATGGTGAATTATTTGTGAAAAAAATAATTGGACAGTATTTCTGCGTTTTCCTTGAAACCTACTGTGCTGTGTAATCAAAAGATATGAGATGGTGTTTCTTGAGAACAGCTACGTGGAAAACTTAAACTATTTTCTTGTATGGGAAAACAAATTCCTACAATCTGTAAATTCAACTTAGACTCTCAGTTCATGACTGCCAGGTTGAAGGGGATCATGGTAATATACAGAGGGAGAGTGCCAGCAGATATTCAGGAGTGACGGTGAATTTTAAAAAAAATATTGGTAGGCTCCTGATTTGGGCCTGCAGCCCAATCTGCCTCCCATGTTCAAGCTGACAGGGGCCATCTCAGCAGTCAACTTCCAGAGTCTTGTGCTGCAGACAAATTATTTCCTTCCTTGCGTGCGGAGTGACTTATGGTCTCCTTGCCTGTCAAGTGTCACGTCAGCCCTAGGGAGGACATCAGCCTTACTTCTGAAGCAGCCACAAGCTCCATCCAGAAGCTCTTGATCACTATAAAGGCTTTAGAAGTGACCTTAAGGAGATCCTGCCCCATAAAACCCTCCCTGGAGATGAGTCTGGTGGCTGTAACCTCTTCAGTTCTCACATTCTCTCCTTCCCTTGGTTCCAGTCCATGTCCCCTCTCTTCTTCTCACTCTATCCTCTCTCTGGAATTTGAATTAGAGGTACCATCCACCTAGGATGGCCAGTCCTGCAAAACCCCGAATTGCAGCATCTCCCTCCTACACTGCATGACACAGCACCACACAGGGCTATCCACAACTGCAAGGCAAGGGGAATAGCGGAAGGCAAGAAACTCTGGAGTTCCTCTCCAAGGGCATTGACACACATTGTAGAAACCATTTTATTAGTGCCCAGCTCACAAATCTTTTCCATCTGTGAAACCCACGCAGAGAGTCCTGTCTGACAGACAGCATTGTGGCAAGGCTGAGCCCCAGAAAGCAACTCACCTCATGGCGCCCAGGGGTCTCCCACTCATCTGGGAGACTTCAAAAAATCAGCAAAACAGCCCAAGACACGAGAGGATATGTACCTACAGGGTCAGTACAGATTGGGCGTAACATACTCAGGAGACTTGAAAAAAAAATCCCCTTGTCCCACTGCTGATGATCCAGCTGGGATCTCTCAGCACCAGTCAGACTAAATGCAGAAAGACCCTGGTCTGGGGCAAGCTACTCAGGCAGAGATAGGAAATGTAAACATACACCAAATCTTGACCCTTTAAGGCACCTGAGAATTGAAGTGTACTGGTAACACCAATCTGCATTCACTGAAATGGAGTAAACAAGGAGAAAGGGCAATCCCAGGCCACACATCCCAGCTGCAGGCTCGGCATGGGGCACCACCAGGATGGTCACAGCTGTTGGTAGAGCAGAGGGCTGCATTCTTGCTGCCTCATGTCCTGTGCCAGCAGCGCTGTGCAGCTAAGCCTGTTGTCCTAAATGTTCTTCCTAGAGGCGTCTTCTAAGTTGGAGGCTTCAGTATCACTTCTGTCCTTTCTGTGCCTGATGGAAGTCTGCTAGCCTTGCAGAGATGCTCATGAGGGATAATGCCAGCCACAACCCCTTCCAAAAGAGGGTTGCATTCCACCCAGAGTTGTTGTCCACATACTTGGCTTGGGCCATGAATAAACTTTCTTATTCTAGTGCCTTATTGTGCCTATGCTTTTACAGTCCATATGGCCAGAGTGGACAAGCTTTTGAAAATTTGAAAACCCACTACATATAAAATAGTATGCAGGAGCTTTCCCTGATATTGTTACTCCCCATGCCCCTTAGGCAACAGATAGGTCAAGTTCGCTGTGATGATAACATGATTTTAGACAAGGGATTACTTGCAAAATCAAACATTGCAGGTGTTCAGGGAACTTGTTTCTAGAGCCCACGAAGCCAAGTCTTTAGAGAGCACATACAGCAGTAAAATTACAGCTGAGAAAAAAAAAAGGAAATTCGCAACCTATATTTCCTGCAGCATTGTAAACTCTGCAGAAGGCCAGATAATAGGGAATAAGAATAATGCTTAACATACAGGACAGACAGGAGACTTGTCTTTCATCAGTGGCATTGACTTGTGGTCTCTGCGGATGCTTTTGAAGAGAGCATGCCCTGCTGTTGAAGTGTACAAGGGACACTGCCTATAACATGTGATAACGTGTGGTATTAGAAATTAGTCCAACATTTCCAGTGCACAAGGATAAGAAGAATAACAGAATTTTAAGTGCAGTTGTCTTCTCGCAACTTCATGTGTTTTTGTAGACAGAAAAAAAATATCCTGTCATATTTTTCCAGGCAGAACCATAAGATATTGCAATGCCACATATATTTCCAGTGTTTACATACACTGTGAGCTGAGAACAGGCTCCAGCCCTCCAGAGGATTTTACTGCTTGATGACATCTTCATTGTTATTATTACTTATTGCAAACAGATTTCTGGGAGTGAGGTCATTCAATGGCAAACCCCTCATAAGCGTTTCCCCAAAAGTGTTCTTGGAGAAACCTTCTGGACACATTGTAGCTACAGTGCAATGAATTTCTGCAAACAAGAAATAAATAGAAGAAGAAGCTGGTGTTGTCTGTAGTTTGCAAAACCTAAAACTTTATTCTGGTCTTCTGCCACACAATGTCCCATGCATAAAATAATCACACACTCAAGTCTCTATGAATTTCTTTTAAAAACAACAATGTATCTGTTCCAGAAGTGGAACTCATCCCGAAAAAGCAAATATGAGTTTGGAAATAATTTCTGCCTTACCTTTCTCAAGGACTAAATAAGTATTATTTTAGAGAACACAACCCACTAAAATGAACCAATGGAGACTGAACGTGAACAGCAGTGTTTACAACTCATTTCTGAACCCCAAAGCTTCATTTTCTGAATGAGACAGTACTAATGCAGCTGGGTAGCTTGCGGAAAGGGAGTCTTGTGCCATACTCATCTTCCACAGATGTGGAATTGTTTTTCTCTAGTTATTTTTCCTTAGATGGGCAAGTTTCCAAACAGCATCTCCTTGTGATATTTGTGGTCTGAATATAGCTTAAGGTTCTGGCCCAAGCCCCTCTGAATATGAAGTACATTTAATCATTCATTTATGTGGAAGGAGGTTCAAAGTCAATTTGACTTGGAATTTTTGTTCTTTTTTTCAGTAAAGTTTGATGACTCTCTATATTTTCTATTAGCAGTTCACTTTTTTTTTTTTTTTTTTCTAGGTCATCCATGGAAAGGTAAATAAGAGATTGTTTGCATCAGATTTTGCAGTATCGCTTTAGGCATTTACTCCTGATATTGATTCTTGTCCAACAGCAGCTATGCATTTCTGATTAAAATAAGCGTTTCATTCTTCAACTCTATAGCTACTTTTGATCATGGAAAAAAATGTGGCAATTTCATTAATTAACCTTACTATTTGAACAGGGAATAAAAAACCAAATCTGCTTTCCCATGTTGGATCTGGGTGTTTTTTGTGCCTCTGTATTGCTTAAGTCTCTTGTTTTCCTTGGCCTTGATAAGGTGTTTTCCTTCTTTTGTTTTTTTTTTCTTTTTCCTTTTCTTTTTCCTTTTCTATTTCTTTTTTTTTTTTTTTAGTTGTGAGAGGAGGAGTAGCACAAGAAAACCCCTGACAGTTGCAATAACCCCTTTTCCAAGAACCAGCAAAAAATTAAACCATAAAGCGACACCAAAGCAGGATGTAACTTGCAACAGATGATTGTACATTTACTTTGTCCAGTATGCAGTGGTATAAGATGCAGGTTATCTTTATTCTTTATCACCTACTTTGTTCATTGGCGAAATAGTTAATAATAAAGATTTACATAGAA
The DNA here is from genome assembly GCF_059628265.1 of Tinamus guttatus. NCBI lineage: Eukaryota > Metazoa > Chordata > Aves > Tinamiformes > Tinamidae > Tinamus > Tinamus guttatus. The sequence continues at coordinate 255,808 of NW_028288984.1, forward strand.
TCATTGTAAAAATTTGGACTTGAGGCATGGTGAAGAAAATCTCCCATTTAAAGAATCCTGCCTTCCCAAGGGTGTTGCTTTGGGCTGTCTGCTGGCTCAGGAAGAGAAAATGGCATTGTTTTACACTTGAGTCACAAGCTGAAAGTTGACTCTGGTCTTCTAGGAACTCCAGAGCTAGATCAGTTTTTGCTAATATAAATATTTAACTCTAGGCTACTGTTGCTAGTTTATATCACTTTCTCAGCAACTGTATTTTAATTTTTAGATATATCAAGCAGCACCAGCTCCAATTACATTGCATGGGACTGTGTGTGTATATCAGCCTTCATTTTGTGATTAATAAGTCACTGAATTTGGCTCTTATTTGAGACCACGGGCATGAAAAGAAAAAAAAAAAAAAAAAAGAACACCTTGGGCAGATTGTGAAAACCGCTGCACTTTCATTAAGGAACCTATTCCTTTTAGAGACAAATTATCTAGAAAGAAACTATTTTCAAAAGACATTTTCTAACTGCAAGTTCAGTTTCTCTCTTCTGAAATGAAGAGAAAAGGAAATTTTAGTCTCAGAATGCCTGGAGTGGAGTTATTTTGTGGGGTTACCTTGCTCGGCTGTACCTTTCCTTTAGATTCTCTCCATGGATTCATTTTCCAACTCTGTCTGTTCTAGCCCACCTCTTTCTTTGCTCTTATTTCCTTCACTTCCCTGCAAATTTTGTGTCACTGCCAGACTCCAAGCACTCTGTTTCTTTCTTTTGCTTACTCCAAAAGCTAGAAAAAATTCATTTCCATTTCTCTGCCTCTCTAATCCCACATTTTTACACACTCTCTTGGTCTTACTGCATATTTTCTTCCAGACAACTGGTGGAGTAGCCTGTTGGGGACAGACACTTTTTTTCTCTGGCATCTCCCTCATTGCTCCCATTCATCAGTGCAGACAGTACTGCCACCACTTTCATGCTGGGAAAGGAAATACATCTGAATTTGTTCCCTTGTCTGCTTTGACTACTTTTTACATCCAATGTAAACATAACAATAAGATACTAAAGGTATGCTTTCATGAACTGTTGGGTGTGCTGGACCACTATTTGCTTTGCAGGTTATGGTAGTAGTACCTCTGTTTTTTACATGAATACTGAATAGCTAACCGTGGAGTTGCTGGAAGTAAAACTGTATTCTAAAACAATATCTTATATCTTGGCCCATGTTCATCCTGACCAATTTTAGACACCTGAAGAGAAATATCTAAGTCAGGGATTACATTCCAACAAGCTGGCTTTGAAATAAATCAAGAAAGAATAGGTGTGACTCCTTTAGCTCTTTGATGATGGCCAATTCACTTCATGGATTACATGAAGCATTTAAAGTGTCTTTCTCTTAATTTTCCAGACTCTCTAAAATTTTTGTGCTGGACATCAGGGCTTAGGTCTTGCACCTTGCCCATCAATACTGTCCAGTGACCACAGCACAGGAAGGCCAGACTGTCAAACAAAGTGCAAAGTGAAGGAGAAGGTCTGGCTTTGGAGCCCTGTTCTTCTCCAGTCAACATTAGGTGGACTTTGCCAAGAGAAAGCTGCCGCATGAGTAAGTCTGATTGCCATGTGAGGCCCAGCGAAGAATGATCACGTACTCCAAAAGCCTTGTATTTATGACATTTAAGTAAGTTTGTTATTCCACAGAACCTGCACTTAACACCAACCCCTTTGTCAGCAAGGTAAGTCTCATTTCCATTGCTTTATGTCTTTAAAATTGTCACTGGAATTCTACTTGGACAAGTATATGGTAATGAACTCATCTAATGGCAAATCTGATGGACATCTGTGCCAATAGGATTTTTCCTACTGAGGGAGAAAGAAAACCAAGAGTATGATGAAAAAAAAGAGCATATAGAGAAAAAGAGGATTAGTTTTTATTTAAAAAATAAAACCTGTTAAAATCTACCTGTTGGAATACCTCTCAAAAAATAATCATTGACCTTTTGCTAAGCAACAGAGTTTTCATCCAGAACCCTGTTGACACTGGTGTTTAACATTGTGCATTTAGTGTGCAACAAGCTCTGAAATGTTTGGACCTCCTTTTAGAAAAATTCCATGCCAAGGAAATAAAAAATACATGCTAAAGAGTAAATGTGCATATGGAAAGCTCTGCCATATCCCCTGTTTTAATATCAATTAAATCAGCAAAACCATGATGTCTGACCCACCATGGTGTTGGGTTATACTCCATTTAAAATGAGTGCTCTCTAGTACAAGCATGAAAATATCTAGGCCACTTGCTGTTCAGGGAGGGTTGTTTTCTCATGTTCTTCACTTTCCATTTTAAACCTCTCTCATACAGCATTGCTCTGTGCCATTAAATAGTTGCCAAGTTTTACCACAGGGGAGGCTGTATTTCAGTGCTGGATAAAATGATCCCTTTACACAAATATCTTAAGCAACCACTCAAGGGACCAGGAAATACATCAGTTGCTTGGACAAGGTAGTCTTCAGTATGGGCTGAATCTTTGGGGATGCTATAAAGTGGTTCCTATGAAGCAGCAGAAGGTTACCCACTGAAAGGGCTCAATCTTGCGAGGTGCTGAATGCTCACAGATTTCTCTTTGGTGAATAAGAAATGAGGATTTTTTGCAAGTGTCTCTTAAATACTTGACATATTCCAGGACAGCTCTGAATGCAAGGTTCACTGTAGAGTTTGTTAATCCTTTGCTAATATTTGGGTATAAGTTTCAGCTGCACCAGCAGTAATGGGGTGTTAGTGGTGGTGGGGGTTGCGTTTCCTGAGACCAGTTCAGGAAAATGCTCCACCAGTGAAAGTTCTCTCTGGCAGAAAGGAGAAATGTTTTCAGCCCCTATGCCTCTGAGGTTCTGTCAGGGTCTACGGGATATCTGAAAATTAACAGTGCTGACGAGTCTGAAATACCTGGAGTGCATGTAGCCTTCTCTGGCTTGAAGTTTCCTCAAAACTTAACACTTTAGGAGATTTTAGAAATTAAACTCTTGTGTGATCAAGAGATATGTGAAACACACTCAACCCAAGATCATTATTATCATGTATGGAGTAAAATTCATAGTTATCATGCACTGAGGCATCAGTGACAGTTTCATCTCTCTAGACATTGGTTGGAAATAAAACTATTTTTTTTTGGCTTTACAAAAATGAAAAGTGGCCTGAAAAAAAGTGTTTTGTTTTTGTTTTTATGGAAAGCAAGAGGTAGCAGTTCATTTACTCAGGTGAACCCAAATGAGACAATTCTCTGTTGCCTGAGGAGGGTTCATAGTGGTCTCAAGCCTCCCCTGCTGCTGCCCTGACCCCTGGGATCACAAAACAGGGCATGAATCTAAGCATCTGAGACCATCCCTGTTTTACAGAAACCCTGTTTGGTTAGCTGCAAACTGAAAGAGTTGAGCACTTTCTGACTGCTGATGTTTTCAAACACACCCAAAATCCCACAGCAAATCCTAACAGGAGTACCTGAAAAGCTCTTAAACCTCAGAATAAGCTTGCATGGTTTAAATTCGCTCAAAAGTAGATCAAGATTCAAACTTCACAGATGAACAGATGAACCTAGCCGCAGTGTTGAGCTTGGGGCGAACAAGAACATTTTCAAATGTTATTGTCCGTAGACTTCTGTTCAGCTGTCCTAACAACCATGATATTATTCCTTTACATCGGACATGAGGTCTTTCAGATACACTAGGAAATTCAGTCCTGTCACAGATCTAAATGGCAGCTGCAAGTTACCTTTCAGCTGAAGTGGCACTTGACAAGCAGCTTCTGACTTAGAGGAGTCTTTATGGTAATGAAGACATGGTACCAACTGCTGCATGCATTTTTCATTCCAGGCGTTTTCAGGAGCACAATGCAGTGTCTTAGAATATTTACTAAAAACCTAGATGGAAAAGCTGTGTAACTTCTTTCAGTCACACTGAAAAGTTTTCTCAGGCACCTCTGTGACCAGCTTATTAATACACCTCTTTGAGAGACCATCTATTTAAGGTTTAGTTTTATCTATGTCTAGAACTGAGCCAGATTTGATGATACTCAAGAATTGTATGGCAACATATTCTCAAAAAACTTTTCTATTTCTGTTGTATATTGTAAATTCCAAATTAAAGGATCTCAATTGCAGATCTGTCATACTTTTTTTCCTTAATAGTGAAAGTTACATATGTATTTCTTGCTTAGAAAGAGTTTATCAGAGTTTATGATCAATATGTTCAGCTAGGCCTGAACATTCTGTTTAGGGAAAAATGAGGAGCAAGCTTATTTTTAAAGAAAGAGGGAGAGAGAAGGAGGCTTAATTTCTTTTACATGGCCTATATACAAGCTCTATACAATAACACACACTACCTTGGTGTTTATGCTTCCCTGGAGTGGTAAATATGATGCCTGTTGTCAGGATATAGGTGCTTGGAAAACTAGGTGCCCTTTTTCTTTGCTTCTGGTGAAATAGGAATGTCTTCAAGCACTTCCCACCGGAAAGCTGACCAGAGCCGTGGCTGCTCCTGGACCTCCAAATTCTTTGCTAAATCGTTCCATTGTGAGTTATGGTAGCAGCACTACATAAATCACAGGGGATGCCTCTGCCACCTCCTGCAGCAGCAACGGCATTAGGTGGAGTTTAGGTTTCTCTCCTGGTCATGGTAGGCCACATTTGTAATAAAACTGAGGTACACTGGAATCTGGCATATGTCGTCTGTATTTGTTTGCATTTCCTAGGGAAAAAAATCACTCTAAAATGTCTGAAGATTGAGAAAGAAGTTCTATATTTTAAAAATCTTTGTAGACTACTGAACACTTTTATTTTTTAGTGATTGCATATACAATCTAAACAGTCCAACCAATGCTTGTAATAGATGCTGTAGGAATATATAAAAGGCATAGTCATCAGGGAATAGTCATTAATGACCTTGCCCATAGTCACCATGACCAAGAAGAGCAGGAGCAGAGCTTTACTTGCTCCATATGGCACAGCACACATTAGTACACGTTAGTATGTTCTTGTTTTTCTCTTAGACCCACCACATCATGCTAATAGTGCATTAATATCCACGTGTTACTGCAGTTGTTAAGAAAAAGGAATTGGAAATCAGGTCATGCTGACTTCAGGGTACAAACGCAGGACAGAAAGGTTCCTGCCACCATGGGTTTGCAATCAGGATCCTCTCTAAGTCTGAGGAATAATAATATTTTCTGGTGCTATCTAATGTTCATTCTCATGCCATTCAGAATTCATTGAAAGCCTCGATTTTTATTCTAGTCAAAGATCCTTGGAAAGACAGCTTTATTCACTAAATTCACAGATCAATGCAGCAGGATGATTTGCATATAGGCAAGTATATAAATCCTGCTTTGCAGTATATTTTCCCTATCTTGCACTGTGAATTTTTAAAGAGTCTCGTGGCAGGAGAAGGGAATAGCCTGACAGCGCTAGAAAATGAACTTCTTTGTTTATCCAAAGAACAGGTATAGCCCATGCAAAGCAGTACAAGCTCTCTCTGACCATGTCCACCCATCTGGCAGGAAGTATTTCAGGAAAAGAGAAGACAGCTCAGCCTGAATGTTTGTTCAGTCTCGGCTGTCTTTCCAAGAGTGCAATGCTGCCAATACTGTGTTCAAATACCAGGATGCAGCCCTTTTCCTATCCAAACAGTGAATTTAAAAGAAAAGGAAGGAGAATTCTTACAAGCACCTTCAGTTCCAAGCTTTTTTGTAGCAATGAAAAGGGAAACTTTTTAATATACTGAAAGTTAAAATTACCTTCTCACTATGCTCTTCAGAGAGACAGAGCTTTATGAAAAGTACCAAATCCACAGAAGAAAGTTGTGAAGATTATTTTGTGGGTAACATTTCTGATTCAGCACTCTTCTTTCCCCTAAACTTGACCTGAGAACACACAGCTATTTTGCATAAGTCATTGGAAAAACTGAAATCATTTTTGGTCTTTACAGCTAGGGCTGAACTGGGACTAGAAACCGTAAGGTCAGCACGGCATCGTCCCACTGCCAGCTCCTCAAACGAGGTGTTTGCTGCTCTTTCCCCCGTCCCTGAAGGCACATTTCCTTGAAGGACATAAAAGGCAATCCGTTTTGTTTTTCCTAATCTTGTATTCTGTTGCAGATCACAACCATCACTCTAACCCTTTCCGAAGCAGCGAAATCAGTTGCCTTGGTCAAAAATATATGCAGTTACTTTCTAGATGCCGCCTGGTCTGAAAAGGAGGTTGGTTAATTAACATTGATTACAATCCACAAGCTGCAAGTAAAAATTGATTGCCGAGGTTCCTAATTTGAATGCTGTCCTGTCCTGATTTCACTATTTCTGTGTATGTCCAATGAAAGAGACAGGGAGGGAGAGTGGACCCACTTTTTTAAAGCACCAGATATTCCCAGGCTCCCTTGTGTAAGACATCAGTGATCCTTCTGGTCCTGCTTTATCACTCATGGGGTGGCCATTTGTTAGCACAGCATCTAATTGCTGCAAATTGTCAGTGTGTATATTTGGACCCTATTCAACACTCCATTTTTTATTGAGAAAGGAGCAATTGTATTGATTTTGGATAGCCAGGGAGAATGCCAGGGATATTAGTAAGGAGCTCAGAGAACACAGCACATAAACTTTTATGACATGATGTCAAACTGGATTGTACAGGCATAAATGAAAAGGACAACATCTTCTGTAATTACTGCAAATGCACACCGTACATCTATTAGCAAAAGGGTACATTTGAATGAAAAAGAGATGTTATGGAAAAGAGGACCTGGGAAATTTTCCCTGGCTAAAATGGAACAGGAGAAGAGTAGTGCTTAACTTTGGAAAAGGGGCTGCAGTAGCCGAGAGCTTCACTTCTGATGCAGTTGCTGTTTCTCTGTGGCTGAAGTGCATATTTTTATAGACTGGTGACCCACTTTTACCATCCCTGGGTGTTTTTTTTTCTTTTTTTCTTTCTTTCTTTTTTCTCCCTTTAACCCTGAGTAAAGCACTAGGAATCTCTCAGTGAAGCTCACGCAAGTGCTGGGTGCAGCACAGCACCTGCTTAACTCTGCTGTGTGAGCCTCATCCTGGGCTCCTATCCCAGCGTCATCCTTCATCCATCATCCTTCATCCCTAGCAGATTGTGGCCTCCCTTATAACTGAATCTGGCTTTTTTTTTTCTTGCAAAGTGGTTACACAAAATCTGCGCTCAAGCGATGGGCACCAGTCAACATCAGAGCTATGGATACATAACCACTGGTTTTGGCCCTCAGTGATCCTGACTTTATGAGAGACAGGAGCAGCAAATCTGGTGTCCTTGCGATTCCTGACCACGTCTTCACAGTGCATTGAGAAGGTAGCATGTGCAGCTGCATTACAGCTCACCTGTAATTCCACCCATGAAACCTGCATAGCCCAAATTTAAGGTGACAGAGGATGCTGTGTGGTTGAGTCAGTAGAAAGCATATAAATATCCTTGCAGTTCCTGTGTATTCTCTTTATACCTAAGAGGATTTTTAATATTTGTTTATTTGTGGCATTTATCTGAATTCTTGCAGCTCTGAATGCTCAGAGTGAACATTTTAAAGTTATACATGGCTGTTGGATGTCATTTTTAACCTGGGATCAGCATAGTAGAGAAAAGGTGCAGGAGTTTCCAGAAGTATCTCCCCAGTGATTGACCAGACCCAAACTTTGAAATACAGCTTTAAACTCAGAGCAGCAGTAGATGAATGGTGAAAACTGAAATGTTGTCAACAACTTATGTGGAAGCCAAAGAAAATACAAAGGGGCCCTCAATGGCTTCATCTCTGAATTTGTGGCAATGCAGCTGTGAGTAATAAGTTTTCTTTCTTTTCAGCCGCAGTACAGTACATTTGAAATAGTTTCTAGATTTAGCACACAGTTTCCTGACCATCTATTATTTTCCTTGGGGATCAGGAGTCGCTCAAGCATTGCAGTGAAGAGTTTGATCTGAGCATATAGTGCAGCAGGGAGATGAATGGTGGTCTGCTGGCCTGATCGCTTTGCTTGCAGGACTTAGGGAAAGTCACTAGTTAGATGTATAAATATAATTTCTTTACTGGCCCTATCATTTATTTTGACTCATCTGAGCAATGGTCTATTTTGTACTATTTTAAGAATGTGTGCAGAGAAGCTATGCAAGTATACAAGTTTTCTGTCAGGGTGGGTTTAGAAAAAAACTCATGGGGAATAAAAAGCTACATGAAATCTATCTCCCTCTCTTTAAATATATAGGAGCTCTGTATTGATAGCAGTGGTTATCCTTTTGGAGTGAATATGGCTAATGGAAAGGTATCTCTTCATACATATATTATGGATATTTTGTATTGTATATAACGCTTATATTTAAAGTATTTTTTATTTCACAGCCATGAAATCATAAGGGTATTCTAAGCAAGAGTACCTATTTATCTTTGTATTTACACTCTTCATTGATTTATTAATATGTCCTGAAGTGGTTACTGAAGTAACAGCCCTCAATGTGATTTGCATGAAGCTAGTCCATAAAATAAAATTAAAAGTAAACAGCACTATAGAGATGAGACAAACTCATGGTACTATTTCATGCTGGTTTTGCTTCTGACGTGTTGCTTATTCTTGTGGCAACAGGTTCTCCCAGGTCCTGTCTGGCCCCTCATGTTAATCTGCTATCAGGCTGAGAGCCAAAGGAGACTTTTGGTTCCTAGCTCAGGCTAGGAGGGACATTTCACCCCCAACCTCTACCTATCATCTGGCAGCAGGGAGCATAGCCCCCTGCCTGAAAACACCTGAATGTTTTGCTCAATTAGTTCTCTCTGCTGCAAAGACTTCAGGGTGCTCCTCACCTGAGTACATCATGGCTTTTTGTCCTTTTGGTGTCTCCAAGGTTTTCTGTGAGGAGGGACATAGTTTGTGGCTGGTATGTGTATCAGGAAGGCCCTGCTCCTGCATAGGGACTGTAGGCTGCAAAACCTTGAGAGCAGAGATATATCTTTTTTGCTTGAAATGTACCTAACCTGCAGCATGGTCAGACTCGGAGAGAATAATACTGGCAATAACATTGCAGACAGATACATCAGATACATCAGATCTTACTCTGGCCATCAGACAGAAAGTCTATTAAACTGAGTGAAAATGCCTGAGTGAAACACAGGTATGTATGTGAGATCTGAATGTGATCCAGGTCTGCTTTCTTCTGCCTAGTTCTTCGAAGGTGTGCCCGTCACCATGGTAGCCTCCCACAGGCCTCTTCTCCTCCTGCTTTTCCAGAGGGTCTCCCAGCACAAGGAAAGAGGAGAGACGGGTGGCAGCAGCAAATGGTTTGGCAGTGGTTGTGTGAGGGCTGGACAAACTGCAGGGAGCTTTGGTAGGGACGGAGAACCTGGAACATGTTACCTGACAGCTGCCAGCACTTCCCTGCGAGAAGGTCATTGCAGCCACTGCTTCCTTTGTTCTTGTTGAGGACCATGAAGAGAAAAATAACTTGTAATAACTGAGGTTTTATCACTTGTGTTTCTCAATCACCGTTTAAACACTGGAACCATTTTACTTACCGGAATGCGAAAGTACACTATTGAAGAAACTTTATGCAGATAATTGTAAACTAGAAATGTTGGCATGATGATTTTTCTCATGGTTTAAAACAGAATTCCTGAAATTTTCTTCCTTTCTGGTTGTTACAGTAACAGCCAGATGGTAAAAGAAGGGACTTTCCTGCCCAGCACTGGCTGTTAGTGCAACTGTTAAATTAATCCAATGGTTTGGATGATTTAATACTGATGAAGGGCTGAAAGACTGTGAGGAAAAACAGTGTTTTGGGGACAAAAATAAAAGGCTCATTGGGAATTTTGGTTAGAGAGTGAAACAATGACTAAAACCACAGAGGCCAAGAGAAAACATCTGCAAAAGTAGAAGAAGTCAAGACATACTGTCCCCTTCTGTCACTGTCAATGATCCTGAAAAAGAAAGAAGCCTTTCTGGTAAAGAGATTCAAGTGTATGATTTCTTAGAGAAAAAGCACACATCTGGGATTTGAAGGCAAAAGAAAAAAAACAACAATAAAAAAAAACAAACAAGCAAAAAAAATTGAGAAACACGGAAGTGAGGTGAGCAGCAGAAAGATATGATGAGTCAGGTGAAAGCAAAGTAAGAACCTGGATAAAAGCTAAAGCTGTGAGAAATTCCCAAGATTTAGTTGGCAAGAACATGAGTTGTTGATAGGCTTGAGGTGCTTTGAATTTGAGACTGTTTGATCTTGAAATCCTGGAAGCACAAATTCAAGTAATTTTCATTAGAAATGAAAGTATTCATGTCAACCCTGTAGGTCTTTAGTTTCTGAACATCTTCTAGTATCCTGCCAGCCTTTTCCCTGGCTATCCTCAGTTGCAGCTGAGTGTTGCAGTCCAGTCTCTACCCTCCAGCCTTTCCATCCCAAACGATTTGAACATTTGAACATGTGCTACAAACTCCAGACTGTTGTCCATGAGAATGGATAAATACCTGGCAGATCTTGCTACCTTCTCCAGATCTTGGTCTTGCTGGGAGTCGCCAGGTCCCAAGCTTATGTACTACGTACTTGGTTTACACTGAATTTGCTGCAATTGGCACAACTGAGGGGCATAAGAGAGTAGATGCATGTATATTGCAAGCAATATTTAATGAAAATATTGGAAATAAATATTGATACCTGCTAACAAAACAAGTTGGAAAACCTAACATGTTTACTGAGTTTGAGAAATAAGCTTTAGTGAGGGCACATCCAGAAAAATTACAACCTTGTAAAAGCAGGCTCTGGCTTTGTACATAAGAAGCCTTCAAGTAACTATAATTATGAATTTTACAGGGTTATATTTCTCAGTCATTCTTTAAATTTCTGTATTCACTAAGCACAAGGAAGTGGTAAAAATAATGCTGCTGTATTAATGGGATTAACATACAACAACACTTTTAGGAAGGTATTATTTAGATTTATTAGAGATTTTGAAGTCCACAATTCTAGATGAAGAGTATGAGAATTTTTCCTATACAGAGAAGAAAATTCAGAAACTAGAAAAAGGACTATCTTCTAGAAATAGGCACATGTTTCCCTAAAGTAACAGAGAAGAAGAAATTAAAATTTTATCTCAATAGTAACTGTGAGATTGGGGTTGATCAGCTGGAAAGATTATAGACTCTGAAATATCTTTAGAGATCTGGCTATAAGCACTCAAGGCATTCACTTTCAGCATTTTTTCTGCATATGGTTTGACAAGTTTGATTTGCTAAGGAACAGACATAGTTTAATACATTTTTCTGTCTCTTGGATGCCAAAGTCTTGGGTCATAGGTATGTAAATAGATAGATAGCCAGGTCCGTTTTAAAAAAAAAAAAAAATGGACAGTGTTAACAACATTGAACATATATTTTGACCCACTCTGATGCAACTGTTTTTGCTGTGATTTGTGACATCTTTATATCAAACAGAAAGGTAAGTACAAATGAGTATGATTATAAATTTTTGGGTGATTCTCTATGGAGACCTGCCCATGGAAAACAGCTTCACCTGGCATAGCAAATGGAGAAACCACAGCAAGTCGATGTACCAGTCTCAGGCATGCCTCCTCTGAGCAGTATAAGGAGGACTTTCCAGACCCTACAAGAAATTTGATTCCTGACAAGATCAGTGCCATGTTGCTCTGGGTAAAGAGTAATTGGACTCCTGGCTTTCTGCCTTCTTTCTGGTACATTTATGCAGTCATGAATCTGTCATTATTTTCCAAAAACACTAGGTGTTGGTCCCTGAGGTGAATTGGAAACCCACCTTCTGATTTTACGAGCCAAACAAGTCCTTCGTCCTGCTTGTAGTGTTTGTGGACTGTTTGGCCTGATGGAAGAGTGGAAAGGGTGGAAAGAGAATTTAAGGAACAGACCGCACTCAGAGAAGCATTCAAGAACTCAAGAAGCATTCAGATTTAGTGAAGCCACCGCAGAGGATTGAAAATATCAGACCAAACTCTCCTGTATTTCCCTTAATTTTTGTGTAAGCAAAGGCATAATCCCTTAAAGGGTTGAGTTCAGACTCCATAACATACATGAGCGATACTGAAAAAGCAGGATGGAGACGAAACCCATCACAAAAGCTTCTAAAAATTGTATTCTTATATCCAAAGAAGAAGTTTTGAAGTTCTTATCCTAGAAAAAATAACGACTGATGTTTTCACTAAGCATAAGTTGAATACCATACATCTTCTGAGTTTTTCATTTAGTATCCAGTCAGACTGTCCATACTTGGCCCATTTTTGTCTCATACAACACAGCCTTCTCTATAAGAAGCTGCTGCTCTGGCTTGTTATTTAATAAGTACTTTTTCTGGGTGCACACAGTCCTTAGGGATTCCTCAAAATTCCATTGTGCAGCAATAAGGAGAATTTTCTCCAAGGGGAACCTAAGTAGAAGAAAACTGAGCAGAGGCCTAGTTGGAGCTTCCTCCAGAACAGGCATGTTTCAAAATGGTTGAAGCAGATCTGTCAGTTTCTCCGGGACCAGCTGTGCTCTCCTTCCCACCAGATGATGTGCTCACTTCTCTGGAGCTGGGATCCCAAAATGAGATTTTAATGCTGTTAATCAATGTGAGCCAAGCTGACCAAATCTGGATGCATGAAATATATATACCTGCATGCCTTAACAATGAAAGATGGATTTCAAAGATTTGAGGTGACAGAAGTAAAATTTCTGTTATTTCAAACCCTTTTAACAGATTTTGTTGCATTTGGGAAAAAAAAAGGCGATTTCTTCTTTTCTGATAAAAGTATTTAATTATACATACCTGCCTAGTGTAGTTAGTAGGGCTGGGTCCCCATGGACTAAACAACTTATAGTAAGATTAATACTGGAATAAATGGAATCATTTACACTGACACTTGTCAAGTTTGGGGTGTGTAGCTGCATCCAGAATGTTTTTCATTTGCCTTGTCACCAGTTAGAAAAATGCGGTCTGTATGTGGACCAGTCTGTTTCACTATTGCTTTGCCAAAACTCCCTGTTTATCTTACATTTTACATAAAGTCAGAGCAGAGGGATTAGAGGAGTATGCAGCCACATTTTAATTTGGAAGGACGGAAGGACGGAGGGAAGGAAGGATGGAAGGATGGAAGGAGGGAAGGAAAAGGAAGGAAGGAGAGAAGGAGGGAAGGAAGGAAGGAAGGAAGGAAGGAAGGAAGGAAGGAAGGAAGGAAGGAAGGAAGGAAGGAAGGAAGGAAGGAAGGAAGGAAGGAAGGAAGGAAGGAAGGAAGGAAGGAAGGAAGGAAGGAAGGAAGGAAGGAAGGAAGGAAGGAAGGAAGGAAGGAAGGAAGGAAGGAAGGAAGGAAGGAGGGAGGGAGGGAGGGAGGGAGGGAGGGAGGGAGGGAAGGAAAGGAATATGCAGCATATATGTGACATTGAATTAGGTTGCAAGTCAATCTGCCGGAATCTGTGGTTGGTGTTTTGCCTTTCTACCAGGGTTTTCTGGAAGACTCTTTATGACTGACTGGAAGACTTCAGCTCTGTTTTTCCCATTTTAGCTGCACGTTTTCTGGCCAAAGTCTAAGTCTCCAGAAACACTCTTGAGCTAACAGCTTTAGCCTGGCTACCTGTATGAGGATGTGAAGAAATAGATGATAGTGCCGCTCTGAAATAGAAAAGAAGACGGTAACAAGCTTCAGCCAGGCAATTTATTTTAAACAAATAAACAGGCATTCACCACTCTGGACTGGCTCCCAGATTTTGGCTGATGATGGCAACGGAGCAGGGTGTGATATCTGCACCTGACTTTCTCTCTGCTGCTTCCTGCTCAGCTCCTGCTTTGATCTCCATCTCTCTGAACATAATTATGAAGCCTGAATCAGAACCAGGCCATCATTTCTGCTGCCCCAACTTGCCCTCCTCCCTGACTCCTAAGGAAGACACTGTGGTTCTCAAATGCTTGCCTTTTATTTTTAGTCCAATAAAAGAGACCACCTGCAAATTCAGCTTGCTTTTTTCTTTTTATTACCTGCTTTTTATTATGTAGCCAGTGTACCTCAAGAGTATCCAGTAAGTACGTATAAAACATAATTAATCTTCTGAAAGGAATGTATCTCCTTCACCTGAAATCATTGCACCGAGCCCGCAGTCGCACCCCGGCAGAGCTCCACTGAAAGCAGCCAGGCTGCTTTCATTTTCCCTGCGGCATCTTAGGCCCAATCCTCTCACTTTTGGTGATAACTGCATGTGGATCAGGAGGTCTGGATCCACTGCATGTGGATAAGGAGCTCATTTGCCCCATTTGCTATCAACGGGGCAAATCAGTGTAGCTGTGCTAACCACAGGGAAGCTATCCTGATTTACAGCATTGAGCCCCTGCAGGTTTTGTTTCAGTCTTCAGCATTTTTAAATGTTATTATTATAGATAAGTATATTAATGGGGCAAATACACTTACTATAAGGCTTTGACTTTTGGAGATCAGGACCTTGATGTTCCATATCCTGTGCTCTAGGTACCCAATATTAAGCAATAGAGTAACCATTATTAGTAATTCGTAAACATGAGTATTTAATTACACTAGCTTCCTCCTCTCTGCCAGAAAAGGAGCAAAACCAGAGAATTACCAGCTGAAAAGGAAGGTGCCATTTCTCTTAGGTGTATCTTGACAAAAATATGACTTAGTTCATCATGTAAAAAATTTATTCTTAAAGCACTAAAAATTTTAAGATGCCTAATCAGGACACACAAATATTTATACATATGTATTACATATATATGTATGTGCTCTGACATATGCATGTGTGTGTGTATACGTGTGTGTGTAGTTACATGTATACATGTATATATGTATATATACATGTATATTTGTACATACAATACACATATGTGTATACATAGATACACACATATATATACAGATCTCAGGCTGAAGCTCCTTTTTGTAAATTTTTCACTAAAGTAAATTCAGCATAAAAGCAACTAAAGCAAGGAATCATAAATCATACCTCTAATTTTAGAGCTTTGGTTTTGTAAGAAGAACTGTCAGGTTTGCCCCAGACATGATTGTTGACAAAGAGCTTAGTGTTTCATCCTTTATTAACTAGAACATTTTACTGTAACTGATTTCATGTTACCATCACAAACAGCACACGTCAACTGCTTGTGCCTAGTGACTGGTTATAAATTCTTCTGGGAGAGTTAAGGTTGTAAAACAAGAACATTAAGTGAATGCATAAAAAGCGTGAGCCAACTGTTTACAGCTCCTGCATAAATGTCCTCCTTACATTTCCTTTATTTTTTTTATTAGAAAGTGACAAGGCAAGGTCACTGCCCCGCAAATGCCCACCATTACTGACTGTTGAACCAGAGCAAACCAAGTTTACCTAATCTCCACTTCTATCCATTGTTGGAAAGTGGCTGAGAGTGAGGGAGGAGGAGGAGGAAGGGAGCACACCAAGTCTCTATTCTTCTGTAGTTTTAGGAGAACAGTTTGGGTGCTGGAAGCCCATTGTTAACACTAATATCAGACGGTGCCACTTAGCTGTGGCCCTTAATGGAGGTGCTCAAATTTCACAATGGCTTGAACCTGATGTATTTATGGAGAGATAGTTCTATATTTTATATTTTAAATTGCCAGAATAAGATCACTTATAAAATAATCGTACATATTCAAAGCACTGACTCTATCCTGTTACACTCACTTTCTGCTGCTGTAGCTCCCCTGACCTTTTAAAGACAGAACTCTTCATTAAACAGTTAAGCACAGAGTTAAAGGGAAAGCATTTCCATCTCTTTTCTCTGAAGTGGCTAACTTTGAAGTTTTGTAGTGCAAAAGATACAGTTCACAGTGGAGTCAAATACTCACCGCAGGAACTACTGTTCTTACAATAGCAGAGGGTGTGTTACAATGGAGATTTGCTGAATATACAGCCTTTTTGAACACAGTCAATACACACTGTTCTGTTAACAAGTTGATCTCTTCCCGGAGCCATCCTTTAGATCCTTTATTACAGGAACTAGTGCAAAAAGAGTTTCACTGAAACAGGGTAATTCCTTTGACAGATGTGGTAACAATAACTATATTTCCCTTTTTTATACGTATTTTTTGGTTTCACTTCACATTTCTGTATTAAAGGATTTTTGATGGGCATTTTATCCTACTATTAGATTTTTCTCTTAAGTTTGGATCTTTTTGTAATCACTAGTGCTTCAAACTGACAGAAACACCAGAGAACATTTGAGAGGTAATAAGCCAGGCTTTTGCAAGGCATTTCATAGAAGTTTCTCTGAGTGTGTCAGAATCATTGGAGGAGTATGCAAACACAGTAAAAGACTCCTTATTTCCATACTACAAACTCTCTCCAAGGGTCTGTTAAATTTTCCCGGTGAGGAGCGATGCAAAGAGGTCCTTGCTATGTTTCCATAGACATTTCCTTAAGGAAGTGTTTCTATCCACTGAACCTGTAGGGAACCAACCACAGAAGTGTTTTAACAAGACAGACTGCAGCACAGCCCATCAGTATGTGACAGAGTGATGTGAGGGGTGTTTCTCACAGTGAAGATGGTTTTGATTTTCTGTAAAGAAGCAAATGCATGACACTAAAACCTTCACCATATCTCCCTCACTTACCTGTCCTGCCAGGTTCCCCCTACAGTGTATTTGTAGATGTTTGTTTCTTCCTTAAAAATTTGCAAAAATCTCTTTTTTTGTGTGTATGTGTGTGTGTGTGTGTGTGGTTTTTGTAGTTCTAAACAATTACAACAATGCACTGATTGCAGAATATAGAGTATACCTGCCCTTTCCATTCCTCAATTTATATTGGTCAGGGCACAAGTCAGAAATTTGTCAAACCACCTTAGATTTTTAAACACTTCCACACACTCACACGTATATACATGTGTACAGACACATGTATATATGCATACACACACACACACACACACATACTTGTGTGTATATATATATATATATTTCATTTTTCCATTCATGGCTTCCTATTGAAACTGAGAAACTGAGAATATCTGAAGAGTCAAGTCAGTACAGAGTTCCTTGATCATGGACAAAATGAGGTGTTGAACAGTTAATGTCTTGCTCAAGCTCATCCAGTGCACCCCTGCCTGCCTGCATATCTCCAACTCTTTTATTGGTTACCAGGTAAACACCTTACTTTAATTTTACTCTGCCAGGAGGCAGTTTCTCTTAGCAAGCTAGTGCCAACAGCCACCAAAGGAAAGAACAAACTATTGCTAATGAGGAGTAATTTTCTCAGTGACAGCCACCCCTGAAGAAAATACACAGTGGCCACCCATTATTGTAATGTAGAAAAATTAGCTGTAACAATGTAATAGTATTAAGCTGCACCAACAACCAAAAATGGAAATAACACACACTTCCCATCCATTACTCTAATAGCATCAGGGCTCTAGTAAAATGAAAAACATGTTTGAGGGCTGGTGCTCACCACACAAAAGGTTTTATGCAGGAATGTTGACTTGCACTACTGCCTGTCTCATCCCACCACTTGTCAGGCTTTTTAAAGCAGAAGTCAAAATAGAAGGGTATTTCCTTTTCCTTCCTTTCTTTCTTCCTTTCTTCATTTCTTTTTTTTTATTTTTTCTTTCTTTTTTTTTTTTCCCTAAAAGCCCTCATTCCTACTGCTCACCTGTCACAGGCTCTAATTGCTTCTAGGCTGAGTAACTGTGTTGTCTGCAAGGTTCCCTCCTAACATGACAGAAGCCAGTCACATGCATGTATCCAGTAACAGATTATAGCCTAGATACTGAAATCCAGAGAAATATTCAGAAAAAAAAAAAAAGCCAGTACAGTCAAAAAACAACAAATTCATAGTATTTTAGTACCTATCTAACTCCTAGGTATTTTTAGACTCTGCAAGTTTCATGGTTATCTTCTGCTCTATGAAGGAGGGTATATAGATCTTACAGTAGTGATGCTGAGAGAATAATAAATCATTTGCATAGGCCAAATATCTGCTGAGAGGAATTTGGACCTATTTTTATTTTTTAGGAGGACAAGGAGGAGAAGGACAACGTAAGTTTTATTTTAAATTTCTGATGTCTCTAAAGAAAGCAGCACTTACCTTTGCTCACCGTGCTATGTTGCTCAGTTCCTCAAAATAATTCCATGTAGAGAATTGAATTCTTGTTGTTTTCTCTTGTGGAATGTACTTTCTTAGGCAACAGCTCCCATTGCATACTGCCTCATTAAATCTAATTTCAGGTTTCTGTTCACTCTTCATAAGTGCTTTCATTTGCATCCATTTTGGATTGTGCTCGTAAAAAAAAGAAAAAAAGAAAAGAGAAAAAAGAGTAGTGTTGAAGAGTCAGAGTCCATCAAGCAGTTTTTACAATACCCAAGATTAAAACACTTATAAATTTACATTTGTTTTCAAGAAACAGTTCCCTGTATATTATCTGTCTTTGTATAGATACACATGGTTAAGGAAATATATTGTTTACTAAAATATAATGTAGCATGGTCACAAAGAAGAGTATCTTTTCTGACAGAGAGGAGCTTTCTGGTAATATTTTGATGTATGTGGATACAGCCATGATCTTTATCCTTTGGTAATAAAAAAGGATGAAATATTAACTAGAAATGATCTTCAACTGAGAGTGACTGCCAAAAACACTATTATTATCCTATCCAGGGTCATTATTTTGAAATGGCTAGATTAAAAAAAATCACAGGACAGTATTAGTCTAAATACTGACGTCCTGACGCACAATTGTTCTTCAAAATGAGATTAAGAGATTCTGTGTTCTGGCTTGAAGACACTTAATTTCTGATTAGATGACTGGAAGAAACTGTTATGTTCAGAACAGTTGACTGGAAGAAACTGTCAAAGTGTTGATGTTTTCCAGGGACTGTGGCTCCTCAATGCACGTTAATTTTATTTGGTGTTGTGAGAAAATAAATGGAGCGTATATGCCCTTTGGAGGACTTAAAATATTTACTTGCCCCTTTGCAACTTTCCTTATAAAATTCAAGGAAAGTTGGCATAAAGAGGCAAAAACAAGGCCTAATTTCGGCTGGTCACAAAGGTGTTTGGTAGCCCTGAAAGTGAAGCTTGCTGTCCTCTGCTCTGGAGCATAGAAGCCAGAAGACGGTTGGAGGAAAACAAGAGGCTGCCACTTAAAAGTGATCACCATGCCAGGTCTTACGTCTCTACTTTCTCTCTGCCACGCACACATTTCTAAAGACACTCTAACAGGTCCAAAAAAGCTTTCCAAAACCTGTAAATGTTTCTGAAACATACCCTGTGAAATGCCTACCACTATTCTTTAGGAAGAATGGACACGTTTTAGTGTCTGAACACAATGGTAAACATGAAGATGGCACTCATTAAACAAGCTGATGAAAAGAAGCAGCAAATTACAGCTAAAGATCAGGTCAGGCCTCAGGGATAAATAAATTCCAAGCTGAAATTTAGGGCCTAATGCTAAAGTCCAGGAGATCAGAGTAAAAAACACTCAAGTTTGCCCTGGTGCCTATGGATTTAGACACACAGCTTTAGCTACTTCTCGTGCTTGTATTCTTCAGCTGCTGCTAAAGAGAGACTGGCCTTGTGCTTGCCTGCTTCTGCTGTCAGGCAAATGCACATGAGCAGCACCAGTGTGGTCTTCCATCAACAGAAATCAGTTCATGTCAAGCACCAGTGTGGCATTGCTTCTGTGAGAGCGCCTAAGCCTGGGGAAGGTTGCAGGTTCCATCCTAGATCTGCCAAGGAGCCCCCGTATGAGCCTCTCACTAAACTGAGTTAAAGGCAGCAAACACAAGGGAAGGAGTCCACTACTCCGCTCCCAGAGACTCACCGGTGTGAAGATCCCCCTGCAGTGATGCTCTGGGAGGGACACTTGTCCACAAACACATCTCTGAGCACCCTTCAATTACCCTCCAACCTCCTACCAAGGCAGGACTGTCTGCCCTTATGTGTTTGTACTGGACAGCATATAATGACTCAGTGGATCATGTTTTGCTCTGTTCTTCTCATTATTCTCATAATTATTCGCTTCCCCTAGTGCTCCTAATAATCACAGCTGCTGCAAGGAGTGTGCTTTCTTGCAATTATCTTGCCATCAGGAAAGCTAAGAAAATAGCAAAGGGTTTGCTCTCCACTGGACATTTTATGGTAGTTGGAGTGTTTCTCATTAAGTAAAAGGTGTATGTTTTAAAATGTGTCAGCAGCTGGAAAGACCTTCACCTTCAAAAAGTTGTTTTTAGAAGTTGATGGATCTGGTTGTAAAGAAATCAGTTACAAAGAGGCTCAGTGTAACCGTGAGTTAGACCAGAGGATGTTAACCTTATAACAACAAGACTTACAAGAGGGCTTGGTATTAAATACTAAATATTTACCCATTTAAGTATTGAATGGAAGTCTGGGGGGTTTGGGATTGTTTTAGGGAAAAAGTCATTCATGTGACCATGTACAAGACTTGCAATTGTGTTTTGGGTTGGAAAGACACCTTGTTTCTGATGTTAGCCTTTGGAACACAATAGAGGTCTACCAAGCATGGCGGTCGACATCAGCTCTTTACTGGAAGCAACAGGAGGAGGGAACCTTCTTCCTTGCATCTGGTCTGTGCTTTTCTGGAAGAAGGATTTATGAAAGGATTAAGGAGGAACCCTAGCATAAGCAGCTTCTTTACTTTCTGAAAGAAAATCTTATCAAATTAACCAGATGAAACCCTATATGAGAAGTTTCCAATGAAACAATTTTTTCAGTAGCTGCTAAATTCTAAGCAATTGCTTTCAAAAGATCAACCCAGGCTTGATTTTTTTTAAGAGGTTGAAGTGGCAGAGGAATATGTTTTTAAAAGCAGTCAGCAACCAGGAGCTCCTGCTGGGAACTTCAGAGGACAAAGGCAATGTAGTCTTCATAAGGAAACAGGCCTTGAGATACCAAATGTTACAGGACTTTAATGGATATTGGGTGCCTAGGTCACATAAATTGCTTTTGAAAAGCCCGGCCTCTGGTCATTTGGTTTCTGGAAAGTATTCTGAGTCTCTTCCTTCCTAAATTCTATTAGCTCTACAGTTTTCAGGATCTATTCCACATAAATCAGTTTGAACTGATCAACATTTCTCTATTAATAGTCTCCAGACTCATGCTGTAAGAGTATGAAAAATCAAAGTAACCTGAGCCAGAAGATTTGTAATGAACTTAGTCTTGTGAGAGAAGGGGAAATGGCACAAGAATTAAACTGAAAAAAAAAAAAAAGTTGGTCTCAAGAGCAATATGAGCTTCCTAGCTTTTAAGTTAGTGTAAATTGAGCTCTCTCAACTGATTCTAGTGGATCTATGATTACTCAAATTAGCTAAGGATCTAGTCCTATTTGTTGCTAAGAGGCCTGGTTCTGGTTGCATTTTGCCTGTTTATTCTACCATAATTGGCTGACTTCAGCTGACGCAGTTCGTGTTCCCACTGCTGTGAAATCCACTGTTAAGTATCTCTCTTGCTCAGTTGCAGCTATCAGGGAAAAAATTTGTGACAGTTCCCAGCAGTTTGACTGGTCTCTCCCTTTTGTTTTCTCTATTACCACATAAAATACAGTTGAGTTTCACCTCTTATGGAGAGAAAACAGTGGAGAAAATGATGTTGAATTGCTCTACAGAGGTAATAGAGAGAAAACGGATAGACTGAAATCCTCTAGGCTGTGCTGCCTGGCTAATATTTGGCAGGTATCATAGTTTCTTGGGTCGGTATTTGTTTTTCTTCCTTTTTAATTTTTTGTTTAACTTGTCCAAAAACTGTATTTATCAATATCTAAATACTATTACCGACGCAATCCTCAAAGCTTCAATTTTCTCAAAAGCGTATGCAATGTAGCAGCCTCCTGCTGTTGATTAAGGAGGCTGTCTTCCCCTCCTCTTCTTCCAGACTCACACAGTGACACTACCTTGCAGTGGGGCCCACTAGCTTGCAGTGGGGTCCACATCTGGTGTATGAAGATGAACAGGGAAGGTGGAAGGGAAGGACAGCATTGTCCTTTCCTCAATAGCAAGGTGTTCAATTAGCTCACCTCATTTGCCAAACAGTGCTCTCCTGAGTTGCCTAATTACTCCCACACTGCTTTATTTGCTGTAAACAGGTGGGAAAGGTTTTCACTGACTGTGCTCAGAAAATCAATTTAGAGACAAACAGACTAAGCCAGAGAACATCAGAATTACTGTCATTTGAATACAAAGCTCCAAGGGACATGTGCTTATTTTACAAGTTTTATTAGCAAACATTTGTTACTTAAGCAGTGCAAGGAAACTTGTCAAGGTGCTGGAATAGTGTTGTCCATGCAGTCAAATGGAGAGAGTGATCTCTGGCCCATGGTGTGTCGCTCTCACACGGTTATCAGAGATGGTCCAGGAGCCAGCATGGGCTGAGCCAATCTGCCTTGAGGGTTAAGAGAAATTAGTTGTGTGGATTTGGTCAGCAGACCTCAGAAACAATGCAGACTTGTTGAAGTTATTTACAGCCCACATGTGTATTGTAGCCCACCTGCTTAATGTAAATAAATTTTATAAGGTGTTCCATGTTTCTCAGGGTTTGTAGCTTGCTGTTTTCAGTGCTACTGTCACTGGACATCATTGCAGCAACGCTCAAGACACATGCATCTACTAGCTTTCTCCTCAAAGCTGTGGGCTTGTCTGTGCCATTTGTTTCAGCTTGAACTCAACCAGAGGCTGAGCTGGAGCTGCTCAAAGTCTTTGCAGCCTTGCATGTGAGCATGTGCACCATCAGCCCCTGGACAGGCTGCTGGCTCACCAGGGCATCCCCCTTTTCCCCACCAGCCCATGCTAATTTTCAGCCAGTGAAGCTGCTGAGCTGAAATGGCTGGAAAATTTCATCACTTCCTTCCTGCTCAGTCCAACTCCTACTCAAATTCTGCTGCTTTTCCTGTGGTGATGGAATAAAAAGAGGAAAGGTGTCAAGGAAGAGAAAACAGTTGCCTAAGGAAGACATCTCTGTTGACAAAAGAGAAAAAAAAAACCCTAAACAGTCCCATTAGTCTTTAGTCACCAGTTCTGGCTAAAATACATGTCAAGTGAGGTAAATTCCCTAGCTTAAAATCAACTGAACTAATATTTTGTCAAAGAAAAAGAGAAGGCTTCTGGGTGAAAGTTCTGTGAATTTCCACATACACAGGACCAATAGGTATCTACAAAACCATGTTGTGTAACACAGAGCAGCAGTTTAAGCAGACAAGCAGGTATCTATGTGTAAGCAGAATTTGCTGCTTGTTCCTGCTGACTGCAAACACCATTAAACAACTTTGACGTTTTTAACTTTTCCCTTTGAGTTTGAGTTCCCTCCGAATTAACATGTATCAGTCTTAAACATCTAAAGAAAGGGGTTTAGCTGCAGTGGAAATATTGATGCAATGCTTAGTAGCATAACAAGACCTATGATATCAAAGTAACATGAAGATGAATGCAGTTTCAACAGTGGGAGCCTACTTTTAAGCTGGGATGTTGAAGAAATATTTCAGAAGTGTAATTAATTTGTAAATGCTTGATTTGTCCAAGTTAGATCTGTCCAGTTATCATACACAGACTATTGCTCTTGCACTCTTGGCTTTCATGACAATATTTCTACAGAAAACAATTATATTATCAACCTACACATCTGCCCTCCAATCAGATTGTGGCTGCCATACCAAACAAAGACAAATGGAAACCCATATTCTACATTCCTAGCAGAGGGAAAGGGCTTAAGTGAATTATTCCTTGACATTAATAGGATAACATGTGTGCTTTGTAACATACAGCAACTTTGAGAGTGATACTGTGGATGGAAGGTTGGGGCAGATGGATGTTAATATCATCAGAGACCTCTGCTTGCAGATAAATGTTTCTGAAGACAAAATTAGATCAGGAAAGAACATGAATGTATCCATCATTTTCTAAATAAAAAAGCATTAGGATATCAAAATCAAAAGTGTTTAGATTTGCAAGCTAGGAAGCCCTGGATTTCATAAGGTCTAATGTTGACTCATTAATTTCCATAGCAAATTTTTCACTCATATCAGTGGAGCAGGAATAAGCTGTAAAGGATACCCATCCTTTATCTGCTTTTACTGCTACAAATTATCTTGCATCTAGGAGAATAAGAAAAATAAAACATGAGTTGATGCTTTCAGGCAATCACAAGTTTTCTCAAAAATAGTCATGTGTACAATAGGAAACTATATAGTGTTTTAAAATGCATAAAGAAAAAATGAGTAGACTCATCTGTTTATTTATTTTAAAGCTGTATTTTAAGATAGGACTCAATTCCATTAGCAGAAGAAAGAACAACAGAAAATCTTTGAATTCACCAAACATTCCCTCAGACAATGTTGGATTGTTGAGTAAAATTATTTTTGCATATTAACTGACTGATTTTAAAATTCAACCTTCTGCCTCAGGCTAATAGGGACCTAAATACTTGGAACGTGAAGTTTCCAGTCAGGCTAAGATGAGGAATCATAGGCATGAGAAAAATATACCTGTGGTAATGGGAATATTAACTCCACAAAAAAAAAAAACACTGAGGAGGTCCAGAGCTCTCTGTGGTGTACCCACAGAGGATCATATCTGTCCTAAAGGCAGATTCGAACTTTACAGACCGATCTCCAGACTATGCAATGGTCTCCCATCTGACCTCCCCAGATGCTCCTAAGAAGTAGCGTACTCAGGTAGTGGCTGTGGGTCACATAAACAGCAGCACCTATGCAAAGGGTCTGTGAAGTGCCCAGATTGCTTCTCCTCTCCATAATTTTTAAATACTTAATTCAATATCTCTTACTCAAGCAGTGGTTCCCATGTAGTAGGCAAGCAGCTGAGTAATTGAGAAGGTCTGCTTTCTAATACATCCAGGATTTTACTCTCTGACTATATCCCAACTTTTTCTATCAAGAAAAGTTTATCCTTGAAGTATGGCAACATAAAGAGATTTTGGTGGCTGAAATCTTTATCCCCTATTTAAGTGTCACATGCTGTATTTAAAAGAAGATCAAGAAAGCCACCACATTTCAGAGTAATTAGAAGAAAATGGCTTGTACGGTACAAGGGGATTTTCAGGGACCCCGGAAGAGGCTTGTCCACCCCAGTCTGAATTTCAGGGACCTGCTCTGAGAACTGATCTACTTATTCCAGTGGGTATCTCCTCTCCTGCCCCCCTTTCTCCTACCCAGTGTGAGAGCCTGTGGTTTTCATGGAGTGTATCTCCTCTTTGTTATTGACCCAGCTCCTGTCATGGTGGGAATGATGTCTCCACCATGGCTCATTTTGCACAAATGACACCTTACGCAGGGACCAAGGCAGTTGTTTCACAAAAGGAAGCACTGGAGAATAGATTCAGGTTAAGACCATGCCTCTGCTTTGCAGGGTTATTTTTAATACTGGGTCAGCCTTGTGAAGCAACTTCAGAATACCAGCCTCATTAACAGGAGTGGTGAAAGCAACAGCAGAAGTAACCAATGGCAGAGTATGTGAAGAATATTCCAAGCCAAAAAGCATGTACTGAGAAAGTCTGGCCTCGGATAGCTTCCTTCTAAGAAGACCAGAGCTTCCCAAGAGTGGCTGGTGTGGGAGGAGGCTCATGGTTCTCACTGGTTGGGAGCAAGCAGGGGACAGAGTGGGGAACACCATGTCCCCTACACTCTCAGTTCTGCAAAGACATGCCACATGGGGCCTCTGGAGCACCAGATGCTCTAGTCCCTGTCTCCCCACCAGTAACCCTAACAATTTTCCCTGAGTCATTTCTCACAACAATCGTTTTACTAACCACTCCTGCTAATCATCATCCTTTCCATGAACCTGCCCCTGCTTTCTCCCTCCTTCCTTTTCATCCACACATAGTTATTTCCCTCTCTTGCCAGATCTTCATAGTTTTCTATCCCTATACCTATCCCCACACCTGTTCCTCTACAGGTCATTTACTTTTTTAGGGGGGAACAGACCAAATGTCCTCTCAAGCCTATGTTGTAACACTTTTCTTTTTTTTTTTTTTTTTTAACTTTCCAAGGGCCTGCTTAATGCCAAGTGCCCAATGACACCCAACAGGCAGCCAGGAAACCTTTCAGTTGCTTGTCCAATGCATGAGCGGTGAAACCCTTTTGGTCTGTGACTCTGGCTCATGTTTTTTTAAAGCTCAGATCTTTTAGAAATACCGGTTTTCATATTGTTTCACCAGTGTGTGTGTGAAGGGGATTTAACAATATTAAGTAAAATGGAAAGTGTTAAACATATGAAACTGTTTGTATACACCCTCACAGTCTGAGCCCTCAAATCTGCAGTAAAATCTCACTAAAGGAACTAGAACCTCAACACCATCTCCATACTTGGGAAGATGGGGCAGACTTCTGAGGAAACTCTCCTTCAAACAAAAACCAGAAATATTTTTAAACCCCCAAAATGTTAGGAGGCATTTTAAAATAAAGGGCAGGAAAAAAAGAGTTCTTTACATTACTTAGTGTACAGCTGAAACTCTGTTGTAATACTCTTAAGGCTTTGCATTTTGTAGAGTTACTGTCATGTACTTTATAACAAAATTTACTCTTTGCTGCAAAATTGTGCTCATGATATATATTGTTTCAAAATGATTACTTTTTGAGTTGTTATTTCTTAAACAAAAGTCCTGGCACATTTAAGACACAGCTGTCTCTTTTAAAAACTAATGATAAATCTTTAATACCAATATCAATCTCTTTTTCATTGCTGATAATTTTAGCAGAAGCATAAAACTAGCATGTTTATTTTAAAGTCTCAGATTTCCTTCTGCTCTTTCCTGGGTGCCAGAGGCCTCATTTGCCCTCTATCTGTATGAAAAAACGCTTGCAAATGTTATGCTTTTATGCTCACAGTGCAAAACTCCTCTGTGTACTAAAAACAAAAAGCATACGTGAAATAGGATAAAATTAAATATAAAATTAAGCATCATAGATAATACAGAATGAGTTGAATTCTTCATTTTTACATTACTACAGCAAAAGGTTTTCCTTATTACGTTAGCTGAAATTTTGACAGATTTATAATCTGACATACTATAAGAGAGTTTACAGAATAACAGAATAATAGAAATTAGGAGATAGTAGTCAAGCTAGGTGACACTTTTCACTGAGTATTTGAACTTTTTCAGTGGACATGAATCTTATATCTCCACACAGATGTGCATTCATGCAAGCACCTTGCACATATCCTTAAAAAAAGCCATTAAAAACAGACCATCTTCATTTTACCTGGCCGCTACTTAATGTGACAAAGCATTTAAAGTATGGAGAAAGACACAGGAATATTTAAATTGCACACAAGCAAGTGAAACTTGTAGTACTTAAACTTCTCATTATTCATTGATATGGATCTGATAGTTGGATGAAGCAATATTTTTTTCTCTCAGTCACTTTAATTCAGAGTATTGGGATAGAATGAAAGACAACATTATTCTTCCAAAAAGTCAAGCTGAGAAGCTGCAAAAGCCTATATATTCACATCAAAATGGCTTATAATTTGTGCATTTATATACTGAACTGGGACAATGACACACACAATGTCCATGCTCTTGTGAATAAAGTTGGTCCCTGCATTCCATTTGGGCTGAAAACTGCTGTTTTAGGTTGTTTTCATCTTTACCTTTTTTCCATATGTGCATGAAGAATTCTCTATTTTTAAAAATATTATTATTCATGTGCATGCTGAAATTGAATCATGCTATTCTTACATAGTTTTTCATTGGATTGTTGCAACCTATAAAGAAATCCAATTAAATTTTCCTTGCAGGCACAGAGCCTCATTCAGTGCGGCTTTATAAAGCTGGCTTGTTGTATTGTATGGCAAGTCTGTGAACTGAGAAGCACACAGGCCCCGTCCCATTCCTTGTCCTGTGCGACATGATGTAAAGAGAGAGTCTGCCAGCAGTGTTTCAAAGAACTGTATTATCAAATAACATAAAGGCTTTGCCATCGTTTCTGCTGCTGCCGTTTAGAGTATGCATGTGCCAGTGCATTTGCTCAACAATTTTGAACACTGCATGGTTCATACACTACCCTCTGTATCTATCTGTGATGGTCACCTTTGTTATATTAAGAACATACAATTTGTAGTTTTATTCTGAGGTAAAGACAATGTGAAGTTTCTTTGCTGAATATAATGTTAACAAAAAATTGGTACACTAAGCCCGCAGATTGCAGAAGTGCAGTTCTCTCTTCTCCTATCTCAAAGAAATGGACTGCAAAATTTGTGGAATTTACTCATAAAGTAGTGGGATTAATCTGTGTGTTAGTGCATTGTTTGTCCATGTGTCTTCCCATGGATTTAAATACCATAGGTTGATCCAAGCAATCAGCCAGCCTGTGGGCTTACTCCAGCTGCTGCCAGCAGGACGGCAATGCCAGCCCTTGCTCATACACAGAGCCAGTTTCTACAATAAACCATAAACCTGCCATAACTTAACAAGTCTGCTTTCTTTGTTGATTAGAAAGACAGAATTTCATTGCACTCCCCATGTAGGAGATTGCTAGTTGCAGAAAGGAGCAGGAATACTGATCTTCACAGTGGTATATTCCTGGCCCAAATGGCTAATAACGTTAACTACAAATGTCTCCTTTATGTCCTCAGACCTCCATATCGTGCAACTGGAAGTGAGCTATGAGACCCAAATTATAAACCCTGTGTGGGATGCAGAGATGCTAAAGATCTACCACTGTGTCTTCCTGTTAGTGTGGAATTGATTTTTGTGCTATATTTCCTGATGTTTCTCCAATCTAATTTAAATGTTCCCAAGCACTCTTTTCTCTGGAGAAATGTTTCCATGCTAAAGTTATGGTGGTGAGCAAAGAGCAGAGGACACCTGACTTAAGAATTGAAACATATATATGAGCGCTTAAGAAAAAAAAAAAAAGAGCAGTACCAATCACATGTTTAAAATCACACATGTGCTCCAGTGCTGTAAATAGTCTCACTGCCTGGGATTTTCTTCTGATAGCCAATCTAAATTTTTCTTCTCTTAATTTCTTCTCATTACTGCTCTAGTTATACTCCTGTAACTAAGCTAAATAATTAATTGACATTTTCACTTACTTCAATGGGAGCCATTTGCACATATCAGAGGACAAATTTTACCCCTTAATAATGAAATGAACTATTGTTCCACCAAGCAGGTACTCAAAATGCCAGCCTACACCTGCTTACACAAGAGAATCGTGAATTAACTCTTTGGAATGATCATTTGTCCCAAGAGTCATCTGTAAGGGTGGTGTTTTGCTGATTCTTTATGAGTTTCGTCAAAAGAACAGTTTAAAAGAAACCAAGACAAAGTAATCCTAGAGCTATACTAGCATTTTTTTTTTGCATTGTTTTAAATTTACTCAATATCTCATTTGTTGCATGGTTAGGGTGGACGTGATTTTTCATTTCCCCCAAACATGCTAGTCACATGTGCTCTTCCTATCTCTCACCTGACTTCCTAATGCAGAAGTCTGTCCCTACTAACTACTGACACCAGGCCAGGACCGGGCTGAAAGTAGCTGTCTCGAGTAAATTTTCGCAGCAGATTGGTCTTGAAAGGATACTTCTGTTTCCAAGAAAGAAGACCATCCCATTGCTTATTTGTACCCCTTTTGGTATCAGCTCTATCTGAATGTAATTTCAAGAAATCATGAGGACCAGTGCTAGCAGTCAGAGAGCTCTGGGTATCAGTGACATGGCTAGAAAAGTAGGTAACAGTATAGTGTTGAATAAGGTAACATATGTTGACTGGTAACAAGCGAAAAAAAAAGGGAATGTTTGTCACTTATTAAATGGAAAATTTCAAGCAGTCATGTAACTAGAAATTATTTCAGGCTCAAATAGGCAATATTCTGTTTTAGTCACTATTCTGTCAGAAAAAGGCAAATAGGAAGTATCTGGATTCAGTACATAACAACAGAAATTGTCCCAGAAGATGGTATAGTCATTAAACTGGTCAAATGTCACTGAGAAAGCTGTGTTCATATTTAGCATACATTTCCATGGGCAGAGAAAAACACTTCCTTGGAAGGAATATAACCAAGGACAAACATGACTCATAACAGACCTTAATAATGTCTGAGAAGAGAGCTTGCTTTTTTTTTCTTTATTCTCAGAGGATGAGGCTGGTATTGAAGGTGAGCCTCGGGCCTCGCTGGCCCCACGCGGCTCTGTATGACATGGGCAGGCAGGCTGAGTGATGCCACGGGTCTGTGGGGATGGTCCCCCCAGCATTGCTCACTCTGCTTCATCTTCAGACACAGGTCCACAGCCAGGTTTTAGCCCTAAACTGATTAGATGAGAGGGAGTCCCATTACAGGTGTCCTGTGGCATCGTATCTTCTCTTTAACCACTTGTCTCCTGCCCTCCTGCCTGCTAGGACCACGATGTCCTCCCCTTGGGGGCACCTGCCATGCCAGGGTACCCTGCAAGGAGAAGACATCCCAACATGCAAAAGCTGCTGCTCGACCTCCTCAGTTAACCTCAGTTAACTTGGATTTTTGCATGGTGAAATTATCCACACAGCCATGCAGCAAATAGCTTTGCAATCTCGCCTGTCTCTTGCATACAACAGTGGCTCCTGAATTTTGGAATTTAAATCTTCAGCTTTTCCCAGTGATTAATGATGTGGCTGCACAGGCTCTCAGAGTTCATAAATTTTATTTTTTAACTTTCCACATCTGACCGGCAAGACATCTCTCATAGCTTTGATAACCACCAGAGGTCAGCAAACCACATTCCAGGAGCTACTGAAGTGGTATGATAAATTAATGGTTTGGGGGGCCATGTGTTTTGTTTGTTTGTTCCAAGTGCCCCTATCAGCCTGGGTTCAGGGTCTGAGCAGGTGATGGCATTGCCAGTGGAGCGGAGCAAGCTCTGCAGCGTTCAACCCTGGCATGCCTGCAAGGACAGAAATGCCGTGTTCATCTGCTGCACGCTGTGCCCTGTGCGCCTCCAGGCACTGTGTCCTTGAGGCAGGCGGAATTGCACAAAAACAGCAAACTGGGAGCACTGCAATGTAGCAACATTACCCAAACTGCTGTATTTTCAATGCAAGGAGGTTTCCAAGCTCTCTGAACAGTCTCACATCCCAGAATCACAGTGAAATGCTGTCTCAGCGGGGCTTGGATGGCCATCACGAGGAACTGTCTGGGAAGAAGGTAAACAGAGCCAGAATTTCTCCTGTCTTCCCTGTTCCAAAAATGGGAATTTTAGAAGAAAAGATTATATGGGGTCAGATGTCAAAACTGTTTCTTTGCTGGTTCCTGGCCCAGATCTTCCTTGATTTTTTCTATTCCAAGTGGACCTATAGGGAGCTCTGATTAAGAGCACATCTACATCCAGGGCTTATAAATATTCCTTTCCTTTGCTAGAAACTGGGCTGTGATTCAGCTGTAAGTGTAGTCTGAAAAACATACATGAGTGAAATGAACAGAATAAACATCTCACTAAATGGATGCTTTTTTGACTCTGTAGAAAGATTTAGAGATAATGTGTAGCAGTTGGAATCCAGACGGTTAAGAGATACAGAAGGCTGCAAAAGAGGAAAGGGCAGGGATGGGGGGAGAAAGCTGGGTTGGGAGGATTTCTCTGAAATATATTCTGCATGCTCTAAAAGAAAAATGTGTGTAATTTGGACCCCAAATGCAGGCCAAAGCGACAGCATCTAATAGGGGAAACATGATTTAGTGGTTGGTTTATAAACTAAACAAATTTACTGAGTTCCATAAATGAATCTCATGGCAAGATCCCATTTTTTTTTAAAGGGGGATAACAAATATTGTATGTTAAGGGGGGAAATCGAGATGGTTTTTAAGCTGATGGCCTTAGAAATATATGTATATGGTCTTTTTTATAGCTCTTGGCATATAAAATAAGTCATTATTCTAAATAGAAAAATATTGATGATGTCATAGGAGCCATTGCCGGACACATCAAGCTGATCTGATGAACTGGGAAATCAATAGATATTTTCCAAACGAGATGGCATTTCTTTTAATTGGTTGTGTGAACACGATATACTGCAGAGTGCAAACGTTTAAGTTAATTTTCATTTAGCTTGGATTTCTTCATGTGTTTTTTTCTATTATTTCTTTATGCAGAATTTATTTTTTGCACTGTTTTAGGATTTTTCTTTTCTATTGGCTTGCCTATAAATTCCTTATCAGAACAGATAAAATAATATCTATGCATTTTAGAGACTCATGCAATATTGCTTTGGGAGCTATTTGAATATCTACCAGGATTAGAAAATACTGGAGATTTTGCCTGGTAATCACCATAGCGCTTGCAAACTGTAAGTCTTTTAATTTCACCCCTACCACAGATAAGTAGGGAGCTGGCTTTATGTCCCATAGCAAGTGAACATCAGAATTGGGAATAGGAATCCTGGCTGTTTTTGCTTTAAGCTAATCACCAGGCTGTACGAAAGCCACATGCGATAGATCGATACATTAATATACATTTCAGGTGTTATTAAGCAATATTGTATGCCCTGTGCATCTCCAAAGACTCAGAGTTTTCAAGGGCATATAATAATGAAACCCTTAAAAAACAGAAGTTTATCAGAAAAGGATGCAGGATGAGGACCTTGTTTACACAAAGTAACTTAGTCTTCTGTTTTTACTTGTCAAGAGGCAAGTAAAAAATTCTGACAAATATTTGCTCATTCTTTGTGCACCTAGCATTTTTTAATGATCTTGATCTTTCACCAGCTTTGCATTTCTCTTCATGCAGCAGGGAGGGACAGAGCTGGCATCCAATCTGAGAAAGTAAGGTACATACTAGTAAATGGAAAATTGTCCTTTTCCCATTTTCTCTGCATTTTTATTAGCCTTTTTATAAGGATATTATATACTACTATTTATATAATATTTTAAATAATAAGTTAATAAAAATAATATCACAATATAATATTTAATATGCAAAATAAATTATATTATATGTAATATAATATAAATATTTATATAATATTTATATAATATGTCATAGTGGTTAAAGGTGTTGACTTACAGCAGGCCTTTAGTTTATCCCCACACTGACACGGCTGGACAATTCGGTAGACCTGAAGCTCCTGAAGAGCCATGAAGATGACTAAGAGATAGGAGCCTCCATCGTATGAGGAAAGACTAAGTGAGCGGAGCCTGTTCAGCCTGGAGAAGAGAAGACTGAGAGGCGATCTGATCAACATGTATAAATACCTGAGGGGAGAGTGTACAGAATGTACAGAAGATGGGGCCAAACTCTTCTCAGTGGCGGCCAGTGACAGGACCAGGGCTAATGGGTACAAATTAAAACACAGGCAGCTTCATCTCCATATAAGGAAGAACTTCTTTCCTTGAGGGTGACAGAGCACTGGAACAGGCTGCCCAGAGAGGCTGTGGAGTCTCCTTCTCTGGAGATCTTCCAAACCCGCCTGGATGCCACCCTGTGCCACGTGCTCTAGGTGACCCTGCTGGAGCAGGGGGATTGGACTAGATGATCTCTAAAGGTCACTTCCAGTCTCAACTCTATGATTCTGTGAAGTTCTGACAGGTACTTCAGACCCCATGCACGATCATGTTTGATCTCCATGGTAAGACCGCAGGTAAAGCGGCAACAACAGCTATTGGGGTTTTTTTTTTTTTTTTTTTTTAATGAAGGTGTCTGCTTCTGACTAGTGTGACCATAGTCAGCTTACTGGATTCCTTTTGTTCAAGTGTTCAGGTTTCATGTTTACTTGCCACAAGCATTTGGTCCTCCATTTGGTTCCAGCTAGTCAGGACTCCTTTGGGGAACACCAAGCAATAGCTGTAAGCATTTCACAGGTTGAATTGAAAGCCTTCAGACACCATTTGATGCACAGTTTGATCTCAGTTTAATGTCTTTTTATTGAGAAATGCTAAAGGAAAAAAGAAGCTTAGAGTTCCCTTTAACATGTGTCCCTCCATTTTGGTACTAGTGACACAGTAACGTGAGCTCCAGTTATTTATTTCCAACACACAAGAGGCAGATGCATTGAGGACATTAGTTTTTTTGTTGCAAAGAATGGTGCAGTTCATCATAGTATTGCACAAGTCCTGCACAGGCTTTTTTATACAGAAGACATAAACAAATCAAATTTCCATAAATGGGTGAAATTCCTTCTTCACAGAAGTGAATGGCAAAAGTTACATTGAGAAAGTTGCCATTTTGATTATTTTGATATCCAAATAATTTCTTCTGTGGATGATGTGTAGATGGAGTGACTGAAGGGAAACCTTTAATCCATCACAAATATTCCTTAGTATAAGCTACTTATCTTTCCTGTTTCCTTCTGAAACCATTGCCTTGCTTTTCCCTATGCTTTAGCATTGTGGTAGCTTGTTTAGCAGGGCTCCCTGTCCAGCAACCGTATTTTCTGTATCTACATTTTTCTTAAGTTTCTTGTATAACCAACCTTCATTATTTTAGTCTGAAAACACACCTAGAGTTCACAATCATATTGGTGGGTTTTTGTTAATATGTAAATATTGCATTTAAGCATATATAAAATGCTCTTCATCATAACATCTAAGTAAGTGCTGAGCATTTGTCAATTTCTTGCTAGGAGTAGTGAGGGGAAGCCAATTTTTCAGTTCCTCCTTTTATAAGAACAAAACCAAATGATAAATTCTTGTCGTCCAAATAGAAGAAGGAGGGCCATAGTGCAACTTCCAAAAAGAGCCCGATTTTTTTTCCAGCCCTATCTGGAAAAATTTCTTTCTGCTGCTGAAAGAGCATTAGAAATACAACAGTTACAGTCAGCCAGATGATCAAAACTGTGCTCCAACTTAACACCTCTAAAATTAGGCAAATGCACATTCAGGTTGGCAAAATCTGGCCATTTTAATTTATAGTGCAAACCATTTCTGAGCAAACGTTTCATCTGCGAACACCTTGGAGGGCAAGCAGATGTGATCCTTGCACTTACACAATTCACAGAAATAATGTTCCTTGTTGTAACTGGAAAAGCTGGATTCATATTTTATAACAAAGAAGAGATATTGGCCAGGGTCTTATAACTGGCATAATCTTGGCCACCTGGGTGAGTTCACCCACATCCATGTTCCTGCGTGTAATGTCTGGCAGAAAAATGCAAAGTTTGTTACCCTCAGCAACTTGCAGAGCTTTTTTCTTCTTTGTCAGCCATAAAGGTAGTAGTTCTTTTTCAGCACTTCTTAACTATAATCCCCTGAAACAGTAATAGCTGAATTCCTCTCTTATCTCTTGTTTATTTTTAATGCACCTTGGCTGCATTTTGCTAGGCATGTTGTTCTGTATGTGGAACAGAGAGTTAATATCATTTCTTGAATCTTTAAAGCCACTCCTTTGGAAGGAAACCCATTCTCTTAACTATTTTGAAAAATGCAACAGAAGCTGTAATCCTTGAGTGGTTCTAAGTAAAACTACAGATTTTTTTTTCCACCAGGGAGCAGGTGAGGAAGGTTATATGGTATGTGGAAAAGACAGAAATTTCTTGTAGTCAATAATCGCATGGGTGAACAAGTACAGTAACTTCATAAATAGCAGTACTCGTGAATGTCAACAAAAGTTGTTCAGCTCAGTTGAAAATCACAACCTTAGAGGGATGACTCAGACTCATACAAACCTGTATCTCCATTGATTTTATGGATTTTGCATTTTTGGTGCAATTTCCTAGATACAGGAACGATGGGTGTGAGGCTAAGGTCTATGAAGATCTTGCTTCCTTTCAAGGAATGGATCCAGGCTGCCAGTTTAAGACTTGCAGCTATGCCCCTATGATCCAAAGAAATCTTTTCCAGTTTTTTGCAGGTATATCTCTAGCTTAACTGTGCCAGCCAAGGCAGAGCACTCCTCTCTTTGTGCCCAGACCAGGGGCAGTGAATCTGCTAGGTGCTGCCACAGCTGCCCAGCAGATGTGAAGGTTGCTTCTCTCTGCCCTTTAGTGCTCCTTAATTTTGCTGGGTTGCCCAGTCTGATGCCTGACTTCTTAAAATGCTCCTTGGTGTCTCTGGACACCTCCATATCTTTCATATCTGCTCTCCTTGGAGATGACAAAAACCTTTCCAGTGGGACCACAATCTGTATCAAGTAATGAATAAATATCTCAGATACTCAACAGAATGATTATCCATACAAGAACTAGTGAAGACCTAGGGATTTCTCAACCTTTTGTCAGCAATCTAGTCATTGGAATGCTTGCAAATTACATAAAAGAGAACTCCAGAATTACTGGCAGAGCGAACTTGTGACATGCTTTTGTGAAATCGCTTGTGAATCACTTTTTATACCATTTGAGCAGCGTAACTCAGGCTGACCTTTAGAGCCAGAGCAACCAGATGTAGGATTCCCAGGCAAAGCAGAACCTCAGTAGTGTCCATCAAAATGGTCTGTGATCAGCATGCTCCTCCAACCTCCTCTTCCTCAGGGTTTTCACTTCCTCAAGTAGAAAGTGCTCTTAAATTCATGCAGCCCTGCTGTCTGAAGCCCTGAACCCCAACTGTGCTGGGATTCAAACAGCAATCCTTCATGTGCAACAGGCTTCACATGAGAGGTTTTTAGTATAATATTGATGAGAATAAAGGGTCATCCTGACTGATTTTCAGACCTTATAATGGTTAAGTATGATTTCATACATCCTGCTGCTGTTCCACAAGGAAAAAAAAAATTCTCTCATCCTTTCTTTTTTATATTTTTCCTTCCTTCTTTGTCCCTCCATCCTAATCTACCTCCTTCCTTCCTTCCACCTTTCCCTTCCTTCCTTTTCTCCTCTCTTTTTCTCTTTCACTTTCCCACTTTTTCACTTCCTCTTTCTTTCTCTCTCTCTCTCTCTTTCCTCTTTTTTCTCTCTCTCTTCTCACATGCATTTAATATGTATTCAAGAATTCCCTATCAAAAGAATTATTAATTAGAAAATCATTTAGATATTGGATCTCATTTCATTTTTTTCTCAAATATTTATGAGACATGCATATTTATGAAAATGCTCATTTTATAATCTGTAAACCTACTTTATGAGTTTGCAGTCAGAGTTTGTTTAATCTTGCCAGGTTTTTGCAAAATCCTATTGCTAAATCTGACCTAAATCTGTTAAATATTGACTCCAGACTTGTCAGGCAGAAATGTTATTCTGGTAATAAAACAACTCTATTAAAGATCATTGATACTATAAGTGAGATAACTTCACAACACATGTATTTAGTGTTTATTTTAATGAAAGGGATTTCCTGGCACATTGTCAGATAAACGTTTTATACTTAGAGCTGCCTGGAAAAAAATTAAATATATTAAAGTCAGTCTCTAAAGCGGTTTTTGATTGTGTTTTTAAGTCTTTGTAACCAAAAATGTGTAAATGGAACTGCATCTAGTAAAACACAATAATTTATTCTAGAAATTAGCAAGCCCACGTTTCATCCATAAAACCATTCTCTGTGATGTGCGACTGGCCTTCATTTCAGTGGCCTTGATTTATAGTTAGAGTTTGTTTTATTTTCAAGGGGTAGAGACTGGGAAGCAGCCGGACAGAGCTATTAAAGCTGTTGCGCACAGCAATTTTTCGGGGGTTTATTAATTCTTACAGAGAACAAGCCAATGAACTGAACATTTTTCAGTGCAAGAACACCTTTTCTGAAGGGATTTTTTTTTTGATGAATAGACAGTACAAAATAAAACATATGAGTGTTTGTTGTATGAACTTATCTGCTTTTAGTTGCCTTCTTAGTCTTTAAGGTTTATCCGAGAAGGCCATGTTTAGCAACCATTAATCCCACTGGTGTTGATGATTTTGGCCCTGGATTTTCCTTGATGGCCTCATTTATGCCTGACTCATACAAAGAAAAAGCCACAGATCGTTATAGAGGAAAAAAATATCTTAGTGACTTAATTTCAATGAACGAGGATAGCACAGATACTCTCCAAAACAGAAACGCTGGTATATTCAGATAAATTTAGGTGGATTTTGTGGCTTACAATTTATAAAAGTGAAGACTAATTATTCTATTTGAGGAGAATTTCAGTCAGTATTTCTATTAAAACCAGAATTGTGTCAGCTACTCCAAAACTGCAACATTTGCTTTAAAAAACAATTGTTTCTTTTCTCTCATCCATATTTTTTCTCGCTTGCCTGGTTTATCAACGTGTCGAGTGCCCTTGGGTCATGCTCTTGGGTGGCCTTCAGACAGTATGGGACCAGGGATGAAGGTCTGTTGAACAAAAAGGTGATTAAGATTACATCCTATTCACAAAATGTGAAGAGCTCTTCTTGGCCACAAGTCAGGTGTCAGTTCCATCTGCTTTGAATGCTGATAGTGCTGAAGGGACAGATATTTATCTATTCATGGTTTGAACAGGTTTGGGATGCTGTAGACCATGCTAGCAGTTCACTCAA
This sequence comes from Tinamus guttatus, assembly GCF_059628265.1. Lineage (NCBI taxonomy): Eukaryota > Metazoa > Chordata > Aves > Tinamiformes > Tinamidae > Tinamus > Tinamus guttatus. Next base: position 294,127 of record NW_028288984.1, read on the forward strand.
AATACAAACATCCTACAAAAGGCTGAATATTTGTTTGCTCCAAAGCTTAAAATTAATAAGTAAAAGACAGACTAATTGCTCACTTCTTTGGTACTACAAGTCCTGTGTTGACGAGATTTTTCCTCATCAGTGCTGTAGGAAGATATTCAGAGAGCGCACGCCCAGTCCAGCCTCTGTGCACACGCAGCACCCTGAGCTCCCACAGCTGAGGACAGAGTTTTGTGATTCCCTTGGGAGGGAAGGCATGAAGTACTTGTTGGGATTCATCACTGTACAACCATGCAAGATAGATTTGACCTTTAAGCAATGGCCTTTTTAGACAGGTTTATCAGGCAGTTGGGTTGCTTTTCTGCACTGATTGCTCTGCACCATCGCACATCTACCTCCGTGGGTGCTGCAGAAGCAGGTGAGAAGGAGACCTGAAACCACTTGAGTTATTCCTGTGCTGGTAATGAAAAAATCACTGCAAATGGTAGGGTGAGTCAATTATTTATGTGAACAGCCTTTCCTCTTAAGCATAGGCTCTGCAATTCAGTTCCTCAGGAGGCATGATTTTACAAGCCTCCTACACATCATGCTCTAGTCTGCAGGCAGCTATGTGGCAATTTCTGAAGAGTTCATGGGGTATGCCAGCCAGGATTGCAACCAAAGGAGCAGCTCTGAGTAAGAAAAAGAGAAATTGGACTCAGAGAGAAAAAAAAAAAAAAAAAAAAGTAGTATTTTTCTGGTTAAGAGAAAACCCAATTGCTGGGCAGGTTAGGAGGGTGAAAGAGAAACCATTTGCATGCTAGTGACACTGCAATAAGGTTAAAGGCTTTTGCAATTGGGTAAAACAACCCCCCAGAATCATCACATTTAGACATTTGTGGTTTTCTGGCATTGTTTCAAATTGCATGTGTATAAATCCTTCAGAGTTGTCAGCAAAACTCCCAGATGTCTCAAAGTTTCCTTGAGGAGTCTTCACATTGATTTGAAGAGAAGACAGGTGCAAGGATAGAAACGACTCTTTCTTCCCTCTCCCTCTGCGCACCTACACAAGGTTTCCCTCTCCAAGACACTTAGTATTTTAGCTAGTATAGGTGCACCATGTCTGTCTAGCATCACCTTGAGTGCCATGGTAACACTTTACATTATCTCACAGCTCAGTCCCATGTGCACAGGCAAACCGGGAATGTTAAAGTTCACTGACACTCTCCTTTGATTGGGCCAAAAGAAGACCGAAGTGGGAAAAAAAGCAAGGGACCAAAGGTAGGGAAGCAAAGTCACTCAGGATGCACCTCTTGCTCACTGGGAAGAGGGATCCGAGCCGGATGGGTTCCCGCAAGGCAGGTTCACATTCGCCCTCGGCACATGGTGCGCTCAGTGGGGATGCAGCAATGGGAGCAGGCCCAGCACGGCCGTGGCTCTGCGCGGAGCGGACGCTGCCGCCCCTCGCCCACCGCCCGCGCTCTGCAGGGAGCCCCAGTCTGGTAACTGAGTGTTAATTATGTCTGAGTGGGTTCCAGAGGAGAGGAAAACCATATACTGTATCAGCGGAGAAATGGTTTCACTGTGAGGAAACTAATGATGCTTTTATCAGGAACAATATAAAGATTGCTTTTTTACTAGTGTGTGTCCCACAGGGTTTGGACTATGAGATATTTCTGTATCTGGCTTTAGGTTCCTCTGAGCTTTTACATAATCAAATCAATATAGCTATGATTCACCCTCTGGCAACAACTGCTCCTTGCAAGTTTCTGCTGCTTCTTTAGTGACTAAAGAGAAAATAAATAAATAAGTAGAAAGAAACTTATTACAAATCCGTAAACATTGATTTGTTTGGTCTTAGATTTTACTTTTTTAATTGACAGGGAAAAAAGAAGAAGAAGGAGGAGGAGGAGGGAGGATATATGAGTTTGTGGTCAGTGGAGCAGGCACGTGATTGCCACACTGTTATTTAAAAAAAAAAAAAAAAAAGGGGAGCTGGTAGGCCTGCATGAACCAACACAAAATAGTGCCCAGACACAGAGTGAAGGGCCAACTGCGAAGAGAAAGGACGGAGACTACAAAAAGCCAGGGCAGACACTGAGTCCAGAGAGGGGAATTTTGATTTTTTCACTAGCTGCATTGTTTGCATCTGCATTGTGACTTCTGTATTGTTTAGTGGGAAACTCCAAACCTGAAGTGCCTGCCTGCAGTTTCCAGGCAAGAAAAGGATGATAAAAAATAAATTAAAATACCTTCTCCAACGCCCCCACCCCCCAACCCCCAAAAAAGAAAAAAAAAAAGCTCAGAAAAGATGCTTTGCCCATCTGGGTTTCTTTATATCCCTCCACCTACCCATTCATGCTCCCACCCTTGACCCCAGCTAATTCCCTTCATTCCAGAAATTCTGTCTCGCTCCCCCTCCTCTCTTTCCTGGTATCATATTGTTATCATCACAAATATTCTCTCCTTTCAGTTGCCAGTGCTGCACATTGCTCTGGCACAGTCACCACATGCTGGTGGAAGTGACATCTCCCAGGATCATCTGGTCTTATTAATCCCTGGGCTGATGCCTCCGTCACTCTGAAAGGAAAGGAGAGGCTGCATAGGGAGATCACTATCTTCCATGAAAAGAAAATCACATTTTTCCACAGAGCTAGTTTTGCTCTTCCTCCAGGCCATGCAGGCAGGACCACGGAGGGAGCCATCCGAGGGGGCCAGCGCTCATGCAGGAAAGTCCTCCAGGCTCTACTTTCCCCCCAAGCCCAGGCTCTGCTCTCCCCTCGAGTCCTGCTTGGTGTGGATGGAGAGAAGGGGCATCCCTGTGCTGTTCAGCTTCCAGCACTGCCCACCCCAGGGCAGCTCTTGGCTCCTGGCTCTTGGCCACAGATAGCTGTGGCAGGTCTGTTTTGTCCTGAAGAGCTTTGGGACCTCAGGGCACATGTGGCTTTTGGTGTTTCAGTGGGCTGCCTTTGAGCCTTTCTTCCCTGTCCCAGCTTCTTTTGATTTTTCTTGTGTTTTCACCATTTATTTTTAAACTGAAGTAAGGTTATCTCTTATAATAAGATGCAGGAGAAGTGTTTGTTGCTTTCCGAATACAAATAAGGATTTGCAAGGAAAATAGGGGAGTCTCCTCACACTATAGGGCAATCTGTTACTCATGCAAACTTTGTTTCCTTTCCCTAGCAGCAATCTTGATGTGGCTTCACACGCTCCTGGAGGTGGGAATTCCTCTGTGCTAGGATGGCACTGCAACAAGAGCACTGACACTGCGAGAGAGCTGAGCAGTGCTCCAGCAACAACAGAACCAGACAAGAAACTACAAAAATGATGCTGAGATCATTTATTGAGACTCTATGCAAAAAATACTCCACAAAGATATTCTCTCAAAGGTGGAATTTGAAAAAAAAAAAAAGGAAATGGTCAAATAGTACGGTACAGCATTCATTGAATAATTTAAGTGACAAACAGCTCTTCAGCAGTTGTTGTTCAACCAAGCCTGGTAAACATCTTGTGCTACAGAATGGATAATCTGTAGCTATAGATACCACATTAGTAGCATTGTGTAAATTTTAAATCCTCTTCTTTTCCAGGTGGCTGATGATTGCTCTTACTGCTCATAGATGAGCACCTCCTTGCCTGTGTTGTGATGCACAAGGAAGACTTCTTGTTCTCCTGGTGCTATATAGTTCCAGAGACCTCAAGACTTAGAATTACTGGGAAAAAAAAATCAACTTTAAATCTGTTAAGCTGGGGAGTTGTTAACTCCGCAGCTCCTGTAGAGGTTGTAATAACACTCTGGTAATCAGTAAAGCCATATCCCCTCTGTGCCCTGACAAAACCATTTCTGCTAAAATGCTTCATTTTGGTGATGTTATGAAGGGTTTTATCCTCGTCACCATTAACACAGAACAAAGCAGTAACACAACAGATGAATTTTATCACTTAGCTCTGTTTTTTGCTTTTACACCTTCTACCCTAATTTTAGCACTATGGTGTTTCTTTTCCTTCTCCATAAAAAAACTAGTTCATGTAGAGATCAAAAGATTTGACTGAATATGACAGTTCTCTACAGCATTAACATGGTCTCCACATTTACTGTAATGAATGAGACACTGTGGAGACATGTTCTCAGCTGGTGCAAATTGCCATCCCCATGATGAAGCTAGCCGACCAACAACAATTTAAGCCAGTCTGCTCCCTAGTGCACGAGGGTTTGACTTTCTCCAACACACACACGCACACACATGCACAATCAGAAAATACACTTTAAAAATCAAATAATACTTACTTGAGGCTTTTAAGCTCCTCAGGGGTAGATAGATACAAGGCAGTAAACCAGCAGAGGGAAAGAAAAACAGTTAAAAAAAACTAATAAAAAATCCTATAGGAAGGAAATGACACCTCCTCCCCCCACAACACACACACACCCTTATAAAAGGGAAAAAATTAAAAAGGGAGCTAAATTGTCATGCTCGCTGTGGTGGCTTGCCTGGAAATGAACCTATGAGTTGAAGGCATATGGTGCTTATGTTGGAATTGTTTTCTAAACAGACTTTCTGCCTGTGTGTCTTTTTCACCTCTTTCAAACATCTTGTGCCAAAAGCAGTAAAAACACTGCTGCATTAAACATAAATCAGGGCCCTGTGCCTGCAAAGGACCTCTGTTGTTGCAGGGGGGTTATTGGACTAGGGATGAAAGGAGACCTACCACCGCATTGATCTGAGGTGATTCTGTGGAGCATTTTCAGCTAGGATGCTTCTAGCTAGTTATGACAATGTGGAACATTCAGGCAATTAATGAACACATGCTTCAAGTAGAAAGGCTGAGCAAGGGATTTAACTGGACATGCATGCTTCTCTAACTAAAAAGAATACATTTTTCATGTACTTGTTTTGATAGGAGAACTGAGCATATATCATCTATGCAGAATAACATAGGGGCCATATTAACAGGCAAAAGTATACACTAGTTATTTGAAGATGAGTGTGAAGTCATTTGTTAAATAATTTTATATAGAAGCAGTTATGCTCCAAGTTACCACAAATTTGCCATAAATTTAGTGTAGGGAGAAGCTGCACTGTCTTGCCTGCAAACAACTTTCCGAAACCAAAATTTGAGAATGTATTCCCAGTGTTGCTAATCTACAGCTTGCTTGGTAAGATTTTACTCTCCTGTATGAAAGGCATACTTCCGACATCTGTGATCTTTTCCGACCCCAAGACCATGAGGTGGACATATCCATTTCCTACTTGCTGTGGAAACTGTCAATGTAAATTAAGATTCAGCAGGAAATTATACTTACCATTTGTACATTACGACCTATTACACAGAGAAGGCAATGAACAAATGTCTGGGGCTTTTATGCAGACTCTGTGGTTGGACCATTTTGGAAACTTGCTCAAAGTGAAAGTGTTTGCCCTTGAAGTCTCCAGATATCTTATGCAATTTTTTTAATGAGTTGGGATGTTAATTTGGTTATCCTAACTAAACTTCACTGTGTATTCAGCCTGGTAAATTCCTCCCATGGTACCAATGAAGGATCATTCTTCCTTATCAAATCATGCTGTCAAAGGGTGGTTGAATTTCCACGGGGTGTTGTGCAGTGAGCGATGCTTGTAAGAGCATGGGAATTATTTCTGCATTTGAAGAGCAGGAGAAACCCATGTGCTATACCTCTGGGAAAGAAGGGGGGAGGATTCCGATTCTGCAGGTTCCCCATCCCCATCACTCAGCACGCTGGAGGATCTCGGAGGGACCATGGCGATTGTTATGCTCGGTCATCTGTTGAGCCTCTTTTCTTGTTTGGAGACAGGCTCTTGCCTGCAATCCTGTCATGCCCCACACTGTCAGAGTCCTCTTGCAAAGGGGGAGATTTGCAGCCTTCTTGGCTGCCATGGATGCTGCATGCACACGAGCGCTTGTGTGTGTGTGTGCACACATACCCTTAGGTGAGGAGGCAGGAGAGCGGGTAGTGCTTGTGTGCAGCACAGCGCGGGAAAGGCAACGTGGGCCCTCAGAAAGCAGCTTTGTAGTGAGGCCAGCAAGAAACAGCACTCTGGCACGGTGCTCTTCTGCAGATCCTAGATCACCCATCGCTCCCGGAGCCTCATAACCCCTCTCCTTCCACCAGGAACAAAGCCCAGGTGGAAACTGTGAGCTGAAATGTATAAAGTTTCCTTTCTTCAAAATGCTTTTATTTTTTTTGGCATAAGGACAAATTGTGCCTCGAGGGCCAGATCTGCAAGTGGATCCATATGGAGAAATCCTAACGTGTTGGGAACATCATTCAAGGCGATGGGACGCTGTGAGGGCACAGAAGCTTGCCAGGTCCAAGCTGCAATTTGAAAAGCGTTTGGTGTTCCTTGAAGGTAAAAGGCGTACCATAAACTTAAGCAATAATTCTTTTTAATAAAACTATTGTGCTTTTTCTTTTAACAGCAAAATGTGGGGGGAAGACCAAGACCTACATAACTGCCCTTATTTCTCTACAACAGAAAATACTTATTTTTCTCCAGCAGGTGGAAAGAATTTTATCCTGTACTCTGAGCTAGAGGGAAAATATAATCCAGTTGATCATGTATTCACATCACAGGTATCAGAAAGACTACAAGTCCTAAGAGATCTAACCTAATTGTATATAAAACTGAAGGTGTTCCAAGCAGTGTAATCCAGGCTGTCTGTGCAGGGGACATGATGACAAATTCTTAAAAAAAAAAAAAAAAAAATCAAGGCCTACAAATTGTTACAAAGTGAACTTGAAAGTATGTTTAGGGAGATCTGGTTATGGTTTTTGAGAGCAATATGGGACTATTAAGACAGTAGTGTATATATCACCTTTGTGTTTCATACATGCTCTTATTGTCAGCAATATGTGACCTAATGAAATGAACATAAGTCTGGGAACCAGAACCTTCTGTGATTTTATTCTCTATTCTATTTATTTTCTACATTGCCTGGAGTAAGTGACTTAACCTATCTGATGGGGGTTTTATTTGTAGTTGCCTGTTAGAGAGCGTAATGTTTTTGCAGGTCAGCTGCAGAAAGCTTGAAGGTTCAGGCTGAAAGCAGAAGGCACTCCTAATCTTTAAAAAACTACTAGGAAGACCGGCCTAGCAGTCTTCCCTGCAGGAGCCAAGGCAATTTCCTGGACCTGCCATACAGAGAGCAGCATCAGCATACAAGTTAGATTCCCCTCGGCTTCCCTACTGAATACTGTAAGATGGACATGGACTTTACATCACCTAATTTGGGTACTTCTGTCTTGACTGCAATATAAGGGAAGGTTTCTTGGCTTCTCTTCTCTTTTAGGCATCAGAGGGACCACCTCTCTAGTGAAAGGATAAAAAGGTTAACACTAATCCAATAAAGGTTAAGTGTCATTTTGTTAGATGCCCATCTTCACAAGAAGTCAAGGGTTTTCAAATCTGTATTTCCCTGCAAAATATCTGTTCCCATTAAACATGAGCAGCAAAACGCATACTGTTTGTTGACTTCAGTGGAAAGATGGCTGGGCCTCAGAGACTTGCCTAGCTTCCTTCACACACATTATGGGCTCATCCCCTGCTGGAAGGGAAAGGCACCAGATGGGTGGTAGTGGTTTGGAGGGAATGTGTACCCTGCAGTCAGTTATTTTCTGTTACCTGTTCTTGACCTTTCAAGAAGTATGTTAAAATGACTACAGTCCAAGAAGGCATATTGTATATAAAATGAATGACAGCTCCTAGCGCCACCAAGAAAATCAAACCCTTTGTTTATTTAAGTTTTTAAAAAATACATCTGGGAGTAGAAGTCACGGAGTTATAAATGAGCTCCCCGACCACCACCAAAAATAATAATTATAATAAAAATAATGGTACCATATCCCCTGATAAACCAGTGCCAGAAAAGCTCTTGGGGATCAAGTTTTTGTCAGTCCCCAGCTTTTACCAATTTAAATTCTTGGCAGCATATTAAAAAAAATGTAGAAGGTATTTGAGACTGCAATCCCTCAGGTACTAAATCTAGTGTTTCCTGGCACTAGATGAATGTTGCTGGAGTTAAAACCTAGCACCATAACACCAGATCTCCATAGCTGTTCATATTTATACTTAACAGACAAATATGTCATGCTTTCAATATCCCTTTACCCAGCCAATTTTTTCCTCACATTTTTTTCTCTGATAAAAACAAAGGTGAGAAAGTTCCGGGCAGTTCGCTTTTTTTGTTTGTTTTTCAGACCTTCATGACACACTTTTTCCAGCCACAAACTCTTGCTTTATGCTGCTTTCTAGTTATTCTCTTGGCAGCAAAAAAGTTGGAAGTACACCTCACCTGCCAGGTACATGCATGCCCCTTGCAAACCACAGCAAGTCTTCCTCTGAGCACAGGAGGAAACAGGAAGGTGTTCAGCTTCTGGCCCCAGATCTTCAGGCCAGTCCATGCTGGCTTTTGCCGTGGTGGGGACCAAGGTTGCCTTGCAGCAGAGTCAGGCAACTGTGCTCCTCCTAGGACAAAATGTCAAATGGAGTTTGCTCTCCAGACTCACTGTTTCTCCTCTGTTCATCTTCATTACCCAAACCCAGGAAATTTTAAATTAGGTTCAGGTCATCAGCCATGCTGATGACTTCCTAGCTGAGGAAGATGAAGGCTTTCTATTCCCTCCACTCCACAGGGTCACCAAGTGAGTATAGTCGTGCCTGATGATGTCTTTGAAGACTAAATAGGCAGTGTGACCTTGCATCATTGAAATGAACCCTAGTATTGCAGTTGACTCAGGGCAAGTCCATAGCACCTCCACTAAAGAATCTTTTTGTTCTTTTTTTCACAAGCCTGGGTTTTTTTACCTTAGCTTAACAAGAATCTGTCATAGACAGTCTTTCCTACCAGCAATTAGGTTATACTGTTCATTTCTTTTGCACCTCTTTATATAAGCCAATTTTTTTAATTGTGTGTTTTTCTTTTTTTTTTTCCCACATATATTTCTGAGTCTTCAAGGACATAAAAGCAAAATAGCTCCTAGTGTAAATGCTGCTCTTTTAGCAAGCAAAGGTTTCACTTCCCCATATTCAGCCACTACTTTAACTTTCTGACCTTTCCTCTTATAACGGAACCACCAGAACATGACACAAAAATGGACATAAAATGCCTGGCTATTGGCTAGACCAACTGTTCCACAAAATCATGCTGAACTTGCAAAAGTAGTGATTCAGCTGCATTGACTTTGCTATCAAAAATAAATAAATAAATAAATAAACAAGCAGAGGGAGCAGATAAAATATCTGAAGTCACTTCTACATTAAAGGCACCAAATTCTGTTCTTGTTTCCACTCATGTATCCTCATCCCTTTTTAAAATCCATAGAGTTACCCAGAATATAAATCAAGACAGAGGATGACCCAGATACTAGCTTAGCTCCCTTCTGTAAAAAACAGCTCTCCATACTGCTTGCATTCCCAGAACTGAGTAAGTAATCCTCCAAAGGGGAGAAAAAGAGAAATACAAGTTTCTGAAGGATTATGCTTTTTCTACCCAAAAGATATTTATCTCTAGAAGCGTACCTCTGGAGCCACACAGAGGTTATCTTCCTGGCTCTGAAGATAAAGTTTGACCCTTTGCAATCTGTTCTGTTCTGGCCCCTTTCTCCCCTACTGTTGCGGTGTGAAAAAGACAGAGGAGAGGCAGGTGTGAATCCAGCCCCGGAGGGTAGAAGGAGAGGAGAAAAGTTGGTTAAGAGTAGATGGTTATGTATTTTCTGTATGATATTCAGCTTCTTATTGATTTCACCCATTTGGTGGACTGAACATGAGCATAAAAATCAGATCCCGCCTAAGCCTTGTGCTTCCCCGGTAATTGACTCTCGCATATTGATTAAGATGTTGATGTGTCCCAGTATTTCTCAGTGGTAATGCAGCTGAGAATGGGCCTTCCCTCCCTGCGTTCTCAGCACTCTCTGTACTGCTGTCACCACACTCCCTTTAATGGATAAAGCTGTCATCCTAAAGCTAGAATGTCTTGCAGGCACAAAGACGAAATTAACTGTTCAATAATTTATGGGATATGGAAAAAAAACTTTACCCAACAACTTCAATTGATTGCTCTAAGTGTTTTGACTGCACTTGCCTGCTTTGCATAAAGTCGGCTACTTTGGAGAGCCTGATTTCCATTTACAGTAGCTTCTTGGCCTTCTCTGCAAGGCAAGATTTTGAAGAAGTTTGGCTTGCTTAAAGGGATTTTCCTGCATTGTGCAGCCCTGACATTTTGACACTTCCCCATAGGTTCATAAGAAATCCAGGATCTTCAGCGAAATAAGACCAGTGAGCTCAGTAAGGAGAAGAGAATAAATCTCAAGCGATTTTGGTTACTTTAAGGCTGTCCAGTTTTCCAGCTCAAATACCACAAAAATAGGTAACCAGTGGATTGTATCATGTGTGGGCTTGATAAAGGACAGGGAAATACTTTATTGTTGCAGTGCCAGTTCAAGCCTAATAATTATTGAAATATCTTACCATTTCACAACCCTTTAAATAAGCTGATGAACACAGACCAGCTGCTGTAGATATGAGTTCATATCACAAAAGCAGACCACCACTGTTTTAGCAAGAAGGTCCATGTATCAAATTACCTCTTCTCTGCCTCTTCTCAGAAGTCTGGGCGTTGTCATACTGCTGGAGAAGTTGGCAAGGTTGCTGTATCTTGTATTAATCAGCTGCAACAAGAACTTAACTCTCTAGGGTTTCCAATCTGGCACTTTTCGTTATTGCCGGAGTCTTTAAAAAACAAAGCACTCTCCCCCATCTGGCTGCCTGCTAGTACAACATTAGGGTTTTGTTGTTGTTGTTGTTGTTTTTGTAATTGACATCTCCTCTTACTACATTTTCTTTTTGTTAGTGAACGTGGTGATCATGAAACTTGAGACATGTTATGGTTGCTAAAGCTAGGCACAACAGAATAAAAAGATGGTGCAGGTCCTTCTGAGTCAATGTTTCTAATACATTTCCATTCTCCCTTGGAGTATCTCCCTCTGTGATCACACAGACATATGGTGTTTCCATGGTACATTATGAATTTAGCATTACAAAAACACATTTTTATTTCGGATGAAAACCTTAAAGAATCTTTTATGAAATATGATAGCCAGTCCAAAGCCAGTTCATTACCACCATGAGAAAGGAGGCCAAGTCTGCCATCTTCTAAAGGCAGTAGTGATTATACTGTGTCAAAGAGTAGTGACCAAATACTTATCCACGTTATCTCAACTTTGGGCTATCGTAGTGCTGTCCAATCCCACTCTTTCAAGTGTTGGTGACTCAAAGATACTAGTTAACTAAGGTGTAATGACCTTGATCTTCGGCTTATGCAAAGTACAATTTTTCAGTGAAACTTTAGGATCTGCTAGGTTGTGCTTAGCATGACTTGTTAATGTGCTTAATGACTCTGCATGGTGTTGTGTCTGTGGCATTAATTTCTATTAGACAAGATTAGATATTAGCATATCAAAGCCTTGCACTTCTAATGGGTATTGGACCTCAAGCAGTAGGAAAATATATTTAATATTCTTCAAGTTCTCAATTTGCTGCTCTCTGAATTGACCATAGTCTGCAGTGAAGTGGCATCTCCGAAGACCTGAAAAATCATAAAGAAAGAACAGTTTTATTAGCCAGCATTCGAAGGGTTAACGTATAGTTAAGTTATCTAGGGCTACACATAGGAAAAACATACATGTAATGCGAAGAGGAAATCAAAACAGAATGAAGCAAATAATGAAACCATGGCCAGTCATGTTTATTTGCTTTTCTCGTTTAAGGGTGTTAATCCTGGGTTACTGAGAACACTCCCAGAATGTTTCCCAGATGGAGAGACAAATGCACCAGAATTTCCTGCCTCTATGTACTATATTTCCATTTGCTCCCCTTCGAGAAGTGCTCTCTAAACAGTCTCTCCAAGTGGGAGGATGTGTTGATTTCCAGTTTATTGTAGTGTGTGGTAGTTTAGCACCAGCCATTGGAATTTTCAGTAGTCTCTGCTGTTTGCTGCAGAGCCTGTTCAAAGTCCAGGCCTCTGGAAGGATCCCCAGGAGGATTGCAGCTGGGCCTGCTTGGATATCAAAGTCCAAATTAAAAATTTATGCCAGTGTTTGAAAAATATCTGACCAAAATCTTGGTATGGATTAAATCTCCCTTGCCATGCAAGCATTTCCATTCGGGGTTTGAGGATTTATTTGCAAAGCAAAGAAAGGACCAAATAGCTGCATAAGCTGATTCGGGTCAGATATATGTTAGCTAAATTATCAATGGTAAAGAAATCTCCAGACCTCCCAGAAAATTTGAAATAGCTCTGGTTTCTCCTCTCCTATATTTTCCTTTCCTTTCCTTTCCTTTCCTTTCCTTTCCTTTCCTTTCCTTTCCTTTCCTTTCCTTTCCTTTCCTTTCCTTTCCTTTCCTTTCCTTTCCTTTCCTTCCCTTCCCTTCCCTTCCCTTCCCTTCCCTTCCCTTCCCTTCCCTTCCCTTCCCTTCCCTTCCCTTCCCTTTCCTTTCCTTTCCTTTCCCTTTCACTTCCTTTCCTTCCTTCCTTCCTTCCTTCCTTCCTTCCTTCCTTCCTTCCTTCCTTCCTTCCTTCCTTCCTTCCTTCCTTCCTTCCTTCCTTCCTTCCTTCCTTCCTTCCTTCCTTCTCTTTCTTTCTTTCTTTCTTTCTTTCTTTCTTTCTTTCTTTCTTTCTTTCTTTCTTTCTTTCTTTCTTTCTTTCTTTCTTTCTTTCTTTCTTTCTTTCTTTCTTTCTTTCTTTCTTTCTTTCTTTCTTTCTTTCTTTCTTTCTTTCTTTCTTTCTTTCTTTCTTTCTTTCTTTCTTTCTTTCTTTCTTTCTTTCTTTCTCTTACTTCCTACCTTCCTTCCAACCTTCCCTCCTCCCTTTTCTCTTCCTTCCTTCCTGGAAAGCAGACATGGCCTTGATCAGCCACTCTTTGAAATGACTCCTGTGTGCATGTCCATAGAGTGAACCTCAGTCACAGGCCACCTGTGGAGTCTAAAGCGGTCATGCTTTTAGCCAATGAATATACTTGCTTTTATCTTCTTACTGAGTAGAGCCATCAACATGACTGATAACTGAAAAACAGGTATTAATTTTTGATTATAGAATATAGGTTACAAAAGGACATTCGTGCCTCTGTCAGAGCTTACCCTGGTTCTTTTCCGCAAGAAGCAGAGTTCAATGTAATACCACACAGTATCATGTCAAAACATATTGCCTTACAGGCCTGCAAGTAAAGAATGAAATGTCCAAGTTACCCCAGCTAGATGCATTCCTGGTGCTCACAGAGCTTCCAACATTTCCTGTGGCAGCAGAGGATGAGCAGAGTTAGTCTGGTTTGTTCCACCTGCTAGAAGAGATCCCTGGAGCTTACAAAAAACAACCAATCCTTCACACCTTCTGATGGTCGGAATCCCCCAGGCTTGGTCTGACTCCATGAGAAGTCTTTGTACTCTGCCTGAACGGCCGCTCCTTTTGTTTGTTTTGAATTTACCTCCTACTATTTGCCACTCCCTCGTTCTTACAGTGAAAAAGACAGTGAGAAGTTGATTCCTATCCACCTTCTCTATGTCACCCATGATGGTGCAGATAAGAGAAGGAAGGGAATCAAGCCTGCCTGAGGAACTGTATTTACTGGCCGTCTGCAGGTCTAATGCAACACAAGCAGATATATCTGCCATGCAGAGGTGTCTAGACAAGTCTAGCACATTCCTCTGTCTCCTGGCTGCCTAACTCCTTCTCACTAAACCTACACAGATCCTGCTGCTCTCCTGGCCGGGGCTGGGCAGTTCTCACTGCCCTTTGGTGCATGTTGGCAAAAGAGAGGGTACTGCCTGATTGCTGGGCATCTGAGAGGCTTTCTGGCTGCTTGTCTTGAGTCATTTCATGAAATGCAATCACAGAGAGAGGGGAAGAGCCAGCAGAATAATTTGCAAAAAGTCCTCAGACCCTTCAGATTGGAAGGTCTTCAACAGGAACATGAAAAGGCAGAATGCTGGTGGCTCCACCACAAGTCATAACCAGCTGTGGCCGGACAGCAGGACTGCTACCATCCATTCGGTTTGGTGACCTTGTGCTCTTCCCTGCACCCCTGTGCTGCCTCCAAGTACGGCCCAGAAAACAGTGCCTTGGTGGGCCCCACTAGGCCAGGGCATCCCAACCGTTCATTGCACATCCGTGTGACATAAGGTCAGAGAGCACCAAGAGTGCCCCAACGCTGGTCATGGACGAGCCCTAGTACATGCTGATGGCTGACCTGCCCGTCATTAGGAGTGGCGGGTGAGGTGCGCAGGGTGAGGTGCGCAGGATGCACCTTAGTTAGAATTAGAGGGTTGTCTTTTATTTTATTTTATTTTATTTTACTCTATTTTATTTTATTTTATTTTATTTTATTTTATTTTATTTTATTTTATTTTATTTTATTTTATTTTACTTTTTTATTTTATTTTGTTTATGAGAGGCAGGAGGTGCCGTCTTGTCTCCTCTCCCAGACAGTGACAGCGCGTACCCGCTAGTGAGCACACGAGCAGAAAGCCGGCGCCCAGGCTAGCAGCCCAGAACGCCATGGCAGGGAGGGTTTATGGCCTCAGTTTTGTTTACGCTACTCTCGCAGACATAGGAGGATGCTGCAGGGAAATTCTCTTTGTTTCTCACATGCCTCTGGGGGCCAGACCAGAACAAAGCCTGTGTTTATGTTCAGTGTCGCTCTCTGAGTAATCTGCCCCAGGCCACAGCCCAAGAAGGGCCTCTGGGCGCATTACATCTCTGTGGACTCAGAAGCTTTCCAGCTGGCCCACGTAGACAGGGGTGGTCTGTCTCTTGGCGTCCTGTGACAGGCCAGCGCCTAATTCCAGCAGCATTCCCCCATAAACAAGAGCTGGGGGTGGGAAGTTGTGCCCCTGCTCCGGCGTGAGCCTGTGCCCAGTTGATGATGTCCCAGAAAGCCAGGGGTGGGGGCTTCGCTGCACTGCGCTTTGTCTTACTTGAGCCAGCTCCCAGTAGGAAGGGATGGGCCGCGTTTAAATATTTTCTCTTGTTTTTCGGTCTCCCTATAGGGCAGGCAGCCTCTGGAGAGCTGTTAAGTGTGGGCTGGCTCTCAGGGCTTGCTCCTGGCTAGCAGCTCCTCTCCGTGAAGCCAATTCAGCTCACTTGCACTTGACAATGGGAAAAAAGGTTTCTGCACATGACAATAATAAAGTATTTTTGAACTTTATACATGTATCTCCTTTCTGGAGTGCAGACCCTTGGGAAGGTCTCTTAATTCTATCATTGCCTTCCTTTCTCCTTCCAGCCTTTCAACACAGAGCTTCAGGGGGGCCGGTGCCCTGTTCCTGTCCTACTCATTTAATAGGATGTTAGTTTCTATAGGAGAGCCTGACAGAACTGGCATATAAAGAATATATATTGGTCTATAAGAATATAGGGCAAGGCAGAAAAATTCTGGAGATAGGGAGAAGGAAGGGAGGAAACGAGGGAGGACTGGCTGCTTGACGTAACCATTTACACCTTGTATTTGGATTTGCTTGATGTAGAGAGGTTGGCCACTTTCTGAGGAAACTTCTGCTAAAGTAACCACTATATGGAAGAGAGAGGCATCCAGTCCTTCACCCCATCACAGACTAATGATAAGTTTCGCTTCTTTTCTGACTTTTCTATGCATTTCTGTTGATATTTCAGGCTTTCTTCTTGCCACTTTTTGCCCAACCGTAGTGAGAGACCATTTTTTAGTACTCTCCTGGCTGCCCAGGCATTATACCCTTAGTTCTACTGTGCTGCTGTGGAAGTGAATTGCCCTTCTCCTTTCTTGGCAGTCTGCAGCGGATGGGTCACAAGCTGAGTCCTTTCAGATGTGGGTCCTAACTGAATTGCAGTGGATGGAATGGGGAAAAATTATTTCCCAGCTGCCCAAATACCTTAAATGAGATATGCAGTTAAAAACCAGCTGGCTAAAGCTGGAATAGTCGAGAATAAGTTCATAATGAAAAAGTAGAATATTGCTTAGTGATAGTTTATGGTAACTAATATCTGAAAAGTACTTCAAATTTTGTTGCAAAGACATGTTGCCCTTGTTGGATTTCTTAAAGATATCTCTGCTCACTGTTAAACATGTCCCAGTGATCTAGGATGCAGAAGGCTTTTGATTATAAGACTTATAGTATCTCCCAAGCTATTAATTATTTCTTGTGAACTCCTGGGATTGTAAACATTCATAATTTTGCTTCTTTTTTCTTTTTTAAAAAATGGAAACAAGTCATCTTCACTGAAAAACTCAAAGGAATCCTGTCTTTTTTCCCCATTTAACTATCTCTGTTTTGCATGTAAGTCAGATTGGGTTGCATCAGCGGTCAATGTACTAAGTCAGACAATTGCCCAGAAATATGTAGGACTTCTCAGTGTTAGAGCCTTCTCAGACTTCCCACCTCATTTTCTTCAACACAGTCTGGCTCCTGAAGGGAGGTGATTACAGGCCAGGAAAGGACTTGGGAAGGAGGCTGGGGAAATCCTTCCCAAATTGTCCTGGCTTATTGTCACTACAGCAGTGTGCAGAAGTGCCACATCATCTCGGTTTCTCAGGTTTCTTCAGTCATCTCTTACGGGAAACAGCAGATATTGCTCCTAACCAGAAGTACACCCATCTGTTCTTGTGAGAAAGGACACAGATACTCCTCAGTGTGCAGTCTCTGACTGAACGGCAGAGAGCAGACAGCGAAAACTACCCTAGGCAGCCCATACTGTTAGTTCTCTGCACAAGGGCAGGTTGTGAGGGAAGGATAATTTTTGTCCAATGCAGAGGAGGAACCAGGAGTTGTACCCCTTCTTCCCCCTTCCCTCCTCACAGCCAGCTGCTGTCCATCCGCACAGCAGCCGTAGCCTTTCCCACTCAGCAGCATCCCTCTCACACAAGGCAGGCTTGAGCAGCTATTCCCTGCCACTCCTGCCTAAATGGAGTATACTCCAAGGGGTTGGATAGAGCGTCTGGCAGTTCAGACTTGGTCTGACTGTCTGCTCTGGATTGGGAAAACTAACGGGACACTAGAAACAAAGGGGTCAGTGCTTTGCTAGTTGCAAGGAGGCACTAGGACTTGGTGCCAAGTATTACCTTTTGCAGTTGTCCTACACCAGACTACTGTCTCTGTTACCGTTCATGCACAGACTCTGCAAATGTATGCAACACCAGGTTCAATGACCTGACTGGCTTGGCAGATACATGCATGCTCTGGCCTGTGAGCCTTAGCTCAGCTCACAAATATGACTGCAGTGGTGGTACAGCACCGGCCAGCTTCTGACCTCATTTACACCCTTGCCAATACAGAGCAACTCCGCTGACACCAGAACGCAGGCCTGAAGATGTCCAGATGTGGCCCAACCTGAGATTTCATTGATGCCCAGTGTGAGGAAAGGCTGAACTGGAACTGTGTTTCCTGCCGTGGTCAGAGTATAACAAATTAGAATCACTGTGAGCACAAGCACGGACCACCATCTGGCCTGCTTTGAAATCTGGGATAAATTTTGTAAATTTCTAACAGCTCCTTTCCCTGTGGCTGTACTTTTTTTTTTTTCCTTAATTCTGCAAATACCCATAGCAAGGTTTTGCCAGGTCTGATAGCAGGTGGGATGATCTTTCCAACATTTACATGCGAGGCTTCTGATCTGCAGAAGGAGGACACAGGGGACGCAGTCAGCAGCAATGTGTCAGATGGTGTTAGACCTCTTCCAATGCCAGAGAAATCCTCTGCTGATGCACCAAGCACAAAGGTGCCCGGCACTTAGACTTTCTTTTAGCTCATCAGTCTGTTAACTGTGCCAACTTGGACTCAACTGCACCTTAGCAAAGTGGGGCAAAATGGCTTAGGATATTGATGTATTTATACAACTGATACAACTGTCTTATACAATCTTCTGATTAGACTCCTTCAGTATGGACTGGGAAGGATCTGCACAGGAGTCATCTGCGTTTTGAGACAGGAGAGCTGTAGGGAAGAGCGAAAGGAGAGGGAAAGGAGTGGGAGGAGGATAAGGAAGAGTTTACGAGCAGGATGAAGAGGGGCAATCATATGATTCCACAGGGTCGGACAGAATCTGATAAACTTTGACTAAAGTCTCAACACACTTTGAGGTGTTTTCTAAACCTTCTAACCTTGTAACATTTTCCCATCACTGGTCTGGAGGTGAAGTGATTTATGAATATACATACTCACACAGTTCACTGTGAGCATCTTGATAAGGTAAATATATCACCCAGCAGGAGGTTGCGCTTTACACCCGTCTCCTTCCTCGGAGAGAAATTCAGGATTGTGGGCTTCAGCTATCCCTTTCTGACATACACGGGGTGTGCAGTTTACTTCTTCATTAAAAAATGTCCCATCGAGATGTTTAAACACAGATCGGGATAAGGGTGAATACACTGAATTGCCCTCCGTCTAATACTTCTCCATTTAATTGGTATAAAGCAGCTTCCCCTTGGCTACTTCCTCCCTAGAAATTACAAAAGTAGCCTTGCTGGAAAGGCACCGGTGGATATTTTACACTGTGTGCTGAGGATTAGGAGCACAGCTCCCATTAACCAGGACTGGAATCACGAGGCTGGTTTTCCCCTCACGCTGCGCGCGAAGCTCACTCCGCCAACGCAAAGACCGGGCTCCCAAGCGCCACCTTGGCCAGGAGGTGTGGAGCGCTTTCATTTAATACTGCACGTATTTCCATTAGCCGGCTCAATTGCTCTCCATCCGTGGTTTTAAGACTCCCCGTTCCTCTCTATTGCAGCTCTGCTTCCCAAAGCCTGCCAATCCTCCCTCGCCCTTCCATCCGAGCCGGCGGGGTTTTCATGATAAAACACCACAGCATCCTGGCTTTCATTTGGTTTAAACTCTGCGTTCGTAATTACAGATGTGCTGAGCACCCGCTGCTTCTGTTTCTCCTGGGCTTCCTGCTGCTGAGAAAACCTCATGTGCCCTGTGCATCCTCAGTTTTGGGTGTGCAGTGGAGCATGGGCCTGAGACCTACAGAGCACATATGGGAAAGGAGCGTTCACCCCTTTGATTCTGAGCACCGCAGCAACTGTCCACACTGGCAGGGCTCCTATAGAGCAGAAAATTTAAGGCTCTGTGTAAATACCAAGCTAAAACCAGAATACATTTGTCCCAGATGTAAGAACAGTGCTGCGGTTAATACACCCTACACTGTGGTCTGCTGCTACGCGGGGAAGTGGCATCCCTGCTACCTGCACAGATTTGATATATTGCTTGACAGGGATCGCTTTCCTCAGCTACAACCGTGACGCCTGGTGCCATCACGCTTCATCCTTGCAACACAGCTAGCTCTTCCCTCCTAGGGCACGTACAAGGGAAAATCAGCTGCCCTGTGCTGTACCCTCATGTAGATCGTGTTGTGTAGGAGCAGATACTAGCAAAGTGGAGCTTCCATTTATGAAAAATGTTGGATTTTTTTCATAATTTCATAATTTTAATATTTAGAAAATTAAAATTTTGCTTTTTTCTGAAATAATTCAAAATACTATATTAGACTCATTATCAATATGAATGCATAAAGTCATACAGAATTAATCAAAGTGAAAGGAAGCACAACAAAATACTTTCACTTAATCAGCAAAATGTGTCAGCATTATCCAGCAGCAACAGTGAGACTGAAATACTTCTCCCTGTTCAAAATTGCACTGAACTTAACCTATTCTTGGGAAAGGATTTCATTTTTTTATTCACCTACAGTTCTTAACAGAAGTTTCCATTAATTTTTTTCACCAGCTTGATCCATAACATAGCCACTACAAAGTTCTCTATATGACCAGCCTTCGACATGCAAATCTTTGCTACCTCCTTGCTGATCCTGTCTTTTGTTTTGAGTTCTTTGCTAATAAGTAATGAAAATGTTACAGCCTTACAGCTTGTTTTGTGGTTGCAATTACGTAATCATTATTAATGAAGCAACAATGTCAAAACTGTGTGAAACCAAACTCACATTTAAGCACTTACAATAAACAGATATAAAACAACAGATGTCTCAGTTTTTGTTCTCCAATGATTTCATCCCTTGTTAAAAATAAACGTCTGGTTTAAAAAAGAAAAGGGCTTTTCTCCACTCTTACAAATTAATTGAATCCAGAGCCTGGTGATACAGCTAAGGGTTTTTCTTTCTCTTTTTTTCTCCTTTTTTATTCCCAAATTTTGTTTGTAGAGACTTTTTTATTTCTTTTTTTCCTTTTCTTTCTTCCCTTTTTTTCTTTTTTTTTTCTCCTAGTAAGTAATAAATTCACTTCAAAGCAATCCAGAAATTCTAATAAGTCCATAGCGTAATGGTCACTTGCCCCAGCTAAAGCCTTGGCCCCTTGATATCAATCGGAGGTCTAGCCAAAATACCAGGTTGGCCTCCAGACTTGATCTACCTCAAAAGCTTTTAGGAGAGAGATGATTTTCTGCCCAACACTTTGGTTTAGCCAAGTGATACTGGTCAGACACATACATTGGTTTGATATAGATCATAACTTATTGATAGGTGGAGGTAGATCTCTAGATCAGGGGATTCTCAGAAAGCCTGCAGTCAGTTTTATGCAAACTTCAAAAGTCCAGATGCTTGTTTGAACCATACGCATCTGTTGAGTCTGCAAAACTGGGCTGGAAATTTAGCTGGAAAAGGCTTTCCTGCAAGATTTCATAGACTTCATAGTTCAACTTGTGGCCAGAAATACCAGAGCTTCTTTTGGTATTTGAGCACTTTTTATTCCAGTGTTAACTACGAATGTGTAGGTTACTTTTAATAAGTGGGTGGGATACCTAAAATTTATAAACTTCTCAGAGATCCAAAGCTAGTGAACGGGCACCAAGGACAATAGAAATAGTCAATAAAAAAAAAAAATCTATTAACGATTTGTGAGACAAAGCAAAAACATAGGAGAAGCTGGATAGTTTTTCATTTCTCAGAAGTATAAAATCATATCTACTTTTTACCACAAGAAAATCTTTTATAAGGGTTTTTTTTCAATACAGGGAAAAATATATTTTTATATTTTTGTTCAGGTTTCTAGTGAAAGCTAGAGTACAAATTTAGGGTTTGGACAATAATTTAAATGATACAGTCACTCTGGCACTGGAACAAGTGCAAAACAACTGTCTGTGCACTTTATTGCAGAACTTGTGCAGTTTTGAACACACAAACCAAGGTTCTCACGAATCGCTTTCTGAGAATGTAGCACATTTATGCTCACAGCACTATAAGCAATGACAAGATGTTTTGAACAATCTGTTTTCTCAAATTAGATTAACATCATGGAACAGCACAATCTGCTCATTGACAGTAAAGGGACAGAAAAAAAAAGAAAGGAAAAAAAAAAGAATGGTTGTTTTGGTGTCCTGCTGCAGGACATGGCTCTGGCAGTCAATGTTGGCCGTCCGTTTTGCAGCTCCAAAAAACTGCACCACTATTAAAGATGCTAATTAATAGCCAGTACTACTCTGCTCTGCATTGCACCTTTGAAACTCTGCTGTGAAACACAGACTTTCCCACCGCAGCTGAAAGTCACAGTAACTTTCCCCTCGTGTGCCGCTGCTGTTACAGCCGCACTAAAAGTTTGTGCATTGTGTAAGTGCCCTCGCATTCACACTTGTGCTGCTAATCCTGGGAACTAGCAATTAAACTCATTTCTAAGTTTAGCTGTTGCATACTTTCCACTGCAAAGCACAATTTTTATCACCTGACTTGGGAATACAGGTCAAAGTTTAAATCCATATTTAATGCCATTACTTGCAAACAGGATTTGTGATTCCCTTTAAGTTAGAATTATCTACCTGAAAGGATTTCATATTTAAAATGAAAGAAAACAAAACCCCAGGAAACCCAGAAACTAAGAGCGACCTCTTACTTTACCCTTCAATCAACATGAAAATAGGTGATCGCTTTGTTTTGCTGTATCTCAAGTATCGTAATTGTACTTCCAGAGCAATTCCTTGAAAGCATGTGTTGTATTGAGTGGCTGCATGCAAAACAACTTTGAAACTAAGTAACTTTGATCTTTGACTTACAGACTAGGGGGCAAAGGTTAAAATCACAAGCTTTATTGTCCTGTTGGCAGCAGCTCCTTTTGAAGCTTCCTGCTTTCAGTAAAAGTGATATGCAGTAATATACTAATATGCAAATCTCAGTTGTCTTGGACTGTGTTTCTATAAATAACGTTAGCAAGAACCTCTCTGTTCTCGAATACACACACATACAAATGAAAATCATGATTTGTCAAAGGGTCCATTTGCATGATGCCTAAATAACGTGCAAAGAGAGAAGTCAGCAGACTGTTTGCAGATTTGCGCAAGGAAATTTGGGTGTTACACAGATGATCACTTGTGTGTGTACAATGGAAACTCAACACAATAAGCCAGCTTAGAAAAATTTGCTCTTAAGAGGCTCTTTTAAATACTTGGATATTGTCATCCTAATGGGCTGTAGGCATTTTATAACAAGTCTATTAAGATGTGCCAAAACATAAAAAAAACGTTGTAGTTGTAATGGGAATCCAGTGCGTGAAGACTTTGCACTGCTATGAACAAACCATATTTATATTGCCTTTTACATTAAAAGGTGAAAAAAAAAAGCAAAAAGAAAAAACTAAGCATGCTGAAATAATTTGCTGAAGTCTTATAATATCAGGAATTTTGACTGCCTTGGCAAAGGGGGAACTTCACGGTTACTCAGACCTTAATGACAGGACATTTGTGTACCCCCAAGAAAAACTGTTAACAGTGTGCAGTCCCTAAGCAGGTGTCTGATGAAGATCTTACAGCCAAGGCAGTGGTGTGTGGTTCTGTGCTACTAATTGCCAGAATTGTGCTTTATACTTATATATATATGTATACATAGCTATATTTATAGCTATATTATATTATGCTGTTTCACGCAAGACAAAATAAGGAGCTAAGCAGCCCTGTCCTGCTCCATCCCACCCCCTGGTCCTAATTAGCCTGTCTCTTGCAGCATGTCAGTCCCATTAACTTCATTTGACCTCTTTCCGTGTGCAAGCCCTGGGACAGTTGCAGCCCGGAGCAAATGCACGGGCAACATATGTAGCAGATGAACCTTGTTGGCGTGTAAATTGCTGAGGCGAAGTTGTGAGCAGTACAAGTCCCATAGCAGTCCCTAATTTGCCGTTACTCCCTCTCAGATGGACTCCCTCATGCTCACACAGCCCCTTCCACACCTTGCTTTCCCTTTGGCGTAGAGCGCTACAAACACTAAATGACAAAATAAGGTATGAAATCTACCCTTTTGCAACCATTTTTCCAGCAAGCTTAGGCTGCTGTTTACTTCGCAGTTGAATTTGGCCTAAAGGCATCCTGGGCAGATATAGCTGTCTTCGCGGGGTCTGCTTTTGCTCTGTGCTTTCCGAGATGTATTTTCTCTCCTTGATGGCTGAGTGCCTTTGCAGGAACCCCAGGTAGCAGAAAGCCCTTGCTTACACAAAACTCAAATGGAAAAAATCCAAGCCGCCTCCTAAATACTTTAAAATAACACTTTCTAATGCTTCCTACGGGCGATGCTGACACATTTACAGTGTTGATTTAAAGGGCAGGGGGGAACGTAGCTCTTCCTGACACCGCGAACGCTAGGCCGCCGGCCCACCGCTTTGCTGAAATGTCTGCCAGCACCACCCAGCGCCAGGCTCGTCACCTGCGGCGAGGAGGCCGTCGGGCCTCCGTGCTCCAGGCCCCTGTGGCCTGGAGACGCAGCTGGCACTGTGGATCCTTAGGCCCAGCCATCCCTGGGATTCTTGCGAAGCTCCGGGTTCGTTGCGCTGCGTGCGGAGGATCTCACTCGAACCGCCACCTCTTCCTCCTCCTTCCTCTGCAGCTCATCTGATTGCAGAGCTGTGTCAGCCTTCAGATGTTCTAATTTCTCAATCACCTGTTCTGACATGATCCTGATTTTCTTCAATATTTCGTCTTCCACCCCTGGGAAATTTATGTCTGTTCCTGGCATTTGTCTCCCATCTTCCTTTGTGAACACAGAGGGGAAAAATTCATTTCATTTCTTTCTCTCTCTCTCTTTTTTTTTTCCTCAGCAAAGTCTTCTTTTGTCAATAAATTACTCCTGCCATGTCCTAGAGGCCAATTGTCTCTTCCTCTGAACCCTATGTTTCTTATAATCTTAAAGAATGCCTTATTAATCTTTATCCAGGTATCAAGCTCATTTCCATTCTTCAGTTCTCCTTTTTCTTATTTTGTTTTTTCACTCCCATTCTACCCTTCCTACAGTCTACTCTGGACTCAATGCTTTAAATTTCTCACATGTCCTTTCTTCACCTTTGATTAGTTTCTCATTTCCTTCTTCTTTATTAGGTGTTGGCAACTCAGTACTGTAGGTGGCATTTTCCTCTTCCCATTCCTTTCCCCATCCCAAGCTGGAGCTGAACTACAGCCCAGACTGATGTCAGGAGAGTATTTAGACACCTTTCGAAGACGTGATACTGACCGCTCCTGCTCATTAAAGGTCTTAGGATACATTTTGCAAGAATGGGTGCATTAACCCTTGCATCCTGGCCAAATTCCAGCTGGAATGATTACATTCTGCTTGCCCAGGCTCCCCTTGTAGTTTCAATGGGACAGATTAATCTTTATGTTGGATCTTGACCTGTGAAATAGCGTTCCTATCAGCATGTATCACATTCTACCCCAAAGGTGACTGGATAGAGGGCTTTTTTTTTTCTGTTGCAGGAAAATCTTTTATAATTTTCAGTGAGAATGCTTCTGGAAGAAATGCACTGACTGTCTTCATCGTTCTGTGTTTCTTTCCAGTGATTTACAGCCAGAATTCTTACTTAACTCTCACACATCCTGGCAGGTATGCAACCTGCAGGCAGTTTTTGCTTTCTCCTTTTTATTTGCTTCCCCCACACATATCAGGATTTACTGCATTCTTTCAAAAATGCTGCTTAGTAAGATGACATTTGCCAGCCTTTTTGCTTGCCCTTATGTACTAATTGCAGTGATGGAAGGGTCAGACTGTTTAGGTACATCACCACATCAGCAGCTTCAGATAGCTTGCAAGGGTCTGCAGTAATATAAGTTTTAAAGAGGAACTGTAGTGTTAATAGAGGGCTTTCAAATTTGGACATTCCTCCTTTGACTTCATACATGGGAAGTGTCTGGAGGAGAACAGGAAAGAGTAGGAGAAAGAAATTACAGCAAGTTGATGCTGTTGGTCCATATAGTATAAATAAAATCAAGAAGTTTTTGCTTTAAAACAGGTGTTGGAGAAGGACAGTGTTAATGGCAAGAACCAGTGACACCCATTCCTAAGACCTTTCCCTCTAGCGTGAATGAATAAGGCAGCAGTTTATTTGGGTTAAACTCCCGTGACTGGTCTGTGACCTTTTCACTTATCTTTATTTTTCCAAAATAAATGGACAGAACTGTTCCTTTTTGAATTCCTATTGTTCCTAAGAGCCACATCCTGCCCACATAGTTTCATTCATGAAATGACTGGAGGGCAATACCTGATTCACCCCAGAAGTTCTTTAGCATAGGCACAAGGTCCTTGAACGCTCTTTAACTTTCTTTCACTGTGTTGCCTTGTAAACTTCCTTTCATACTATTTCCACCTACATACTACTTTCAAGGTGTTCTGTAAACCTTTCTGAACTCCATTATCATGGTTGGGTATGATAAAGTAAGGGCTTTGTTTGGCAGCTGTCCATGGCCTGTAATTTTTCATCTATTCTTTCTGTCCTTCTCCATAGCTTTATATTACCTGTTTCACTATTTTGCACTTGCTCACTTATATTCTGTTTTCTTTCTTTCTGTTGACATGTGGATAAGCCCACTTCCACATGCATATCTTTGGATTCTCCTGTTAGTCTGACCTCTGTGTTATTGCTATTTCTGCTCTTTGCCGTACATGGCTTCTAGACAGCCCTTTTATCCTGTTACCTGTACTCACTCTTTTTGCATTGTTCCTATATGCCTGAACTATGACTCTTCTTTTTGACTATGATTTCTGAAGAACTGCTAGTTGACTAAAAAACAACAAAATAAAAAGATAAAAATGGAACAGACCGCAGTGGCTTGTATTTCTTGTGCTAGGAAGGCTCACTTACAGAAACGTGAGTCATCAGTAGGCCCTGAGATGCTTTACTTGGCTGTCTGGAGTCCACCTGAACACTTCTACACTTTGGATGTTCTCAGGCCTTCCTGACAGAGCTGTCTGCTGTTGATGACCATACACAGATCAGCAACTTTGAGGAGTTTTTTTTTCACTGACTCACACACTGAAACACCAGGAGAGTTTTTGTTTGTTTGTTTGTTTTAACTCTTAGACCCAAAAAGAACAATGCAAAAGCAGCAGAAGGGCATAGTATGGGATAAGATTTGTACCAGACTGGAAGAGATACTGTTTCACAGTACCTTGATGTCTGTTTAGAGGCTCTGTTTATGCTGCGCGTGGTGTGATCAGATGTTTCTCTAATGCATTTACAATTGCTTGGCCTATTTTGCACAGCAAAGGATCATGCTATGCTATGTCTCATCAAGTTGTTAGTGAACATGACACTATGCTGGAAATTAAATGTGACAGTTAAATGGCAAAAGACAAATAATTATTTTCAAATAAAGGGTATGCTATCAACTTAATTAGCATCTCTCAGCACTTTCAAGGTTTTATTTATAAACATGCTGGGCCAAATACTTTTCTCAGTTGCAATCATGCAAACATCTATTGTGTATGTCTGAGAGTTAATTTTCTGCTGTGTTTGCACTTCATTTTTGTAGACAATGTCTGCTATATTCCCTTCCAAAGCGCGATGGCAGAAGATGAAATGTGATTAAGATGGGGATTGAGGGGGAGGTATATTGAAGGCATCACTGTGAGGTATGTGACTGGAAGCAATGAAAGCAGAAAATGTGGTTGAAAACAAGGCTGAGAGGCTCAACCCAGCCTCATGAGTCAAGGGATTTATGAATGAAAGGGTAATACGTCTGAGGGGACTGGTATGAGGAAAGGGACAGCTCCCTGACAGTCTTTCTCACGGACGCAGCATTTATGCGGCGGCGGCAGCTGCTGCGGCTGACCTTGCCCACGCTCATGGTCGTTCTGAAGAAGGATGAACTCCGTCCCTATGCCACCTCGCTGCCGAGCGCGCTGCTCAAGGGGTGCTGTGAAAGCACCCGGGGATAAATCTCTCTGCAGAGCAGCACAACTCGGGCTCTTGTGATGCTGGGTCGTGCCAGAAGACGCAGAGCTTGAAAGCCGGGCCTTGGCCTGGCCCTGGTGAGGTTGCCTCTGCGTGTGGGGTAGTGGGTGTTGCTATTTATCTTCATCTAGCGGCAGCTGTGAGTCTTGTCGTGTCTTGCAGGCTCCTCTTCTGAAACTCCGCATCGCCCGGCGCCTGAGCACACCACAGCCTGGGAGGCGGGCTGCAGCACTGCTGTCCTCCATGAAGGGGACAGACCTGTGGGAAAAGGTCCCACGGAAAGGCTGGAGGAGGGAGTCGTGGCATGAGCTTGGTATCATGGAGTGTATGCATCTGAAAGAACTTAAAAACATACCACAAAAGTGTGAAAACTTGTTATGCTCCATAAAAATATACCATGTACTCCCCACCCGACTCCTGTTCAAAAGCACACGAAAAATAGAGCCATTCTGGCTGACCTTTCTGAAGGGCTTTGCCGGAACAGGTGACATTTTAAACATGTGGTAAATATAGTATATAATATATTAATAAAGAATTTTGGCTCAAGTGTTTTCCTATGGAGGAACTATCAAGAGAGGTAGATGGAAGGGTTCTGCTGATTATAAAACCTGCTATCTGCAGTACATTAAAAAATCTTCTAAGAAAATGTAAAAATACAACCTTGTTCAAGGGAGAACAGTTAAGCTGTAAGGCATGTAAAAGTACTTGCACAAAGGTTTGATCTCAGCCATTATTTTAGTTCATTAAAGAAAATGAAGTAATTACTTTTTAAAAAGAAACATGCACAAGCACATTACCAGTTTGAGTACACACTGTATGGGTATTTATAATAGGTTTTCAAGAAGGCAGGTAGGACTTAACTGGGTGTCGTTTCCTTTTAATACACTTCAGGACTATTTTTATGGTAGGTTCAAAATTCTCAACAGCTATCTTGTTGTGTGACAGGAGTTTACAGCATTAGTTTCACCAGACAAGGACTGGTAGAGTAAAATTAGTCATGTATGTAAATTATAATCATGCTGAATAGTTGTATGTGCTCATTTAGGCATTTTAACAGTGTGTGATGTTATCCTCTCTGCAGGACTAATAAGCATTAGCCATAATGAGGTCAGTCAGTCAGTCAGGCATTATCATGGGATTTAATTGGGACACTGGTCTCTGCTGAAGTGAAAATTAATAACTTTTGTCAATGTTCTGGCGAAATGTTCTGTCTTATTAAACTATGAGGGTCAATTAGAAAGCATTATGTAATAAAGTCCCCAGCAGCAGAACTCAAATTGAGTTATACCACAGTCATTATTCCAGGGCGATTGCATTTGAAAATGGAAAACCAGAGTGCCATATGGAGGGTTCAGGTTATATTTACAAGCATTGCATGTTAAAGCTTCGGCAAGAAGGAAACAATTAAATGTAATACCGAAATAAATCAAAGCACTGAAAGTGCCATGTTGTGCCAAGCGCTTAATATAGCCAGCATACCCCTAGATGTGACTAGGCAAAATGGCACCTGTTTATAAGCCTTGTTTGTGCTCTGTCAGACAGCTTCCTCCCTCTGGATCGCTTGGATGATTCAAAATCTGGGGCACACCTGGAAGGCTCAGCCTGGCACATTGACTCATATAAATAACAGTTTATTGTATGGCTATTAAGACAAGAGATTGCTTTTATTAAAGTGCAGTTATCATGGTACAACAAATTAAAGAACTTTTAAAGCATGTTTAACAGCCTCTGATACTCCCCGCTCACTCATGCTTTACAGTGCTCCAAACGGGAGGGATAAGAAGGCTTTGCTGGTGGTGGTATCCAAAGGCAATGCCCGGAGCCGGCCATGGTACAAGGGGACCAAGGAGGAGACAGGCGCACTTCTCTGGGGAATGGAGGCAATGAGCAGTTCCTCAGAAAGGAGACTACCAGGTCAGCAGATCCCCAGCTCCCCCTGGTCTATATCCCCAGCGCCAAATTGCCCAGCTGTCAAGAGGCCACCCCCATAGTGCCCCACAAACCCACCAGGGCTCCAGACCTCAAGAGCTAGGGGCCTTGAATCACCGACCAAACCCCGCTGAGCTGGGCTGTAGGAGATGAACCTCCTGCTTGCATCTGCACCACAGGAAACCATAAATGTCCCAGCAGAGAGACATTATACTGAAGAACCATCCCCTATCTGCTTGCTGATGCACTGACTCTTCACACATGTGTGGACAATTTCCTAAATCACTCATCATTGGCCTAACCCAGCTTACCCAGCTGCTGTAAATCTCCCTTTGACTTTTACAGAGCTGTGCAAAAATAGTGGTGGGCATGTCTGGAAGTCCTGAGGGCAAATTCTGATCTTAGTTTTGGCTGGTGTCAGTAAGGGCAAAGCCATCTTTACTGGAGAACTTATTTTTTTTATCTTCAACTTTACAGTCCCGCGGGACTTTATCTCTTTATTGCTGGCAGTGTGGGGTAGGTTAATTTTTATGGGGGGCTGAGCTGAACTTCTGTTTTATTTAAAGCCATTTAATTAGAGCCAAATATGTGGTTTCCAACTTTGCTGTAAACTGACAAGCAAAATGCATGATTTTTCCCTTTGCTTCATTCCAGTTTGTCAGTGGTATGGCTTACACTGATTATTTTGGAGCTACTTGTGATTTACACCAGTGTGAAAAGAGATTCAGGCTTGTTAGCAACCCATCCCTCATGGAGTAAGAACATTTTGCAACTTAGCTCAGTGCAGCTGAGAATGTCAGTGTATTTGATAAGCATTTATGAACAAAGCCCCAGTACTGGCCCCAAGAGGTCTTGCACCGTGGATAAAGGTCATCAGCTCAACAGCTCAGAGAGGCACCTAGAAGTTTGGAAACTCTGTTTTTTGGTTGTCCAACTTGGTACCTGATTTTTTTCTTTTCTTTTTTTCTTTTTTCTTTTCTTTCCTTTTTTTTTTTTTTATGAAGATTCAGACACCTCTTCACCTCTCCTGTCTCTGAAAATCAAGATTATCAAAAACTTCTCTGTCAGGGTCCTGGATATGCTAGGAAACTGCCTTTGCAGGGGGACGTGGCAGCTCGAGGCTTGCAAAGCCTTCCTCTGCGGCAGTACCGGGCCAGTGCTCGGAGCCGGCCGTATGCAGTTCTGTGCCTGAACCACAAGACTGTGCTTTCTCCCCTTTAAACAGGGCAGGAGAGCCTGTCAGCTTTTCTCTTTCTTCAGCCCTGTGCAAGTCACCTTATCTCTTATTTTCTTTCCTGGACAGGAAAAACGTATGTAGAAGGTTGCTGTTTCTGGCAGACACAACCATATGTTGTACCTTAGACTCAGACCTCAGTGTGCACACACATACACATTCATTCACACGCATATAAGTACATGTATAAACACACACTCAAGTACATATAAATATATGTACGTATGGGCACAGACAAGCAGAGCAGCTCCCCAGGTGCAGAGGTTCCCCTTCACCATTTGAAAGCAATTAGTGTTGTATGATTATAGCAAGCATTCTCCACACAGGGAATACTTTTAGGACAACAGCATTGCTAATTGCTTTCAAATGCTGAACGTCAACGTTTTCAAGGTGTTGCTGCTCAGGCTTCGCGTACCCCGGCGCCCTTAGCCTCAGCACAGGTAAGGACACTCACACGCAGGAAAACACATGTTCACCTGGGCTCACCCGACTGCTGACAAACCCACAGACATCTCGCAAGCAGACTCCTCCTTCATCCTCTTCAAGTGCCCGGGGCACCAGAACTTTTAGCTTCACTCTGTTTTTTTCCTCTTGTTTTTTTAGCTTTGCTACAAGACTAATGTCAGGGATTTTTTGTTGTTGTTGTTGGAAGAAGTAAGTGGCTGGAAAAGTGCTGATTCTCCCTAGCCTTTTACATCCACGGTGTTTAGGAGACCTTAACACAAAGTGGTGCCAGGTCTAAGTGCTAGGCTGCCTTCTTCAGTCTTTGGCAAAATGATAATATTTTGGCAAAAGTGTCCTCTGTTAACAAAGGAAAGTTTGATTAATCAGCAGGAGAGAAGACATGAGGGGAAAGGGAGAGGAAAGAGAGAAAGCAACAGACATAAGATGAAGTCTATTCTAAAAAGTCTAATCAGTTTTAAAACAACTTTAAAAAGGAATAAAAATTCTTAAATCTCTTTGATGATATTCAAAGAGCCTTTTTTAATATATGAGAAGGCACATTCTAAATTCTTAACACTGCTAGTGTCACCAGTCCTTTTTTTCCACTAAACCATTTTAATTCCATAATTTAGAAGGCCTTGAAAAGTAGCAGGATCAAACTGCAGAGTAATTGGATATACTGTGCATTTCCAGGGTGAATTTGGGTCTCTGGTAGGCACGGGAGATTTCTCTCTTTCTTTCTTCTAAGATCACATACAGAGTGCTCATTTGAAAGGAGAGATGCTGCAGTGAACTGGGCTTTTTACAAGGTAGAGGAGCTAAGTGTGCTGCAGGAAAACATTGGCCATTTGTTTGGCACTGACGGTTTCTTTGTGATTGGAGGGAATGCAATCGACAGGAAAATCAATGTGGGTTTGCTAGAGAAAGCCAAGTGATCAGGGAGCAGAGAAGCAAGCAGGGAGAAGTGGCAGCTTGCTACACTTCCTGCAGAAACAAATGGGTCCTGATCTTTCAGATCTTCCCATTTCTCTGACTTCCCCAGAACCCAGTACAGAGTGTCTTTATGCTTAATTATTAGCTTTGCTGACCTCAGCACTGCAGTGACAAAAGGACGCTGGGACTTTGGACGTGGTCTTGTTTTGAGACGCGAGGGACAGTTGCAAGTTTCTTCTGGGGTCCTACAGGGCTTTTAAAAACAGACGGCAAGACAAAAAAAAAAGAAAAAAGGAGAGAGAGAGAAGAGAAACATCTGAACATCTGCTGGAAAATCCTAACTGGCTTGTTCAGCTGAGTTCAGCAACAGCAGAGGAGTTGGCAGGTGTCGCCACTCTTTAGTTGGAAATCGCTGCAGATGATCTCAAGATATAAATGAGAATAATCTGGACAGTCCTGATATCTCTTCCCCTCCCCTAGACTATTCCCGCTCCCAGGAGACAGCAGCGTATTATATGCTGGGTGTCTAGGGGAGGCTAGAAAAGGAGCTGGGGGCAGCAGTGTTCATGCGTGCCATAGTTGTATGCATCAGAGATGTCCTACTGCAGCACACTGCTTCCTTTCAGGTGGCTATACAGGCTAAATGGCTAAATAACAGAAACTACCAGGCTGCCTTTCAAGCATGCAAATATTCACCTGCGAAATAGACTTCTTTAGGAGCAGGGAAAGGAGAAAGGAGGGTATTGCATCTCTTTTTTTCCAATATTTGTGCAAAGTAAAAATATTAGCTTGTCTCCAGGAAGGCTCTCTCTCTTTCCCCCTCTCTCACGCAAACAGGACACATGTACAGTATGTGTGCTTGTATGTCTCATGCACTACGTGTCCCTTTCACTCCAAATAACACAGGATTTGCATACATACCCTGAAGTTTAAAAAGGACTCCTTAATTTCTGCACTCATTACAGTCTCCCTGCATGTACACTATTCCTGGCAGAAACTTTTAAAGGCTAATCAGTCAGCAGCCTCAGTCAGGACTTTTCACCATTTGCTCAGCAATTTACAGTTATGTTGGCTTAGTAGACTTTCCCACTGTACCATCTCTGTTCCACAACCTAGCCGACAGGCTCTGGACAGCAGGACAGCTAGATCCAATAAATCTGAGACCTGTCTAGGTGCTTCATTTATCAAGAGGCCTAATTTACCCAGGCCCTTTAGACTAATTGCAGATTTGCAAAAAATGCTGATAATGTAGAACAGTGCATTGTGAATGTCCCTTGCCATATTTCTGCTAATGTGTTTCATCTGGAGTACATAAAGAGACAGGGATGCTGATTTTAGACACAGCACTTTGGGGCTAATCCAGTTAAATGATTATCCCTAAAAATCTGCAGTGATGTCATTTTCCCTATAGAACTCTGCCAGTTGCCTTGTTTGCTTTATTGTGAGAAATATGTGATCCCAGACATTCACCCTATATGCTTGTTCTATTATACTGCGGCTCTCATCCCACTCTCCTGCCTACCCATTCACTTGTTTTTAAAAGCCATTTCGATGCTAGCAAATGCCAGCGTGGGCTATTGGTTTTTGTATATACATTAACAAGGAAGAGTTATTCTCTTTTGTGTCATATATCCAGAACCCACTATCTTTACCTCAGCTCAGCACCCAAGTTCTTCCTTCTACTCTTTCTGCTTTCTCACATTTTTCCAGAGGCTAGTATTCAGCTATTTTTTGACAATTCTATTACCAATACTGTACCTATCTTTACCATCCTCCTCTTTACCTTTCTCCAAGTTCTCTCTATGCATTTTTTTCCAAGCTCCAGATCCTCCTATTCGTCACCCATAGTGTTATCATCCTGTTCCAACACACTGCAGCAGATCTATCTTTTGAGTCCCATTTCAGACATCTTCTCTCCTCCCACTGCTTCTCTGAGGCCTTCATGGCCTAGGTACTCTGTGCGCTATACACGTAGAACCACACTGCACGGGACAAGAAGAATTTGTTTTATTTTTATTTTTTATATTTCCTCCATGAACTTGCCCTCCAAACCTGATAATATTCTGCCCATTTTCTGCCCACCAGGCCTGATGCTCCTTCTCTCTCACTGGCCAGGGATGCTCTCTACTTGCAGCTCACCCCAGAGTCCCTGAGGACCCAGATTGCTCACTAAGATAAGGGCCAGCTGACCCTGTATGCAAAGCACTAACATGGAGAAATAATGGCTCTAATGATCATTATTATTGTTATTAATAAAAATAATCATGGTGGTAGAACCACCATCACTACACAGGTCTCACTGACTCCTGGGGGCAGCTTCTATGCAGCCCCAAGGGCATTTCATCGCTCTACTGGCACGTTAGTGGATAATCTTTTCAAAGTTGATTTTGGGAAGAGTTTAGGATCTGGAATAGATAAAACATCAGGAAATTCTTATTTTGCAGCAAGTAGCTGCATACAGGTCTGTGATTAGAGTAACCTCAGGACTTTGGCACTATAAATATTATGGAGCTTGGGAGAGGCACACATTTACTGTTTATTTAGCACCAGCTCCTTCCATGTGTAATCAATGAAACCTTTCATGTAGTGACAGAGGAGAGCAATAGGGATGTCTTCTCAGGTATCCCAGCAATTCTGCCTGCGGCTTATCAGTGTTCAGCAAGCAGATGGCAACCAAATCCCACTGCTGTGGTATTAACAAGAAGTCCACTTTAAAAGTTTCCCCTTGTTCTTTCAGATGCCCCTCAAGCATAACCCCAGAGCACAGGGAAATTTGTATATGATGAGATAAATCCTGCCCAAACAAAGCAGGTGCATTTGTAGAGAACAAAACACAGTGGGAGATGTAGGGCTAACACTGTAAGGGGCCATGTGCCCTCTGGAGAGAAGCTCCTCTCCCAAGGAAGTCACTAACATTTGGAGATTGCCAGCTAAGGATGCTCAGGGCTGTCTGGCAAGATCCTGGGTACCCACCTCACAGGTTTGCTTCTTACGTCACCTATTTCTTTAAAGCATCCTTAAGCAATCCTTTGCTAACATACTGCAGAACGGAGCAATCCAGCAGGACTTTTAACCAGGATCCACGAAAGAAACAAAGCCAGAAGCACTGTTTACAGCGCTGGTATTAAAAAAGCAAACCATCACTTTTCTTGCCAGCCAAGCGCAGAGCCAAGCCCTGGATCCAGGAGGCTGGTGCAAGAAGACGCATCCTGCGCAGCGCGGCTCTGCAGCGGGCATTAGCGCACACGAGCACCAGCACCTCTCCTTTCCCGATGCTGCCAGGGGGAGCTACATGAGCAATTCCTTTTGCCCCCCTCCAAAAGCAGCGCCTGTTCTTATGGCTATTTTACCTGAGTAACCTCCACTTCGAGGCCCTTACACGCAACTTCTGGATTGTCGAGCATTCAGGAGGGACGTGGTGGAAACTAATGAAAGCTTGGCTGACATTTTGAATGCACTCAGGCATATATCAAGACTATCCCATAGGCATATGTCACAGGGAGAGAGTAGTTTTTCCAAATTAAAGATGGCATTAACCTTCTAGGCTAAGGCGAGCCTCCCCTTACTATTCCCAAACTCTTGAAATACTTCAGATGTCTTTTGCCCCACTCTACCACCACCTAGCCCTATTAAAAATGGCAAAATGATGAAAAACCGAAATCTGATCCAGATCTTTGTCTCTAAGGTAATTAGATCTAATTCCCTGTCTGTGCTTCTAGTCAAAGATACCTCGTTGTTAAAAGTTTACCTCAAGTTGTTCTTCTGATCTCCCAGAATGCACTGACACGCAAGTAATCCTGATACAGACCTCTCATGGCACCCTTGGGTTGGTCAGGGTTTGCTCCACATTACATTTCATGGTGCTTTCTATGCAAAAATGCATTGCAGGCAGGAACCAGTGAATAAGTGTGGCTCTCTATTTTGGGGCACTTTTACGCTTGAGGACAAAGTGCTGTTTTGGTATCTAGGAAACGTTCACTACAGTGTCTTGTCACCCATTTGCCCACCCAATATCTATGGAAATGTCACACCAGATAGAAACAGCAGTTATATGGAGATGGGGATGGCAACTCCGTACATAAACATTTGGTCAGGTGATGAGAAAAACCGTTGAGCAACTGAGCAAGAATTTTGGTAATAAATGATATAGTAGCTGTCATAGAAATTGAATAGGAATTTCATATCATAGCTCTCAACAGCAACACATACATATTCTTAGGTTGGTATCAGCAAATACTTTTATCTTGAACTTAACAAGAAGAGGAAATTCACCCTGCGCAGAGATTTTGACACATTATGCAGCCTTATCTAAACTTTCCTAATCAGGAAGCTAGGTCCTGGAATAGTGTCACGTAAGGCCGAGTCAAGCAGCTTTAAGACAAGTTTTTGATCCAAACTCTCTAAGGACTGTCACTTACCACAGCAGAACAATGGCTTTCCTAAGAACAAAGAAATGAGATTATTTCTGTGCCCACAAAAACATCAGTAAACCAAACACTCTCGAGCTGTGCCTTATAATGGTGCTGCTTGAAAGGAAAAAGAATTTGTATACTGAGATAGTAAATTACTGAAAAAGTAAATGATGATTTGAAGTTTCAGAGGTAGTCTTCCTACAAACCTTTTAGGCTGTATGTTCATAGAAGAAAATCATAGCAGCAAGGAGATTTTTTTTTCCCTGTATTGATTTTTGTTACATTTCTGGTGAGTTACTGAGAAGATAGCCAGAAGCAATTTATAAGTACAGTAACACTGGCAGACTCCAGAGCACTAGTACTGAAGTGCCATAGGTTGTACAGGATGCAAGGATAATTCAGTACAATTGTTTAACCTTATCCTATGTGGGTGAAATTCAGTGTAAGACCTTTAATTTCAATAGTGTTACGGCGATTCACACAAGCTGAGCATTTGGCCTGAAGTACTTTCAGCAGTAGACTTCGTTCTACTTTATTCAACGTTCTGATAACAATAATAATAAGAATAAAATAATGAAATATATATTATCATTTTGCAGCACTTTAATAAGATTTATTTGGTCCAGTCCTTGTTTATTTTGCGCCTATTTGTACTCTTGGAAGAAGCTTGCTCTAAAACCTTAAAATATTGTCTCTCCATCAGAAGACAGATTTCTCCTTTAAGACTGGTCATTAAGGCCACATCCCCTAGATTAATGCATAAATAACATGTGGAAAAACTCACCCATAGAGAAAAAGTAGAGGAATGGGAAAACTTCACAGGCTGAGGCTTGGCAGAAGGAGAAACTGTCTGGACCTCTTGGTGAACAGGCTGCAGAAACAGCTTCACCTGAGGTTGTGATCTACCCTGATCCTTCCTGTGTCACCACTCGGGACACAAGGAGCAGGGGGCCACAGGACTCTGATACCTGTTGGGCCATGGGGCAGAGCTCACAAACTGTGCCAACATTTCCATGGAAGAACCTTTCATTTATCATTCCAATGACTACTCTTCATTGCTGCTCTGAGGTAGTGGTGCCTCCTCGAGCGCTAAAATTTTCCCTGTTCTGCACATAGTTCTGGGATTTGCAGTGGGAAATTACTGCCTGCAAGGGCATGCAACAAAAGATTTTAGTGATGTAAAAAAAATTTCTGGAGAGCGGCTCAGGTTAGCAGAGTTTGTGACTATAAAAGAGATCCAAGGCTGTTTAAATAAGCTTTGTGACTGCTCAGAGTATCTGGCTAAAGGATTACAGCTAAATGCACACACAGGTGGAGAAAATACTTTTGTCCTGATTCAGGGACTTACTTACTTTTTTTCATCCTTATTTAAAGCCTGGAACAGGTATTCTAAAACAATCAGATATAATTTCATCCTTACTCTTTCATTTTTAAGCTAGGTTTATTCTTGATGTGGTCTATTGAGAACGGCAAGAGGATCACCGTGTTTCAAACTCTGCAGTGCCATTTGTACTCAATCAACTGATGGCATTTTATGTGCTGAGCAAGTAGGCTTGGCTACTCCCACCATCATGGTTTGCCTTCCCACGGAAACTCCACAGAAAGCCTGAAATGTTAACTATGAAGGCGGAATCAGCCCATGCCTCCCAGAAGATTTTCTCTCCCACAACCCTTACAATCCTTGTGCTCAAGGGAGCCAGGTCTAGCTTCCCAGAGGAATATAGGTACATACTGACCTCTCTTCTGCTCCAACTAAAGTCAGAATGAGTTCAGGGGTCTCTTAGGTCCCATAAGACCTGAGGTTTTGGGCTTGCCTGTAAATTTTTGTTCATGTGTGTCATCCTGCTCAGGGGCCTTGGGACAACTGGCATAGGAGAGTGCCTGAACAACTCGGTTGCTTTGCATTGCTTGTTAGTGCTTGTGCACTTTGATATTCAGTGTGTCTAAATCACCACACAGCTTTTTTATTTTTATTTTCATAAAATACTTGAATTACACTCCTATGAAATATGCCTCTGGCCCCATGCAGATATTTCCAAAAAGGCTAATAACAAACAGATCGCAGGGCAGAAGAGCACATACTCTTACAGTCATTCCAAGCCTAACTGCTCTTCAGAGTTCTGGTTACAAGAAAAGCCATGCTGCTGATGTTGCTTTAACTGTGATGTTAAAATGAAAACTCATTGCTGCATCCCAGGGGGATTGAGGAGCACTGACTTTGTTGCCCATCTGAAATGGGATAATGTTCTCTATTCCTATCATGTGGGTATCAGTTCCAACTTGGAAACCAGCCTCTTCTCATAATTCAAGCTGGGGCTATACTGATGCAAACCTTCTCAGATATTATAAGCCAGTATGAGCTCAAAAAAAGAATTCACTGCTCAAGGCCAAATAGCTTCAAAGCTAACAATCCTCCAGAGTCAGTGTGAAAGTGTTGAAACTGTCAATGTCAACTTACACCATGCATAGTGAGTGTAAAACTTCAATAATGACATCATGGAGAAAAGGACAAAGGGCAGGCACTACACAGAAAAGTGCCAGTGCTCTTCAAATCTTTGAAACCTTCAAGGATTTATCTGGACTAACACTTCTACACATAGTCATTGGGGTCTTAGGCTATACTGATTAAGGATTTAGCTTATTCAAAGGCTCTCACTGATAGCAAGGATGACAAGGTTTCAGCAGTTATATTGGATTGCATTAGCTTTCACTTAAAAAAACATACAAAAAAAACCCTGCGGATCCTAGTGTTTTTTTCTGCCTCTCATTTTCTCCCTTTGTGTCAACCTTTATCTTTTTCTTTAGCATACACACACACACACACATACACAACACACATATTAATATATATTAATGTCTGGATTTGATTCACAAACAGGTTTTGCAGCACTTACGCTCTCAGTTCTCAGAATGCCGATCCCAGAAGAATTGAATCAGTTCTTCAGGAATTCCCTGAAGCACCACATAACGTGTTCGCTCATTTCAGTTGCACTTGAGGCAACAGATACACTTTTAAAAGGGGAAAAAATTATTAGAAAGAGGACAGGATGTTCCAGTTTAAGTTTAAAAAAGAAAAAGAAAAGAAAAGAAAAGAAAAGAAAAGAAAAGAAAAGAAAAGAAAAGAAAAGAAAAGAAAAGAAAAGAAAAGAAAAGAAAAGAAAAGAAAAGAAAAGAAAAGAAAAGAAAAGAAAAGAAAAGAAAAGAAAAGAAAAGAGAAAAGAAAAGAAAAGAAAAGAAAAGAGAAAAGAAAAAAGAGAAAAGAAGGCAGCTAATCAAGAGGCAAATAAAAAAGTTAGACTAAGTGTGATTTGGTGTTTGGATAAAGGTCTGTCCTCGTGTTTCGAATGCAAACTGCACAACCGTAGGTATGATGGGGGACACCTGTACTTCCTTTGTACTGTGCTTTCCAAAGAGACAGCCTCAGGACACAACTGAAGAGATGGAAGAGGAGTAGGAGAAATAGTCCCCTCTCTCCTGTTCTTTTGTTTTTGGTGAGAAAAGTATGATGAGAATCTATGTTGTACCCTGCACTGTACAGACATACGATAACTGCTTAAGTAGCTTTCTTGGAAGGTGAGTATTATTATCTCTGTGTTACAACTGGCAAAAGCAAGACAGAGAGATGATAGCCCCAGTTACACATGAGCCCATGACAGGAACCTGAGTGCAGATCTTCCCTCTCTTGAATGAGCGCCTGAGCTCATTCTGTGCTACTTGCAGTTACCCTCACCTTCTGGTTCTGCTGCTGCCACCATCAGTTTCTGCACCCTCCTGTGTCCCAAGCACAGTTCAATTTCATAGCAAAGGCGTTTTGGGGTCATCTAAGCTGTGCTGCTGGTATACCCATGACATTCACAGGGAGCTGTGGTCTTCTGGGAGACCTACATCTTCCCAAAGCAATAGCTGAAAGACAGACAATGGTGACAATGGCAGCTAAAAATATCTGTGTTTGGGCACACACTGTGTTTGGTGTTGTCTTCCCTAGGTGCTGCAGGCACTGTCGTGCACTTATCCCAAGTGCATGAGCCTCAAATGTCCCCTGTCCACCCAATGCCTGAGGGCTTCAGGGAGACAATAATTCTGGGACCCTGGAGCACACTACGGCAGTCTTATAAAGCACATCTAGGATTACCTGTATACCTTGTGGAAAGCTTGTGCGCTCGCTCTGGAGAACATTCCCTGACATTGTTTTAATGATGCAGCACAGAAAAGTTTTTGACTATCAAAGGCACCTACGTGGGACCCAGTCTAACAGTTCAAGCAGATTTCAGAGTATTGGTACTGCTCACATGAGACAAAGAAGGGTTTTCAGGAGAACAGAGCCAACTGAGAGTTGCCCCTTGAGGCACCTTGCTTGGTACACAAGTTAAAATGAGGTCTAATGAGACCATGTAGCACCATGCAGAGAGCCCCAAGTTGTTGCAGTCTCACACAGCTCTGGAAGGGGAAATAGCAAAGCAAAATCTGTGGCTGCTCAGCCCAGGATAATAAGTAATGCTGAGAGGCAGGGTGTGTTTTTCAGGCACACAGCTGTTCTCAGGCAGCTAACCCACTTTTAAGAGCCGTAATCATGCTTTGTGGGATAGTGCTGCAGGTCAGTACTAGTGTGGGGAGCTCTATGTGGCACCTTGGGCAGTGGGAGCCTGCAGGCGTTCCGGGTGGTTTGCTCAAGCTCACCTGAGAACGGCACCAAATCCCACGCACAGCAGACACTTTTTTCTGGGGTTTCTATGGAGGGATTCAGATTGTTTGGCTATTGGCTCCCCAACACCTGTGAGGCACCACCTCATGGCCCCCTGCAAGACTGGTTCTCTGGAAATCTGCCAGTGTGCCAAGGAGCGACACGCTCTGGGTGCACCGGAACGCCACTGTCCTTGGGCTTATGACCTCTGGGCTTTTACCAGTACTCTGAGAGTTTATTTTTCCACATTCTTCTTGTTGTTGTTGACTTAAGTCAAACGCTTATTTTTCTTGCAGCACTTCGTCTCCTTGAGAAAGAAGTTAGCGTAGAAGGAATGAAGAGGTGAAGGGTTATCACAACCAGGGGAGTGGGCAAGATTGAGGGGTTAGGAACACTCCGCCTCTTTTTCAAGCAGTTCTTTTCCTTGCTAATGCACCTTTTCTTTTTTTTTTTTTTTTTCTTTTTTTTTCTTTTTTCCTGAAGGGACTGCACCACAATGCTGACTATTTAAACATTTATGAAGAAGGTTTCACATACATTCTGTGGAGTGATCACCTCATTCGTGTTTCCTTTTGGGGTCGCTATAATAACTTGTACACAGACACCTATACAGCTGAGGTGGCTGCTGCTGGACTGGCTGTCTTTTTACTCACACTGACTTTACACCCGCATTAGGTCACAGACCGCCTTCGATCTATCCCAGATTTGTATAGTGAGATCAGGATGGGGCTTTGCTGAAGGAGGCTGCTTGTTAATTTTTAAATTAGGCCTATATAGTGTAAAGAACCTACATCAAAACACGAA
The DNA here is from genome assembly GCF_059628265.1 of Tinamus guttatus. Taxonomy (NCBI): domain Eukaryota; kingdom Metazoa; phylum Chordata; class Aves; order Tinamiformes; family Tinamidae; genus Tinamus; species Tinamus guttatus. The sequence continues at coordinate 335,718 of NW_028288984.1, forward strand.
AACTGCACTTGCAAGTAAAATGTGTGAATAATTTGTTTTCTCTACCAGTGGAGAATTTAGAGAATTGGGTTTATTTTCCTGGGTGGAAATCTTCTTCCAAAATCTTAACAAGAGTTCTCACTGCATGGTGTTTATAAGCCCAGTGTGGTGTGCCCTTAGTTACCAGAGCCTGTGATACATACTGTTTTTCTGCCGAAGGCCTCACTGAAATCCACTGGTATAGCTCTGTACAGAGCGAAATTCTCATCGGGGCAGAGAGCCAGCAAAATGCAGGACTGCATTTAAATTCCACTGCAGGGAATAAATACTTGGTAGTGACTTGCAAATCTGTGTCCATTCTCCCATAAAAGGTAGCAAGCACATTGTTCCCTGTCTCTGTAACATTCCTTGGTTCCATCCAGTTGGAAGAAAAGGAGACCAGACAAAAAGTCAAATTGAGGGCATCTGCTTCACTGATAATACCTGGCCATTAATCCACTAAGACAGCTCAGGCCATAGGGATTTTAAGAACCTCCAACCCTGGCTAATGCTTTGTTCTGATGCAATGTCTTAAAATGAGAACTGCTCTGGCCTGGCCTCAAGCATGAATGTTCCCAGAAATGCCTGCTGTTGTCCCAAGATTTGGCATAATCCCAAATTCTGGAAGGGGTTCTGAACCAGCAGCTCCAGCCCTTCGTGTTGCACTGCAGGACATGCACCTTGTGGGATGGCTGTGAGGGAGTGGATGGGCAACTAAACTCTGGCAAGTCACATGAGGACTAGTGCCCAGCTCAAGGAAATGAGCTAAACCAAGGGTAGGAACAGATAGGATATGCTGTCACCTTCTGGATTCTCAGCAGATGAGATAACCTATCACCACCTTAAGTATCTGAGGTAGGGTGGTGTGGCTCTGTCCAGTCAAACTTTTCATTCAGCCCCACATCCAGAGCCTTCTGACTTTATTTCTTGTGACTGTACAGTAATTCCCATCCCTGCCTCATCCACCTTCTTCTGTTCCTTTTCCAGTGGTTTCTGCACAGTACCCCGTCTCTCATACATTCCACTGACACAACCTCCTGGAAATGCTGCTGCAGTCGCGGATGTGGGAGGAGCAGGAAGTTTCACTGGCATTTTGGAATGGGTGTTGTAGACTGCTGGAAGCACTGAAAGCAAATATCACAGGCCATACACATACCATATACTGAGGGCCTAGATTTCAAGCCACTCCCTTGTCAAGGGACTGCCCTGGACTGCACCATCTGAGATCAGGTCCCATAGTCCTACCATGCTTCCTCCAAAGAAAACTTCTTAGTCTTCACGACAGCTGTTCGGCAGGAATATTCAGCTATTCAGCAGGAAAAAGCATGGGGAACTAAATAGTGTCTATGAAAAATGGACACAGAAGAGACTAAGAGATGGTGCCTAATGCCAGGATGCTGGTAAAAGCTGAGAGCAGCTGTAAACCATTCTGCATCCACTTGAGATTTCAAATCTTTGCAGTAGTTTAGCAAAGCGAAGCACTCTCTCCGCAGAATGCAGTAGGACACAGGAGTATATTCACAAGACTGGTCTTATGACTCTAAGTAACCACAGTCTTGCCCATTGTGTAATGTCATCACTGAAAAGGCTGGTTGTACTAATAGGAAGTGATGGCTGATCCCATTTAGAGAAACATTTCTAAGAAGCAACAAGGGGTATAATATCTAGAGGACTTTTAGATTTCCAGATCTCTTCTCCTGGGGGCGCCTACAGATAAAGGAGAAGTAGCTGAGGAGAGAAAACACCTACTTTTTTTTTTTTTTTTTTTTTTTTTTTTATGTAGAGTGCTGCAGACAAACTTGCATTCATCATATAAATCATATTATGATCCAATAAGGAAAAAAAAAGAAAGGTGTTTAGTGACAAGGGAGGATGAAAGAGTGGAAAATCCTGTAGGCTAATTAGAGGAACACTATGTCTCCTCTTCAATTTACACGCTTTCTGTAGCACCTACAGAGGGATAAGTCTGTACTTACCTCTGCTGGGATAAACCCAGAGTTATTCTGCTGAAGGAAGTGTGTCTGAGAATTTGACCCTCTGTAAAACTGGACTAAGTACAGAGACTGGTGGACAGTGATTACCATGCAGATCTTACCGCTTTATTTACTGTCATCTTGCTGGAAGCCAAATCCCTCACTAAATACATCACCATTCTCACCATTTTAACTTTGGGTTGAGGAGGCCTGCTACTGAGTTATATCAGAATGTCTAAGATGCCATAAAGCCCTAGTAAGATATGGCCTGTACTGTACATCTATATTTCATAGAAAAAAAAACAAAGCAGAAAGTATCTGTGAGGATCTGACACAATTGCCTGTTCCTAAAAATCATGTTTATACTACTCCATTCTTGATCTCTCATTTCAAAGCCCAGCCCAGCTGTGCATGCTATGAAAAAATCCTGTGGCTTCTTCTCCTTTCCTGACTGTCCACCACAATCCATGGTGTTGCTGCTAGGAGAACATGTCTGTACTAGCTGTACTTAACCTGTCTTCTGCATGCAAATCAGCAGCATGCGACTCACCCAGAAATAGCCCCAGCATGCACATTTTCTTGGAAATAGGAATTATTCCTTGAGTTGAGTTTGGGATAATCATGTCTGCTAGGCTCAGAGACAAACCTACTCATGCAAGGAAGAAATGGACCTTGTGCTGAGGACTGCAGCCATCACATTTATGAGATATCATCAGTGTTGTGTCTACAGCAGGGGACACAAACCCCTGAAAATGGAAACTACTGTATTTCACCCACCCAGCCCAGGTGCACTGATCCTCTATGCTGTTTCAGTGCCATGCCTCCTGGTCTGCTGTTTTTGACAGAGCTTCTTTGCAGAGAAAGCAGGCATAAAGACTGCTGTGTCTATTAACTACTTAAGGAGGATGCGCTTCCCCCTCTCCCTCGTACACTGAGGAGCACACACACATATATAGCCATGCACCGAAGTAAATGCATTGCAGAAGGAACTGCAATGGATATACAGTATTTCATACCAAAGCGTCAAGCTTGCCTTCTAAATCAGATACATCATCTATTGACTCCAGCGCTGTAAGTCACCCGTTGAAACAGATGGCTTCCCTCGTGAATTAGACGGGCAGATCATCTACTAAATCATGTCCATATTGAATCCAGTACAGTACACTGCAAAGCAAACAGCCCTGCAAATCGACTGCGCTTAGAGGAAGCTCTACAGCATCTACCACAGGTTGCTTGCCACGAGGGCTACACCTAGCCCTGACTGGTGGCTGCTTGTGCAGACCATGCACAGAGGCTAATCAAGCACCACAGTAATCGCTCTGACAGACACTAACTAAGCCCCCTGCAGCAGTTTAAGGGATAATCACCCCCTCCAGCTGCAGGGAGGTATGCCCATGCCTCAGCTGCTCCAGCCCGTCTCTAGCACGTTAAATTAAACCGCCAAGCTGTGAACCGGAGCAGCTGGGACCTCGGCACCCCCTGCCCCTGTTTGCCCATTCTGCTGAGTCTGCACGGAGATGGCAACGCCGGTGGCAGGGATGGCACAGGTAGCCAGGGCGGCACCGCAGAAAGCTGCTGCAGCTTGACTTGCCAGGGAATGTCTGTCAGGGCCCTGGGGGCGCAAAGAGCAAAAACTTTCAGTCAGGGAAGAGATTTGCATAGTGTACATCAAAAGAGGAATATAAAGGCACCCTTTCTCCCATCCAGAAGAAATAATGGGTAGGAGCTCAACTCTTTCCTGCTCTTGTTCTTGCCACTTTCAGAGGAGCTCGTTCCTACAGTCTCATTCTCTTTTCTTTTTGTAACCCTTGTCGCACAAATGAGTTTTTTTCATTCCTCACTCATGCCCTCCATGAAAGGCAGCGGTAGGCTCCGTGTGCTGTAATTGGACTGACTGGCTGACTGATTCCTGTTCTCTCCTCATGCAGCCCTGGGAACCTGGGAGAAAAAAAGATGGAATAACCAGCTACTCAAAAAAAAAAAAAAAAAAAGCAGACGATTTCAGAGGTTAAGGAGTAGAACATAGCACTTCAGTCTGTTACAGACGAGTGGGCATTGAAATTTGGATGTCTTGTTCCCAGTACTTCCATCCTACGATTGTCACAGGGATGACAAAGGGTGGGAGAGGAAGTTGTCCTCATTAAGGACTTTTCAGGGGGATTTTTTGTGAGGACATGTTACACTTTCCTTTTTTTCTGAAGTATGACAGCATTTGGAAAATAAGATACAGAGAGCCTTGTTTAAGTTAGTCTTAGAGATGGTGTTGTGCAGGTTCAGAAAACATGTTGTGCACACCCAGATAGGCCTCAGCCAGTCTTACTGCTGCTACCTTGGGCATTGCTCGCAGCGGAAGGAGAATGCCCCGAATGCTGTGGTGTCAGTAAGTCTGAACTGACAGTGATGCATCCACTGGGGAGTTGCATATTAGGTACAGCTGGGCTTGCAGACCAACCTTTCTCTTGCTCAGCAAAGTCCTTTTACTTGCATTTCTTTAAGCTCTCACAGAGCAGAGATGAAGGACTCACCTTCATTTTGGCCACCATGGTGGATCTTGGCCACCTCTGCTGAAGAATTGTAGTACTCCAGTAACTCCATACTTCTGCAGCATTACTGAGGTGTCCTTTCTCCCTTCCCTTCCTCTCCTCCTTCTTACTGTCCCAGCCAGCATCAAGCCTTCATCTATTCCCAGCACTACTTCAGCTTTCTGCACTTCCCCTCCACTGACTCCTCAGCTAAAGCCAAGCACCAAGAAACTCCCCTACATCAGCAGGTGAGCTCAGTAAAGGCTCAGCTCTCCCTCGGTGGGGCAGTGCCCTGCCATGCTCTGTCAGATGTGCATCGCTGTGTCATGCGCTGCCTCAGCTGTAGCTAGCAGTGCCTCAGCTCTTCGCATAACCTGAGGCAGAGGAGGAATGAGGACTCGCTCCAAAGCAATGCCCATGAGAGGCAGAAGGGATGGCATCACCGTCTGCTGCTCATGCATTTGTTGGGTGGCATTGCAAAGTCTCCTCCTCATTTTTTTCCAACCTGTCAAGTGGGGCTATCTGGAATTATTCATTTCAGATGGGAGGCAGAAGGTGTAATATTTTGGTGACTTCCCTATGCTTGAAATTCCTCAGACAGGAGATAACAAAAACTATGCAAGCATTCAATAACAGCACCTTTTCATAAAATTTCCAGGACTTCTATTAACATTATAATTCATAAATTAATTCATAAAAGCTTGTATCTTTTGAGGTCTGAATTTGACTCATCTTCTAATGTCAAAGCACTGTTCATCTTATGTTGTCCATTTTTTACCTCATCCTCTGCCAATAGAATGTAAAAATGTAAACATTAGGTAACATTGCTATGGAGAAATGATACTACAATTTTAGAGCTGCTTACGATTGCTACTCATTCCAGATAACTCATTTTTGATCTAAAAAGAAAACCCACTGAGTATTAGATTTCAGGCTACCATTGGGATCTTTGCTTAACCTACAGATTCAGCTTTTGTGAATGAATAAATAAAGTTCTATCCTTACTTGTCACTCCTTCTTTCTATACCCATGATGCTTGGTTGGAAATCTCATGATAGATGGAATATGATCACTGCTTCAAACAATGGTCTCAGACTTTCTAAGAAAGACATGTGACATAGTAGTTAAAGATGCTTTGGAACAACCATGGTACCTTAAATCTCAATATACAGTAACTGCTGTAACCTAGAATGGCAATATGGTGGAGTGGATTTTGTTTTACATTTTTTTTTCTGTCTGGTTTTGGTCATCCACCTATAAGTTTAAAACATTAGAAAAGATCCAAAACTTCTTTGTGGTGTTTTTGCTGGCTCTGAAAAGTTGATCTACCAGGACAGGTGACTGATATATTGAATTTGGTCCTTAAGGTAATTGTTTAAATGTTATAGCAGGTTTAACATGTCATCTGTTAAACTTATTGGTGATGCAGCTGTTAAACGTGCAGTGTGGGTAATATTTACATGATTTACTGGGTGACGTACAGTTTTTTGATTCAATAGTAATGCATTTGATTCAATAGGTGATGCATCTAATTCAACCGGGAGTCCATCTAATTCAAAGGTGATGCATTTGATTCACTAGCTGATGTACCTGATTTAGAAGGTGATGGATCTAGTTCCCTGAGAATGATTCCAATTCCCTCATGCAAGGTATTTACTTCAGCGAGTGATGAATGAGCTTTAATAATAATACATGTTTCTCCAATAGTGGATGTATTGGCTTCAATTTATATCCCAGGCTCCCCGAATCTGGAGTAGAGTGACACCTTGCAGCCACGTTCAGGTGAGGATCACGAGCAGTGTGAAACATTAGGCACTAAAACAAAGGGACCAAATTATGTGATAAAAGCCATGCTTCCCAGATGAAATATTTTCACCAGGTGTGATGTGGGGATACAAATGCCCTGTCACTGCTGTTATTGCTACCACTGTACATGACGAAAATCCCCAAATCCATTTACCTTTAGTGTCGTTGCTGGGATTACATACTCAGTACTTATTTCCCCAGAGCTATAAGAACTCTCAAATAGCAGCGTCTGAACTAACAGCTCCACTCACCTCATTTTTGTATGTGCTGTTTATTTTGTTACAGGGTGGCAAATATTTAGCACTGATGAAAATGGGAAAAGGGTATTGGCACGGGCCGGTGTCCTGGGTCCTTACCATGGCGTAAGGAGCATCAGGACAGTTGCCTGCATGACATACTACAGCGTGCCACTGGTGCCCTGAGATCATATCCTGATGCAAACCCCCTCGAATGCAAAAGTGAGTAGGCATTACCCTCTCTAACATCAGTCCATTGTGTTTCTGCTGACTATTGCCTGAACTCGAACCATTTCTGAGTAGGTTGATCTCATTATCCAGTCCACCTCTGGCTCATATTCAAAAATAAGCATGGGTTTCATCTTCCTCCTCTTTGAACAAGGCATTTTGGTTAGATTTTCAGCTACACATGTACTAGCAGCATTTGCCTGCATGCCCACTCACAAAAAATGTAGAGCTCTGGTGAGACTTGTGTCTCTTTCCAATGCTGTGGGCAGTTCTGGGGGAGGTGGATATTGCTTTCCACTTGTGCTACATTAATGTGTGGGAAGGAGGGCTTGTTTCAGAGGGTTTAGGGCTTGGCATCGAAGAAGATAGCCAACAAGCTTGTGAGTATGTTTTGTTAGTGCACATCAATGCCTGGCTACAAACCCAAAAAAGTTTTTCAGTGGGAACTTGGACCCCAGAAACCCTCTTCAGTGCCAAAAACAGTCCTCATCTACCTGCCCCTAACCAGCTGCCAGAAGCAGCTAGCCTGCTTCTTCCTTATAACCTCTCCATATCCTCGTGAAGACATGCTCAGGTAGCAGAGGCAGCAACTGCAGCCTGCGTGATGTATTTTGTGTCCTGCCCAGAGCTGAGGCAAGTGCCTCAATTTTGAGAGCTCTTGTTACTACTCTGAGGGGCAAATTCATTTTCTTGTGTGTGTAAGTTTTCTTCTTCTACCCATGGCTGGCTAATCTGCCTTTTTCAGATGACCAGCCAAAAAGTGACAGAGGAAATGTATTGTTGCTACACGAGACAGTCTCCAAATGCTAAAAACAATGTGCTAAATACTAAAATGGGTATCTAATCTTAAAAAAATAATAATAAAAATTCTTTTCCTCTTTATTGCTCCAGGCTGTGTCTAGAGATGTACTGAAGTTGTTGTGGGAGTCTTAAGTAGACAGCTTTCTTCTATCCACGGAGTTTTCAGGGTTGAGATTCATGCACCTCCATTTGGTATCATATGTTCAGACAGAATACATTAACACATTAGTGTCTGATCTGGGGAAATGGGGATGTTTTTCTGTCTTTCATTCCCCTCTCTGTCTTTCTCTCTCTCACTTTTCCTTGCTTTCCTCCCTTCTGTCTAGGCATGGCAGTGATTGAAATCTGTCTTTTCCATTATGAGATATGCAGAGACATCTATCCACTCCTCCTTAATGTCCAATCAGTAAAGTATGTATTCTGTACTCAGTGAGTAAGTGTATTACCTGGCCTTTGCTGTTTTAATGAAGAAAATGAGAAATAATAAGGCTGTAAAATTAAATAGCTTATGGTAATGATGTCAACTCTTAAGTAGAATTCAAGCTTTGGGTAGTACTTTGAAGGACTGCAGACCTGCAATGACAAACACTGCTCAAACGATAGATGAGCGCTTAAATGCTCTTTGTATCTTAAGTGTTTCCACTTGACGCAATAAACCTTGCCAGCCCTTGTTCAATGTGACACTCAGAAGGCTGAGCAGGCTATGCTTCTTGGGGATGAGAAAGCAAGGAAAATTCAGTCTCAGACACTTGGTATCTTTGAAAATGCCTAGATCTTTCAGAGGCTCTAGGAGATCAAAAATGTAGAAACTGCTTTGATTAGAGTCTGTGTATGTTATGTTCGTAAATACATATGCATTGGCAGAACAAAACTTGCATTTTTTTCCGTTTGTCAGGTCCTTGTCAGGTACCCTGCCCTCACCTTTGCCAGTGTTCTGTCCTAGCCAAAAGTATACACCCAGTGCATCAGGTTTTGGGCTGGTAAAGGTTGCCATTAAAATTAAAGGAAAACAAGTTGGAGTTCTGACCTTGGGTTTTTTTTTTTTTTTTTTTTTTTTTTAGTTTGAATGAATCATAGAATCATAGAATCACAGAACGCTTAAGGTTGGAAGGGACCTCTAGAGGTCATCTAGTCCAACCCCCCTGCACACGCAGGGTCACCTAGAACACGTGGCACAGGGCTGATTAGATCCCCTCTCAGCTTCCTCAGCCTCTCCTCACACCTTCTAACATCTGTTTTAGCCAAAACAGGTTACATTGCACAGAAGATCCTGCCTGTCTGCTCCTGCACTAACTTTAAACATTCCTGCGGGCTCCAAGTTACAGAGTTCTGAAGTTAATGTCATTTTATTTACTAGTAAATGTCCTTTCCAAACGTTCCTCTGCCTTTTTTTTTTTTTTTGGTAACAAGAGAGAGCTGGGGAAGAAAGGGGGAAAGACGCATTGCCTGAGGGCCAGGAGTGACTAGATATACAGCTAATTGTTTTGGCTACTTTTTAGAAACCTCTCCCAAGGGCTGAGGAGCCGATCCCACCAGCAGGCAGATGAGCAGATGAATTTGTCTCCTGCTTGATCTGTGCCTCCCAGACCTACAAGAGTCTTTGCGTGTTAGAAGACTTGGAAACCGTAGACAACGCACTCTCTCCTCTCGGCGCAGAAGTGCCATAGGCACTGTCATTAGTTGAGCACTGCCATTTTTACAATTACAAACCCTGCCATGTTGCACAGAGGAGCTGCAGCTGCTGCTTCTTGGGGTACTGAGTAAAGCACACTCCTGCGAGGGCCCCTGGAGACCCGTGCGCAGCATAGCTTATTGAAACAGATGGGGTGAGGGAGGGATGCTTCATCGGCAAAGCACATTTGTCTAAATACAAGAAGAATGAAAACACAGCACTTATCACTGGTGCTTAATCTTGAGTCCAGAGGACTTTGGAATGGGAAAGATGAAGGCTGCGCTTGCCAAGGTGCAACACACAAACACATAAAACACCCTTCTTCATTCCTTCTTGATTCTTTGAGCATATTGGCCATTTAATAAACTCACAAAAAGCAGCCAGGCTGCCTCTGTAAGCAAGCTGAGAGATGCTGCTCCATTTAAACCTCCATGAGCATATCTGAGCCCTGCACTTTGCATTCGTGTAGTGGGAGCACAGCGCAGAGCCTTCACCACAACCTGCAGATGTTGCCCTTGCAGCTCCTTATTTCTGAGACCTGGAGCCGATTACATCTTTTGGGGCATTTCTAAGCTCTGTCAGTTATGACTCTCACAACAAAACTCTGTAAGCTCCGTAAGGCATAGAGACAGTTTTACCCTTATTTACATGGATAGGGAAAATAAGGACCCAAGGCATGGTAGTTCGAGCAGGAGTCAGAAGACCCTGGAGGTGAACTCCACACTCTCTCCTTTATTTAGGTCCTCATGATTTATTTTTCGGCCACAGAGGGAAAATTACTCTGTTAGTCATCAGTCAAGGAAGATGAGATGCTGTGGACGACCTGCTCCTTTCTCACATTCTGTATTGGGCACAAAGCAGGTTTTGCCTCAGAGAAGTTGCTTCCCTAGCACTATTTCTTCTAAGGCACAAGGGAATTTTCAGTGTCTTTGACACAACATGATCCTTTGTGGACAGTAGTAATACTGGGCAGGTGCTTATCAGAGCTCTCTCCTCTGGGTTTGGCTAAGGCTCATTGCTCTGTTAGTTGGGGCCTGGTTGTGTTAGATGCTGGACTAGAACAGCTGGGGAGATGGAGTCTAAATTAACCTCAAACAAAATGTTGAGGACAATCCCAAATTAAAGAATAAGAAAAGTATTATTTTCCCAGATTATTTTTGTACTTTCTCAGGTCCCACATCTGACAGCATAAACCTCCACACCTGCTTTAAGATTTATCATTCCTTGGGCTTCTTGGGAATTCTATGATTTTTACTATTAAAGTGAGAGAATGGGAAATTCTTGGGGGACAGACTCAGCCTGGTCATAGTAGCCAGGACATGGAGCAGATGTAAGTCAGAGCAGTATGAAATGGGAGTAGTGTCACATCTCTCAAGTAAGAGGAGTCTAGTCAGACGGCTTCACCCATCTATAACTGCACCATTTTGGGACAGATATCTTTCCTTGAAAGTATCCTTACTTTCCAGGGGAAAATTAACTGAAATTGCTAGCCTGATGCATTTGAAATGTATTCTTATCAGGTATCAATGTATTCTTATCAAATGGCACAGAAAATTGCACAGCAATATGCTAAAGGATGTGTACCTCTGGCATATCAATAGCCACCTCATTGTCCCAGTTACATAAAGTATAGTCATATGTGAGCAAAATTGCATTTTCAGTGTTCTGCTTGCAACACTTCTGTTCAGATTGTCATCTTCTTCAAAACTTGCTAACAATTTGAATGGCAAAACAGCATATTTTCTGTAGGAAAATTACAAACCATGGTTTGTGTCTTGGGATAGCAAAGGGACCATAAAACCAGATCAACCAGCTAGCTGAGAATTTCCCCGGAGAATTTTCCCAGCTCTTGGCACAGGGGACATCTCGTGGATATGGCCAGGAGGGGAGGAGGAAAGGGGTGTGCACTGTGGCATACTCCTCGGGGGCTCTTGTTTGTTAGAGCAGCCTCAAGGTTGCCCTTAATTGTGTTGTGGGCTGAACTGGCTCCCGACCAGCTGCTGGGGTGTGAGAACTATAAATATGGCAGAGGCACCGCGTTCGCCTTCGCCTCCCAGCTGCAGCGCGCGCCGCTTGGCCGGGGTGCAGGAGCGAGCGGAGCGGCTGCGCTGTGACTTGCCGCTCCAGGAGTTTATCGCTGGATCCCAGCTCAGCCTCATGGGAGCTATCACCCGTGTAAGCATCCGTGTGCTTCCCAAGTTATACCTCCCAGGAAGTCCATGTAAAAGAAAAAGGAAAAAAAAAAAAAAAAAAAGTGGTGTTTTCCTGTGTGGGTGTGGGTGTGTGAGTCCACATGTGCACTTTCCAGAGCAAAATGGAAATGGATACAAGGAGAAGTAAAGAAGTAAGACAATAAAGTGTTCTGTAATTGAAGTACTTCTCCTAAGGAGCAGTTAATTAATCCCACAAAAGGAACAAATCATTCTTTTACCACACACAAAGACAGAAATCATATCAGACCCAACGCACTGTCCATGCTCCCCCTTTCTCCTCTCCACAACTGTTTTATGCCTTCCTCTTTTTCTCCTCTTTGAAGAGCAGCTTGTGATTTCAATTTTGCAAGGTTAATTTTTCACAGTTTGGTATGGTTCCTGTTAAAAGGAACAAAACTTGACCAAAAGTAGGCCTTGCAAGTATCTGTGAGATACTTAAATAAAACAAAATGTCCACACAAATGAGTTTACTCCCTGTCCTTTTACCTTTGTGGGACATGTTCATTAAAAGCAATTCCTCACAGCACAAAGCCAATTTCTTTAGCAGCATAAATAGATAAGCTGTAGGCCAGGCCTTCAGCCATGGCCTTAGCAATGTCACAGTCGGAAAACCCTTTTTTCGAAGCATGTCTTGGAAGCATGTCTTGCAGCTTATTAACAGGGAGAAGGTTGCTTCCCAGCTTTTAGAGCATGCCCTCTGCCATGCACGTACCAGTGGCTGTCTTTCCAGGAAATATAATCTTTATCTAGCAGTTATACCTTAGCTGAACTTTGGGTACCAAACACAGTATAGGGAAGGTACCAAGCATGGTAATTCCAAATGGCGATGCTGTGCACAATTATAATGAAGAACCACGTTAAATGCTCGGTGCTCCAAATTATCCCCTTCCTTTCTCAACAGAGATCAGTGCCGAATGATAAGACGGCATTGATCTTAGAGATTTTTTTATGGGGCTTACTAAGAATGACTTGGCTATAAGGTCACATCTCTTTTCATATTATTGGGGAGGGAAAAAAAAATGGAGGGACAGTTTTATTCTGCTAAATTGCTCTGCCTGCCTCAGGCAATCTTTCTGAGATTTGTCCTTCTGCAAGTGCCTCCCAAGTCCCACCTACCCTAGGTTCATACCCTCCTCCCTGCAGAGGCCCTCCTGTTTATGCTACACCTTAACACAGAGCAGGAGAAAGATTATGAAACAGGGAAACTATCCAGGAACAAAATTGGATTTTTTTTTCCATCTTCCAGAGGTAAATAAAAAGTCAAGCCCATCTGACAATGGTAAATGGGATTCAAAGCAAAAATAGAACCCCATGTTTTGTCAGATATCCAAGTTCTTTTTTTCTGGTGAGAGGTTTTCATAAGAGCCATAACCCCTTTTGGAGGGGTTACATCACCATTTGATCTAAACCCCCACAGTAAGACTACATCTGCTACTAAGCTGTGTTGTAAATGTCTTTAATTTTTATATTTCATCTGAAGGGAGTTGTTAAAGTGAGTTTACAGGGTGATGGCTCTTTGAATAAAAGACATCAGGACTGAAGCAAAGCTCTGCATGACACTTAATTTTCACTCTAATAAGCCCTCCTAAAACATTACAAGATTTTGTTTTTCCCTGAACTTGCTTTCCCTTCATGCATGATTATTCTTTTGTTTCCTCCCTCTTCTTTTTTTTTTTTTTTTTTTTCTTAGGACACATTTGAGGAGAATGGTTTTATTTTTGCCCAGATGACACCACTTCTCTTTTCACCCTAAGCCAGATGTGCTCCTCTCTCTGAGCAAAAGAAATCTCTCTGAAGTTTTTTTTTCAAAGACATTGCTTTTATTTAGATTTTTTTTACTGTTCTTCTGGACTCTCAGAGGCCTTCAGTTTGACTTTTGTCTGTGAGGGTGGGAAGGGATCCTCCAATCTGTTTGTGCTCAAATCTTAAGGTCCCTTTGGATATGTTCTCCAGTACATGAAAAATGTTCCTTCCTGGCTGAGCAGAACGAAGTGTGGGACCCTTCTTGATCACCTGGAGGGGTCATTGTAGAGCAAGCATGAAGTATTATCTTTCCCAATCCCAAGTGCTTTTACTGACTCCTTTTGCCCTGAATAACAGACAAGAAAGCAAATGTGGAGTCCAGGCTTTTGGCATGGCAGCTTAGGTCTGATAATATTTCCACAAAACCATTAAATCTGGCAGGTTTGACTTTTGTTTAAGGGTCCTGTTCTGTTCTGGAGAACAAAACAAATGATTAGGGATTGTGGACTTTGGTAATCCACCAGAAAAGTGCAAGAAAAGAAAAATCTGCTCTATTAAAAAAAGAAAGGGAAGGAATAATATCAATATTTACAAACTAACAAACAGATCATAGGAAATCAAGAGGTCCCATCTGCAATGTGATATTCATCTGGAGAACAACATTGTCACAACGCGGGAAAATTCGCAGCCGTTAGAAAGGAGGGAAGTGCGTGTTTGCATCTCTTTGGAGATGTGGTTTTGAAAAGATTTCAAGCATGTACGAACAGCATGGGTTGTGTTCTCCAAACAGGCCTAGACCCAGAATACTGTGTTGTAATTCAACCTGGGGCTTCTGGATTATGGAATACACAGAAATTACCATCAAGATGAGATGAGAAATACTTTTCTCTCTTTTAAACCAGAAAACAGTAACAGAGCTCCTAAAGGAATATTATTATCATTGCAACAGTAACGTATTGAAACCAAGCACTCAAAAGTCAGTAAATTTCATAAACAGATTTTTCCCACAAGATTTATACAACCATACTGTATATTTATTTTTGATACGCAATTTCATTCTGAGACGTACATTTTAATGGATTATACTTGTCATTAGTGCACACCATAAATACAATAGTAATCATCAGATTCATAACTAGCACTCATGCAGAGCTGTACATAATCACAAATCTCCACAAACATACTTGCCGCATGCTCAGAGTTCAAGTGGTAATTCCTGAATAAAGAATAGTGGAGATCAGGCTTGTGCAACACTCACAACCATCTGTGCTCCTGGGGCTCTAGAGTGCAGACGAAAGCCTGACTCCTGATTCCCAAGTACTTCTCGTCTGGACTATTTTTCTGTGTAGGCATCCTTGCTTTCCCTACAATCCTCGCTTTCCCTAAAATCTGCAGGAATAGCTGAAGCCCAGAGCATGCGCCAGTTTTCTAAAAATGCAGAGGCTTACTGCCCAAAAACAGGCTGTAGAGATATAATATTAATTTGATTTCTAATGTAGATACAATCTACTTAGATTCGAGCTATTCTCTTTCATGCTGCCCTGTTAATATGTTTGGATATACATCCTTCCCTTGCTTCAGAAAACTTCTAAAAACCCACCTTTCTGTGAGGCATGCCAGGTGCTGGACTACTCCCCGCTCCGTGGGTGTTCTTCCTCAAATTATTTTGTTTGTATTGAGTCGTGCCTCCAGGGCCTTATCTTGCATTCCTTGTGCACCCAGCGCTCACTGGAGCTGGTGCAGGTACAAAAGGCATTTTTGCTGGGATTTTTGCCTGGGAACCACTACGATTTTGCCTCCCTGTGCTGCTGGCATGGGGCCCCGCAGCCCTTGACACCCACGACTGGGGGCTGCACAGTCACCCCTGCTTTGCCAAGCCCTGTGCTGAGTCCTGCTCCTCTCCTCCCATCCCGGTCCATGGATGGCACCGTGCAGGGGCATGGCCTCCTGGCCACCTCTGGTTTCCACAGTCACAAAACTAACTCTTCTTGTCTTAAGACAGTTAGACTCTGCCACCTGGGACCCTGGAAAACTGTCATTCCTTCCACTTGCCACAGTGCCCTCCACCCCCCTTTTGAAAAGAAAAAAGAGATCACTCCTTCAATGTTTGTGGTATGTGTATTATATTTTAGTCTTAGTGATTCTTTCATATCTAGCCTTATTAAAAACAGACTTAGCAGAGTTAATTAGAGGTAATTTGCATTTAAGTTATTCATTATTTACTTATCTTTGAACTGCAAACTGTAGGAATGCCATTTGTTCATTAAAATTCCCAATCTTTGCCCACTTTTCCTTTGATAGCATAGTAGTGGAAGAAAGTTGTGCTTAGCTGCTGACTAACCATTCTCCTCACACTGCAGAGATGGCTCCAGGCCACTATTTCAGCATTAGAAAGTAGTTAATATCGAATGCCATGAAGTTAAATTTGTGTTCATTCACTTACTATGTTGGAAATCAGTTGTTCATTCTGAACAAATTTCCCAGCACTGCTCTCAGCCAACCTCTGCAGACTTAAAAACATGCGGTAACAATACTGGGAAGGTGAGGAGGTTTAAAAAAGGGGGAAAAAAAAAAAGAGAATTTAAACAGACCTCTGAAAAAGACACGGCTGCAGCCCACCACCGTGGATGAAGCTTGTTTCATTTTCACAGTCACCACCCTTGTTAGTTCCTTTTAATAGCACATGGAAGAAAAATGTCTGCTGTTTATTGTTAACCACTAATCCCTGAACAATTACACATCTGTTAAATCCTCAGACGGTCTTGCTGCGTGCTGTTTACAGATACTGTAAGTTGGAAAGAGAAGCAATGGCAACTGTCTTGCTGACAGGGAGGATGCACCCGTTCACTCCTTAGTCACTCGGAGGGGACTGTGGCCCAGGTGTCTGCTGGTTGCCCCAGCCCTGGCCACCTTCTTCTCTCTGCAGCGGAGGGACGATAGCCCAGCAGGAGCGGGGATGCAAGGCAAGTAACCACTGGCTAGACAAGTAACGTGGGCAGGGAGGCTGGGCAGACCCTGGTGTGGACTGGGGTAAATCACACAGAACAAGTTCGGACAGTTAGTGCCTACTCAGGGATTGCTGCTTGCCAATGTCCCCTTTGATCTTCCTGTTCCAAGGCAACCTAAAAATGATGCCATCTTCCAATGCTCCTTTCCCTTCCCTCCATCTCTTGAACTAATGAGCAAATAAGGAAAGAAAATTAAAGAATAAAAAATGTAAGCAGTGATAGGGTGAGATCAATAAACTGTGGATTGCTAGCAGTGAGTGAGCCTGAGTAATCTTCTGCATATTGCATGTTGAGTTAACTTGCAAGAGAAATATGTTCCCTCTTATTGTCCTGTGTCTCATTGTGGAAAAGGAAGCGGGGACTGCAAATTAAAACACCCTTGATTTAGCTTCCGAAGGGAGTGCCCAGGAGTTCTTCCTCTATTGCCACATGCTGGAAATTGAACCATGTGCACCATTACGATATAATGAGAATATTTTATTATCATTTTCTGCCTCACCTATCTGTGACTTCTTTTGTCCTGCCCTCCTAGCAAAAAGTCTCCTTAAAAATGCTCTTGTGAGTAGCATCAGCAGAAGATGTTGTTCTACACCAGCAAAGTATCCTGCTGTTTCAGACTCACTGCTACAGGGCATGGTAATAGGAACCCATGTACCACTATACAACGTGGTGGCATAAGGGTGCTGAGGATGTCCCAAGCTGAAATACACTGCACAGAGGGTTTTAGCTAGGTATATAAGCGACTAAGAAGAGCTCAGGTAGAAGTGGACAGGTAATGACAGTGAATCGCGTACATTTGTCGAGCTTTGCACGAGTAATGACAAATCTCTGAGTCACGAGTCCGAGGGATCTACTTCCCTTAAGGACAGTTCCTTTCTTTGCACCTTCAATCAAAGATTCTGCTCGGGGTGACTTCCGTGGGCAGCAGTTTCCCGGGCTGCGGAAGAAGGGTGGAGCAGTGGGGCGTTGAGGGTCTCTTCAGTCCCACAGGAACCTACAAAGACAGGAAAAGAACAAAAGAAAGCATGAAATGTCATGCACAGCATACATAGACAAACAGTTGTAGTTGTCATTTCAGTGAACACTAGCTAACGCTAACAGCACTACAGGTGCTGCCCTCCTCTCCTAAAATCTGGGTATGACAAACCAGAAGGTGAGGAATGCCAGAGAGTGGAAAATAATTACCTGGATGGGAACTCGCATTTACACTGTGTAGTGTAGAACCTGCCAAATGCCACACAAGCAAGTCTGCTCTTCCATCTACAGCTGATGGAAATGTACACTGTATATCTACTGAGCAATGCTCAGCTGTGAAACAGCCTGAAGTATTGCTGCTGAAGGTATTGCTCCTTTCTGAGAAGAAAATAATGCCAAAGTGGGCATTAAATGCCAAAAGAAAGCAAGTTATTTCAAGCTCTGCATGTAAGAATGTTTTCTAAGCAAATGCTGTCTACCTACTGTTTACCTATAAGCCCTCACAACTCAGAAATCACCAATTTGCTGCAAAAAAGAGGTGCAAAGACCTAATGAAGAAATTAAAGGACCTGTATGCTAGATTTATTTATATTTGGGTAAGAACAGGCAACACTTTAATCCCTTGAGCTTCCAAAGGAAAATTACTGGAGAGTCAAAAGAGAATAATGTCATTACATTCATAGGTTCACATAAATTATTTTTCTGAAAAGTTTGACTATTCTAGAGTGAAATTCTGGTGCCAGTGCATTTTCGTTGGCTTCGTTAGGGTGAAGATTTAGCTCGTGAGCTATAAGCTCTAGAGTGCGTAACTACTGAGTGGTATGATCTAGGCCAGTGTTGGCTTTTGGAAGAGGATGTCACACTAAACTATCTTTTTGGATGCTACAGAGTTGATTTTTCTGAGGTCATCTCCATCTACTAAAGTATGTATGGCAACAGCCCTTTTTCTCTTGACTTGAATCAATTCAATGGAAACAATATAAAAAATATTAAATATAGTAGCATCTAAGGAAAGTGTTTTTTTGTACTTTTAAAACATTTTTAAAATATCTTGGAGAACTGTAATCTTCAAGAGAAGGGCCATGAGAATAAACAGAAATGAAAGGCCATGTAAGCCCAGGCGAAAGAGCCAAATTATGATCTCTAAGTGCAGAATCAACCCAGTGCTAGGAACCAGGTTTTTTCCAGATTTACGTCAAAATAATGTGTCCCAGAGTGCAACAATTTGCTTCATTGTGAGTTTAACACCATATCACTTTCCCTTGACATCTCCTTTTGGCTGCAGTTGCACTTGCACCCACCCACATATGTGCATTCACATTCTCTGCAATAACCTTTCATTCATGCCACAGCGCTGCATGGTCTTTCCTGGGTAAGCTGTCTTAAATTAAAATTAAACATCACCAAGCTTTGTGCTCAGACTCCCTCTATGAACGCTCTGCTGTGGGTATGCAGGGGGTTAATATCACAACCGTTCCACAGGAGGTTAGTGGGATTCAGTTTCAGCTAACATTTATTTTGCCAGCTCTTGCTCACTTTCATCTCTGCTTATGAACACTGTTAGCTTGTTTGTAATAATATATATAGATCACTGCAGCTGCGCTCCGCAAAATTCATCCATTTTTTGAGCTTTGCAAAAAAAATCTGCAAGTCTTTCATTCCTATATTGAGCCTTGTGAATTCACTCTCCTCCAATTCACTTGGCTTAGTTGCTCATACACATTCTAAGAATCCTCGGTTTGCAAGCTTTTCACTGAAAATGAACTTTCATGTTTCTCCTGTAACCTCATATCCAGTGCAGTGTTGTCCTTGCACTCAGGACTAATTGTGAGTCATTTTTTTTTCCTCTTCTTCTTTTTTTTTGGTTTTCCTTCCATATGAAAGGACTAAGTTCCTTCAGCTCCTTCGCTTTTTGCCTATTCCTATTACTAATTTCCTGCTACAGGCATTACCTTCGGAAAACACATGACACATCCAGCAGCTCAGCTTATCATGCCTGAACCCTTCTGTTCCTTCTTCAGTGGGCTGCCAATAATAATATTAATATCTAGCACTTATATAGCACTTTTCATCTCTCCCAAACATACAGCTGCCTGTCCTGGAATCAGCAGTGCTAATTATTGATGGGCACTAGGAGCAATATTAGTATATTTGATGTCATCTTGCAAGAATGCACCAAAGAACAGCCTCTTCTGTAGACCTGATGCTAAGCCCAGTAACATTTGCACTTTTAAACCCTGTCAGCCTGAAGAAGGATGGGGTCATTATAAATGGGTTGTTTTAAGCAACCTTTACACTACAGGTAACTTGAAGAGCAGCTGGAACACTGCAAAGAGGCAGGATTAGATTAGAATATGCTCTAAAATTTCCTGCGGAAAATCCGCATGCCATATGTTTTTTACAATCTGGTCCCATGCCTTTATTCTAGAAAGCTATATGAAGCAAACGCTTGGGTGCAAGTTCTCAGTGTTTACGTCTCCTGCTATTACTGCTGTGCAGTTTACAACGGAATTATTATCCCATGAACCGAATGGCGTGATACAATATTCAACTTCCCCACTAGCTTCCTAGTCTTCCTCCTCTTCAAGAACCAGGAGCTGTTGAATAATTAGGTCATAGTTCCACTCTACTCTTCTCATTTTGACAGAGAAAAAGGCAGACAGACTTTCAAAGCTTCTACCCCCGGCTTTCAAAAAGGTAGAGTGTAGAAGGAAGAATAGGAAAGGAAGCAGAAAGGAAATGCAATAGTGATTTAAGTAGTTTAGACCTCGTGCTCGGCACTCCATGGGATCAAACTCTGTTCCCTACGCACGGCAGCGGGTGTTGGCGCTCCCGTGTCACCGGAGCAGGTTGCAGCGCTCAGCAGGCCAAGACGCCGCATCCCGTGGCAGAGGCCGCCGCTCCGACTGCCGCTGGCGTGTGACTTCCAGGGAAAGCTTCGCCTTGCTTTGGAAAGCCAGGCAGCACCTGCCCTTGTGGCTTAAGAAAAGGCAGTGAGGGGAAGGAGAGAGTAACCTCTCCCAGGCCCCTGCCGCTATCGCTCTCCCTTTGTATTTCATTTAGAGCGAAACGTGAACAAAGAAAGAGCGTTGGACATGCACACAGTAATGAAAATCCATGACTCGACTGTGCATTCATAATTATTTTATAAATAAATGGCTTCTGGAGAGCCACATCTGTCTCTTCCCACAGAGTGTATGTCTTTCATTAATGTATTACAGGCCGAATGAAGCCAGCCTGAGTGCTTTGCTTGCATCTTCCTCTTCCTCTCCATCATTGTCCATGGATAGGTTTTTGTGGTTCAGAGAGAGCTGCAAGCCCCACACGTCTCTGCAGGACTGATGGCTCGTCAATAACATTAGCCAGCATTATGGGCCGCATCGGTGTAGAACAGAATCAATATGGCCAAGTAAAAAGTCTAATCAGTTGACATGACCATCTTCAGCCGAGCTCACGTTACAAGAAATGAGTTTTTTTAAGGAATCAGCATCAGCACTGCTTATTCACCCCACACCAAGAAACCTTGACAAAGATTTATTGCTCCTTGTGTTGTTGGCAGTGCAGGGTAAGCTGTAAAAGTGAAATAATCATTCAGGGTAAGAGAACAATAAAGATGGGGCTCTGCAAAAATGCTGCCCAAATGCATGGAGGTGATGGAAAGACCCGATATGGGGAACTCTGCAAAGCGCGAGGGGGAGAGCCTGAATCAGGCAATAGTAGTGGAGGAGGGACCCGAGAGCAGGGATTCGTGCCCCTTGCCTGGTGAGGTTGCCTCCTGTCTTCTCACCCTCTTTTTTACCTAAGGGACAGACTCAGTTCTTGCTTCTGCTTGTGTAAATGGAAGTCACTTGCCTGAAAATAGGATTGTTCCAGATTCGTATCAGCGTAAGCAGAACCAGACTCTTGCAGTCGTGCCTATGGCAATGTACACATCTTAAAACAAGTTTCTCACTGATGCATAGCTTTATCTACATGGTAATTATGGAGCTGTTTTACAACCGTCTCCCTTTCTCTTTCTCCTCACCCCTCTGCATGCAGATTCACCCACAACACAAGAGCAACGGGGGTGCAGCTATCAGATATTTCACTTTTATGAACTCTGCTGATCATCTGTTCTCATTTGTCCAGTCATCTGAGGGAAGCTCTGTTCAATCATGTGAGGGTAAAGCATTAGTGAAATCGTTAGTGCAGCATGGGCAGGCTAATAGGCCCATGCCTCTGCCATTTTTTTTTTTGCAGGCAGCACAAGGCCCACATCGGAGTTACTTCAACGGTGTTATTTCCTAAACAGGTAAAAGAAAATAATTGCATCCAGGAGGCAAGCAGCTTGTTTGTGAATGGGAAAATGGTGATGCTAACTACTCCCATCCCACTTTGTTAGAATGAAAGAGCCGGGAAATTCTCATTAAAAAATAAATAAATCTTGAAGCAGCTTAAGTACCTATTCAAATTAACAACAGAATCAGGAGGAAATTAAAGGCACCCATCCCATAAGGTCCACACAGACTAGACGTGCCTCGAAGAACTGCAAGTCTGCAAAAGACATTTTTGTCATTGCCAGAAAGTGCTTAATGATCACAGACCAGTCTGTGCTACATATATGTATAAGAGCAACAAATTCAGCGATTTCCTCTTAGATAACGGTGGCCATTCACTCTCAACACCTAACCGCAATTTTAGCAATTACCGTGCTAAAAGTTTCATGTTAATTTTCCTCTCTTAAGCACATACAGAGACACATAGACTCTCCATAGATTCCATCATGGGCAAAGAATTTTGCTGTTTTTAATACAACAATAGTAACTGTGAGCTTCAGCCAAAGCGGAGGCCTACAGCAATGTGCATGGACAAGCCAAGTTCCTTCTTCCCAGGAGTTATGGTCAAGGGTAAATTAATAGCGAACTAATTCCTCAGTGATAGAGTTTGTCTCCAAGTTTTCACTGATGTTGGCTCTTAAAAATAAGGCTCAGGAAAAGTGCTATGTGGGAAAAATGGGCCAAAATTTGTGAATCTCCCAGCTATCTTTTTAGTTACTGCTTAAAGAACTGGTGGAATTCTTAAAAACCCAGATTCTGATTTTTCATGGCAATTGTTCTGCAGAATATTAGTGTAACATTAATTTAAATTGTTTATTAGAATAAAAAAAAGCAAAAAGAAAGGAGTCAATTTCTATTAAGAGCCCACCATTTAGAGGGATTCAAAGGAATACTCCACTCTGTGAGCCCCAGCATGTTAGTGTATAGCATCCTCATTTGTGTTAATGGAAACTTTACCTCTTTGAAGTCAAGAGGACTGAAAAGTTTCACCAGGCACACAGGCTCTGTATAAATAAGCAGCACACAGCAAACATATTCTCTTAAAAGGATTATCACTCTGACAGCTATTCAGTTGGGGTGGCTTTTTCTGTCCCCTGGAATTCCCAGCTTGCCCTCTTAACTACACAGAAGGTAAATCTGTATAATACTTCACAGCCGCCTTTACTGGGACCTGACACTGAGCCGTCTGGATGTGCTTCCTGGTACAAAGCACCTCGTCAAGTTCCCTGCTCTGGATGCAGGGAACGCAGCTGATGAGCTGTCTTATTAAAAGTTATGAGGAAAGGAAGTTCACTCCATTACTTCCAGCACTACTGGATATGCAGAGAGGCGCTGCGGGGCTGGTCAGTGCCTCGAAGCTGCCTCTCATGTGCATGGGCTGCATGGGAACATTTAATAATGGATTGTTCCCATGGCGGTCACTATCACATAAAATATATAGATATATAAAATATATAAATAAATGCATAGGTGCATGCATATGTAAAAGCTGGGGGGGGAGGACAGCGGATTTTGCTTAATTAACATTACATGGTATTTCATCATCATTGCAGACCAAACTGGAGTGTTGTTGCCCTGCCAGCACTGAGCATACTGACAACACTCCCACTGAGCTGCATCTTTCTGGTGAGCTGATGGAGGGGCAACAGGTTTTGCCTGTGGTAGCCCAGCTCTGGGGCACCCCAGCTGAGCCAGTGCTACAGGGTTTGGCTGATGACGGCACCTCCAAGCTGTTTGTGGGACATCTCACCATCCATGAGCAGCATGTGCCTGTTATCTTGTTCTTTGTGCAAGGCATAAGGTGTTTTCTCAAGCAAAGCTGCAAATGAATTTGTTTTTCTCTGCCACCCCACCAAAAGAAAAGAGATTTTGCAAACAGACTGCTTTGGAAAACTGCTGGTGCTTGGGCTGGAGGAACACAATTAAAAGATGCAGTAAAAATTGACGGATCTTGGTGTGCTGGCCTGAAAATAGATTACAATCCCAATTTAACTATAAATAAAAAAAAAAACTAAATTAAATAAATCTTGTACAATTATGGATTAAAATATGTTTAACTTTAATGACTTTGCATACAGGACCCGACTCTTGAAAGGTTTGCTGAGACCACACAACTTACGTGGGGATGCAATAATAAACAAGATGCCTGCTGCTACAGCTCATGAGACATCCACATAGGGATATCTGTCAGGGAAGGGGTCTGGCACTCTGCTAGTCTTCTGGTTGTCCTCCTCCATGGGTGCTTCTGCCTGCACAAAACGCCAGCTAGCCAGCTGTATAGCTTCAATAACAGTGAGCAGCGCACGTAATTGGCTCTGAGTGGAAAAGAAACCCAACCCAATAACAACAAAACCTTTGGGGGAGCATTATTAGAAATTGCTGTCATTGGATGCTGGGGAACTGCCACTCTTTCCGCATGCAGGGATAATAATCCGCAGGACCCGACAGCACACTGGGCCAGGGGAGCTGTAAGGAGGCAAAGCCCCACAGTCCACCTCAGCTGCTCAAAACGTCCATCACAGCTCCCAGGCAGCGCCGCGGGATGGTGCCGCTCGGGCTGCTGGAGGGGAGCAGGACACAGGAGAGGAACAGTCCTACCCCTTGCCCAGAGGGAAAAGCAGCTTTTCTCCCCCAGGCGTCCCCTGGGAGCAAGCAGGGTGAGCAGCCCTCTCTTTCCAGAGGATCAAGACCCTAGTTCCACAGTCAGTGGGCTGGAGTAGCCTCGACAGCTGTGGTTTCTCCCTTGGAAAGACAGGGCATTCCCTGGTTTAGATCCAGCACCTGAATTGCATGGGCTCTTCTGGCTAGGCCTGACTGGGTGCACCCAGCAGGGGCACCCAGAGCTTTTGGCTCTTAGCCAGCTGCCTGAGCTATCACCACGGCCAAGTCCTTGCAGCCGCACCAAAAGGGGACAGAAACAAAAAAATAAACAAACAAACTCGCTTTTCTGGCCACGGTAATCCAGAACACGGTTTCCTTTAGGTAAGTATCTCTGCTAGAACTATCTCAGACAAACCTTGTTTTCCTCAGCATGCAGGTCTCATGGTTGATAGTACCAATGGGAGATATTTCTGCACCTCTTCCCTTTTTCTGCAGGCTGTGTCTGCATATCCTTTCCCCTTCCCTGAGTACTCATGCCTGCCTTCATAGCACTTGGGCATTTCCACTCTTTTGGACAAATTCTGTTGAAATAGTCACTGGGTTCAAATTACTAGGGAGGAGAGCAAGAGGTAGAGGTTACAGGCAGACAGACGTATACACATAGTCAGATAGCATAACCCTCATTTCCTAAGGAAACCACGCTAAAAAGAAAACAACAGTCTACTCTTCCAGCCCTTCCTGCTCTCTGTTTCATTTACAGCTACTCCTACTTACTCTGAAAGTTTTGGTAGCTTAAAATAATCTCCACGCTGCATTTAGGAATTTACTTGTTATGCTTTTCTTGAACAGTATTTTTAAAAGGTCTATTGGTTTAAAATACAGCATGTGAATATGATTTTTTTCTGTTCTGTAACTCTGTCCTGGAACACGTTGACTGAACTTATTATATTGGGATCGTGATTACTTAGTGGCTTGACTACAGCTATTTTGTGAGTCAGCTCTGATGTGTTACTTCGAGTTAATAGGAGAAGTTTTCTCTTATGTTTTACAGAAAAAAAAAGCCATTCCAAAAAAGCAATCATTCAATGTGTCAAAAAATCGCTCCTTGAAAACTTGTCTTAACATGACGTATAACTATATTTTGCAAGCTGTTTAGTTACCCATTATTTTTGCTTTACTAGACATAGCTGACCCTTTGATCTTGCTGAATGAATACTTCTACTGATCCAGAGGCAGTGAGTCTAACCCACATGCTTGTTGACATTGTTTTCTTTTGGTTTGGCATTCGCAATCATGCAAATTTTGTACTAGAGCTTATTTCTTTCTAAAGTGTTCTTGCAACAAACTCTTTGCAATATTCTCTGCAATGAAGAAGCTTTCTCTGATTTTTCTCTATGGCTTAGGTCTTAGAGCTTGCAGTATACACTACTGCACAAGTTTCACATGTATTTTGGGAATCCACTGTCTTTAAGACATAACTGCTTTAGGGTCTTAGACATTGCAGGGGGAAAAAGAACACCCTAGCATTTTTTTTTTTTTCTGAGCTGTGGCCAGCTTAAAGGAAAACACAAAGCTTTGGGGATAGAATTCAATGATTTGTAAGGAAATTTGAAAAATGGTATACCTTTTGACCTGAGTTATTTCAAGCAGAAAGGCAGTGGTGTATATACCACCATAATGAGGTTCTCCAATTCCAGTTTGCATTTTATTTATGTAGCATTTACCACTGGGATCAGTGGACACTGACTCCTGTAATATGTCTTGGGTTTAACCATTTTTACTCTGATCTTAACTGTAAGACCAGTCCAGTCTCTCACCAGTTTCCTGGCGTGTCAGACTGCTGAGAGTCTTCCTTCACCACACTGCATGTACCTGGTCCAAAATGGAGCTCAGTGAGTGCAAAGTTATGTGGATGGGAGCCAGAGGCCATGGAAACAGGATGGAAAATTTTACACAGCCACTGTAATGTTTTACAACTTGTAAAATAACCCAGGAGCTAGGAAATATGTATATTTAATTCGAAGTTCAAAGTTTGTGTTCTTTTAAGTCATAGAAGTTATACCGGATGACCTGCACTTGGTGCCTCCCTGCTCCCTTCCCAAATCAGAGACACAGGTAGCTCTCATCTTGTTGCTATTTTTCCGCAAGCAGTGGATGAGGATATCTATCTGAAGGCTACTCCTGTACAAGATGCCTCCTGTGAACTCCTTAAGCACCTAGGGGAGGAATTATAGAGGACCACAATCTTTATGCAAGTTCTTTGCCTTAGATATTTTAAATCGAAAATCATATGTACTTTTGGTGCTGCAAAATTCTTTATTTTGAAATTAACACACAAAAGGAGAAGGAAAATTGCAATTGTAGGGCACAGCAGAAAGATGTGAAATTATGAGGGTGCTTTGAATTTTTAATATCACTTAAATTTGTAGGATTGAAGCTCTCTAAAAACGTGTAAGTGGCATAATAATTTCAAATCACTTCATATTGCACATGCCCGGCGCTCTGACAACCTCCACACTCAACTGCTTGTAAGCTTTTTCTTCACACATTCCAATAATGTAAAGTCAGTCTATGCAACGTAGAGTGTGTGATTCATAATTATTGTATCACTTCAGATTTCTGTATGAGCCCTGGCATATGGGAAAGAATTCAAACTTTATTTCAAACCCAGAGGATCAAAATATATTGGACCGATAAAATCAAATACTCTAACCAAGAAAACTTAAACTGATGTTAAAATCTATGATTAAAGAAAAGACAAAAAAAGAGAAAGAGGACAGACAAAGGCATTGTATTGGAAAGAAAGAAAGGGAAAAAAAATGAATATGCTTTCACTGGTCTAGGAAAGAGCAGCTAAGAAGCCGAAAATGAAGTTGGATGCATTGAAAAAACAGGTATTTAAGACACAAAAAATGAGCTGGCAGGATGTACTCATTTATTGCGTACTGGGTTACAAATGGGAATGCTGAGAGGCCTTGAACCTGCCCTCCTGGCAGTCTGCATACTCACTTAAACACCACCTGGCACAGATGACACGGGATGCAAGGGACGTCCAACCCCTGCCTTTGTGGATAACCATGTTTTAAATCTCCTAGTAAATGGATCAAGTGCTGTCACCCATCTAGTCCTCATTTTGGCTCCTTTTGCAGGTATTAGAAGTCTGATCTAGAATCATTCTGCTCCAGGCCTAAAAAAACCCTGTTCCTGATTTCCAGTCTGAAATTATCCATAGCTATCTGTTCGTATGACAGTAGTGTCCCTTAGCTCTACTCTTCCTCTGGTGTTTATAGCCATTTGTTTGTGGAGCACAATCATGTACACTTCGTCTTTCATTTGCTTGGTTACCCTCATAAAATCACTAGCCCCCTTCTCTGCTAGAAATCGTGGCATTTCTTTGCATCAGAATATATACAGTGCTTGAAATGAGGGCTAGGCAGGTTTTTTGGGAAGCAGTACTAGTGCTGTACAGCAACTCCGGGAAATAACTCTGGGAATGTGTCTAGTTTTGAAAACACCCCCTCTGCACTCAAAAGCACCTTTGCATTGGTGCTTGGTCTCCCTTTATCCACACAATCAAGGACGGTTTGGCTATTAGCTTTAATTTTGTAAAGTTTGGGTGAGCTTGATTTCTGACAAACCTGACATTGTCCCTAAGCCCTAAAACACACGCTTTGGGATGATCCATTTTGTTCCTCTCCTTAAATTACTTTCAGGTCTCACTCTTAGTAATAATTTTTTGAACATCTTTTGATGTTGCTCTGCACACTGCAAGGCAAGGTATTCCCTGGTACTACTACAGTGTTTAGAAAATGAAAGGAAAAAGGAGGTCCCAAAGCCCAGTCAACCCCACACTCCTCTGGGAACTTAGCATGGGAAAGCAATTCCAACACATGTAAGAAACTCCTAAAGGGGCATTCAATGACCACCATGTGGCAAAATGCTTAGAAAGCTTCAAGCTTCTTCGCAAGCCTGCACTTGGGATTAGTAGCTTTGCTAAGGTGCAATACTTTTATTTTTTTTTGTTTTGTTTTGGTTTTGTTTTTAAGGCACTAGCTTAATGGAATTATCTCCCTAGAATATCTTGTTAAGCTCTGCATTGGTCTTGGTGGGAAATTCTTTACCTCAGAGGGAGCTGTCACAAGGTCAGGGGTATATTGCTAGGAGAACTGAATTCTAGCTGAAACACTGGAGCAAGAATGCTCTAATGGATTTTTTTTGTCTAATGTCTGGGATTTGTCACATGAAAGCGGATTGTGCTGGGCACTGGGATCCTATGGAGACTGCCATGTACAGACTGCATCCAGCTGCCAAGGCACTGCCACGATAGCCAGGATTGTAAGCAGTGATGCTTATTTGCTCTGACTGTCGTTTTGTGTTCTTCTTTACAGAGAGGTTTCAGCTAAAGGTCAGGAGAGAGCCACTGTGTATTTTTTCTTCAAACAAAATCAATTGGAGGACCTAGAACACAATAAGTTATGTTACAGGGCTGCACTTGCATGTATTCCCATTGGAGACCTATCAATGTGAACTAGCACTGTTGGGAAATCTCTCTAGCTATCCCAACTAATCAATATCTGTTCATTATACTGTTTCTGATGAATATGGGTAAGGATTGGGTAAGCATGAGTCAGGTGACTAAAAATAACTGCACCTCACGTAAGATCAATACTTTTCTTCCCCCCCTCCTCAGTATTACTTCAGGCAAACTAATGTACTTTTCATCCCCCTCTTTTGTTCCCTCCCCTTGCTCATTGTTGGTAGATCAACATCACTGTAGGAGTGGCTTTATTAAATTAGTAGCACTTAATCTACTGTCATACTGTCAACTTGCAGGGAGTGAACAAGCAGACAACAAGTTTTCAAGTGGCCCAGTGAGCTTCAACTGGCTCTCGCCCAGGCAGTTAGCTCAGAGCTGTGCCAAAAGCAGTCTTTATGGGTGCCTGCTAATATCCCTGCACTGAGTATGAAAATCCTATGCTAAAAAAAATGTTTGAGGGGAATTCATGCCAATTATAGATGTGTTATGACAGATGAAAAGATTATAATTATGCTTGGCTCCCATGCAGAACTACATTAACACATCTATGACATTTAATAACATGGGAGGATAACCACATGCCTCAACAGAGGTTGACTTCCCCCAAAGTTGCTTAGCTTCTTTTTTTCTTTCTTTTTTTTTTTTTTCCCTTCCACCCTCTTGCCCCCAAGAGAAATTAAGAGCTGCATGTGCTTGTAGCATTTTTGGGGAAAGAAGGAAATGAAAGAAAAAAAAGGGGGATGGGGGTAAAGGAAAGAAAGGAAAGAAAGCAAAAGAAAGAGAAGTGATAAAAGTTGGAAGGCAAGGGAAAGAGGGAGGGAAGGGAAGAGAAGGGAAAGAGGGAGGGAAGGGAAGGGAAAGGAAGGGAAGGGAAGGGAAATGAATTGAGAACAGGAAGCTAGCAAATGAAAGCCAGTAACAAATTAATTCAGGTCCTTATTGGGCTGCTTATGTCAGAGTGATGGAAAACAGCAAACCAAGGATACACTTCCCCAGTCTCATGATTTTGCTGGTGGACCTACAGAGGACATCATGTAGTCTCTATATGGCTCGTGTCTCCCAGGGTGTGGACTATGCTAGGAAGGTGTTGCAGAGGAAGGGAAGGCCTGTTTTTAGAGCTAAATGAGTTGCAGAAAACTGGCTCTTGATCATGCTTTGAGAGCTGTAAAAGGATATACCTGATGACAGCTTAGGGGAAGCACTAAATCCATCAGACAAGTATTAGCAGCAAAACAAGTGACCACTTTCCTCAGACTTCAAATTCAAATGCTTACTATTTGTTAATTATCAGCCACGTTCCTTTCTTTTTGCATGCAAATATTTGGCTGGTGAGTCCAGTCACTTTCATTTTACTGACGAAGAAAAATGAGGCAACAAAAAAAGGCTCATTGACTCTTGTGCAACACTGATTGTGAGGCTGTTTCAGTCCAGTCAACCTGTTAGAGATGGACTTCAAGCAAGTATACATTCCCACTGAGTTAAACAGGACTGTACATGTACTTAAAGTTCAGCACATACCTAAATGCTTACTGGGATCAAAGCCACAGTGAGCAGCATCTTGCAGCAATGAACCCATAAAGAGCTGAGTTGTCCTTGCTAAGAAACTCTTGTGTAGAATAAATTAATATGAATAAAATTCCAGTACACTGACTCATATATGCTTGTAATGTGGCCTTTTTGTCCCCTGAGCATAGTGCCATGCACAGAAATATCCTATTATGAGATATCTCTCCATCTGCTTGTTTTCCTCATTGATAAGAAGTGCAGTCTGTATAAAACCATTAGCATGACACTAGGTCAGACTGAACCAAAAGCATTTGCCCTGGAAAAACCCTGTCACCCTTTTTCTAGCTCTTCCTGTTACAAGGAAAAACAGAAAAGTTTTCAATGAGAAAAAAAAGTATTCTGCCCTGCAAATGCCTCCCTTGCCCTGTCCTAGCAGTGTGGAATGAGCAGGAGGCTGACAAGGATTTGACAGTGAATCCTCTACTGAAAAATCGCTTATGGTCCCAACCTGCATCTCAGGAAAAGGTGAGCGCGAAGACACTTTTGGCCAGTGTCCTCACCTTTACAAAGCACAAGAAAGCTCTAACACAAACACGCAGCTCGGTGAGCTCTGTGACCCTGCTCAGAAAGGGGGGCAGAAGGATGATCTGGGGCACAAGGATGGATTTTCACAAGACCTCACTTGTGTTCCTTCACATAGATAGTGTGTGTCCATGCCTTTATCATGAGTTTTTTTCAGGATGCTTAAGTGACTTAACAGTGAGACTGTAGGACTTTGGTCTCCAAACTCCAAACTGCAAATGTGTGCAAGCCAGGAAGAAAAAGTATATCAGTTTGGTATATTTATACCAAAACAAAGAACCTCTTTCATCTTTTTGATTTTTGGCAAATTGGTAGATCCCTTAAATGTAGTGTACATCTCTCAAAATATGAGGCACCACTGAGCAAGCTTTGCAAGTCAGTGTATTTCAACTATCATACACCCTTCTGTGGAAAGGCTGTTGTTGGACTTGGTAAAAATGAATGAGTGAAAGACAAAGTGAAAGAAAGAGAAAGAGAGAAATGCCAGTGACTGATAAATCTTTAATATAAAAATTGTACAAGAATTTTGATACAAATTACAAGAGGTATTTGGACAAAGTATGAGTAAAACTCCATTTATATCCCCAAAACCTTATGCATTTTATGCAAAAGACATACTGTAGGACAGTTACAGTACAGAAAATACAAGAAAAGAAATGTCAAATTAAAAAACAAGACTTTTTAATTCCCTCAGACTACTAATGGAAAAAACTTGTTTAGAGTACATACAGTATTTATGAAGCTACCAATGTCACGATTATTAGATCAACATGATGCAGTTTTCCAAACCCCCGGTACAGCTATATTCCATAGTGCATGCTTTGGTTCTGCGGGCGGCACGACGGAGCGCTCAGCACCCCGCCGGCAAACAGGGAAATTAAAAAAGCCTCATCCACGCAGCCGGCACAAGGGCCTTGGCGAGAGGATCCCGCCGGCCCTGCCCGCGTGGC
Source organism: Tinamus guttatus (assembly GCF_059628265.1). NCBI lineage: Eukaryota > Metazoa > Chordata > Aves > Tinamiformes > Tinamidae > Tinamus > Tinamus guttatus. Next base: position 367,405 of record NW_028288984.1, read on the forward strand.
TCCCGGTGTCTGGGGCGCGCACATCCCGACATGGTCGCCGGGAATGCACCGCGCGTGGCAGGAACACAGCGAGCTCCCCGGCGCGGCGCGGCACCCGCGACGGCCCGCACGGCACTGAGCGCAAACGGGGCCTGCAGCCCCCCGAGGACGGGGCTGCCAGCGCGTCCCGTGCCTCGCACCCAAACAGGCGCCAGGCTGCGGCCGGACCCCCCGCAGCACGCGTGGGTTTGGATCCAGTTTATCCATGCTTGCATCCGTGCGCCAGCCCCTGGGATGGGCTCGGAGCTCTCCAGTTTGCGGGAACTGGAAACGGGACAGGGGGCTACACAGGCAAGCACTGTGCTCGGCCCCTGTGGCTTTCCCTGCCGAAGCTGCTAAGACAAACGCGCGCCAGTGAGCAAGACCCCGCAGAAAAGCCAGGATGCCCCAGAACCCTTCGGATGCAGATGGGGATAAGCTCCCTACAACGAGATGCTCACAGCTACCAACAGGCTGCCGCGACCAGCATGTGGGTGAGCAAAAGTGTGTGGAGTTTCAGATGGGGTAAATTTTTAGCATGTTGAGGATCTGGATCAACTTAATTGCATGCCTGTTGCACACAGTTCGCATGGGGACATAGAGCACTCGGCTAAGGACTGGAGGAGAGGCAGGAGGCATGGACTGAGAACACGAGTGGTGCCCACCAGGAAATGGCCGTATTACGGGGAAAGGAGCCCCCTACGGCACTGGGAACCAAAGTTTGCACAAGAAAAAGCAGCATGCTGGATTTCATATTCATAAATAGCTAAATGAGACACACACACACAACAGTGGCCATTTTATTCATCTTGTCACTTTACAAACGGTGACCATTTTCACAGATGGAATGCATAAGAATTTCCCAAACGGAGATCATCAGGAGGATGTGTTATTTTTCTGAGAGAAGTCTTGGAATGAGAGGAGAAAGGATAGGGGCAGGTAGAGAAAATAGGAATAAAATAAAAGCACAAACTTAAGATTGTACAAGGATTAAAAAAATACGAAAAACTAATGGAAAAATATATTTGAAAAACAATAAACAAATCAGCCTTAGTTTATACAGCTCAAGTGACCCTATTTATTCCATAAGTTGTCAGGTAGACTAAGAAGAATACCCCTAGAATCACAATTCACACAACTACAGTACCGTTTCACAGCTGAGCTTGTGGGGCGGTGCCTCCTCTCCCACCACTGCAAAAATAAAAGCTCAAAAAGCAGGGGAAAAAACGGGGACACCAGCTGCTGTTGGAAGTCGCGAGCCCCACGCAGCGGTTGCGTAACGTGCCCCCCGCTCAGACACAGACACGTGCGTGCACGAGTGCCACTATATCCCCAGAGCCACCGTTCACAGTCTCTTGCATTCCGTAACAGAAATGGACAGGTTGTGATTAACTATTGATGAGTTTGCCATCGTAACTGTGCATTATCCTCTGATCATTCTCAACCTTTTGTTTGACAACGGATGCCTTATAAAATCTTTATGCGTCACTTAGCTAGTCTCACCCTCTCTTTCTTCTCCAGAAATATAATTGCTCTGCATATTTTCTTTTCTTTTCTTTTCTCCCCTCCATTTCACTAAAATATTTTCTTCTAAAGGTTCGAAGGGAACAGCATACAAAATCTGAAGAACATCTGGATAAGCCTCTCTATGCATTAGAAATTTGCCTACTCAAGTTTCTCATGCTATTAAGGGCATAAGGAGAGAGAACATATATAGAGACCAGTGTGCTGAAAATGATATCATTTTGCCCATTTATAACCTTCCTCTGAAGGCTCCTTGTTCTAGCACTGTTTGTTACATGTTCGCCTCTTCTGTCTCCGTCTCTCTCTCACATGTGCACACACACAAACACATGCAGAAGAAAATGATTCAAACGGCTTCTTCGATGGGAAAGTGCTTGGTTAACACAAACAGCCTCAGGAACACTGCAGGAAGAAGGGCTCCAGCTCCTGCTTCAGCCCGGGCCAGCACCACATCCACATGGAGCGGGGAGCAGGGAGAAGAGAGATCAGTGGCCTTTGCCTGTCTGGTAAAAGGCCCCAGCATATTTTAGCGAGCGCCATCACCTCTGTTGCACCCAGTGCCAAATTACCATGCAGGGTGGGAGGCAGTGTTAGCATCCAGGACCAGAGGATAGGATCTGCAGCCCATTTATGCCGTGAACCAGTCCAAGATAAGAAATAATGAACCCCCAAATGGTTGTACTTAAATCTGCCCCTTATTGGCTTTGTTGGAAACCTGCCTTCGCCTTTCCAGGAACTGCACTACCTCGGCCATGGTGGCCGGCGTGCGGGGCACCGGCAGGCCTAACGGCACAACCTGGGCTCGGGAATGCTCTGAGCCCGCGAAGGGAGCGTGTTTCAGGGGTTTCTGCTGAATTTTCAACAGCTCCTCTGATGGCAAAGTGCGCTGCAGAGCGGAGAGGAGAGCACATGGCTGGGATGTTGGCCGCCACATGCTGGGGGACAGCCCTCAGCCCCCTCCACCGTCATAGCGCCTCAACACCTCACCCAAGCAGCATGTCCAGAACCAGTGCTCATGGCTGCATCTCGCCAATTAAGAAATAAACTGTGAGGCAGAGAATCGCTCCCCCTGAGGGTCTGTGAATGTCCCCAGTGCCCTGCAGAGCTTGCAGCGACCCGACCCACATGGGATGTGCCCCTGGAGCACGCGGGGAGCATGCCCCGCATCAGCGTTCCCCTAGCAGCCCTGGAGGACGGAGGCACTCTTAAATCTACCACAGGGTGGGCAAAAAAAAAAAGGAGGAACAAGGGAGAAGCTTGCATCCTTGCTGCCTAACTAACACAGCAAGCAAGCATGCACGGCAATTTCCAGCACGCTACAGCTTATGCCAATACGAAGCAATTAGTTGCTACATAAGCAGCCACAAGCACTGCCACAGACAGCATTTCTCAGCTGACCTTTTGCTAAGAAGCCATCTTGTTACTGTCTGCCTGATGGCTCGGCCGGGCCGCCGGCAGTGGCCCTGGGCTTCCCAACGACAAATCGAAGCGCTGTAGCCAGGACTCCCCTCCGCGCGCGTGCGGTGCCGGCGCGCAGGGCCGCGGTGGGGGGAGAGCCCGCTGCTCCAGCTCCCTTCCCCTTGCGCAGGGGATAAACAGGCAATTACGCATCCTTTTATATTTGATGGCCAAGTGCTGGACTTGAAAGCACGCTATTAGTTTGTGTCCCTTCAGGGCCAGCGCAATAAGTAGCCGGGAGAGTTGGGGCTAGGCAAGAGAGGGTGTTGTCTGCTGTTAGTGTGACAGTCTTGTCAGCAGCGTTCACATTACTGGAAGGTAATAAAGTGACAAGTAAGTTATTAGAAAGATATGAGGTGAAATTGAACTGAAGCTTCTTGCTGCTCAGCTCAGTCTTTTTTTTTTTTTCTCCCCCTCCTGCTTTGTAATGGGCCACTATTTGTTACAAACCAAGCCTTGTCTTGAGATCTTATATATAAAAACAGAAATATTTATTCTTTGCAGTAAAGGTCACATGAATTTACAACATCACACTTTTTAAAGAGAGGAATGGGAAAATAGTTTTATGACAACTACAACTGCTATTTAAAAAAATACAGTGTCATCATAATGAACAATAATACTGGTTGAAGTCAGAGGACTGGTCCACAAAACGGTCCTTTTTTAACTCCTTGGTGGAAAAGAAATGTGTTTTTCTCTTTTCTCTCACTACTAATGCCAAACACAACAGCATCAGTATTGGGGATACACTTGACCAATATCTTGATTAGGAAATCAAAACTGTTGTTCAAGATCATGGTTTGATTGGGGAAAACAAGCCACATCAAGGCTCCAGTTAACTACAGACTGAGGATAATATTACTCATATAAAAAAGTTGCTGCTTCACTCTGTTATGGGTCATTTAAAAACAGTGATAATGCTGCTTGGCAAGAAGAGACAGAAACTATGGGACTGGAACAGACATGTACTTGGGCAAACATGTAGGTGAAAGGTTCTGGCCATCATATGATGCTGCTCTGTTCATAAAGAAAAAAAAATCGGTATGGAAAAGAGTTCCTTTTATGTCCCTATGGGAGAGAAAAAAAGCCCAGCTCATCATGTGGCGACAGCAGGATATGCTGATGCTTATCTAGCAAAGTAGCACTAGAGTCACTGTTTTGTTGAGTTACTATAGCAGCGAAGTAGTGACATAAGGAAAAAAAAATAAAAAGGAACTGACATATACCAGCTGCCATCATGTGTCTGCCACTCACCTCTTCCCCCACAGGGAACTCAGATGCCTCCTTGCCCTAACCACAGACACCATGCCTCCTTCTCTTCCTCTCTCTCTCGTTTTTTTTTTTTTTTTAATAAATAAAAGAGAGCAGTTCTGTTAATACAGCCTGAAGAGAAAAGTGGCAAGAACATTCTTGGGACAGAAGAAGGAGTAATATTTCTGTTCATGTAACTAGTGCTTAAAATTTAGAGGAACATGTTTGTGCTGCTATATCAACAGTTTTCCTACCCTTCCTCCAATAAGGCTTTGAAAGCATCCTGCAGATTTTAAGTATGAATGTATTTCTGAAAAGATGTTCTGTATCCACATGTTAGCTGATACTCTGGATCATCTTGGAAAAAATGGGTCTAATCCAAGCAATACCATTACAAAATGCCAAACTTACTGAAAGAAACATTTTTGGCACTAAATCTCTGGTCATGTAAATGTTCCTATCTTTGGAGCAGATCAAGCCCTGATTCATTATGTTTCTGAGATTTCCCTGTTCCAGATACTCACACAGCTCTTTGTCTTGTTGCTTCGGCACATTCCTAGCCTGTCTAATTAGCCCTGCTAGATCCTTAACTGTGTTAATTAAGTGAGAAGACTAAAACTCGGGGAAAACTCAAGGAGAGAAGAAGTCCCTCTTCCTGCAGCAGTGTGAGCTGCACTGGACCCCATCAGTGAGATGCTGACCTTCCCAGGCAGCTAGTCTACTCTTTAGGACCTGACTTAGTTTGTTTTCCTAAGTAGTTCACTTTTGGGGAGGTGGAGGAAAGCCTACAGACCCACGGAATAGGGAGAGAGGGAGTGAAAGAGAGGGATGGAGAAAGAGGGAGAGAAAGAGGGAAAAAGAAAGAAAGGAGGGAAGAAAAACAGAAAAAAAAAGAAAGGATGGAAAATACACTGAGGTTTACTCACAGAAAATGCAGAATACATTTTTTTTTTGCTGTCTAATGTATCTACAGATACCTCGGAAAAGGACAAATTTTATGAGCTGAGTCATGAACAGCCACAGGAAGATCTTTTAGAGCAAAGCGTTAAGTATTAACAGGCTTTCTACCTTTCAGATATACCTTCCACATTTTGTCAAATTCAACGGTGTCTCAGTGACTGAATGCTCACACTTTGTGTGCTATACTACAGTGGCACCACGGTGCAAGTTACAGTTAAGAGTTGGCTGACTTTTGCATTAAAAACTCTTCTGTGTAACTGCAGATAACGTTAATGTTTCAGAAATTATGTCTATGTGGTTGAGCTAGAAAAATGGACTAAATATTGTAAGGTTTGCAGAAATACTTATGACTAAATTGGCTTTTTAAAAAGATCAGCTAATTAGTTCTCACAGCAACAGCCTCCTGGGGTACGATCATATTATTACTAGCCATTTTTTAACAGATGCAGCACATGAAGCGGTGATGCGATCTGTCCAAGACACAAGCAATGAGAAGGGGCACAAGTGATATTACGGCTCACTTCAGGTTTTGCACTCTTGTGCTTTGATTTTGTCATCTTCCTTCCAAACTGTTAAGCACAAGTTTGCAGAAGAAACCTAGCGTTTAACTGATATCACACACTTTCCCCCTCCAAAAAAAAAAAAAAAAAAAAAAAAAAAAACACCTCTCCAAAGGAAAGAAAAAGGCTAAACAACCTCCAAACCAGTAAATCTAAAGGAGAAGCAGTATGCAGTGCGGACAAAGCCTGTTTGATATCTACAGAAAAAAAAAAAATCTATCCTGAATGAACAAAATGGTAAATTGACTTTGGAAGTCTGTCTACTGCACCAAATTGGAGAAGCAAACACCGTGAGTCTCTGCAAGCCTCCTCTTCCCTAGAATCAGTCTAACTGCTATGAAAGGGCACAGACTGACAGGTTTGGAAACAGAGGGTCAGCCATAGGCTTATGACCACATAAGCAACTGTACAACGTTTTTCTTGCCACCACAGCCTTACAGCCATGCCCTGCACTGAAGAAATGAAAGATTCAGTCTTTCTGCTTACTGCATTCTGAGTCACTGCGGAGATGACTGAGAGAAGCTGGCTAGTGTGTTGCTTTTTGTCATTAAAATCGAATTTCTTACATATAGCCCTGTTTGGGGGGGTTTTTCAAAAATTTTCAAGTGATACAAATCCCATCACAGGATCAATTCTCATAAATGCAGAGAAAAGTATGGTAACTATGAAGGTGGGAAACACCATTGAATTCAATGAAACTACGTGTGTAATTCTAAAACCAGAATGTTCTGACATTAATATTGTGAGTACTGAAGAAATTAGATGGTTTCCCTACAATTAGAAATGGGCAATAATCTGCCCATGATAAGCTTTTCTTACTTTTTAGGGTATTTCCTACAGAGTTTAAGCATAGTCCAAATGAAGTTCAGGATGCCATGAGAGGAGGATTGCAGAGCTTCTAACATTTTTTTTTTTTTGGAGGATTGTCCCTGCTTCTTTAGTTTTTATAATGTACTATTTCATTTTGTGCAATAAACAGATTTTTTCTACGTAATTCATCTGCTGAATTTATCTGCTGATGATGTTTAAGTTTCCAAAAAGTTTACCAAAACCATTTGACCTTTAACTGAAACAGAGTAAAATGGGAATGCAGGACAGTGATTCATTCAGTGAAGAATTATTTATATACCTCAAATGTGTTTTTCATTTAAAAAGATATTTATTTATACCATACATACTTCAAAACAGTGTTGCCTTTTTTTTTTTTCCTGTAGATATCACTCAGTTTCTGTTGTTTTGTTTTTTATACTTTCCATTCTGCCTAATGGCTTTGGAGGAGGGACAGGAGTGCAGTAGAGATAACACTACAAAGGCCCATGTATTTCAGAAGAATGCACCTTTACTGTTCTAATTTCCTTGTCTCACAAACACACCCAGCTTCCACAACATAAACCAAAGCAAATCTCTCTGCTCGATTTTACAAAGCAAACTACTTGAAACTTTAAGGGAAAAAAAAAATGAAAGAAAAAAAATACAGTGAACTGCCTAGCTTTTTGCTATAAACTCTTTTCTGTTAAATGAGAAAGTAAGCTTTCCTTATAGTTTCTGTGGGATTGACCAACAATTTCATCAGTGTAAAGAGTCAAAAAGTGATCAGAAGCTTGTACTCTAAGGGAATATAGTGAGATATTCTTATTTTTTTTTCTCCTATTTTCTACAGCTGGAAACAATTATTTATTAGCTATTGACTCTTAATTTTGGAGAAGAGAATACTGAAATGCATAATAAATCCAAAAAAGAGGAAATCTATATAGGTAGTTTCCTCTAGAAAATGTAACAGGAGTAACTACTGAACTGAACATAAAGGAAAAAAATGATCAAAATGCACAATAAACAAAACAATGAGAAGCTGAAACAAAGGAGCATTTCTAACTCTTGGCTAAAAAAAATGTTTTGGGTCAGCACATACAGAAAAGGAACACATTCTCACTGAACATACTGTATTGTATGCTGAAATATCCCTTTTTTCTTTTTCTACCTTTTTTTTTTTTAATAAGGAAAAAAACCGTCTACAACACACACCCTAATGGTTTTGGCTGTAGGCTGAACTTAAGTAAATATCATCATTCAGTCAGTATGTTGTGGTGACTTAGGCTGCCAGTGTGGTTTACCAGCTCGAGCAACATGTGTAAACACCGGAAACAAAAGAGATTCAGAGCACAGCCTCTCCTTCTCCCTTTCTCAATTGCTTGCTCCTTTCTCCCGCTCCCTCTCCAACTTTCATTCTTTTCTAACAAACCATGAGGGTGGAAAACAAAACATTAGCAAAACTAGAGATCCTTTCTCTGGCCTCTATTTTAACCAAAGGGAAGTTACCCAATAAAAAGTCCAGCATATGTTTTCAGAGGTTCTAAGTGCTTCTGCCATTAATTTTTTTTGATTGCTCCTACAAAACATGCCTTAATCATACTACAGCACTTTCCATTGCAAATAAGTCGACTTTACAGAACAATGGAATTATTAATATTATTTCCCTGTTCTTTTTTTTTTAAAAAAACACCGCAAAATCCAGGCCAAAGTAAGGAGCAGGCAAATATCCATCTTTGTTCCGCAACTAGTAGTATCAGCATCCCCATCCCAAAATACTATCCATGTTCAATCAAAGAAAAATTTTCACTGATTCAGATGATACAATTTTTGTTGCTGTTTTTTTTTTTTCTTCTATGTAATGTAGTATACAAGGAATAAGGATGCACTATTGTTCTAATAATAATTGGCACTTGAAAAAAGCACCAAGAATTCTGTGTTTCACTTTACCCCTTCTCTCACCCCTGGTGTTTCTTTCTTTTTTCGGTAGTCCAAAAACTCCAACTGTGGTTATGGTGAATAAGCAAGTACATTTTCTTTTTTTCAAAATGTGTGCAAAGTTGGCACTTTTGTAATTAACACTAAACGCTAATACTCTTTGTTTGGCATTCATGCCCTCATACTGACCAGACCACTTTTATCTAAGTGTATTTTTTTAAAGACACTTACTGAAAATATGGCAATAGTTTAAGGAAAAAAAAAGCATGGATATTATTACACATCCCCTTGTAGTGTACGAAAAAGTGCATGACTGGATTTATGTTATAGTACAAGACAAAAAACTGTATCAGACTAGGTACTGTAAAGCATGCCAGCACCTCTGTATTACTTATATCTAGCAGGTAGTTAAAACAAGACCGTGGTTCTTTTAAAAATGTGCATTAAAGCTAACATAAATGAGTAGAACTAGCCAGCGAACTATTTTTCCTGTTTATCTAACAGCTGAATGTAATTGTAAAAATTAAGCAAAAAAAAAAAAAAGAGTTAAACCACAATCAATACAATTGTTTTACATCATAGGCCTGTCAAGGCTCAATATATATATACAAGTGTAACAGCCATGCTTAGTAGAATGTTATCCCCATCTTAGCAGAACGTTATCCCCATCTTAGTAGAAGGTTATCCCCATCTTAGCAGAACTTTATCCCCAATCTTGGGTTATCCCCAATCTTTAAAGACACAAAGACAACTAAGTAGATTTTTTTTTCCGTTTTGTTTCTTTGCTTTTTTTTGTTGCTTTTTTTTTTCAGGCAATGGGTATAACAAATTGTCTCTTTGGAGATGACCAAGAACGTTGTAACAGATCTAGGGACAACTGCAAGTTTTCTGTGGGTCTTTTTCTTTTTTTTTTTTCTTTTTTTTTTTTTTTTTTTAAATGAAGGGTAGTTCCCCGAAGATTTAAGATCCCACCTTTTTTTTTATCCCCAGGAAAAAAAAAAAATTAAAATCCAACAACCAACAAAGGGAAAAAAGCACCTGGTGTTTCTTTCTTTTGTTAAAAAAGAAAAAAAAAGATTATATATATATGTATATTTATATATATATATATATATATATATATACCAAGAGAGACTGTATATGGCAGTTCAAATGTGGTAGGCCCTCTGAGAGAGCTGGCATTATGCCGTGTCCATCCCTAACTAATCTACGGAAGTGAAGGGAATGTTTTTATGCAGGTTGGGGTTCTGACTGTGCCGGTTTCGGCTGCGAACAGAGGAGAACATCATGTTGCACCCAGGGACTTTGCATTTGTGCATCTCTCGCAAGTGCACTGTTTTATAGTGCACTCTGAGGGTCCCCTTGTTGCTGTACATTTTGTGGCAAATGTTACACATTATCCCACCGTTGCTCACCGAAACACTGTTGAACATGAGGGATCCGGGGACATCGGTGCCCATACCTACAGCTAAGGCAGGGGCATCTGCTTTGTGGGCAGATTCCCCGCTGTCACTTGCCCCATCGACGTCGTCCAGGAGAATGCCCTCGTCGCTGCCTGCATCAGATTCTCTGGAGGAATGGATACTGCTGCTGGACTGGATGCTGGAGGTGGTGCTCAGGTCCAGAACCATGTAGTCCTCCGACATGCCCCTGCCATACCCATTCATGTGGGAATCCTCAGTACCGGCAGGTGAGGAGGTGTCTTCCCGTATGTCAAGCCCCATCTGATGCTGGGCGCCGTAGATCTTCACCAAAAATTCGTCACGGAGGTCTTTGCTAAGAGAAGGCTGTGAGGAGTCCAGGCCCATGTCATCCAGTTCTTTGGTCAACAGTTTACGATGCAGGTTTATGTTAGCACTGTGTCTGGGAAAGGAAGAGGGGAGGGAAGAAAGGAAAAATGTACAGTGTTTTTGATTAAATGGACAGTTGTCAAGCACCTGACCCTAAATTCTGATTTAGCAATGTTTACAATTATTTACATTTTGTACCCTCTCCACGTTACTTGGACAATTCTATTTATTTACAAAGGAGCAACTTGCAACATAAAATCAAAACAAAACAAGCAAAATAAACCCCCTCATTCCCTTTTAGTTCCAGCTCCTGCTCCTCAACATTGGTCCCCAGCAGCAGCTACAGCCCTGGTGTACGAGATTTACAAAATAGACTGGAATTATAGAAAAGGTGAAATGCTACTCTTGGCTTCTGAATCCTCGCTCCTTGGCTCCTAAAAGCCTCGCTTCTGAAGAAGATATTATTAATAAATATAATATTGCTATGAGTTTGTATATAAAGTTATATATTTATACATTGATATATACATATATAAGTACAAAATATACATATATATGTATTCACACAACTGTATAAGTGAAATACAGGAAGAGAAAAATATTAACATGACTGTATGATAGCTAGTTAGAGTCCTGATTCTGATGATGCACTTCTGATATAAAGGTATTCAGAATCAGGCCAAAGAGAGATGGAAAAGACTTGTGAGGGTTAGGAAAACAAGTCTCTGAAATCCACATACGAGTTTCTGAAGATCTCAAAGTCACTGGCTCCATCCCCCTGGGAGCATACTGCTGCTCCTCATTGTACTCTTCCCAGTGCTGTGTCTAATGCAGCGCTAAATGCCTGACTGAAGTGGTGTAATTTCCATAAAGAAAAAAAAAAACTTTTGCCCCAAATCAGTCAAAACACTTAAGTAGGGGCTTTGGCTTAGCTATGTCTTGAAGTCACTGAGTGCTCAAGAGGCACTGGAAAAGCTGTGACTGACGTCAGTGGTCTTTGGACCAGATCCCAAGAGCTGCAAGTTAAAACATTCTCAAGTGTTTTACAGGATCAGGGCCTTTGTTCTCAAGAATTAAAGCTCTACATTTGCAAATAAAACTTAAGCCTTTGGGTTAGTAGCTCTGTAATACAGCCTATTATTTTAAATACTATATTCTACTCTCCACTTTTGACATTGGCCTTTATTTATTCATTGCAGTAGAACCTCACTGATTTGCAGTAGTGTCAGGAAAATCCTCTTTGAACAACTGCATTTTCTGAATTAACGATGAAACCAACAAACATGACAGACATCAAAGACCTCTGAACACAGAACATGCTCTTTTTGTCAAAGTGTTTAGAGATGAGAAATCAGTACAAAGTTTTCGGTATCAGAAAACTTTTGCATTCAGTATTCTGAATGTGCACTGTTGCCGAGGACAAGGAGGACAAATATTTACTTTCTTTGGAGGGTGACTGGATTTTCAAATCAGTGGCAAGAGAATTAGCGAAGTTCTACTGCGTAACATTCTTTGCAAGCTAAGGACCCAAACCCGCAATTTACAACATGCAGACTCACCAGTCTGTCTGCCCATTATAAATTGCAGATCAGAGCCCAAATGTAGGAGGGGAAAGAAAGAGGATGGGGAGGGGGAAAAGAGAGAGAGAGAGAGAGAGAGAGAGAATTTTAACACAGGAATATTTAATTTGCAAAAAGTAGTAGGTATAAAATTGGCACAGGAAGACATAACATCGACCAAATGTTTTACAGACATTCATGTCCTACAGTAACAAAAAAGGGAGAAGGAAAACAATAGCTATGAGCAATATTTCTTTACTGGAAGCTTTTGTTTAAGAAACCGTTTGAAACATACCTCTCAACCAGCTGAGGTTCCAACCATGGTACAGGAACACAATGCAGACAAACACGGAAAATGCAAATGTAGGAAGATTAAAGTGATGTGGGGTTAATTTCTGTAATTTTCTATCACTTATTTTGTGATGCATCTATCTGTTGCACGTAATTTACAGTAATAAGTAAAGATAATAGCAATAGCAATGATCTGGCCCACTCACTGTGCCTGCCATTGGCCCCGGCCAGTGCAGGTATCTGTCCTATGACGTAAAACTGCTACTAAACTGCAGTTAATCCAATCATGTCTGCCCGAGATGCAATTATTGTGGTGGGGGGGCATCTAAAATGGAGGAGTTCTTTCTAAATGAGAGACAGTTGAGAGGTATGGTCAAGGGCATGAAAAAGTGGAGAGCATTCCTTGTTTTTCTCCCACATGGGAAACACTCCTTTCACACAAGCAAGGAAAGCATTGTTGTTGCTTTTTGGATGCGCAGAAGTGTAATTATGCATATCCCCACACTGCACTTATGAAGGCTGAGCTTACCTTGTGATAAGATCAGCTTTCTAATCTTTTGCTAAATTGAGATCACAAAGGAGAGAGAGAGGGAGAGGAAAGAAGGAGAAAAGAGAGAAAGAAAGAGGAGAGAGAGAGAGAGAGAGAGAGAACAAATTCACATTCCAATCCAGACATATCTGGTTAAAAAAAAAAAAAGAGAAAAGAAAATAATATCTGAAACTAACAAAACATAGACTTTAAATAAAGTCTTGACCATGAATTTTTTTTTGTCAGCTGCAATCTCACTTACACTGTTGTCCTGATGGATACTGACTCAAAAACACAACATGAGAAACGTAAACCAAATGAATCACAGCAAATTCACAGCATCCTCGTCACCATCCACAAATGAGATCTGAACAGATGCATGCAGTATGCACATACATGAATGGCAAGTAGTAGTCCTGGCAGCCCCTCTTTCTGTGGAGCTGCTTCTTGCCTTCCTGGTGTCCCATGGTATGCGCTCCAGCTAAAGTTGCTAAGTACTGCACAGGAAATGCTTACTGTGATGGCCTGTCCACACTGACCAGAGTTATTACATGAGCATAAAAGCACAGTTGTGCTTATCAACATAACGCTAACTGCAAACTACTCACAAAGTGCTTGTGTGTTTATTTCTTGCCATTTCCCCAGCTTCTCTGCCTGTCCTGACACAACCTGATCTCACATCGAAGAGATTACGGGAATTCACCATGATGCAGAAATCAGCTGGGAGAGCTGCAACTCTCTGTTGCCTCTCACACATCCTCGCTTGCTATTTCCTGCTTTGCTGCTGAGAGAAACAGTGGCCAGGCATGCAGTGAAAATAATGTCAACGCTCATTGAATGAAGAGATAAGAATAAATTACTGTGGTTAAAGAGCCCCAGATGGACAGAGGCCACTCTGAGAAAGACCAGCAAAAGGATGAAACCCCTGCTGATGCTCTGATAAGGAGAGATGCCTCCCTTATTCAATTCTCACTTGCAGCAGTGGCAATCAGTAATCTAATTAAGGCATGTACTAGCCCATAATATCTGTCAGGCAAACGATGTGCAGAAATGTGTGGACAAGTTCTGGCACTCTGCTCAGTAGTGTCCCTTTTCCGCTGTCAGCAGTACTGTTGGATTCTCCTAATATAATTACATTGACTTTTATTCAATTAAGTGCCATTCCTAGCCTTAAAAAAAAGCTACTTTATCAATTGATTCAGGTGTAATGCAATAATAAAGATGAACTCATGGCAGTGCATTAGCTCTGCTGTTCATAACTTCTGAACATAGGTTCATTCATAGCAGTCGATTTCCATTATGCAACCACAGTTCAAAAGAATTGATTCTTTTACACTCATTTCTTAATCTATTTCACTTGTGTTTAATACTTTCCCTAAATATCACATGCAAAAACATTCTGTTAGGGACGAGAGCTGTGTACTGTGAGAAAAAGTTCATTTATTCGGACACTGCATATTTAAAATTTTAACGTAAGACCCAAGTTATATTTTGTCAGGATTAAGAATACTGTGTGCTGAAATTACTACCTAGGGCCTTGCAATACCTGGTGTTGCATCCTTTTGCTGTCTGCTATGCAACTAAAGGAAGCAGTGCGCACTGAGGCTCAGGCTGAGCATCTTGTGCAGCTGCCCTGCAGACTGCCTGGGCAATGCCCTGCATAAAGACTGCTAAAGACAACAGGGGAGTCTGCTGTAGGAACACACCCTTTCACGGGAGGACTGCTGCAAACAGTCGGTCTGTAAACAAAAATGGGGTAAAGAAAGATGAGCATGGATGGAGGCAGAGTAGAACTATATCCTGACCGGGGCAGAGAAGTTTAAAAAGGAAGATGTTCAAAAAAGGCAGGCACTGGTAAATGACAAATATGATACACATAAATTTAGGGGTGGAAATTAGCATTTTGAAAGCTACAGAGAATATTATTCCGATGGAAAGGCAGAAGAGTATATGACAGACACATTACTGCAACCCAACAGGTTCAATCAGCAATCTGAGAGACACAAGAACAAAACAAACAACTAAACAAAAATATTGGCCAAGCCCTCCCTGCCTTGTATCTTGGTAACCATTTCTTTGTTTTCCTCATCCTATTTTGTTCTTCCTTGACTCTTTCTTGGAAAACAGTACTTATTCAACCAATCATACAGCTGAGAAACTTGCCAGGCTCCTTTCTCTATACCATATCAAAGTATTTTATTTTAACCTTTTCCAGCAGTTCCTCATCCCAAATCCTAGCAAATCATCTGTGAACTCCCAACCAGTGTTAACCTTGTTGTCATCTGTCCACCTCCTCCTCCCTCCACCTGCAGTTTCTTTCTCTTCTGCTTTGCACACCCACTGCCTCTTCCTCCCTTGAAAATCACTGCCTGCACCATACAAATGATGTTTGTTAGGTAAGCTGAAGCATGGTTTTGCTGTAGTCATTTACGCCAAGGCATGAACCAAGGCATCAGAGGTGGAAAATCAGAAAGCAAGATGAACACCAAAGCTAGCTGAGCTCCAGCTTACCATGGCTACATTACTCCTACCTGAGCTAGCTAATTTAAAGCTATCATCTCTTGCGTCTTGCACATTGCAATTGTTACTATATCTGCAGGGGAAAAACTTAAAGTACTTAAATGGCAGAAGTGCACACATTATGGAAAACATATAAATATTTGACCTAATAAAATCCTTTGAATGTATCTGGATTTCTTAGATTGCTTATTTATATGCCATCCACTAAAATGAGATTTGATCCTGGCAATATAAACGTTGCATAAACGGGACTGGAGACTGAAGTCTTCTAAGCAGAAATCTGAGGTCAAAGAGCTTGCTTAAAGGCAGATCTCATTCAACTCTAGTGACCATATATACCCTATCCTAGGTAATGGGATTGTGAGGAAAGTTACTTCTGAGAAATTAACAGAACATATGCCAAAGAATGCTCTCAAATCTGCTTAGTTCTGTATTGCATGTCACTTGCCCTCACCAATTGGGGGGAATATTTCTTCAAAATGTTTTGAGAAGCAGTTTTCTGTGAAAAGAAAATTTTAGCGAGGTCTCACTTATTTTAAGAAGCTCAGAATGCCTGACTTTTCATATAATTAGCATTCTTCTTTCACGTTGCTGCTCATGAATTAGTCATATGGTGGGCAGAAGTATGTGGACAAGTTCTCATCAGAGAGAAGTTCAGCCTTCTGACTTCAGTGATCTCAAAAATGAATCGCTGCCGCAGCAGATGATATTGATAATCACGATGCACGTGAAATCTGTGGTTGCTGCCAAGGGGCCAGCATATCAAACCTCCCAGTTCACCACCTCCCATTCAGACTGGAAATTTTGGGAGCGGCGCAATGCAGAGTGCTACAGTGACCACAGCACCTCTCTGGATGCAGGTGTGATGGTGCTGGAGGTGGAACTTCCTTTTGGTTCTTAAATTCACAGAAATACTCTTCCGTAATTGCAATCTAGTGTTGTTTCCACCTCAAGTACTACTAGTAAGCTTCTCTTGTGAGAGATGCACTATGCATCAACAAAAGAAAGGGGATTATAAGCCTAGGAAATACAGCCAATTAAATGTACATGCCATTTACACAGCTCATAAATCTGGCCTAGGATTCTCTTCACAGGCTTCTTTCTGCACCTGTCAGTGAATCTGATTTTACTAATTTACTATCAATTTGTTGGAAAGTAAAATGAAATGGATGTTTTATTTTAGTTTATTTTTATTTAATCATTCTTTTTATTTTTGTTTGAAGTGACTGAGAAGGGGATTATCACAGAATAAAGCTTGTTCTGGCACACAAGGTGTGTACCTTCTGTATATTTTTCAAGACCAGTTGTGGGTCCGCACCAGGAGCATACTGCCTGCACTGAGACAAATTGCACCCCAGTGAGCATGGTGAACTTGGGGTTTGAATTATACAGAGTACTCTGTTTATTTAAATTCAAGCATTCCATAAAGAACAAAAAGAAGAGGATGAAAAATCAACTTACACGTTTGGCTGACAGTTAAGGACAGAACATTTTATTAAAAATGAACCACAAAGCAATGTTTTCTAATTTTAACACACAAAAAATTATTATGCTTAAATATTAAGTGGGTGAGAGAAGAAGAGAGCAAGATTGTTTCAACAACATAACTGTTAGGGCGGTCAGGGACTAAGGAAACTTCTTTTCTGGCTCTTGATGAAGTCAGACAGAGAGGTCAAGCCAACTTCAACATCCTAGCTACATGTCCTAGCCATTCATCCCTTGCTTCTCTTTGGTTGAGTGTAAATGTGAAAGGTTCCAGACAAAAATGTCACTCCAACATTAAAATGACTGTACAGTAGTCACAGAATCACAGAATGGTCGAGGTTGGAAGGGACCTCTAGAGATCACCTAGTCCAACCCCCTGCTCCAGCAGGGACACCCAGAGCACGTGGCACAGGGTGGCATCCAGGCGGGTTTGGAAGATCTCCAGACAAGGAGACTCCACAACCTCTCTGGGCAGCCTGTGCCAGGGCTGTCACCCTCACAGGAAGGAAGTTCTTCCTCACATGGAGATGGAACTTCCTTTGTTTCAATTTATACCTATCAAATATCTGAATTGAGTAATTTCAGCGTTTCCAGTTGAATCCCCCCCATCCTCTGCTTCTGTTTCCAACTAAAACAATTATTCAAAACCTCCTGTAGCTCACTCCGAAGTTCTCAAGATGCAGTTTTGACAAAGAAGCAATTTGTCCAAATAATGTCACCCACTTCTATCATTCAAATCCTGAAAAAAAAAAAAATCAGATGGGAGCTCACAGCAGTTGGCTATTGATCTTTAGGCAGTTTTGCTTCAAATCACAATAAATGATCCTGCTATTAAATAATATGATAAAATTATACTTACAGACTTAATACATTAAAGCATAATATTAAGTATTCTTTCTTCCAAGTGACAGTCAACATTTTTCTAAGAAGAATGGTGCTAATATTCGGTTATGAAACCAAAGGTTCTATTACAAAACCTAAGGCCAGGATATGTTCATCTGAAAGCTTGCCAGAGATGTACTAACTTCTCTGTGGACAGGGAAGCAGTGGACAGGGAAGCATCTGTTTAGGCTGTACAGACCCCAGACAAGCTATCCTCCAGCACACTTAGTTTGAAGTCTTGTCAATCCATTTCAAAGCATCACAAACTATGAAGCTTTTGTTAACTCCTCCCATGAGAGTTCTTCCACACCTAACCAGCTTCATAGATGTTTTGCCCAGTCTACTTTTCCTACCAATAGCGAAAAGATGTGAACTGATGTTCTCTTTGTTTCTCTCCATCTCAAAGACTGTCAATTAAGGTTTATGGCTTCATTTAAAGCTTTCATGTGATTTTGATCTTTAATGCAGCAATGCATTTTGGTCTTACTTCAATATCGTGTTGCTTTCCTGTTTATTTAAGCCTGAAACTCACAAAAAGGTTTACAATACGTGAACATAACAGAAAATAAACCCAGATTTTTATCCTTCTCAGAATCTCTGCAGACTGAAAGTGCTGAGCTTCATGCAGCTAAAATCAAAGAAAGTAAGACTCTTGCTAAATATAACAGTGTGCATATTTATGAGAAAAGGTATGGCCTTAATTCTGATGTTTCTTCAGGAAAGAAGCATATTCCCCATCTACTTAAGAAAAATCAACAATAAAATAGTTCTTGGAATTTAATTAGTACTGTTAAAGAAATGATTTTCTTATTTACCATTCTAATTTTGTCTCTCTCTGAGTAGTCTTTGATAATACCTGATTTTTTTTTTTTAATATTAAAAGAGGGAAAAAAGGGAAAAAAAGGCATCCACAAATTTAAGCAAAGATAACAAGGTTTGAAACTGCAGTCTGAAGTAAATGATGAAAATCACATTTCTCTAACAGGGCCAAGGTTTCAGTCTGTGCATTATCACTTCCATGTATCTGATCAAGCTTAATTTCCCTCCGAAAGCAAGGGGGGAAATAGGGATAGAAGCTAATACTTCTTTAGAACAATGGGTGAAGACAAAAAGCTATACTACTCAATGAAACTATGGCATTTTACGTGAGCAGTATGGGTGATTACATCTGTTCTTGAAGCTTTAAATTGCATAGAATCTGAAAAATATTAACCTTTCATATGTAGAAAATCCAAAAGGTAAAATACAGTTCAGCATCTATTAAAAAAGTAAAAAAAAAAGAAAAAAAAGACAAAAAAAGAAAAAAAAAAGGTGCTTATTAAATGCAGGAAATAAAGGACAAGCAAGTTCTTGCAAATTAAAGATGTGGAGCCCAGTCATTTCAATCCCTTTCAATATGAAACAAATCACTCACACTGGTCACGAAGACAGCTCCCTCTACACTCAAATTATTCACTTGAAGATAAGCTCCCACCAAACTCTTTAGGGGTTTAACTAATTTACTGCACAGATACGGCACGTCTGTTGTAATAACAGGTAGGATGTATTGGGGTCGACCATTTATCAGAATTAGACTTCTTTTTTCAATTCGCAGTGAATTATGCTGCCTACACTGCTCCTCGTTCTCAGAGCTTCCCATCCCCTTACGGCCCCTAATGTGGCAGGCAAACAAAATTGACAGTCTCATCTTGTCAACAAGGGGTGATTCTCCTGAGAAGCCATTTAACTTTGCAGAGGAAGCAATGTATTAATGTGCCTGTCCCAGGAATGTTAATCATCTTCAAGCTCCCTCTAACTTTGACATGAACGAAATCACCAAATTTGTTTACTAAATGAATCGTAATATGCTAATAAGAGAGCATGACATATATGGTAAAGCCAAACAGATGGTTTGTTTACTCCACTTTGCAACTTTATAAATGTTGTAACTCTGAAGATGTTAGTGAGAATTATTGGTTTGTTGGCAGAGGCAAACATGCCTTTTGCATACCTAATCCTGAGTTAGAGTTAGAAAACAATTTGTCATTGCTGTGGAATGCATAAAAAATGTAAATGTTGAGATGGCATTTGTGGAGGCAGGACAGCCAACTATGTGAACAGATACCCAGTTTAAATGCGGAACTGATGTCTGAAGGTAATGCGTGCTGCCGTATCCCATTTCAGTGTAAAATCTGACAGGTCTGGGATTCTCAAAAGGCCCAGTAATTCAGTACATACCTGTTGAGGTGTTTAGTGAAACGGTCCTTACGGTGTGAACAGAATTACACTTTCACAACAGCTGTGTGTGCTCAATCGCACTCTTAATATATTACTATTGTTGTCCATTAAAGATCAAAAGATATCAAAAACAAAAAGCACATCCATTGGCATATTTGCCAAAGTTGCTCAGAAATGATCATAATTATGTTGCAACACTTCAACCTCACACTTTGCTAGCTGCCTGGAAGCAAAACAGACTCATTACCAAATAGCCAGCACTCCTTTCTAATATCTGGATTGGCTGAGAAAGTTTAGAACAAAGCGATTTATCTCACCAAGTATTTCCAAATTGAACCATCAAAATGTAGCAATGGTGCATGCACAATCAGGTCATCACATGTGGGACATCGACCTTCAGTCGAAATTACAAGTGCTTGGGAAAACTGACATTAAGTCCATCTGTGATGAACTATTTCTAGAACCCACATATGCTCTACATCAAAGTTTATCCCCATTCAGGTAATTCACACAAGGCTCTGCGCTCATCGGATCTGAGTTTATGTATTTTGTTGCTCTGTCACATAGAATGTGTTTCCCCCTAGGAAGTACGAAGGCAAGTTGCTAGTTGGAATTTGTTGCCAAAATACATAAAATGATGCTTATTTTCAAAATTAGATCCTCTAAGTATTACATGAAGCAAGCTTTAGAATCAGTAATTTTCACTTTGCTGCTATAACAGCCACACAAAATAGTTCTTATAGTGATAGTTTTGCATGATTTTATGCAAACTGTCCATTTCAGCATCATGCTCATGAATTTTACTTTGAGTTTCAAGATTAAGTAAATGCAAAATCTCAAAGTAAAACAGTCAGAATACCAAGCTTCCTCCAGCTCTGCTCTGAAACCAGTTCTTTTCTCCCAAGTATTGGTGCTCGGCAATGCATTACCTCAAGATTTGCTTAGAAGGTTCATAAACTCTTTACTGATTGCATTATGTGTTCAAGCCTGTAATAAAATCTCAGATCCAAGGATGTCTTTTTTATGGTTTCAGGTTCTATTGAAAATATTTAAACCATTCTTTTTTGTCACACTGAATTGGCAATTCTCATTCACATTGCTTTGTTTGTCTAATAATGCTGTTTTTATTTGTATAATACCAGAGGAACTATAAAACAAAATATGATATGGCACTTCAACAGTGCTCCTCTATTAGTAATTTTACATTACTAAATAAGTATCCCTTTCAGGTCAACTGATAGCTGATTATCCTATAACCTCCCTTTACTGACGCCCCAACTCCTCAGTAGTATCAGTCCTCCGAGATTCTTCCATATGTAGTATTGTCAGTGGTTATTAAATTCTCAACTTTTTACCCATCCACCAGAGACCATGCAAAGATATCTAAGGGAAGTATGAGTTCAGCTTGCTGTCCAAGGATTATTTTGGAAGAAACATTAGCGTCCGTCCCAGCCTGGCGCTTATATCTCATTTGAAACATCTACTCATTCCTGACCAACAAAGAAAATTTCAATAAAGTACTTTTACTGGTTTAACAGCAGTGAGCTCCTGGGATTGTCAAAGTGCTCAGTCTTTTCCGAGGAGAGAAGGAATCAGCAGCTCAAATATAATTAACCTTCCATTCTCAATGCAAACTGCCACGCACAGGAGCTCTGCAGTCTATTAGTGAAGTTATAACGGCCAACAGGCAGAGGCAAAATTGGTCAAAAAGTTGGCTGCTGCTGTCATATTTTTTGAATTATGATTAATGACACTAATAATGTGGATGATTACTGATATGTGTATCTCCTGCAGTTTATCATATTGCACTGGCTGCCTACGTCCACAATAAACATGATGCTATCATTTACCTCTTTATTGAAGGCAATCCTTCTCTTGAAGGAGCACATTCTAATTACTTTGTAATGTTTTATGTCTTAAACATTTTGCAGCTCTGGACCTTGCCAACTGCTTCATGTCTACTATTGATTAATTACAGAATGTTTAATCAAAATTTAGAACCTAATGCAGTCATTTATGAGTGTGCTGCAGTGCCAAGGTAGTTAGGCTGCCGTCCCAAGCTTGGAGAGTGCTGGGTTCAAAATTAAATCCCCAAAACATGGAGGATGCCAAAGATTTTACCTTGGATGATTTGAGTTTTACAGTCTTTCTTCAAGTGATAAATGACACACACTCAGCCCAAACGAGAGGTCTTTCTTGTGTTTGTGTGTGCGCTCATATGCTCCTACTAAATGTATTTTTGTATATGTATGTTTTAAGTATCTTCTATTTCATTTTATGCCGTTGTTGCTGCAGTTTCTTCCCAGCTCTCTTATGAGCTTTTCTTGCTGCTAGAGGCCTTGCAAATGTCATTCAAGAGAGTCTAGTTTTGAAGTGGTTAAACAAGTGAAAAATAATTTGCAGGGACAAATACATAAGTTTTTTTTTTAATGTGGATTTTTATGGTACTGTCATACAACCATTCACCGTTGAAGTTAAGTGTTTTTTTAATACCATTACTGAACTGCTGAAATGGATGCTAATATAGCTTGGAGTGCTAATGTCAAATCCTGGTAATAAAAAAGACAGACTGCTGAATGAAATAATTTCAAGTAAAAAATAGAACAAAAGTGCTCTCGCTCTCGCTCTCCACTTTTATTGAATTGGGACTGACTGAGCCAATTGCTTTAGAAGTCTGTAAAACACAATTACTAGTGAGCTGACTGACCCAGCAGTGCCCCTTCTGTGACAGAACCGACTAAAAAGGCTGCAGAATTAGTGCTCCTGCCCTGTGTGGCTATCAGGCCTGAGAGACTTCCAGCATGGGATCTGCTACACTCACTGCCAGGCCTTGCTTCCTTTCCTCATGAAATCTTGATTCCAAATCTTGCATAATATATTAACTGCATGCATCTTCTTAAACCAAGGGCTCATTTGCCTTTTCTGAGGGGGAATCTACATTCTTTTCCTATCCACTGCATTTTAAGATCTCTATCTACCAACTCACGTATAGTTCTCTTCTTTGGTATACACACACACACACACACGTATGCATGAACATACACATTCATATGTATGTTTAGGGTATTTTTATTTCCAAATTTTGTGTGCTACACACAAAAGTAAAATTTTAGATTTACGGGCAGCAAGATTAACTATCTCCCATTTGTATTTTCAGTTGTAGATGGCTGAAGTGTAATTGCTTTTTTATTTTGGCATAACGAAGGAAAAGAGAGAGAGAGAGAGAGAAAGAGAGAGAGAGGGAGGGAGAGAGAGAGAGAGAGGAAAAAAACGTATTAAATTGGAAGTGGGCAACATTTTTCCCTAGTTAATAAAATAAGCAATAAAGTCTGTAAAGCACTAGAATCAAAAACAGTAATATCAAAAATAACAACTTACAATTTACAACTTATTTTTCAGACTTACATAGTTCAACATGACCATACAAGTTTAGAGTTTTTTTCTTTCTCTTCTAGAAAATTGCAAACAGAGTGACAGAAAAAGTATCTTCTTAGAACAATCCCATACTCTTTTTCCATCCCCACCGTTGACCCATATACAACAGACCACTTTACATTTATACACAATGCCAACAAAATCCTGCAATACTTTCTTTTTTTTTATGACTGTGTACATTTTTGGCAAATCTAAAACTCTTTCATTTCTCTTCTAGGTCCATTTATATGGAGCTTGTAGGTGCCTCATGGCAAAAATGCTGAATTATTTCTTAGACAGATCTTTTTAAGTAATGCTTTTTAGGGCAAGCTTAAATGTGAAATGAGCTCTTAATTAAAAAAAAAAAGAAGAAGAAAGAAAAACTTTCTTAGCACAAGGCAAAGTGCTCATTTAAAAGATGCTGCTGGGAAGTACGAGACAGTACTAAAAGCTTTATATGTGGTGGGCTTAACATTTCTATCAGGGACTATCCAGTTTTCACCACTAAAAAGTCAACATGCAAACAGCAGAAAATTGTATCAGATCTGAAATACCCCAGTGCTGCCTCAGCATCCTGCACACCATCAGAGGGATCCCTGGTGTCATAGGTAGCTATCTCCACACACCTCCTGTACATGAGCCCCTAGTACTCACTAAATAACCACAGTTTGCATGCGCCCTCTCCCAAACACAGGCGCATGATGTGGCCCAGCTGGATGTCTTTTCTGAAGAGGCACTGGCCAGGGGAATGTGAGCGCTTCAGGTCAGCATTGAGGGGTGATGAAAACCCGCATGCAGGAGGCCTGCCATGTCTATACAGTACATACCCTTTCCCTGACACAATCTAGCACTTAACTAACCCTCGCTGATAACCCCGCATCTCTCCTCACAGTGTTTCCTTTGGACAAGCACTCAGCAGCCTGGTTATCTTTACCCTTAACTCTTTTACACACAGTGTACTCTTGTAAATGACAGACCTTAGCTTATGCATTTGCTATTACTTCATCATATTCTGGAACTGCTAGCAATATGTGCAACCATGTAAGTGTCTCACAGAGCTTTTGTTTTTTACAGGGGCTACAAATTGCTAAACATTTTTGAATAAAATCATTTTGCTAAGACATATTCCTGTGTAAAATATCCCCTTCTATTACTTACAAATCTGCCTTCAGGCTAATAGCTCTGACATCAGTGACTACAGCAAAAGCCTCCATGTAACTTTTAACTGATCCATCCCAGGTCATTAGATACAACACAGGTAGGTCATAACCTACATACCTTAACTTTTCAAAGCACTGTGATAGGCAACCAGATGAGTTTTCTTTTACAAAACTGGTGAACTGTAATATAATCCTGCATCAAAAAATAACCAGTGACCTATACTACTTCACAAACCCTAGGAACAACAGTATCTTTGGAAGATGGATCTAGCTCTGTATCTTTGGAACAAGCCAGCTCTGGACAGTGTCCACCTTTGTCTAGATATCTTGACAGGACCAGCACACTGTCCTTTATTTTGGGTCATCTCCACCTGCTAATTTCCCTTCTACATTATTTTGGCAGGGAGGGGGGTTACTTCTGGACTTGCCTCATCAGTTCTCTTGCCTTTGGCTAAACTGAAAAAAAACCCTATGTCCTTACTAAGCTGCACCTGAAACAAACAAACAAATAATTACAAAGACTGGCTATTTTGCATTGCTCCCAGTGGTGCCATTTCACTATTTGGGGGAATTCCCATTTCTGGGAAATTCATATTCCCTAGAATTCTCTGTTTTTTCATTCTCACACTTCTTGCCTCCTCCTCTACTGTGTCTAGCTACTATTCAGCATCTCATTTACTTGTCGACTTAGTTTCTGTCTCCTTTATCCCTAGTTGGAACCGTGACTACTTTAACTTTTGGTATTGTAGCTTCAAGTAGCAGTAAAGGGTCTCCTGCTCTCATGCATCTTTCCACCTAGATTCTTCCATCTGAATGCTATCACTCTCAAGACTCAGTCTCTTTTTCCTTTTTCACTTGCTTAGGCTTTTGGCAGTAGTGCCCTGCTGCTATTTCATGAAGGAAAATAGTTTCCTTCACTGTAGCATAAACACTACTGTCTTCTACTGTCAAGTTTGAAAAAGTGGTTGGAACCATACTCAGCAGGAACTAAAGTAAGTAGGTGTTCATTTTCAACCCGGAGTCAAAAGACTTTAGGAAAGACGTGACATCTCTCTATCTATGGAACAGTACTACATTGACACCGATCAATAGAAAATATTATTTTTTTCCCACTCTTTGAGAAGGGCCTTTTTTCTTTTTTCACTTTTTCTAGCTCTTTCCTAGAAACCAGGGAGGAACAGGCATAATATGAATTAGCACTCATGTTCCACTGCTGTCCTCCCAAATAATCTTTTCCACTAATTCATAAAACTTACAGAATCTGTACAGCCAACTTGGACAAAAAAATTAAACATTTGCACCATTTGTCTCTACACAAATTTGGGAAAATATTCTTTTGGGTATGCTTTGTTTTTAGCTACCATTTTCAATGCTTATGCTTTCCACCTATCCTAATCCTGGTGAAACAGCTCCATATGAGGAGAGACTGAGAGAGCTGGGCCTGTTCAGCCTGGAGAAGAGAAGGCTGAGAGGGTATCTGATCAGTGTCTACAAGTACCTAAAGGGAGGCAGTGAGGAGGATGGTGCTGGCCTCTTTCCACTGGTGGCCACTGACAGAACTAGAGGAAATGGCCACAAACTGAAGCACCAAAAGTTCCACAGGAACTTAAGGAATTTTTTTTAACAGTGAAGGTGACAGAGCACTGGAACAGGCTGCCCAGAAAGGCTGTGGAGTCTCCTTCTCTGGAGATCTTCCAAACCCGCTTGGACGCAGTCCTGTGCCACGTGCTCTAGGTGACCCTGCGTGTGCAGGGGGATTGGACTAGATGACCTCTAGAGGTGCCTTCTAACCTTAAGCATTCTGTGACTCTGTGATTCTATGATTTAAATGGCCTCTCCAGGTCACTGGAAGTCTTTGACTTACTCTATGAGTTCACACAGAAATGAGATATCTCGCACTGTGAAAGAAGGTGTACAGTCTCTGACAACTTGATATCGTAACAAAATAATGATGGCAGCAGTTAAAAAAATCTCAAACTCAAAGCAAATGGACATGTGTAGTTGGAGACCTCCCTTCATAATGGAGCTGATCCTGCAACTCTCACACACATAGTCCCTCTTTAAAGCTTGCTTAAATTCTGTATTTTTTTTTTAAAAATTATCATGGACAAATTACTTCTACACAATCTAGTTTAATTCTGCTTCTCTTGTTCACACAGGTGAATTTGCAAGTTGGCAAATTGTTCCTCTCTGTTCAGAACGACTACTCATGGAAGAGGGAACTCTGTGCTAAAGTTGTTGCAAAACAGTCTTTATGTTACAGGTTCTCATGGGTAAAAGAGAGTTATGTGAACATTAGCAATGACACACATCTTAGTGACACTGCAAGAGAAAACCTAATGGCTCATACGACTCTGTCAGATATGCAGATAGTCTCTTCATGAACTGCTTCATGACCAGAAACAGCAGTACATGTTCATATACGCATATGTATGTTTATATATGCATGTGTATGTTCACATTTAAAAAATGTAGAAAATAGCTCTTTTATCCCTTGACAAATGGTTCACCAAACACTTAATGTCTTAGAACTGTCTTTCCTTGTTCTTATTGGAGGGCATTCAAGCTGCATATGGCAGCTATTTATACTAGAGAAACTACAGTAATAGCTGGACTAGTGTGAAATATCTTGTTTCTTCTTCTCTCTGTTCCTAGAATTTAGTGCATTTATAGAAAACTATACTCTAAAAAGCTATCTGTGGAAGTTTCCAAACACAGTGGCATGATGAAAAAATGGGTGCTGTTTTGTCAAGGAGGTGCTAACAGGAGGCAGGTAGCAGGTTTCTCACATCTTCACCTCCCTTGATAATGTATGCAGTGGCTCATCATAGGTAACTGATGTTAATTTATTCAAGCACACCTGTACAGGGCTGGAAGTCAGGTAAACCAGACAAAAGTAGGTCTCTGCTTTTTCAATACAGTTACCCAGAGGCCTAAATCTTCACAAATTCAGTTCTGAAGACTTCAGCAGGTTTTAATAAACCACATACAGATGTCTTGCTCTATACAAATCAAGGAGTTTACATGTTTAAATCTGAACTGATTTAACTGGCAATCAAATGGCATGATCACACTTGGCATCAATAGTTGCCTCATA
The DNA here is from genome assembly GCF_059628265.1 of Tinamus guttatus. Classification (NCBI taxonomy): domain Eukaryota; kingdom Metazoa; phylum Chordata; class Aves; order Tinamiformes; family Tinamidae; genus Tinamus; species Tinamus guttatus. The sequence continues at coordinate 394,865 of NW_028288984.1, forward strand.
TATATTTATAAGTCACCCTGAGCAAATATTATTTTGTTTTTAAATTTATTCATGGGGTTCAATCACCTTTCCTACCTTGCAGAACACACAGAGACACAAACGCTCATTTTGTGAGAAAATTCAAAGGCAAATCTGAACAATTAATATTCTTACGCTAGTAGAAGAAAGACAAAGTGAAAAGTTCTTGCTTTGTTCCTCTGAACAGGTACATTGAAAATGAATTTATTTTATATACATTTAGATAATGATAAACGTGGTAACACATAATTACCAATACTGTGTACCAACCTAGAAAACAGAAACTTTAAAATTGCTGGTACTGAGGTGAAATGGTGCTCTGGCATGAACTAAGGCTGACAAAGATGGCTGTATTTCTCCTTAAAAACTGACAGCAGCTTATCAACAAGACCTATTCAAGGTAGAAGATCCATAAGTACTCATCTTGCATCAGTAGCTTTGGTCATTAAATTTCAGGGTCTTAACAAAAAGAGCCAGAAACTAAAAGTCAACTGTTTTAGGCTTCTTCTTCCAAATCTTCACTTCTGGAAGTTCTCTCTGTAACAGAGACTCTGAGATGAAACTGTATTGGCTATCTCTCTGGACAAGAAACAAGCATTCCTCCCTTCTATCTGCATGTCTTACCTGGGATTACCCCTGGAGCAGCTATACCTCCATGCTGGTTTCAAGGAGCAGTCACACCTATTTCTGTGTATGCAAACTGGTATCTGCCCAGGCAGGGTTCAGAAAAGCTGAGGCTGGGAAACAGATCCTGAGGGCACTGGCTCTCTGACAGGGTTCTCTCCTCACTTGAAGGGCAGATTTCCTACTGAGCCCATGAGGAACTCCCTTCACAAGGACATTTTTGCCCCAACAATGCACAGTTTTCCAGGAACTTATCTTCCTCTCTTCTTCCTCCTTTCCTTACAAAAGGACAAAAAAAGTCATTCTGTTCAAAGGAAGCTTCTGACACTGCATCTGTCCACTGACACCACTTTTATTATGGTTTCTTTTACTATTTACTCTCCACTGCCTTCCTGCAACAAGATATAACCTGAACATCTCACCTATAGAAGAAAAAGACATCTGAAGTAAATGTAACAGTAGACAGAAGAGTTAACTCAGGGACTGGTTGATAAAGAATAGAAAAAAAAAAAAAAGGTAGTTTTGACAATTGTAGAGCTTCCAGAAGAAGAAAGGGGAAGAACTTCTCTGTTTGGGGAAATGATCAGCTAAGGTTGATTTGATAAGTGCTTTTACTGGTAGATGGACTGGTAGATGGAAAAGGCAATGAAAGTCCCTTAAAAAAAATCTAGGGCCAGTGGAACCTGGCTATTCAAAAGCAATGCAATCTTTTTATAAAGAAAGGAAGTATTATTGATACTTTGACAGCAAATGCAGGCACTCTGCTTTCCTCTGCCCTATGCTAAAAAAATACAGATGGAGAAAGGCAGGACTCGTGAACCTTCTGTCCATCTGAACTCTAATTCACAAGGAATAGTGCTGTTTAGTCTAAAATCTTAGAATATATTCCAATCTTTCCCACAGATGCATATTTAAACAAGAATTGAGCTGGGCAAAGACAATTTCAGGAATGATGAAGGTCATTTCAGTCAACCCCCAACAGAAATTGCTGCAGGATGTGTGTCACCATGAAAGGTTGTGGCTACTACACAGGAATAAAAAGCTTGCTTCAGCCGAAGCATGGCAGCGCTTCCTCTTGATATGATCTACTACCTCCCTTCACTAACAGTATTCATTCACAACCCTATTGGAGAGATAATTAGACTGCTAGACTGAGGCTCAGCAATAGCATACGTACAGGACAGGGGAAATACAGGTGACCCTTTGATTAACCAGAATTGTGTTTTAAAGGATCTTACACGACATCAAATGTGTCTAACAAGGAATAGAAAGGAGTAGCCAAAATTATTTATCCTCATAAATAATCCTCTTTTTTTGAATATTTTCTCTATGAAATTATTAATAATACAAAATAACCTTACTAGATCTTATAAGTTATAGGATATGAAAAACTCCCTGTTATTTGAAATTAGTACTGAAAAAATCATATAATGTTACCAAAACTCAGAAATTCTAAGCCTCACTAGCCAGCCAAAAGACAGTAGACTTTCTGACTCACAACACAAACAAGTCAGTCACACAGACTTTTTCAAAAGTGTCCAAAAGAATGGAACAGCAACACATGACAAATATTCTCCAGGAATGCTTGCTATGTATTTTATGTGGCTATTTCTTACTTTTCTACAGCAATTAATAGCAAAATAGTCCTCAGCTTTTGAGTGAAATTGATTAAACTGACTAGAAGTTGTTCTTATTTTGCAATGTTATTAATTTACGTATCTAGTAAGTATGTTCGAAATGTTCTTTGTAATTGTTCTTGTAAGAGGTAGAAATTGTGCATTTAAGTAATGGCGCTCTCTAAGATAAATATGTATATTCAAAGAGAAGAAGGGCAAAAAAAAAAAAACAAATTGAATGCAAAAGTTTTGGGGGGGTTTACAGTTTGCAAGAAATAATACATTAATTTAACTTTTACTTCCTAAATTGATTTTTAAAGCCTTTTTTTTTTTCAGAGAGCATTAAATTATTAAAATGATTGCTTAAATATATAATCCACCATCTTTTACATGTTCTACATATGTGTACTTTTTGTGCAGGTCTAGGCATTGCACTTCTGGACAAGGCTGGATATCAGAGAGAATCTTTAAAGGTACTTCTTTCTGAAATATTTGAATGAACTATCAATAACCATAAAAATATGAATAGACTCTTTCAAGGTATTTCCAGACAAATTCTGCAGCCCTGGAGTGCTTACAAATCTGGAAAAACATCCAGCTTGAACAAGCACTCAAGTTATACTATGATTTTGAAATTTGAAGTGTATAACCACCCTTAAATCTCTGCAATGAATGGCTATTTTATGCCTATGTATTTCTGTTGTCCCAAATTCAGTAAATAACTGAAGCATATTCTGATTTTTAATACTAGAATTATAATGAAAAGATGGTCCCATGCCTTACACAATGCAAAATAATATGTAAATAAAAAATCTTTAAATATACAGCCTTCAATTTCAGTTCCTGAAACAAATATTTTTATGACTTCCTTTCAAATTGCTTAATAAGAATATCCTACCCAGCTCATGAAATATTTTCAAAATGTGTTTTTCTTTAAATGTTCAAGTCTCAAATATTATATATATATCATCACAGTAATCTCTTTATATATATATATACATATATACACACACACACACATATATATATATACACATACATATCTTCAGTATGCTAACTTTTTATTATTAGTATAATCTATCAGTGGTTTCCTACTGAAATTGAAGACTTCAAATAATATTCTGAGTGCAAAGCTAGCCATTTCTCACTTTGCACACTGAATGAAAAGCTGCTTTTCTTGGTACATAGCAGGCACTTTATAACTCATGTGAGGAAACTGGCCAATCAAACAGGATTGCACTATTAAAAAACCTATGTAATTTCAGGAACTGGAAAGGGTTGAACATAGTTAAGCCCAGCACGGAATATACCATTGAGGCACCAGTTCTTCAAAGGATTCTTCTACGTTTCCATTGTCAAATCTCAAAAAATTATCAGCAGAGATAGGAATCCTTAATTTAATTTTTACCTGCTTCTTATCCATATGGAACTGTTTTGTAATGTGTGTTCCTGTTTTTTATATTTCATGGATTTCATAAATGGCTAACAGGAGACATGAGATACTCAGGGACTAGACTTTACATCAAAATAGTGAGTTTGGGTCCTCAATCTCCTCAACATTAAGTTGCTTTCATTTTATATGACATGAAATATTTGCTTGCAAACTCTATCAAGTTCAGTGAAAAAAAAGATAAAGGAATGTGTGTGAAATGTTTATCTAGGTTTAATTTCCTTCCTGTGTCTGCTGAATTTTTACAGCATAATGAAAAAATATGAAACACAAATAAAGGAAAAGGATGAACCAATCTCACCACCACTCTATGAACTCCGTGTTTTGTTATGTGACAATATGATCATCATCACATGTGAGAACTTTCATCCACAAGTATGAAATAACTGTGTTAACCTACCACCTTGACAAATTCCATTTATATTACATTTTCCTTAGGAATCAAAAAGAACAGTGTATTAAAAAAAAAAAAAAAAAAAAAACCTACGAGGTTAAGGACCAGCTGCTTCTGTTTAAGCCCAACTGTTTCAGTATTGATGCAGCATAGCTAGGGTATGATGTCATCTGACAGCCCAGCAGAATATACCCTTGTTGATCTTAATAATATGTACGGGTCTAGCCTCTCCTTTCTGAGTGCACTGAATTCCCATCAGTGGGGAAGGGAGTTGCTTACATGCGGAAAACAGGCTGGACTAAATGGCCATACTGGACAGAAAGATGTAAGTTCTCCTAAAGAGAGAACGATTTTCTTTTACTTTCCACTAGTTTGCTACAATGTACCAGTCAGCTTTAAAAACTGAAGAAAAGAAAGAACATTCTTTTACTGCTTCCTGCTTGCTTTCATATGGTCCTATGGAGATGGAAATCATTCTTTTATACAAGTCTTTCCATTTTATCCCTCCCTCTTCTCCTTCCATCCATCCATCCATCTATCCATCCATCCACCTATCCAAACATCCATTAATCCATTCGTCCCTTCCCCTCCTTCCTAGTTCAATGTTTTAAAGTGCATTCATGAAGATTTTTGTATTGTATACAATTGACTAAATATTTAGTAGAAGCTTTTCTTGGTATAAAAGCTGCAGGGAGAAGAAAATGAATGTAATAAAAAGCTGCAGCTTATAAACAGAAGTACAATACACAAATGTTCACAGGCACATAGAAAGAATAATGACATTTATTATCTAGCCAGTCACATAAGATGATGGCAGACATACACTATTCTGAGTGCCAGGCAACAATGAAAATCGTGAAGTGATAAAACTCTCTCAACATCATGGGAACATGATTGTCACTTGCTATTACTGTGCATCTCTCTATCTCTTTATACACCCTAAACTGCCTATTCTTACATAATTCAACACATTTAATAATGTAGAAAATCAATTAATATTTACTGACCTGTCTCTGCTTCTCCGTGATGGGAAGGCAGCATTACAGCCAGCCACCGTGCAGACATGCATCTCTTTTAAATGAACGTTTCTGTAGTGAAGCTTCACGCTGTAGGAACTCTTGAAACTCTTCTTGCACACATAGCAGATCTTGGGGTCTGGGCTTGAGCAGAGCTCGCCTTCAGGGGAGAACTTCTGAGGGCTGCTGTAGTTGAATGTGGAAGCGAAACTTTCATGAAGGGCTGCCATACTGGCACTGCCTCCATTGTACAGTCCATATTGGCTCATGTAAAACATATCGTATGTAGGGTCTGTGTACTCTTCCTTCACCTTAATGACATCCTGGTTAGAAGAGTCATTGTGGTTTTCATCTGGCCTGTCACCATGCATCATGGATTTCTCACCAGGTTCATGCAGGCGATCGTCACCTTCCATGGATTCCTCGCACAGTTTGGGCTCTGAGGACTCCGACTCATTTTCGTAGTCTCGCTCATGCTCTTGGTCTTCTGAAGTCATGCTATCTGCCCTTCTTATCTCCGGTCTGGAAATGCATCTGCTTCTGTCAGTCTTGGAAAAGTCTTTCACTGACAGACCAGGGCTCATTTCCTCCTGAGAATGGCAGTGATTGTCATGACCAATATCATTCACCATTGTGCTGCTGTCGTTCACCTCCTCCTCATCATCATCAAACTCATCGGCAGTATCGATAACTTCCTTTTCTATTTTAACTGGCATGCTTGACTTCCTTGGCTTCTTCTTAGGGGCAAGATCAGCATTAGGCTCCGGGGTGGGCATCAGCACTGAAGGTACAGATGACTCTGAAGGAGGAGGAGGATGCTGCTCCATGCTGCTCACTGCTGGTATTATGGGACTGGTGGGAAGGGATGTTGGTGGACTCACCATCTCCCCAGGAGTAAGTAAATTTCTGTAAAAAGGAGGAACAGGTTGGACAGTCTTTAAAGCTGGAAACACCAGCTGACTAGGAAGAGGGTTCTGTAGTACAGGGTCTAGAGGAGGAGTGGTAAATCCCATCGGTGGACGCCCAGGGCTTGTTAAAGTTAGACTGGACTTGGTACTTGCTATGACAGGAGTGGCGGCACCGGATGTAGCACGAATTAAATCTTTGTCTCGGTTATTCCTTAGCATAGGCATGTGGAGGCGAGGGTTGGGGTTTGCACTGTGACGATTACGACTTCTGAGTGAACTGAAGACCATATTGCAGCCTTCAATAGTGCACCGGTGCTTGATTTTCAGGTGAACGGCATTGTAGTGGATTTTCAGAGTACCTTTGTCATAGAAAGTTTTACCACATGCATTGCAAAACACTCTTCCCTTCCTCGAAGCAGACCCCATTCTTCTCATCCTGTGAATGCGGAATGAGCTTTTTGTGTGCTCTGTTTTGGATAAATCATTGACAGGAGTTGATGTCTGGACAGGAGAGACGCAGGCTGGCTCAGTTTTGGGCTCGACATTTGTGATGCTGGTCAAAGCATTCCTGCTGGATGTTTGCTCGTTCTTGAAAGGTGTAGGGGAAACTTCAGACTCACTGCTCTCATTATATTCATTTTGGGTTGTAAGGCTTGGTTCACGCAGCCTCATTGCTGGCTGTTCCAACAGGAGGCCGTTTGGAGGCAGCCCCAGCAGTGGAGCAGAGACTGGATTTATGTACTGGAATGGAAGTAAAAATGCAAGGCTGTTCGGGATGTTTTCGAAATGATGAATGCTGGAGGGGTTGCTATTCTCCAGGTGAGCAAGGAGACTCGGGCTCCTGGTGCGATTATTGCTTTCAATAAAAGTCCTTATATCTGAATCTGTCTTTGAAGATGGCACAGCCACAGCCTGCCCTTCTTTTTCTTGAATTGCCATCAGCTCCACAATGGATTTGGTTTCTCCAAATCTCAGAAACTGCTGAAGGGTAATGATCTCTTCTTCCCTGGACATGATGGCCCAGCGGTCCAGCACCTTGCCTGCAGCATCCTAGAGGCCATATCAAAGAAACAACAAAGAAAAACACAAAGAAAAAACTTATTGATTCTGCATAATTATTGAATTCAATAGAAAGTGCTCTGCTGCCTGCACATGAAACACTAAGCTAAAGAAAACAACAGGCAAACTGTATTAACAGAAGTAGACTAAAAAAAGCAAACTTTTCAGCCATGCAAATATAGTAATTAGAGTCACAGTTAGGGAAACAGATTGAGTTTAATAATGTCAGAGCAAACAAAATGTAGACCACTGGGGCTCTGTGATCTAAAATGCATTCAATACTGTTATTTTAACAACAGTGATCTATGTACTGTGCAACTCTTCAGCTTACACTGGCTTAAGGTACGAATTCTTGCCCTGCACTCTATTGTAAAATACCCAAATTGTTCCTTAATCTTAACTAAATGGTGACACTACAAAAAAGAGTTAAATAAATGTTAGATTTGCTTCTTAAATATAAGTAGTTTTAAGTCTGAAGCAACTCACAAACTATCCTCTGAAATAACTGCAAAAAATGTTAATGTATGGCAAAAGATCTTAAAAATAGCATATAATACTAGCATATTATTCCTTTTCTTTCCTTTCTTTTTTTTCCCATGAGACCAATACTGAAAAACACATTCATTACCAGCTTGCATCTGAAGGCAGATATTGAGGAATCGGTTTTAAGTATAACTAGACAATTACTGGCAATTGATTGGAAGATTGCAATCTTGGCATGGTTTAGACTTAAGACATGAATTTTTTGCAGCCTTGTTATAATGGCAGTTACAAATATTTAAAAAGTAAACATCTGATGGATGTAGATAGCATAAATGTGTAAAAATGTTGTCTCTTAACATTGCCTTCTGATAGCAAGGGAAAAATCCAGAGAGAATACACATCAGTAATCACTAGACTATCTGTTGTTAAATATACATTAAAAAGCATTTCACACTTTCATTTTTGCTAGTAAGCATGAGATTTGCCTGGAGGTAGGACTTAAAAATTCTGCAATGTAATGTCAGGCAATCCATTCCAGCATGTATTGATAAAAACATATTAAAATACTTATATAATGAATACATCATTTTATTGGCATCTTTCCTGTTGGGCAAATGCTGGACATATCATCAGCACCCTAACTATTACCAACAAGCACTGTTGCAGGCCATCAAACCAGAATTATTCCAGTGCTTCCTCATGCATTAAACAGTCTGAAAACTTTGCAAGAAACTCAATATGATCTCTAGTCTTTCTAGATCTTGAACATCAGCTTCAGAACCTAGCTGAACACTCTGCAAAACTCACTAGCCCCTTTTTGATTAAGAGCCTGGACATTTTTTGAAATTTTCAGGCTCAATTATTATTTCCCAGTCTTCAGAGAATTGATTCTTTCCTCTTTCTTTCCCACCCTCCATTTTCCACATAACTAGAAAATGCAATTTACTCCAGCAGAAAAATAGATACTTAATTCTGATTAGACCTGTTTTTCATTATTCCAGTCTGATTTCTGTTACCTCCTGATGCAAAGTTAATAATTAAGGTGAATGCCACAGCAAAGATGTGACTGTAAAGCCTTCTGAAGGACTCCATTCATGACAGTTTATACTCAAGCTTTACAAGACTGGGAAATCTCCACCCGTAGCCTAATAATGGAATATCCTTGAACAGACTCTCATCCAGTTGACCAAGATGCAGAGACCCAGAAGCCATGTCTATGCCTTAACAGTTCAGTAAAATGTCTAAACTCACAAGCTCTCTCTATCCCTGAACTGTTTAGTGTGAATCGACGTGGAGATTAAACAAAGGGCATCATGCAGATGATAGTCCTGCTTCACAGCATTGGTCAGGGCATGTCCCCAGCTTTGAAAACTTTTCAAAGGCACTGTGGACATCTCTAATTTCTGTGCTCTCCCACTTCTACACGTCTGATGGATGTGAGCAAGTGTGCTACAGGAAGTCAGTGCAATGCAGCAGAAATTACAATGAGTATCAAAAACAAAGCAACAACAAAACAACAGCAAAAAAGAGAAGGAAGAATAAATATACATTTAAAGACTCTAAGAGTATATTTTCTTTCCGTCCAACTAACTTTGGCTACTTTCCCTGTGAATGTGACCTAAAGCTTCTCATATTTACTTCGCCCACAGCTTCCAGCTAGCCAAAATGGTTTGATTTCTTGAGCAATTCCCATGTGTCCAGAACTGGACACAGTTCATATTTTGGTCTCCAGGCCTTTGCCATCACCTCTGACTCAATCTATACCACACACACTTTTATTCCAAAGCCACAGGTATTCAGGTCTTCTAACTGTAACTTGCATTGTTGGAAGATGAAAATGATGCTAATTTATACTGCTTATGTGTATTGAATTAGGACTCCTATCTGCAGCCAACTGCAGGCTGCTCTGAAATGCACTACTGCTAGTAATTTGTTTTGTTTTGCTTTAACTTGTAAATCACTCACGGCTTAAGTAACAGATGTGTGCTTTATAAACGTGAATATATAAGTAAATAAAAATTATATGCTGCCCACTTGAGACTAACTCATGAGAACAGTAGGTACAGACTCCCACAAGTCTGATGATGGGACTAGTCATCTCACATGTTGGCAGTGGATCTTGCTGTTCACATAACACACAACAGGCCTCCCTCATGCTGGGGCTCTCGTCACACTCTCTGGGAATTATTCCACAGCCTAACTCAAAGACACCATCAGTGTTTATCCGATCTAGCTCTTATAGAGACCTCTCTACCTTTCGTTTCATTTACTTAAGGCAAACACTAAAAAAAAAATTTGGATATCCAGTAAGGAGAGAGAGACTTACTTACAGGGTCCAATAAGACCCACTGATCACAGAGTTCTACAGTTACAGGTTTGATCGCAGGAGCTTATCCTTTAATGTTATAAGAGAGTAGGGAATCAGAAAGCTAGTCTTAAATGACTCTTGCCTACTCGTACGGGTTGCATCGAGCACTAATACAGCTGAGGAATGCTCTCTATTCCCTGATCCTCAATCTATAAAGTGAGTCTCAGGCATTACGACCTTCAGGACCAAAAGGAACTTTACAGAGTTTACCACAGCAGTGATCAAGCCAGCAAGTATAAGAGAGGCTGTTGTCATCAGACATGTAAATGTATTTTCTAGTTTTGCTTTTTGACAGTTTTGGGGATAACCTATATTTTATTCTTCTTCCTGTAAGTGCTACATGAACTGATGTATTTGAGAAGTTTAAAAATATTTTAGATAAATAGGTAAATAGATAGAGATGTGCTTATATGTTTAGGTATCTCCTAATATATATTTTTTATTTTTTGAAAGAAACTTTGAAAATACTTTTGTCTTCTGAATGAAGAAATCAGTCTTTTAAAAAAAAAAAACAAAAATGTGGCATTTTACTTTCAATTTGTATATAATTAACTTTTAGCTAAAATAAGAATATATTTAATAGCTAAACTGTGTTTAATTTTTAGGAAGAAGCTTTTTTTTTCTTAACAAAAGTAAAGAAAAATTGCACAGTTGCCTATATTTCTTAGAAAGCATACTACTGTATAGGATACTGTATAGGACACGCTTCAGTATTTACATAGTGATGGTTTTTCTACAAATCACCAACTATGTATTATGCAGAACTAGATAAAGAGTGAATAGGAATGTCATTTTTTGATAAAACTTAAAATTAAAAAAAAAAATCTAACCATTATCCCCTTTGAATTAAGCTATAACTAGCAAGGGATCTCTCTATATATGGTAATACTTGATTAGAGGTTCAAGTCCTTTCTTACATGTAATCGATTTCTTGTTTCTTACAATCTCTCATGCTAAATTTTCTCCCCAAAGCCATTAAATCATATCCACATTTAAATATTTCATGACAAAAGGTTCCAATTTATATTACTTTTTTCAGCTTACTACTGATTAAGCCAAGCCTCCTGTGACAATGTGTATAAGGAAGCCAGCGAGTGAAGATATACCATGCATGCTCGCAGCTATAAACCAGGCAGTAGACAAGTAAGCTGAACCTCTACAGCATACAACGATGCTCTCCCTTCTTTGCCCAAAAAGCCTTATACTTGTTTTTGTTTTATTTTATATGCATGGGTAGCCCTCTATTTCAGATGGAGATAAATTTTTAATCTTGAAGTCATATAAAATTAGCCTCCAAGGGTAGAAGACATAACACTGGATCTTTTTCTAAATAAAAACACACACTTGACTCTTCTCTGTCCCATATACGTATATGTATTTATTATCTGTATGGATGAAGCTTCACATACACACATACTGCATTAGATCTATAAAGCCATGTCATGGTTAATCATCCCGAACCTGTCTCCTGATTTTTGCTGACCTGTGGGTTAGCAAGAGATGTGTCAGGATATGTTAGGATACATCATGTTTTAAACTTCTGGGTCAGATCAGAGCAAGTGATAGGCCTCATGATGATTATCTCAGATGATACAAATAGGCTACAATAGAAGATGGACACAAAGTTCACTCTAATTTGTAAGAGTTTAATTGGGGAGAACTATGAAGAGGAGTCTTGATTCCCGGGGGGCCTTTGAGCTTTGCAAATTTTAAGCTTTTGATTCAGCTTGAAAACCTCCCAATTTAAAAGCTGCCAATTTAGAAAATAAGGACAGTCTATGCAAACATGCACCTTCAGCCTTGAACTTTTGTTATGAAAACAGTTGTTTTAAACACTCACTTTTTGTGCCTACATTATCTTGATGTAATTTCATATATATATAGGCACATGCATTCACACAGACACATGTACATATGTTTACATGTTTGCAGATCTGTTTTTATCTCACTAATTAACTTCTTGGCATAAGTAAAAGAAAGTGTGTATATATACATATATGCAGGACTGAATACACAATGAGAGAATATTATACAAGAGATAAGATTAATAGAAAGGTTAAAAAGACGTAAAAATGCTTTTTAAACAAACTTCACATTCCGGGAAGCACTCAAGGATTATTTTCGGGCACTATTTTAAGCAAGCCAGTGCTAATCACACGTCAGTCTTCTCTGAACCCTTCTAAAACAGCTACATATTTCTTAGTTGATCTTGAGGAAGTATTTTGAGTGCAGCTGTAATGATTGAAAAGAAGACTGAAACCAACTGATTTGGTCATACTAGAATTGCAGAGGATGGCCTTAATTAGGGTGTAGACAGAAAAAAAAAAATCAACATTTGTTTCTGATAAAGAAAACCCTACATTATTTTCAGGATTTAGGGTTTGTTGGTTTTGTTTGGCTGAATTTCCCAGAAGCATCTCTTTACTTGCCATTATTAAATTTCAAGCTGCTGCACTATGGGCAGTCCTACTACTCCAGTGGCAAAAGTGACCAGTGTGTTACTGGACACCAAATCACCTTTGCACAGACATGACAAGCAATGAGCAACACTGCTTGATCCTTTCTGAGCATCTGTGCAAAAGCCATAGACACGAGCAAGGTGAGTAAGCCCTATATCTAGCTTTTCATAGAAATAATGTATTCTCATACTCACTTTCCTGATAGGCATTTTTACCATGCTGAACCAAACGCATCTTTGCTCCTTTAGATGTGAGAAAAAGGTGTGCATACTTGCTCACTGTGATTGTACATGCGCAACTGATATGGGATTTAACACACCTGGACTAAAAGCCATGGCTGAACTTTTTTGTTCCCTCATCCGTCACTTTTCACCCACCTCCCAGCAGCCCCTCCTTCCCCAACCAAAACTATATGAACAAACTCCTGTTGAACTGTCAGCAGTCCTTTCCTTGAGTTATACTGCTGCGGCGGGAACCAACACGGTGCAGCACTACTGCGTTCTCAATCAATAATGGAAATCTTTATCTGTGAGCTTCACTGCAGCCTCCACTGCACCAGCAAAAATCAAAAGCAATGGATCTTCTTCCCCTCTAACCCCCGTCATTTTTCTTCCCAGTTGGAGTTGCTTTCTTCCCCCACCAAGGCCTGGAGGCTACTAGTATGTGACAAAAGGGGGAAAAGAAAAGGACGTTGTCTTTCCCCAAAGCATCAATAAGAAGGACATTTCCACTGTGTATTCAGTGAAGAGTAGCAGGACGGGGGTTATGTTCACTTCTGCCTATACGTCTGCTTATATTTACTTTTGCTGCCAGGTATAAAAAGGTATTTATTTGCTGCTCAGACTTCAGCTCTCCTTATGCATTCAGCAGAAACAAGCTTTGCACTTTCCACCAAAAGGACCCCAAATACAAACTTTTGTATACCATAATTGATATGGTAGACAGCAGGTCAAATACAACTGCACTGTAAATGTGGGGCAATTCCACTAACTGTCCTGGAGTGTAAATTTAACTTAACTTAGCATTGCAAGACTTTGTGGAGCCTAACCTATTCAGACACTGGGGCAGGGAGGATGGACACCACCGAACAGGGTGGTTGTGTGATGATGCTCAGGAGCACAGCACAACAGCTCGGGGGTGAACTTGAAGAGCACCAAGTCCTGCTGGAGCTGCAGATGGAGCCCAAGGTGGGATGCAAAAGCTGTAGCTGAAACCTCACCAGGACATTGCCGTTAGCCACCACACTCTTGCTTAATGGCCTCTGGGGTCTTTGCCGATCGGAAGTATATGCATGTCCTCTGTTTTATATCTCATCCCTAAGGCATAAGTCAGCAGCACAGATCCCTGCGTGATCAACCTGCTGTTTCTGCAATAACATACAGGGAGCAGTATTCACATATGGGATGTCTAACACATTGCTGTCTTCCAGAACCAAACTTCTCCTTAGGTCACCCCAATTGCAGAACCCCTTTCCATTTTCTAGGTCCCACCACCCTTAAATAAGGTTACTGTATTTGAAAGCATTGCCCTTGAAAGATGATGACATTCTGTCAATGTCCAACCAAAAGGAACCTGAGGAAAGAACATCTTTTACAAATGGAGGAGAGGGGAGACTGTTTTCTTAAGGGAAACATCATTTGAACTCTTTCCCATTCTTCACAAATGTGTATTCACCTCTGCAACTCCAGTAAAACTATTAGGATGCAAAGGCACTGTTTCTAAATGCTTCTGCTGGTTTTTAAAGCATATTGTTTGACTTTTGATAAAATATGCACTTTGTTATGGAATGCTGCTGATTATGGACCTGATAAGAATTTAATTCATAAGAAATGATTGCTTTTTTTCTGAATAACACTGTGTACAGAATTTTTCTTTTTAGAGATATGATAGATCACTGTGGGGTTCCATCATACTTAAGCACAGCAGTTTCGCTCTCATTTAGTCATAGCAACTCCATCAAGCACCTCTACAGCTGTCTGCCTAACAAGTTTTTGCACAGTCAACCTATGTCCACACTCAGAGGAAGATAAGCTAAGCACAGTAAGAACCTGACGTTCTCTTTACTTGTACTAATTTTTAAAAGATTTCTAAAGACTTCATTAAATGAGCAAATTAGTATAAGGTGATCAATGTCAGCTGCTTCATGGTATCTGTGCAAGTACACATTTTGATGCACAGTGAAGGTGAGGAACTCTTCCTGCCTTCATCAAATTGTAGAATACCAAGATTTTATGGAAAACAAGCATTCAAATCCTTTAAAGAGCTTTCTAATTCACAGTTTTGGATTACAAGTGTAGAGAAATATTCTGATGCCTTTGCTTTCACAGAAGCCTGTGAGAATGGAAAATTCATTTAAATGTTTCCAAAGTAGCTTTGCTACCAACTCAGAGAGAGCAACGGATGGTGTTCCCCTTAGGCTGACATGGCTCCTAAGGCAATCGAACCACCAAGCACAGTGTATACGAAGCCTTTCAGACAGAACGAACTGCCATGGATGCTACTAGATAGGATTTAAACAGACAATGTAATGCATGCAGCAAAACACTGAAATAATTTCAGTTATGAATCAACTTTTTCTAGTCTTCCACTGTTCAAACCAAGCCTGTAACAACAGTACTGCATGCAAGTTGACAGCAGATATCCTGCACACACAGAACACCTATCACGAATTTTCAAATGCACTTTCACCATTTTTTAATGCACAACTGCATATTTAACTATGCGGGAGTTAATGAAATGTAAAAAAAAAATTGTATCGTTACTCTCAGTCCCTGCAATTGCTTGTGTTTTAACTGTTTTGTGTCATAATTCACTGAGAAAAAGAATTATAGTTTCTGAAATCGGGCAGTCTCTCTGAATTCAGGAAGCTCCTTAAATGTCTCTCTTAGTGCCTCAGTTTCACCCACACTGAAAAAATAGCACAAAATTTTTACAAGAAGCAGGAGACATTCACAAAGAGCACCAATGAGATACTGCATTTGCAATACACAGGGCCACAAGAGACACCCAAGTTCTTTTCAGCCAAGACATTCGCTAATGTACAATCTGATAATACCAACAAATCATCATGTCATACATTCCTGCAGCTGCTCTGTGTAACATGCACTGCACCAAAGATAGATACCAAGGCAAACTATCTGTCAGCTCAGAAAAGATGATCAGATTGTGCCTTTCTCACTTCAGATCTTCAAAACCTAAACTCAATGCAAACGTAACAGCCTATGGAAAATCTAAGCAACGGAAGCTGGGTGTTCCTGGACGTTTAAGAAAAACTTCCAGAGAAGTCAATATGATATTTGCCTTGTCAGGGGCATAGTAAGGAATTAAGAAGTTGCCCAGTGACAGAAAAACTGGAGTGAAAGTGCCGATAGTTATAAACTGGATTTCATTACGTGCTTGGTCCTCTAACTGAATACAAAGTTGTGCCTCAATAAAGAGATTCAGCTGTGCTATATGCTAGGTATATGAATGGCAACAGAAACATGAGATTGATTTCATCTTTAGTATTCATTAGGGGACTATGCATTATTACTTGCAATATATACAAAATGATCTTAATGAGGCTCTTTCCCTTTGATTGTTTTCTCCCAAAACATACACCAAGAAAAACAGGTGTATCATAGGCGGCCATGGGATGCAAAAGGTAGGCAGATGAGCACAGAACTGACACCAAAGAGACAAAGGTCACCGGACTATAAAAATGCTATGGCACATGAAGTGAGTTATCTGTTTGCACATATTATGGGCACTGAAATGCAAAAGAAAGTGAGGGAAATTATATTACAGTGTACAAAGTAATAATAACTGTGCCTGCATGTCTTAATACCCTCTTGTCCCAGCAGTCCTGACTTTCTAGGCAGCCCACTTCTCCACATTAACAGTAGTCATTTGGAGAGCAGCAAACGTGCCATTAGAAGCACTTTTACAAGTGTATATTCATCCACCAATTAGCTTAATGTGGCCGCTTTCTGCATATTTTCTATCCAGGCTTGCACAAATCTTATTAATATTTCCCCCCAGCGCTTTGACAGATTACCTTGTCATTATGCATCCTGGAGCCTTTTAAACAATGTGGGTAAACTACTGTTTGCGAGGTTAATGACAATTATCCCCTAATTACTGCATAAGTCACTCAGTCCACTTTATCTCATAGGCAGGGTTCTGCTCTGTGTATCTGCCATTGTGTCACTGTAAATGAATCTTGTATAGCTATGTTTATCTGTCGTTGTCTTGTAAATTACACTGACAGAAGAATGAACAAATTACTGTGTGTCATCACTTAAATACGGCTTCTGATAAAAAAAAAATCCCACAAGCACAGCACTTGAATTTTAGCCTGATGACAATTAGTAAACACATATTTAATGTTTTGGGAGATATATTTCATAGGGGATGGGACACAATGTGGTGAGAGAAGGCTCTGAAGTGATAAGACTAAGGATGGTAAAACAGAGGAAATACAAAAACTACAGTAATATTAGTTCCATTATCACCTCCTGAGAACTTTTCTGCTATTTTAACAGTTAATAGATGAGCCAGTGGTATTTTCCAAACCATCTCATATTCAGGGTTGTGCTGCATTCCACAACTTCCATTGTTTCTGACCACATCCACATAGGCTTTTTTTTAGCAGAGAAATCCAAGCACAAATGGGAACAGAATATGATCCATAAAACCACAGGCTACGCTAATTTAATGGATGCATTTTAAAACACTATCAAAGTAGATTAATAATTTTGATCATGTCTGTCCTTATGAGCCCCAGTGACTTCAACAGGATCAGTGCACAAGCCAGGGCAGGATCTGGCAGGCAGCACTGAAGTCAATGTATTGACTTTTTTTTTTTTTTTAGCATATTGCCTACTGTTTTCCACAGTGCCTGCACTTTGGGTCACCTCCTTGGTGTAATTAAAGTAAAAAAAATTCATAAGTTCAGTTCACTGATTGAGGTATTTCTGCTTCAAGAGAAGAAGATAGAATTGGTAAAAAAAAAAAAAAAAAATCATATCCATTCTTTTAATGCAATTTCAAGCCGCAGTTAAGGGTACTCCACTGGTAGGACCAGTGGAGATGACACATGCCCTGCTTTGAGAAAGCTGACTTCTCATTGACCCCGATTGCCTCCTTCACCAAAGACTTCCTTCACCAGTAGCTTCAGTAAAAGCAGCTGTACGCAGAGGCAAAATAAGTCTGTGAGAAGAAATGATTTGGGACCAGTAAATAAGAACACTTTTCAGAAAAACAGCTGCCTCTTAAACACTGCTTTTTCATGTATTGTTCTTGGCAAAGCAACTGAGTTACAATCCCAGGAACCAGAGCTCTAGAGCCCCCTAGGCAAAAGGTATAACAGAGGCAATTCAGTCCCACTCTGTCTTGGAAGGTCTCTTCTTGGATCAGAGAGGGCTCTTTATTCCTGTTTCGGATTGCTGACAATCGCATTAATTGCAGAGAGCTGGTAATGAGTGCAGAGCTGTTCGTAACTCTGACTACAAAATCGATTTCCTCACGAACTAGGTGCAGTCCCAGCACAGGAGGCTCCTGTCACCATGGCCCAGAGCAGTCACTGATTCCTCTCCCTAAACCTGACATTCACTTTTACAATAAGGATACTTCCCTGCTTGCCAGACAAATGGATGATTCATGAAGTGAGACGCTCTTCTGGGCACTTACGTGAAACTGTCAGTATTGCATATCTAGCAGGAGGACCAGTGCAGGGCAGTGGCACTATCATGCCTCCATCCTGCTATGAAGTTAAACAGCAGTGCATTTAACACCTTTGAGGACATGCTCATATCCATGATATACATCATATATATACACACACACACAACATATGTATGTATATACATAGGTGCATATGTATATACACATACATACACATCCCTATGTGTAATGCATTCACACACAATACATGTATTTATAAGATAATGGTGCATATTTGCATAAAGTAAAATATATTTGATATTGACTTAAATTTCACATGGCTGTTCATTTAGCCAACAAATATATCCTAAAATTCAGCACCACCTAGTGCAGTCAAAAACGTGGAAGCCAGGAGTATAATATGAAAACTGGAGCAGAGTAGAGCTTCGGAAGGGGAAGAATATGACATTCAAAATGCTCCCAAAGAAAAATGAAGTCTCAGACTTCTCCAAAAGCTGGTGATTATATAATGCTATTCAGTAACTTATTCTAACATATGAAATCTTTTTATCACAGTAAAATGTACATTTACTTTATTGGATTAAGATAGTTTCATATTCAGAAAGAACAGATAAACTAAGATACAATAAAATTACTGATATGACTGGAAATAGAAGTGATTTGTATGGAACATGCGCAAGGAGTGCACCTCTAACCATACTCTTATTACAGGTTGCAGGAAAAGCTGTAGTGAAGTCTGAAGAAAATGTTAACAGCTCTCACTGCGAGGGATAACTGAAAAGACTGATTGATTTCGAGTAAGCACTACCTCAAGGGTTTTGGTCCCACTAGGATTGATCTTTGTGCCTGTCCTGTGTTCAGTCAATGCAACTTCCAGCAGGGTATCTGCTGCAGATATAAATGGAAGTGCCGCAGTAATCCTCCACACTCCCTTCAAGTGTGTTGTTTTTCTCTACTAGGGAGAAGTAAACCCAATGCCGTTGAAGACAAAGTGTCTGCAAGGGATGACTACAAGTGTTTATGGATACAAAGCACTATCAGAGTCATGTACAATAATATTCAAAGTGTGCATGTATAAGTCATTAGTAGTTCTCTTTGAAATCATTGGCCTCTGCCCTCTGCTAATGGCACTGTAACTCCGTATACAGAGGAAAGTGTTATATACTTGTAATAGGAAAGTTAGTTATGTCACATCAAATGAAGTTGAGGATTAGCACTTGCCTTCTCTGCAGGCAAGACTGGGTCCAAAATCCAATATTAACTTGCAAGGGCAGGGAACAAAGGCTAGCTCCTACGGGGGAAAATTGTGAGACTAGTTTAACAGAGCAACTTTGATGAAAAACCTTGGAAAAATAACAAAATGAAATTAGATGACAGCTAAGAAATCAAATACTAGAAGTGTTCAGTAGCAGTGTTCATTTTTTTCAAAATTTTCCCTCTACTTTGCATTTTTTCTTTCCACACATTTCTGGTTTCATCAGCTTTCTTCAAACAATCTCCAGAGATACTTAGTTGCAGAGAGCACCATTCATTAAGGAAAATTATTTACATAGGTATTATTAAATTTTGCTTGAGATCTTTTACATTTAAATGAAAACGTGTACCTTTGATCTAAGGCTGATTCAAAAAGCTAAGTGATACTTTGTATGGACTTAGATCAGCAGGTGGTAAAGGTTGAAGTAAGCAGGAAAGCACTATAAAATTGAACATGTACACAGTGGTAACAAGACAGCTCATTTATAGCTTGCTTAGGAAAGAAAATTCGAAAGAGGAACTTAAACACCATTACATTTACAAATGTTTAAAAAAACTAAACCCAGTATTTTTCTGTATTCATCACTTCCAGATAATTTTGCACACTCTGAGGTTTTAGCTATTCTCCCAACAATTGTAGAAGGAAAACAAAAACAATTTTTTCATAAGTATTTATGTTGAAAAGGACATTGGAAGACAGAAAACCCATGATGAACCAGACAGAAGAAGGAACAAGAAAAACTAAACGTTGGAGATGAACAAAAAATACTCCAGAACCATTGGCCTCTCCCTCTCTTGAGGCAAAATCCCTGTTCTCCAAACATTATGGGAGCTTTATTTGGTAAATTCTTCAAGGTTGAGCCATGCTGAGACCTGTGCTCCCCTTCTCCTTCCTACAGCCAAATGCCTGGTAGGGTAAGCGTTTATGAAAACATAGCTCATGTGTAAAAAATCATTATGTCCATTTTGTAGCTCCAGAGTTACTGTTTGAACTTCAGGTGCAAATGACCTAATGGTTTTGAAACTCAATTTCAGCTAACAAACTGTACCTATTTTCAGGGTTTAAAGAGGGGTGCAAGCCAGCTATCAAAAATCTTATAAACTATAAACATTTGCCACCTGAAGAGAAAACCAATTTTTCTGCATTTTTAAAGCTTCTTCATACAGTGATCTCAGAGGAAAGACAGGAAGTGGGCAGCCCAATGCTTAGGGTACTGCCCAAGGTAATGGAGGTTTTATTCTACCTGCCACTTTTTGTGTAATTTGGACAAGATGACATGATTTCATGGTCCTTCCTTGTCTAAGCTTCTTGTCCTTCAAAGAGATCTGACAGACTTTCCCCTTACTTCATGGGGAAGTTGTGATGAAATGTGCACTGCAGATTTTGAGAGACTGCAGAAAATAGAGACCTACATATATGTAACTTCAAATAAGCAGTTCACTGTGAAATTGACACCACTCTATGTATATTCAGATAAATACGTCTTACAATAAGGTTTTATATGAATTGAACTATGGAAGAATTGAAAAAAAAAAGAAACTTGGAAAGATCTATCTGGAGAGCTGCAGTACAATCCTATGCCTTTTTTCAATGGAAGATGATAGGACATAGCCAGAGGGATACACTTCTATGGTACTCCGACAAGCCCATTCTAAGCCAACCTCTTGGAGAATGACCTTTGTTACACTGCACTGTGACTGCTTCATTCATGCTTATTATGTTCATAATTTCCCAAGTGAAATAATTGTCAAGTAAATGTACAAATTCCACTTCCCCAAATGGCCAACAATGAACTATCATTAGATTACTCATAGCACAGCAAACTTGGGAGGAAATAACGGCCCTCGTATTTGCAAGAATCTTTTGATAATTTTACGAGCCCGGTTGCCCCAGGGGACAAACCACTTAATATAGAGGAGACTCCCTTGAATACAAATATTTGTTGTAAAGCAAATAAAATGAATTATTTTCATTTAAAAAAAAAAAGGGAGCAGCAAGAACAGCTCAGCAAAATGGAACCCCAAAGTATTTTTTAATGTCTTTGGCACTTCCCCAGCTCTTAGAAATAGCATCCAAACTTGGTCTGAGTGTGGCTGATAAATCCGCTTTAGAGCTGTCTTTCAACTTCCACTTTTTAATAATACAAAATCAATATATGGAGGATTACAAGCCTCTTGGTTTTGATTTTGTATATCAAAAGCAAAAGATTGACAAGGTTATGGTGATGTAGCAAACAGCTCAGGCCAAAGCCATCATTATGCAAATATTTTATACTCTATTTATGAAATTCTACTGGGAGGCTAAAAGAATATTAAAATAAAATAAATATTCTTTTTTACCTGTGCATGTGTGTGTGCATACATATGTATATACAAACATATATGCACACATACATTGTACACATATATAATCTTATCTGTAAATGCAACTTTGAATCTAACCCCCCAGAAATTAAACAGATTACAACTTAGACACTAAATTAATCATGTGTGTTTGTCTAAAATAAAAAAAAGGCTACTCTGCATACAAATGTAAATACTTATAGGGGGCCAAATGTATTTGAGCAAAGGAAAGTAGAAAGAGCTACAAAAGAAATAATCAAAAAATTCCCTAAATTTTCACATACTCAGCAATTACAGAATCATTCATCTGTCCTTCAGTATTAGGAATATCTGAAGTAAAATTGTTTTCTGAAGAAACTAAGAGTCTCTGTTTTATTGTTCATACAGAGCCCAACTGAGCTTGCATCAATCTGTATAATAAAACATAAGCTCTTATAGGCATAGGGCATATAACTGCAGCCTTGGCAAAGTCAAATGGGAACTTAAAGCCTTCAAGCCAATGTCAATTTTGACCACAGTAAGGTCAGACCTCTAAAGGAATCTGTAAAACCGATAGCCATTTATAGGCTATTTCAAACATACCTGTGTGTCATGAAGTTCTCTTACCAAGAAATAGCTGCTGCCAAGATTTTAGAAATGCAACACTAGTGTTGTTACGTGATCAGCTCTTGAAATGGTTTTCTACACTTTCTCTGAACTATGGAGTACTTAATTTAATTCGGTGGAGCTAACCAGGCCAGGTTACCTGGAACATGGTGGTCTCAATCCACAGGAACTTGAGGGAGGCAACCACACCTTTTAATACTTCTCAATCAAATCAAATTAGTAGGCAGGACTAACCACAGGAACATCACAGCAGTGTGAGCACATTTAAATGACTACATCGTGGTACACGCATAGCAACAAGGCCATGGGAAACAGCAGTAAGCTGTAGGCAAGCACATGCCGTAATGCAATGGCTTATGCCTACATTTTCACGGATTTAGAAGAGTGAAAAGCCACTGAACTTACACTCACACAACACTGTGATGGTAAGAAGTGTATAAATCATGAGCAAATAGACAAAAACAGGACTGAGGCACTAGGCTACTTGTGAACCACCTTTTACATAAGACTGAGTTTTATTAGGTCAAAGAAGGGCTTCTGCATTCTTCAAGTGCACTGTTTCACTCTGTGCTGGAAAAAATGGAAGTTTTAGGTGGGAAGACAAAGAATGAAGCTGGGTTTTCATGGTAGCAGGACAAGTAAGCTTTGGAAAGAAGCTGGAAAAGTGTGTGTGATAATTTTTAAATTCCTTTTTAGAAAGGTGAAGTGATAGTTCACCCCCCAGGCATGGTCCTACTCACTCACCTCTCCTTTCTACTTTTCACTGGAGTGGCTGGAGCTGTGGTATGGACACTCACCTGCAGCACAACCCATCTGTAAGACCGCACTGACCTGGACTGATGCCAGAGCCATAAATGCAGAGTCCATTTAGTATTTTTCAAGCACTTCCTATTGTACAGAGCCACCTAAGGAAGACTGATTTCCATAGAGCCCCATTTCCACTTCAAGGTGATATCACACACCAAAAGTGTTTCAACATCCGAGCCCAGCCATGATGCTTGAGACTTGCCACATGAAGCCAATGCACTAGTCAGAGCACTCAGACCACAGAGAAACAAATCCATGTACCGCCAGGCATATTTTTACGTCAGGCAAATGTCCAAAAAACAGGTGACCAGCTTTAAATTAATGACACACATACACACCCACGCATACAGATTTCATGCGTTTTGTCTAAATTTCCTAGAGAATTTTACCTATTATTTGAAGTTCTTTGATCTTCACCTTACTACTGTCATAGTAAAAGCTCTCTAGTGAAAGATGCTGACACAGAAATCCCTGACATAATTACAAGAAAGTTTCTTAGGCTTTATGATATCTGAACACTTTTTTGCTAGATACACAATGCCTTTTATAGTGCTGTTCTGTCACTTCACTTATCTGGCTTGAGTTTTATATTAGGCAGTGCAACTTGACTGCTATATTTGAACTGGAGCAAGAAAAAGTCCTCTCCTGCAGTCACAAGCTTTGCAAGCTTTACAGGACTTTCAAAAAAGAGGAAACTGTTTGACAAAAGAAAGAAGAAAGAATGCCGGTTCAGCTATGTTCAAGATGAACTTCAGAAAAAACATAACAAGGTCCCAACCTACCTCATATGTTTTATATTATTTGTGTGCGTGTATGTGCATTTACATATATGTGTGTGTGTTTATATGTATGTGCGTGTATATATATGTATATATTATCTGTATAACATCAGCATTCGAGGGACTAGCTTCACTTTGGGTCTGAGCAAAACAGTTATCACTTTTAAAGAGGTACTTGGGAGGGCTGAAGAGCTTGCCCTGTAATGACTCCTTCCACTACTCCCAATCAACATACATAAGCTGCTTTACAGTTTCGAAAATATACTTTTCAAAACCAATGATGAAGCCTCCGTGACACAGGGCAAAGCAGCAGTATGTAAGTGTCCCCCGCACCTCAGGTGTAACTCCTTGTCAGGCATGCAGATCCTGGTGACATTTACCCCACCTGGGACTGAGCGCTCCACTGATTCAATGAGGCTACAAAAGTGCAACAGGCCTTGATGTCAGTTACATGGTTTTACATACCTACCATGTCAGTGGTTCTCAGCCTCCCTGGGAATTTATTCAGATGTAAGTGTATTCAGCCCATAACAATGTCTTCTACCTGCCAGAAAGCTGGAAATATTCCCACCTCTTATGAACCTGCAGAGCATGACTGCTAGTGCTTTACATCCTGGGGGCAGGGAGGGGGCAGGGGGAAGAGGGAAAGGAGAGAAAAGGAGTGAGGGAAGGAGAAAATAGACAGCAAAAGGCAAATGAAGGACAGAGAGACACAGAGAAAAAAGAGTAAAGGAGACAGAGAGAGAAAGGAAGGGGAAGGGTAGGAACCAACCATTTTCCAGACTTCCCATTTCATCCTCAGCTCAGTTTCTTTATGAAGAAATTCACCTATCTACTGACACTGCTAAACAGCAAAAGCTGTTTCAAAACTGCTGGAAGAATAAGATAACAACTTTGTCTGAAGCACGGTGCCGAACACATCCGCTTTCTCTTCTCTTTTACTTAGACTCTAAGCTATGCCAAGAACCTGACAGGCCACTTAAAATACTGGGCTCCAGCCGTGACGTACCCACTCAGTCCAAGGACCTTTTGCAAACAGCATGCATTAATTACGGGACAATATATGCAATGATGGAGCTAAACACAATAGTAGGTATCAAATTTGGCCGTGCCTTCAGGAAGAGCCTTACCTAGGCATATAATGAGAATGATGGGAGATCCCTGAATTTTTGGAAAATATTTATTAATAAATGCTTCAAGTATTGAAAGTATAAATGAAAAAGGAGCCAAAGGCAGAAGGGATCGACACATAAGCAAGAAAGATCCTGCCTCAACAAGACTATAATTCGAAATCTCAGTCTTTGCACATGTGCAAATGCTTTTTAACTTGACTTTGCTGCAACTACTTGCTGATGTGGGTTGTGCCTACCTAAATAGGGCCTAAACCAGTTAATCTCTAGAAGCAGATATAAAATACATAAAACAGGCAGGATAATGCATAAGCCCTGGAAATACACAGATTAGATTTCTGTAGAGTTTGTATATTGATGCTGGGTATCAATACAGAAAAATTCTGACGATTTTAGTGATCTTTACTGCCTTCTTACATCTGCATTATTTACTAATAAAAGACAGCTACTACTATTCTTTTTTTTTAATTCTTATGATATTGTCAGGAACTGCGACTAGCAAAAGGAATTCTTAAGAGTTTTGTTTTTTTTTAAAATCACTACATATCTATGATGCAAGTTAAATGAATTTACAATAAACTTCTTTTACCACAATTGTATTTTTCACCATTTGTCCTGATGCCCAAAGGTTATCAGATGATGAAAATATGAGGCATCCAAGTATATTGTATCTGCTATTATTATGCACTACAGATAAATAAATTAAAAAATACCTCCTAATTTCAAGCAAAAGCTGTCAAATATTGCCTTCAGGGAGGCAGTCACCTCAAATCGTGCAATAATTAGGAAACAATGGAACATTTACTAGTGTTAGTACTTGTTAGTGGTGCAGGAAGCTGACCTTAATAAGGCAAGAGTAGTCATTTGCACGTAGTAGTTAATACTGATGCTAATGCTAATATTGAGAGTTAATGTGGAAATACAGTGGCAACCACAATTTCCACCAGGAATTCCATTAGCTATGTGGAAAATGACACTGTAGTTCCACAGGAACTTAAGGAAAAATTTCTTGACAGTGAGGGTGACAGAGCACTGGAACAGGCTGCCCAGAGAGGTTGTGGAGTCTCCTTCTCCGGAGATCTTCAAAACCCGCCTGGATGCAGTCCTGTGCCACGTGCTCTAGGTGACCCTGTGTGTGTGTAGGGGGGTTGGACTAGATGATCTCTAAAGGACCCTTCCTACCTTAAGCATTCTATGATTCTATGATTCTAGGTGAAAATGTCATGTTTTAAAAGAGCAGGGAAGTAGCAATCTGCTCTTAAAATGATGCAACATGAGAGCACATCCCTTATTCTCATCAGTGGGTTGTCCAGAAGTATGTAGGGGTGGACGGTACACAGGGCTTTTGTTATCGTTCAGTAGTGACTCCACTTAACATATGTAGAGACAATGACAGCAAGAGAACTACAAAGACACTACATGTGTGTGTGCTGAGAAGAAACAGCAGGAGCTGTCCTTTCTATCAAGTGTAAATGGAAGGAGTCCTGAAGGTCTCAGAATGACTCAAAGACCTATGCCTGTTAAAAAACTGTTATACATGCTTTCTTTAAAAAAAAAAAAAGAAAATCTATTCATGTGAGTTTGGGCACACAGAATACATTTACCTGGACACTCCTTTTGTGTATAAGCTCTTTATCTGTACATATATGCAATGAAAGCAATCTGCAGCCTCTTCCTTTCAGTCCAGGCTGAGATCCCTTTGAAACTATTCCCCTTGAGATCTATTATTTTAATGATGCAGACTCATGACTCATAGGCATTACCATCAATTTTGTACATGTGTCAATAGACAAGAACACAGTTGTACATATACGCTTTCGTGAATTCTTATGATTCTGTTTCCATTAATGATTTTTCTTTTTTTTTTTTATGAACTAGGACAAATCTGTATTTTCTAAACCAAAATCTAATGAAAAATTTTGTCTGACAATTGACATAAAAATACTACTCAAACGTGTTATTCAGGATTGGCATTGTTATTTTGTTTGATGCCTCTTATATGATACGGAAATTTGTACAAGATGGCATATGGAGGGCAGAAAAGACCTCTACTCCTGTCGCTCCATTTAAATACTCCAAAAGGGACTGCAAATGAATTGTGGAATTATGAACTGTGGCACATCGAAGAATTTTATCACCTCCATCACGCTGTATTGTTTTAAAAGATTTTTTTTATAAGAATCTTACTGCAAACACAAAACCTCAAAATAAATTCCTGTGATCTAACTGAACAGGATTAAGTTTCTTCCCCCAATATTTAATTATTATTATTTTTTAATTAATAAGTTGCTTGTTAAGCATGACATTTCTTTGGCTTAATAAGAAAAGCAATAATTTAAAACAACAGATTGCCTTTGTTCTGCATCTCTGTCAGTTGCAAGATATGTGCAAATGACTAAAAAGTTTCAGGTAATCTACACTGGTGCAATTTAAGCAATAACTTAGACTTGCTAATACCTACATAGATAATATATCTGGAATAAACCAGGTCAGCTGCAGTTACTGAAACCACAGGTGTAAATGAAGGCCACATCAGGCCTCCACAGTTCCTTGGTGTCTGTTGTCTCTTCTATGGTCTTCTACTTTTTGCAGAATTTCATTACACATAGCCAAATGAGTCTGTTTCTGACCTGAAGATACAGCAAGCTAATGAAAATGCCTAAGCATGATATTTTAGATTGGTCTCTCTACAGCAGTTGGTCACTTGCTATACATAGGGTAAGTTTCAAATATGTCATCAGCCTGGTAATTTACTGGTGTGATGCAACAAAAATAAAACATCTTACAAAACCAGTGAACTGAAACAAAAACTGGCATCAAATGAAATCAGGCACTTATGTAGTGAATGATTTATAGATATGTTAGGGGGATACCCAGGATATAGTTCTCTGTGCAGACATAAAATACAGTTTTATTTAGTACAGCATTTTTCAGGCAAGCTATATCCTAAAATGCTGCATGGACTTACGTCCTAGTGTTACACCAATATTGTAAATAATAGCAGAGGGAAAAATTAAGAGGTAAAACGATTTTTTTCAGTTGAGACCTGAAAAGAAATAGAGACCCGAAGAAAGTGCCGAAAGAGCTACCCAGGAGAAAGAGCTTGTACGAGCCATGACAAGGAGCCTGTGATGGGAGACAGAGGAAGCCAGATGCTGACGAGCTGAGCCAGCAGAGAAAGGGCTGCAGGTACAGAGGTCAAATTCGACCACCCGATATAAAAATCTACAGTTTTTTAAGTATTCATGACTGATGTATGAGTATCTGTGACCAGAATTTTGCTTTCTCACCTGATTAAGGCTGGTGTAAATTTTGAACATCTATTGCTTTCAAAGCATAGTTTTTCAAAAATAATAATTTTGCAAAATCTGAATTTTGCAGATAGAGCTGACTAAACATTGTGTGTGTGTGTGTGCGCGCGCATGTGTCTAAGATCAACAGTTGCAAATAAATATTTATGTTTTTCAGGCAAATTCTGAAAGGGATCCTAAAGGGACAAGGGATAGGGGAAGACCCTACTAGGTGAATATGGTTGCAGTTTTTATATGCATATAGGACAGCAATGCTACCTGCTGGAACACATTGACAGAAAAATCATTTAATAAATCTGATAAAGAAGGTTCTTGCCCTTTAGAGGAAGTTCTATAGAAGGAACTTTTTTCAGATACAGCCAGCATAAGAAAAGTCTCTTCCACAAAACTGCCATGGACTCACTAAAAAAAAAAACCTAAATCAGCAGGCAGCGGGTAGAATGTCAAGCTCTTAAATTAAGCAAACTGCTGCTTAATTAAGGAGATACAGAGAAGACTTCCCTACTTCTTTTTTTGGTTTAGATTTTTTAATTATGATGTTTAAACCACACCCTTCTCCGAAGCTCATAGGCATCAGCGCTTTTGAAATAAATTTTATGACAAAAGTTATTTCAAAGCTCACAATATGTTGCTATGGTGCATGCTACTGAAGAGAATAAGCTAATGGGCTCTCTATTTAATGTGATTAGAGCTATTATTGACATAATGCCAGGAAGACGCAAAACCATTAGCATTACACTACAGCTCACTTCAGTCACTACTCAGATTTAGCATTTGATCCACAATTTTAATTTTGCTGTGCTCTATTCAGGGCTGCATTACACAAAATGTATAATTAAAAGCTGCTGTGATTCTCTCTACTTCTCAAATTAAAAACATAGCAAACATTTGTAGTTCTAATCCACTAGAAATTAATAAATCAAACATTGTCTTTTATCCTCATTCCTCAGTGCAATTCAGGATGCATGTTGGGAATATTTTACCATGCAACAGAGAAAGCTACGCTAAGAGCCACTGCTCGAAAGGAAAGAGCAGTCTCTAAAGCCTGCAATGTGCTGCAGTGAGAACTTGGAGGACAGCAGAATACTGATAGCCTTGTGACTCCTAAAGCTACACTGGGAGCTGTTTCTCAATGCTATCTCCCTATAAATCCTTTAAATTCATTTTCTGTTATTAGCTCTTTTGGTCATCAGAGAGGAGTAAAGCTATGGGTGGTTTTGGTTTTGCAAAATCGTGTATCTTTTGGGCTTAGATTTTGCGAGCAAGTCACAGGAGGAATGGAAATCCTGAAGAAGTGTATTAATTGGCCCACACTGCAGATCAGCCCGATGATCATAGCTCATCATTTCTCCCTGACAGACAGATAAGCCTCCTAACAAGACATAAGGTCCATTGCACCTACTCGCTGGACTCTGCCAGAGCTCCCTGATCTTACAGCCCAGCCCCTCCACTGCAAACTGCTCCGGCCAAATGAACCTGCCAGGAAGCCAGAAATACCCCTCTAGGCCAGACCGTACACCGAATCAAACAGCATTCACGTTTACTCTGCTCTTGAGAACTGGCATCTTATCCCAGTCCTGGAGTTTCAGTAAGCAACAGATATGGGTGCAGGTTTTTTGTAAGATGCATTTCGTTTCTACCGTAAAGTTAAATGTTTCTTGTCAGTTTCGGTGGCAGCAGAAAAAGGCATTTTAGCAACCTGCATTCCTCTCTCAAAAAATATCTAAAACAGAGACTGAGAATCATTTTAACGCATCTCTTAATTACCAAAATGGTGGAAAAAAAAAAAAAAAAAAGGGACTTCAGTGAAATAGGATTCAGGCACAACATTATACTTTTAAATGACCTGATAACATTTTTTTTTCATATTAGATCAAAAGTTCATTTGCTTGATATCCTACAGTTTGAATCTTAAAGCTCTGGATTTATATTTCTATTACAAATGTGAGTATGTAAGGCCCAAGCACAAAAATCACATGCATACACTAGCAACTGGATTTTCCATATACGGGAGAAATCTAACTCAATAGTGACTGATTAGGAATTTAAAATTAACGTTAAAATTGCTTTTTTTTTAAAAAAAAAATCTCCACTGTTAAGTATTTTAATACTTACTGCTGCTCCATTCTTGAAGCAATCCAATTGCTGATGCTACAGCTGTCATTATAAAGACAGCTTAAACGTCATGTACTGGATGGCTGACCCGCTTTTTACCAAAGCAAAATCTGAAGACTGAAGCAGGTCTTCAAATCTGAGATCTCTTAAACACCTAGATGATTTGCTTCAACTGCAGCTTATCTTTCATTTTCGCCGTATGGAAGGCTGGGTAGGTGCTGACCTAGTGCTACTCAAACCATACAGCTAGCTGATTATCTTGTTATCTCGTAGATCAGAATTATAGACCTTTCCACCTTACTTCTCACAAGCATCACAACTGTAAGGTAGGCTATTTTGTAAAATGAGTGTCAGAAACTTGCCTCAAATGTGGTTTTTTTTTTTTTTTTTTTTTTTTTTTTTTTTACCACTGTAACTGGAAGCTCTCTTGAATTGAGAATTTCTCTACTGAAATATTTTTCTCTCTATGTGAATATAGTAGGTGCTATTGCTCCAGGATAATGCGATCTTACATTTTTTTTCATGTATTCATCTTGCCTTCTGCAGCACCCCTATATCAAAACACAACCACAAATCCTTTGTTAAAACAACATTAAAAATACTCCTAATGTAAAGTTAAGATTACAACAGGAAAAAAAATCTATGAAAAATATGCAACAGGACAAGTAGAACTAATTCAAGTAAATATTGGAAAGTTTTTCTAAAGATTTTACAAAATAACAACATGCTAAAAATCTTACGGGTGAAATCTTCACTGACTTTGAAAACTCTTACTTCCCATATTTTAATCAATAAATAATTAATCTTATTATTTGCAAATCTCTTACTGAAAGTAACTCAAATTGCTTCAAATTTTCAGCTCTTATTCGCTCTAGAAAAATATTAGTATTTTTAAAGTATCACAATTTATTTTTCTGAAACTTAAAAGAGACTGCAATAGGTTTTACACTGTAATTTTGATTGCAATATTCCCTATGAAGAGACTGCTGGAGTTCATAAATATAAAAATCTTCTGATGTTTGAAGTCCTTATCCAAAACTTAAACGAAAGTAATTTCTTCTATGAGGACACATGGTGAAGTGTTCTCCTACGCTCCTTCTCCAAGTCATACTGATATTTGCGTGCAAATAATGAAGCAGAAGGATATATGCCAAATGTATTTACCCTTTTTCTGATAACAATCTTTACCATCATTGCACTCCATTTCCTTACCAGTTCTACATTAATGGGGTTGGGTAACTCTTCTGCCAAATGTATCATACAAAACCAATTAAGAATTCTTAAAGGATCAAAAGTATCTTCTGGTCCCAGTGAGTCTGTATCCACTGCCTGGCAATAGGGCTAATAAACATTTTAAAAGTAAAGCAATGAAAAGTAAAGCAATGAAAACTAAAGTGAGCATGATCTCTGGAATGAAATACCACTGTCAGTAAGGCAAACCAGAGAGATTTATTTTGAAATCATGTTCAATGTCACATTCACAACAGTGCATGCCTTCTTGCTTTTCTTCTCTCCATGAAACAGATGAGTTTGAATTAGATCCAGTCCAGAAAAAGGATCAGAGTTAGCACTTTCTCCTCAATATTGCTATTCTGCATGAAGGACATCTCCGTATGGAGTAAGCTAAAGATCTTTTGCTACAAGCATGGCAGGGTCTACTGCTAAGGCAAAGAAGAGATCACATGCATTTGGGGCAAAAATAATGTACAAGTAGTTTTAGTTTTTAGACAGGCTTAAAACGATCATTATATTGGCACAAAATAAATGGCAATGCAGATAAATACTGAATTAATTAATAAAAAATATACTCAGTTTAATAGTGTAATAACCTTCCTACTAGAATTTCCAACTTAAAGTAGACCAATTGCCGACCTCATTGAATAGTTTTACTTAAGATTATTTACAAACATTAATAGCAATACTGTGATATATAAACCTCTGGTACCTCATCCTTTGCCTTAGTTTTCCTCCTGCCTTTGTACTTTCCTCCTTTGTATTTCTCTAGCTATGTCTGTCCGCCTAATCTCCCATACCTGACAGAGTGAAAGTACACTATGTGTTTTGTGCACAAAGTGGATTGGCCTCGAGTATATTTTCTGAAAGTTTTCAGGACAGCAACAGAAACGTGGCAAATACAATAAAAATCATATACTTATTCATGAAGCATATAGGAATCACAAAAGGAAATGACTGACTGACAGGATACTCCCATCTACTCTCTGTTCAACACCAATTCCTTCGCAGAAACCTGTGCCTTTTTTTTTTTTTTTGAATTCTACAAGACACAGGAACTTCTGAGTCTGAGATGCATCTCACTTTCAGGCATGTAAATATGAATTGTGCTGATTTATGCCAGCACAAGGGAAAAGAAATCAGAGTGAAAATAGGTGGAAGCTGTGGAAGCTGAGAAGGAAGATACCAAAACTCAGAAGTCAAAAAGATTCTAAATTGCTACCTTTTCCCTGGATAGTCTATTAATGATCCCTGATTTTACTCTTCAGTGAACACAGAACGTTCATCTTAAAAACATCTTTTAATGCAAATTATAAGATGAAAGAACTGTTAGATGTAATAAGTGTAGATCGTCTCCTGTACAGGTGCTTTTTAGATGAGGAAGCACATGACCTAAATTAGCCCCATGGATGCTGGTGGATGGTACTGGCACACTTCATAAGGATGTGAGTGTGGCTTCGTACCACCAGAATGATCACATTACGTATTATGATAAATCTACTCCAGTAGTAAGAAACATAACTTGTCACTTAATATAAAGGAGAAGAAATACCATTCCCAGACTATTGACAGCTACCGGCTGAGCTGAGCAAGACAAAACCGAGGGAACGAATGAAGACAGACTGCTAGTTTCATTCCACTATAAAGCAAATAAAAGCATGATACACTAATGGTCGGAAAGGGTGCGTGTGTGCCTGTATGTTTACATTTCCTCAAATACTAGCATAAAATTTTCTCTTACTACAATACACAAAGCGTAAGCAATTTTCAAGCTTCCTGCCAGCCCCTCTGTAAAGCTAAGGCTATATAGCAAATTGTCTTTCTCTTAGGAAAAAATTAAAAATTACCCTTGGTTTTCAGAGATGACAAAAGGAAATTAAAGACACAGTTTGGTTTCATGGACCAAGAAGACTTTTTTTTCACATTTCACAAATTCTCAGACTCCAGTCATAATGAATGAGTGGGTTTTTTTTGTTGCTGTGCACATTGGCAGTAAGGAAAAGGTAGCACCAGTTAGAGGTAAACCTGATTACACTGGGGCTCTGCGTCAGGTTCTGATTTCATATATACTCTGGTCAGCAGAAGCCACCAAAACCGCAGTGCATAAAGCTGCAATGAGTGAGATGCAAGTGTGGGCAGACAGATACCAAGCATGGCC
This sequence comes from Tinamus guttatus, assembly GCF_059628265.1. Taxonomy (NCBI): domain Eukaryota; kingdom Metazoa; phylum Chordata; class Aves; order Tinamiformes; family Tinamidae; genus Tinamus; species Tinamus guttatus. The sequence goes on from NW_028288984.1 coordinate 428,660, forward strand.
GGCACATCTCTACCAATTTTTTTGTACTATGAGCTGCAGAATCTGCCATCCCACAGCTCTGATGTCCTCCTCAAAGGATGCTGTCAATCACTGGATTATGCTGGGTTTTTGGAATATGCCAGTGATGAGTATAAAACAAAGCCCCTCTCAGCTTCCACGGCCATCTTATGATTCTTACCAATAGGTCTCTCCTGCAGCAGAAATACAAAGCAACTTTATTTAGGAGATTTATAATAAGGGATTTGAAAACCAAATCAAATTCAAAGGTTTGGAGGCTTAGAACTGTATCAGAAACAGTATATGGGTGTTAAAGATGATATGATTTAAGCTTATAGCCTACTGTCAATAATGAGCAAACTAGAATGACCGGATTCAGCTTTTCGCATTCCTCTAGGCCAAATTGTGCTTCTCTGAAAGTCACCAGAGAGTGGATAAATATATATATATTTTAATATAAATTAATATACTTTAATAATATATATATTTTAAAAATATGATGCAAGATCTTACACGATGTGAGAAAAATAGGCAAATTCAAATCCATAATAATATAGAATCCATTGTGAATACTAATTGTGATATTATTTTTTGGAATTCTTTTCTATACTTATCAGAAAGTAAACACGTATATCAAAATTAAGTGCTTTGATCAGTTTATAAGTATTCCCTCCACTGACTTTATATTTGCACAACTCCTAGCATATGGGTGTCCAAATTCTGAGCATGGACCTCTGAATGTAACCCTAATTAAACACTAAAACACACAGAACCATTTAAAAAAATAAAAAAGCAAGAGTTCAACTAAAGCCCCCCCGCTCCCCCCCAAAAAATGTCAAAATAATAAGCAGCAAAAATATGAAGCAAAAGATCAGTCAATTGTAAGCAAATTAGAGTAGCTCTGGCCTGAGATGGATTTTCACTAGGTTTTCAACCTATCGTACTCAGGTCAAAGCAACATGCTTGCCTATTTGTTCTTATCCTGGAAACATAAAAAAGGTCAGAAATACTAACCTCAAAAAGTGAAAATGTTTGCTAAAATGGTGCTACACAGTTATTTTCGTAACAGCAAAAAATCACAGAAAATAAGTTCTAATCATTTCCTTTTGCATAGGTTACCGACGATGTCTCTGTGTAGATATATGTACCTTCAGCTCTTTCTAACTCTCCATCTTTACTCATTAGCTCAGATCAAGCAGGTGATGAGATGTGAAATTTTAGTGGCTGTGAAACTATGTTCTGTGATCAGACTATAGGATTTGCCACTTCTGTAACAGTTTGGACATTAAAGAAAAAAAAAAAACACCCAGACAAAAATATACTCAGAAGAACAAAGTAAAATATTTACTGCTGGCTGTTAAACTACATCCTTCAAGTTAAGGCTAATGTGCTTTCCAATATGGGAACATTACCAAGGGGTCAGCATTACCGCATTAAAATTTTAGAAAGCAGGACTCTCAGGAGCAGTCCATGGTCTTATAAGCAAAGGCACACAAATAGAGTGATGGAGCCACTGAACCACAAACAGCAGTTTTTAAGTGAAAAGTCATGCAAAGGTACAAGGGCCTCAGGTCTCTGGTGTAACAGGTACATCTCTGTCTGCCTGCCCGCTCACTCAAGTGCTATTAAAGGCCGACCAATCCATCTGAGTGGGCCCATTTGCTCCTTGCAGGTACAAATGGCTATTTGCTGTACATATGCGATTACACACTCACTTCCTTTGCCCTATGCTAACAGCATGTAAAACAAAAAAGTGCCATTTTATATACACAAAGGCACTTATCGGGGGCCCTAGGGCTCTGAATACAAAGCACTCTGAATAGATTGATGGTACTGCGGTGGGGACAAACAGGAAATGGACAACTGTGCATTTCCCAGGTTAATAGCGTAATGATTCTCTATTACTAAAAAACTTGTGCACTTCACCACCTTTTGCTACTGATTCTTCCACAGCAGAAAAGCAAACTATAATGGAAAGCAGCCAGATGCTGTTCAGGCAAAGGATACCAAGAAAGTCGAAAGTGTCAGGAAGGTACTCTGGGTTTGCTTTCCTGATTGCTTGTACCTTTTCGCTCTGCAGTTTGTACTGCTGTTGACTTAAATCTGTGAATGCTCACTATGCTTTTCTGCTTAGCATAGGATACAGTTAATGGAAACCTTTTCTAGCAGGGGCTGTATTCTATCCAGACTTTCCAATACTTTAAAAAATACATTTAAACATAATTAGCAAAGGCTTAGGTGACACATACACTGGATGGAGTATTTCATCCATGAATCTCCAGAGACTCATGCTTGAATTGCATGCACCATGGCAGGTGCCGTGAGTTTTACGGCTTGTATCAGCTAAGATCCCTGGTGAAAACTACAGCAAATCAATTCATTCAAAAAATAATCAAAAAAAACCTCTCACACAATAATCCCTACATTTCCCTCCCTGCTTATCTCCAGCAAACACATAGTATTTTTCTCTTCAGAAAATTAATCTACGCAGAAAAGCACCAGGCCTGTTAAGAGTGTCACTCCACCTAAAGAGTGTGCACGGGCTTGGGCTCGGGCTACGCTTTCTAAAGGATGAAGTGTTCATAGACTTCGCTGTTCAGAGAGAATTTGGTACCTTCATGCCTCAAACACATTTATTATTTAAATGAAATATCAGTGTGCTAGGTACTTTCAGAAATGTTTGCGTAACCTTGCCATAACACCAGCACCCTTCCCCTACCAGGCAGTATTAATACGACTAGCAACGCAATCCCATAATTTGCACTGTTTTTTGTCCCTCGGTGACTCATACTCCAAACACCCAGGTAGTTTTCAGCGTTTTGAAATTTGGCTTTGTCTTAAATTTTGAACAATATCTGCCATTTTACACCTCAGAGCTCCGAGAAGGCAGCACAGTAGTTGGTGTACAGATGTGACAGAATGTTTTTATTCCACAAAAAAGCTCCCTGTTTTTGACACACTGGAAAATGTACAGCCAGAGAGTGCTTGAGGCAAAGATGCCACACCAGCCTTACATCTGTCTGCTTTCATTTGTCTACAACTGTGCTTATAGATAAAACAAGCCTTCCAGATGTCATCACAAGCAGCGTTCATATGCTGACTTCACTGAGACACTATTGTTTGCTGCCAGCATAACAGAGTTGTAAAACTAAAATATTTAAACTCTGCGCTACTCAACACAACTTTGAATGTCACACAGGATCTTACTTCAGGATTAATTAATGTACTCCCCAATAAAATAATCATGTGTTAAAAAACAGAGCTAACTGGCATACACAGTATGCTGCCCTTTTTTTTCTTCTTAAAGAGGCTGTTCTGGTTCCATGAAACACAGTGGAGCTGAAGAAGTTGCCCGTAAGGGAACAAAACATATACTTCCCATATGTTTGCAGAGAAGTGGTAAACGTATCTATACGATGTGTGTGGCAACATTTTGCATATCTCAAAAATGTAAAATGTTCTCGCTTTGTGGAAAAAGGACTGTTGCTGAAAACTAACAGATTTATTTTAAAAGTATATTTTAGTCGACAGTGGCTGTCATTAAATCTTTACTGGAGCCTGTGGCAAATAATTAACATTATTGCAGAATTCATGAGTTTTCCTATACCATGTCTTGTGAACACTGCAGTATCATTAATTACTTGCAATCACAAACCTGTGAAAGATTTCTCTGGGTGACCATTTTGCTATGGAACTTCTGGTCAACTCTGTTTAGTTAAGTCAAGAAAGCATTAATTGCAAAGTTGCACTTTTAAATTGCTTCAGCCATTAGGGAAAAACAAAAAGATGTGTTCCTACCCAGATATTGCTTATCTGTGGTACTTCATCTTTAAACTATTGTTTTTGTCGAATAATTTGAAATTAACCAGCAAAGACAACCATTTAGCTCTGAAATACCTATGTTTCACTTTTGGAGGCTTATAATTATATATAATTATAGGTATATAGGTATATAATTATTATAATCAAAAATTCTAAGCTCTTTCATTCATGTCTATGGCGAAAATCACTCTACTGGACAATTATATGCAGTGTTCTTACCATGCCACATTGAAAATTATCTCTACAATGACAATTTTAATCTCTAAAAGCTTTGTCAAATTTTTGAGGTATTAACTATTAGAGAAGTAGGCTAGATTTGCAGACAAGCACACAGAGGTTGTAAATTTCCCATAGCAAAAAGCTGTGGAAGAAATGTATTTTTTCCAAGTGCAACAAACATAGACTTTATGAAATGAGATTTTAGTAACTGCTGTTAAGGAAAATTTCTAATTTCAGAGAAAATCCACACAAACTAAAGCTTACTTTTACAAGGTTTTTGATAGGATTTAAAGGGATCTAAAGCAGTTAACACAAAGGTTACAATGAAAACAGGACTGTAAAGCTTGACCTAAGAAGACAGCTTCTAACAGCTTTGGTCAGATAGGACAATACTGTGTCTGCAAAACTGGCAAAGTCACAGAGGATATGTTAGCTTTCGTAAGCTCATTAACACACAATTGCAAAACATATTAAGGAACCTGCATGCTCTGTGAGTCACGTGTCATAATTTGAAATCATGGAACATGCATGTTCAGAGGATAAGATCACTGGAATTCTTAAACACTAAGGGATAAAAACAAGTCACTACTTACCTAGTTAAATTATTTTGCATGCATATGCACACCTAATCTGCTGAAGGGTAAACATAGCCACATGGCTCAAAGTTCATTGCACTTAGCACTGATTTTTCTTTTTCCTTTTTTTTTTTTTTTTAAAAAAAAGTTCCTTTCTAGAAAACCAAGTCCTAAACTAATAGTTTAGTCAAACAATTAGAAATCAACACTTCAGAACCCATCACTTTCTATTGAAAAAAATGCGAGGAAAGTTATGAACTCAAATTTGCTATGAAAAAATTGTGGAGAAAATTCATTCATTTCCATAGCACTGTTAAAAGATTGTGGTCATAATGATGAAAGCACACACAAATCAAGACCTTTAAATGAATATCAATACAGTATTGAGGGTGAAGACATTAAGACTCCAGGTTAAAAAACGCCATGTGCATTGCAGAACCTTGCACTCCAGTTCTCTCATCCACTAACAGTGAGAAACATCTTGCTACTTGTCATCCATGTATACTTCAAAAGAACCAGAGCTTGGAGCCTTCATTCCATCATGAGCCACAGAGCTGATTCTGTTTATTGTCTTGAATATCATATGTCTACTTTATTTAACTGCTGCACAAAATTCATACCATGAGTACAGCAAACCATCAAATAGCTTCCAGGAACGTCAATAATTTCAAACTACAGAGTTTTCTAAATTGGTAGCAATGCATTTTATAGAAAGAAAATATACTTTTTTCTTGTGTATATGAATATACACATGCACATGCAGGCACATGCATGCATACAGGAGTTGGAAGAAAGGCTTGCAAATGCGCTAAATACCTTCACCTTTCCTTGTAATAAATAGATTTTACTTGAAGTTTCTGGGTGTTGCATGTAAGATCTGTTTAGCACCATGGTTTAGCACCATGGCACTAACTTCAGGGAAAATCTTTATAATTTTCAAGTCACGTATTCTACACTTTCATAATCTGCACATTATGTTGTTCACCATTTGATCCAGTAGATCAGAACCACATACTGGTGGCAGGTCATCTCCTTGCACAATTTTGTTTCCAGCATTAAACTCCACATGGTAATCTAAAGCAGCAGTAAATACAGAGATCTGATTAAGGAAAGGAGTAGCAGAAGGATTTAAGAATCTTGCAGAGAAGTCTAACCACATTAAGGTTTGTAACACCTGCTAGTTTCTCTCCCCAGCTAACAATTTTCAAATTCTACTTTTAGGGAGTAATTATGATCTTAGGAGCTACACGGGAATAGCTTAGAAGCTCAATAATTGGCTTTCTGTAAAGCTCGATTTGAATGCTGTCTTTTCTATTTTTCCTCTCCTCTCCTCTCCTCTCCTCTCCTCTCCTCTCCTCTCCTCTTCTCTCCTCTCCTCTCCTCTCCAGCAAGTTTTGCATTAGAGGCAGACAACATTTGGTCCAAAGAACATGCTCTGCCCCACTTGCAAGGATGGAGCAATTACCAGTTCACTTGGGAAACATCATTTACACATAGATGAAAAAGACAAGAGTCAGGGAGAGTTAAGTTACCTTTGTCCTAAACAGCTGCTACTGAAAGTAGAAGAGCGAGAATGAAGGCACATGCCTATCAAGAAGAAAAACACCTATTATGTCTTTTGACAAGAAACTGTCAAAAGACATAAATAAATCTAAATTTAGGACCCTTACTCTCACTAATGGAAAACAGGATGTAAAGTATGAAATGGCTAAAATTCTTCTGAAAATTAAATTCAATCTCCCACTTATGCTTTTTGTTTTCTTAAAAAAAAACTATTAAATGACTTATTTGCACAGTCATAAAAAATGCACAGTCTGGAGCTTGTGAACTCCACTTGTGGAGCAAAAAAAAAGTGCAAAAAAGTAAAAACTCTTCTGGCTTGACTGATGGCTTCTAAAAGAAAGGAAGAAAGAAAAGGGGAAGAGAGACACAGTCCATCTTAGAACTGTGAAGTAAAATTCATGCTCCTCCTGGCACAGGGAGCAGAAACGCTACACAAAGAGCTCTTTGTCATTTGCTCTTTACCTATACAGTGCATGTATCTTCAGGTATCATTACTAATTAAGAGCAGCGTTCACTCGCTTTGCCCTGTTCTTGGCCAGGAACAACTGTGCTGTTGACACAACCCTGCAGCAGGGAGCTCTGACACAACACCAGTACTGCCTGTCTGATGATGCATCCTCCCACCTCTGAAACTCAGTCTGCTGTCCCTCTGAAGCTTCTGACCCAAAAGCACAAGGATCCCACGATTACAGTTACACTTGGTTCATCTAGTCAGTGGCCTAACATTTTCACAGACTGTCCCACCTTACCATTTTTAATAAAGTCTTGATAACCCGTGTTCTTCTGTGAATAAGTGCCTGTAAAAATATAAAGGTGTGTTCTGTGGTTTCAGTGAAATTATTTGTAGAAGGCAAAGTCCAGTGTGGCTGAAGCCACACTGTCTTTTTCCTACACCTTCCCTTGAAACTTTCATATCTTTTCTGGAGTTGATTTCGCTTAAGCCCTTTGAAAATAAATCATTCCCAAAAGCACTCAAGATTTCCCTGAAGGGAAATCAGGCTTCCTGCTTCATAGGTTTCCACTCCTTTACTGAGAGGCTAATGCATTTTAGGGATGTTTGTTCTGATGCAAAGCTAACTTAGGAGTAAAAATAAACTAGGAGCATTCACAATGCTGTTGGAAGGCAAAGAATGCCAAGTGCTAAAGTTAAATCGCCAAAGATAGTCGTAGTTCCTTAATAACCTTCTCCTAGGACTATTTTTGCTGTCTTCATTTAGTAAGCTGAATATGCAGTCATGTAAAAATCCAACAAAACCCCCAAACTTATGATAGCCTTATGTGATGAAAAATAATAATTTTATTGGAGAAAATGATGGACTCCTCCTTCAGCTTGATGCATGGAACCCAAGGCAAATCTTTACCATAATTACTCAAGTGAGTTTCACGTTTATTACTCAGAAGCCATTCCATTTACACTTCTGTGAACACTAGGAGCTACATTTAGCTTGCTTCTGGTATGGGTATCTCCAGAAAATTCTTACTAGAGTTGATATAAACCAATATGTTTTTTAAAATCTTAATATCCAAAAGCATGATTATTTTTTCATTAGGCTATTTAACCTGCAAGACCCGCAACTTGCTGATTAAACACCACATCATTATCATAGCATATAATTACTTACTGTGAAAGAATTATTTATTTTTAAATTCTACTCAGTAGCCAGGGCATTCACATTATTGAAGTACTCTATCTCATACCGCAAATGAAGCTGCATGCAGAATTTTACTGCATATCTGTATTGGAACACAATTTCATTTTTTAAAAAATAACCCAATTTAACAATTCAGAAGTTCTCACATATGTTTTATAAAAATGTATGAGAGACCTAAAAACCATAGAGAGTCATAACTTCGAGCTGGCTCATTTGTTTCCATTTTATTACAGCACTACATGGTGGGCATCAGGCTCCTCATAGAAAGTAGAACATTAAATCTTCATTCTAATCTGTTTTAGCAGAAGGATATTAATAGTTTAATATTATTTTGTCTGACTGATAAAATACTATTTCAAACAAGACCAAAGAGAGCACTGAACCTCTGCAGAGTCCTATCCTGAAAAAAAAAATAAACAAAAACCAACGTGCCCTCCTCCTCCCCCCGCCCAAAAAAGTGAATATTACTTCAAGCTATATTCAAAAATAATACTTCCTCTTTCTTGACGGGTTGGGTACTATATTCTATTTATGACCCATTCTCTAGATGAACTCCTACTTCTTACTTTGTCTGAAGGCCACTGCACAGATATAAAATGCATTGTTTATATTGATATCTTTTATTTTCTACAGGCCAGGTTTTCACTTGGAGTCCTATAATGTGGCTCTTGACAACTTCACAAAAACTCTTCCCCAACTTTGTGAGTATGTTTCAGCAGTAAGTCAAATAGCTGGGATATACTACTAGAGAGGATGGAAATCATCTGAGTAAATCATTTCCTTATCCTGTAAGGTGCTGTAATAAATATTAACTCCAGGTTCTCTGTACCACCTGCCGTGGCGTGAGCCAGTCTCTTTGTGCTGCCGAGCTGTGGAAAGGATGAGGGCCAACAGTGAGCTCAGATATTGTTCAAGCCTTGGCTCCTTTTCATTGGGATTTGAACTGACATTCGCTTATACGCCTCTGCTCTCTGAATAACTGGCTTTAGATATTGAAATATCTGTCTGTTTCAAGTGGCTTAAATAAAATGGGAACCGTTAAACCATCTTCATGTCCCTGTAAACCAAAATCATGCAACAAGGAGCATACATAGGAACATGCAGAATTTCTGGAGGTACTACTACCAGTCTTGTTTCGTTTTATGGAGGATCAGACCTGGTCCTCCAACTCTTTCCCCAAATATATTTGATGCCTCTTTTTCTTAAACCCTTTCAGCAACTGTGGAGACAGTAAGATTTTCAAGGAGAGGGAAAAAAGGTCTCACCCTAAAGTTGACTTCTGTAACATGCAGATCTTTTCCTAAACCCTCTGAGAAAGCCGCATCATCTGCACTGGATCAGTTTTCCATTCTTGCACATTGAAGTCTGTCCAAGTCTGTTTTTTCTGTCACCTTCTCCCAGTTATTCATTTATTTTTCTTATTGACTGATTGATACACAAGGTCTGCTTGCCTCTTTGGGGTAACTTTACAGGCTAAACCCTTCACTCAAAAATCTTATTACTTTTAAGTCCTATTTTCTGTGTTCCCACTACTCTCAAAGCAGCTCAACTACCATCTGATTCTTTTGTATAACTGCGTGCTCTTGTCTACAGAGCCACCTGCAGATGTGCATTCTGTGCATATAAACAGAAATCAGCCAACAGCTATCCCTTTATGTGTTTTAAGCATGTCCTGCCAGTTCAAAGAAGTGCTTTGTTCTGGCCTAGATTTCAAAAAGAAAAAGTCTTTACCTCCTTCTTAAAAGTCACAATTATTGATCAAAAGCCACCATACAAAAGAAACATAAGATTCATAGCTGCTTATTTTCTGAAATATGACAATCTTAAATGTTGAGAGAGAAGGGTGCAGGCCCAGAAGGCATTTATTGGTTATTTCAGGTTTGAAAAAACAGCATTCTCCTGAGGCACTGTCTGAAATGAGTATGTCACTATGTAGGTTTGCCCCATAATAGCTTCAAAAATTTCCAGAGGAAATATAGTACATTTTGCTTCAAGTCAGCTTTCATATAGATGAATTTAAACAGACAGGAGATAACTATTACAACTCATATCAACACTCAGCATTCTGCTCAAATGACTCCCAGAGGTCCATCGTACTCTTGACCAGAAACCTTTCCTTCCTTTGGAGAGGCTTTTTTTTTTTTTTATGTCTAAATTAGCTGCAAAAAATGTGAAATAAAGTTAATTAATTAAATATTTTGACACATTTTGTTTTTTAAGGAAGACATGGACAATCAAAAAGTTGTCAACAATATGCCAGTTTGTCCAGTTCAAGACTTGTGGGAGCACAAAAATGGGCGGGAGAAACTTGCACAGAGTTACGGCTTCTGATCTACTCCCCATTTCTCAGGAAAAAAAAAAGAAAGCATTAAAGAAAGCATTTAGAAATCCCCACCAGTCTCCAGTTACATGGCCTGGGGAAATCTGGGGCTCTGGAAGGAATTTATTAGGACTACAAAAGAAAAAATTATCATAATTAATCAAAAGAGCCTTAGAGAAATCAGGCATTCACATTACTTAACTGAAGGCACCTAACTTAGGTGATCTCCATTGCCTTTCTCCAGTTTAGGCAGTCAAAGCTCCTAATGTAGGCATCTGTGTTACATATCTATAGCAAGCAGGGTGAATACCCTGTAACTCTCCAGCACTGTTATTGAAATTCAATGGAATTTGGTTGCTTAATTCTATTAAAATCCTTCAAAGATCCAACTCTAAGTTCTCTAATTAGCAAGACACCCATGATAATTCTCCATATTTTATTAGAATGCTGTGAGGTACATTCTGGCAGTCCTTTCAGTAGACAGACAATTCTTGATATCTCTTTCCAAATTAAAGCACAGGTTTTAATCCGGGGAGCAGAAAGCCTTGCATATAGTACCGGTATTCAGGCAGGCTGCTTACAGTGTTAGTAACAAAGTAAGAAATTTCTGTTCTATAATGTTTTCAGATGTAGCATACTTGAAACTCCCAGCACAAACATAAAGTAAGGAAAAAAATAAAAATAAATAAAAGCAAAGAAAACCTCCCACGATTTTGCTGTTTATATGGAGCAAGATGGGATAGTCATTAAGGAGGAGTAATGGAGGAGTAGTTGGGTGGGAAGAGGGCGCAGAAACATCACCCTGGGAAAATGTGAGTCCCTGCAGTTTTTTGAATTTTTCCTTAGTTCCATACTTGAGGTTTTCCTGAGAAGAAAAGGCATTTGCACTCAGAAAGAGTCATCTTCACCTGTGAAAATCACAGTGTTTTTCAAAAGAAAAAATTGTTAGTGTGAAACTACCCAATTGCCTGTATAACCACTTCCCCTCTTGCGGGCTGAGTGTGGTAACCCAAAAACAATAGGTTGTTTAGAGATGCTGTCCACAAGTCAAGAAAAATATGGTGTTTTAGCTGTTTTTTCCTCCTAATGATCCATTTTTTATACCACTCCACTTGTAACCTCAGCCAATTTTATCATTTATTCACACACAGTGCTCACACCACATATGCAGTATCTCCCTAAATGTTTTGTAAGGAATTTTCTCCTGTTAAAATGATCATTGCACATTTGTAGGACACAGAGCATGATGGCTAGAAAAGGCCTCTCTATGGACAGTAATAGAAATGCAAATCCTGCATAGTGCTTGGAAGATTGCTGTTTCCAACTGCAAAAGTAACACTGCTGAAGCTGGGACGGGCGCTCAAGGACAGACGCATTTTGAGCCCAGAAGTGCCTCATCTGTAGTCCCACATAACTCTGCCCCTTTGATTTCTCCAGTGGCTACCCTGGAGAAAGGCGATGTTACCTCCGATCTTGAAGCAACCTGTACAGATTTTTAAAAAATGGTAGCAACAAAATGAGAAATTTGGTAGGAAAATTATTTTCTTTCAGGCAGATGGATGTGGTATGTGTTTTTCAGCTTCACACTCCCACACAGTCACAAAATATCTGGCCGGTGGAGTAGTTAATGAAATACATATTCATAGCAACACACCCTTTCCCAGAGAATTTTAAACCAGACTGCAACACACTATTTCATTGTTACTAAAATGTGCATTCACCTTCTCGAGGTTTGAATAATCTCAAGTCATTTTTATTTTGGAATCCTTTTGTGACATTGCAAAATTATTTAGTAGTCAATAAACTAAATCTGCACAAGATTATAAGATTTTCATGGGTAATATGCTATATATATAATTTGTACAATAATAGACTATATATAATTTATATTATCATGGCAGTTTGGGAATGGGTGATTTATGAATGCTTTTTGACATTGTTGTGGTGTACCTATATACATACCAACTCAATATGCTTTATAAATATTTTAAGTACCATTATTAATCAATTACACTGGCCAATCTATGTACTACCAATATGGCATACAATTTTAATATGTCAATAAGCCCATAAAGTATATTTGGGGGAGAAGTTTAATAAGTTCCAGTGGTTTTATGTAAAAAGGGGGTTAGATGGGTTCCTGGGGAGTTACCTAGAAAAGGGAGTTTTACAATTTTCAACTCTGAAGCAAAAAGGAGCTCTTCTAACAGTCTATGAATAAAAGAGTCTATATTGTTTCTCTGGTGTGCAAGCCAAACTCTTTATTCAATAAAATTTGCCATGACTACTTATATGTTATTGAAATAAACATTTCTGCAATGAAAATCAAAACTTTTCATACTTTGGGGAATCCAAACATTTAACATAATATTAAAGAAAAGAAGAACACATATTTCTGTGCAAAGCTAACAAAACCAAAAAGGCAATTTGCACTCTTTTTGTTGCTTAAGTAATGGTTTCATTATGCTTCTCAGGAAAAAAAAAAAAAACATTATTGAACATCAGGGCTATAAATGAACTGCAGACAAATAGAGGTAAATACTTCTATGACTTCAACCTATACTTTGAGCAGATATCTTAAGAGATAAAGCGTTATACCACCTATAGTTATGGCTGCTACCATAAATAGCCATAAATGCTGTGGTTAATTTGGGATGGGTGAGCTGCATGAGTATTATAGGAATTAACTGCTATCCCAACCCATAAAAATATTATTCAAGACTCAAAATACTGACTCTCCTGCTTCAGTTCTTCTGAACTTTTCATCATTTCAGATAGGAGACACTGAAGCACAATTAAAAAAAGGCAGAATGTGTCATCAATTCATCTGAAACAAAATTGTCCTAAAAAACTCGTACAATGTTCACTACAAAGAATCTTAGCTAAATCTTAGCTAATCCATCAAATCAAACTCTCAGTATTGTAAAATTCACTTTGAATATATATAACATTCACTGTGTTACCCATTTGATAACTGACTCTGCAGTAAAACGAAACTTTTATAGACATAAAACTTTAGGCCGTTCTCTTATCATTCTTCGCGTGTCTGAAATACTCTGGTATTAAAAAACAAAGGTCCTACTGCCAGTTCTGCTTTTGAAAAGCAAGAAACTTTATGCAACACACGACAGTGATTTTCCAGTAACAGTTTGACAGTGCATGGGCCCCGTAGCTGAAATTTTTTGCTCTAATCTTTGTTTATAGTAGAAGTAAATAATCCAAACAAAGAGCATTCCAGTATGCAGGGCTGATGGTTACGCGATAAGGCAGAGCCTGGCACCAGTGACAGAACCAGCAGTCTATTGAGGTGAAAAACAGCACTCTGATAAGTAAAACTGTCTTCTGATTTATAGACTCTGAGTCGCCTTTTTAACCCTCGCGTCACAAAAATCTGTAGCAGGCAAAGCCTGCGAAAAGAGGCACATGAAGGAAAAAGAAAGCTCCCATAAGAAAAAATGGAGAGGCTAAGATTTTACTTTCATCTCCAGCAAGTCACAATCTTAAAGCTGAATTTTAAATATCCTACGTTGAAGAACTTATACTAGTAATGGATTTTCATATTAGACATAGAACAGCTCAAGAAGCACATTTTAAAAACACAGTAATTAAAAATCGGTCCTTCCTTTGTTTATACATGAAGAAGTGAACTTAAAAAATAATGAATATTTACCTTGCAAAACTCAAGAGATGGTGTCAAGCAGCACAGCAAATACAACACAAAATATGGCCTTTACTCTCAGTGGTAACTTCAAAACAGTAGATCTGCAGTTTAGGCAAAGATGCTAGTCCTTAAAATAGGAAAACCTTCAATTCCTATGTATTGTTGCTAATTGCTAATTAAGAACTACACTCAGAACTGATGCCAGTTTCTTCATAACAGCTCCTTATTGCAGAAGCCAACTATGTATTTAGAGATATAAATAACCCTTAATAACTAATGTTATTTGATTTTCAGTTCTCCCTTGTCAAGCATTCAATATGTAGTTTGGTGAGATCTTGCTCACAGAATTAAAGTGGACTTCTAGATCTTTAATGGACTTCTATAGTTCACAGTCCTCTTATTGTCACAGCCTCCGAAACCTGTTTTTGTTATTTCTTGTGCCAACCCAACTGACTGTCTTATGAGGTGGGGGAGAGAAAGCTTTACTTTGTAAAAGGTGAGAGATGGTTTCTAGCCTTACATTTTGCTAGTCAAAGTTTATAGGCTAGATTTGAATGGCAAACAGTACCATAGCTCAAGTTACAGTCTGGAAATGGAATTATGAATTCTCAGATCACTGAACTTTGGGGAAAAGCAATCAAACAAACCAAAACTGTTCTCAGAAGCTCACAGTCGTGCTGCATATACACGTGCATATACATATACATCAAGCTCCAAGTGGAGGCAGTACCCCTGCTACATGGGACGGACAGGAAAGCAACAGGCTTCATCCCCATCACTTGCCACCCCAAAGGCAACTTCACGGGAGAGGTGGTGAAAGGAAATCTGGAGACCTGCTTCCTTCTCATCTCCCATAAGCCTGTCAAACTTATTAGTCAAGCCAAAAGGAGAAGATAGTGTGCCAGCACTGTATTTTTCAGTGATTTCTATAGCTCATTAATGAGTTTAGAAGCTCTGTATTCACAGAATTTTAAATACAATTCCTTTGCATTTTAGAGAACAATTTCACTAACCATAAATATTTAAAGTATTAAAAACTCCTTAGCAATATTTTGACCAACAGAAGTTATTTGATTTGGAGAATGTCCAAGTTTTCCATTATAAACCTTCATCACCTGGAAGCACTACTTCTGTTTTCAGAGACAATTCTTGTCAGTCTTCTGAGCAGCTGCATCCAAAAGTTCTTTACTGAAATGTACAAACTTTGTTTTTCCCCTCCTCAAACTCCTTTGGCAGGAACTTCTTTAAATTTTGTATGACTTTGTTCAAACAACCCAGGAGGAGTAACTTCTTTGCAAAAGGATCTGTTCTCTACAAACTTTGAATGCATACTACACATCAGCAGTATTGCTATCATCTCCTGACAGTTATCAGTGTGAAGATAGTAGTAGAGATTTCTCACATTATTTCATACGATCCAATAATTGTTAAGAACGACAGCAGTTAGTAGGTCAATGAAGGCAAAGCTTGTGAAATTTTTAAGTTCACAAACCTACTGTTACAAACCTACCTGTTATAATAAGGTTTTAGTAAATAATTTAACTTTTTATCACACTAAGACAATTCTTTGCGTAACACCAGATGATTAAGAAGCATCTATGACAGCATTTAAAACACTGCAAAACCAGCTAGTGTACCACTGAAAAGTTATTTGCTGTCGATTATGATTCCAAATATTAAACACTAAACCTACCCCAAAGTCCTCTAGGAAAAAATGATAAAATACACTTAGAAATTCTTGGCTATTCCAAAAAAACAGAGTGTGAAACGTTTTTAATAGTGAAAATTTTGTCTGCTTCCAAAGTCTGGAATTTAAAAAAATACTATGTTCAATTAAACAAACTCGAAAAATCTAAACAACAACAAACTGTTGAGGAACACACATAAAAAATCAAGTATTAGTCTGATTTTAATAACAGCATGAGTGAAAAAAAAATGTTACCATCTGATGGATTTGTTACTATTTTAAATAATGACTTTGTAGAACATCTTACCTTCCTTTCAAATACCCAAATAAAGGCATTGTAGCATGTTATCACAGTAAAGACTTACACTCCAATGTAGGTATTGCTGTTTATTTCTTTACTGAAAATGGAACCTCCTCCTGCCTTTCTTTCAGTGAAACTTAATGGAGACCTAAAAGGAACCAACAGCCCAGCAATTTTTTTGTACTGATCGTAATAAAATAGCTTAGTATCAAACAAACAAACACAGGAACAGAGGAGTAAAAATAATAAAAAGTATGAAGAGAAAAAATGAGAAAAATTGCCTTAGCCACCTGAAGTAAAGTAAGTTTGTGCCCAGCACTTTGGAAGAAATTGTTCAGGAACAGTTTATCCATGTGAAAATCTGAGTCATATAATCATGCCAAGGTCAGTGAGACCTCTGGTGATCGACTCAGCAAGTACTAGAGACCCATACTAGACTGCCTTGGAGCAAAATTAAGGGACAGATGTACAAATTCTATTATTCACACCTAACAGAGAACATCTAACTTGTTTTGTTGCAATGCCTTTCCCGCATTGCTTTCCTATTACCCTTCTCCTAAACTCTCTGACAAGTCCCACCTCAAACTGCTTTCAAAGACTTATCACAACATCATGAAATAAAAATAAAATATGGCCCTCAGCTGACACAACAAGTAATAGTTATGACTTTGGGAGTGATCATGTTAAAGACCTTGAAAACTTGCTATTATAAACATCTGTCTCCTTTTGCCTGCCTCAAACCTATTCACTCAGAGCTTTTTAGCCATGCCAGGTGTCTGTTTGAAGCAGGTCTGTAAGAGTAGTTATACCCACAGTATTAGCAGAAGCAGTAATAAGAAGTTCAGTATCAATTAACTGATCTTTGACTGTTTTGTCAAAACCTTTGTGAGCTTTGTCAGGAGCCTTCTCAGATGTCGTAAAGTTGTGACAAATTTTCATGTGTTCTGCAGCAACTTGCTAAAGTTCCAAAACTTAATTTCCTAAAACTTGAACCAGTAATGAAGGTGTACCCCCTTGTGTAGCTGGGACTGAAGAGGCATTTTTCTGAAATCACTGCTACTAGCCACGAACTAATGGCTGCTCAAGAGAAAGAGCTTAAGAGCTGCCTGACCACTACAGAGACACTCGGAATCAGTCTAACATCTTTGACCAGAAGAAAATAAGAGAGTAAAAGGGAACTAGGAATGCAGGCAGTGAATTCCTTTGGAGATTTAAGAATTACCCAGTACCCTCAAACAGGCAAGCTGAATCACCTCCTTTAGTTGTGAGCATCTAAGTGCCCACAACTGACATGGAAACAAACTCTGAACAGATCAGATCTTACATCAGGCTCATTTTCTGAAAGAGAGAGAAAAAAAAAGGCAAAAGCAGTAGCAAAACTGCTTACCTATTGTAAGAAATCTTGCAAGATTCTTTTCATCATGTTACAATGTGGAATTAAAAACACTTACTATGTAAGGGCGTAGAGGAGAAAAATTATCAGTGGAAACCCTCTGCTACCTATTTCGAGGAGCATCACAGAAAGTCCCAAATTTAATCAGTGTTTCTATTGCCAGAACAGAGTTTTCATGTCATGAAGCAAAAGAACACACAGAACTACCGACTAGACTGAAAGGACAGAATTAAGACTGAATAACACCATCTCTGAAATGTACTGACTAAGCAAGAATCTTTGGGAGGATGGGGAGGATGAACAAAAAGTATCAGCATGGGATCATGGCATGAGAAAATATATAATGTATGCATCTGTATATGCCCAAGGGCAATGAATTATGGTCAATGAATGATCTCAGTTAAAGCATTTCCTGGCTACCGCATGCTTTACCTTGTAATCTGAATATTCTTTAAACATGCCTTATGTAATAACTACATATTATGTAGGCTACACCTGTATATATATCTTATATAATAATCATGGATATGTTACAGGTGACATTGCTTTTCCTTAGTCAAAGCCACTGACCAGTATCTCCCTTTCCCTCCATCCCCTGCTCCTCATTCGCAAAAGAAAAAGATTCAGAAGGAACTTTTGGAATTAACAATGTTTTTACATAAAAGCACAACATTTTATTTTGCATCCAGAGCATACAGGAAAAATCAATTAATTGATAGATTTTTACATGGGAGCCTGTTCTTGATGTCAATTAAGTATGATGAACTTTGGCAGGAAAAATGATTATTTGAACAGCTCCTTCTTCCAAGGAAGATTTTACAAGTTCACAGCTACATAAACTATGTGAGATTTGCCTCGTAACTTTGTCACTCTATCCAGTCGCTAGAGGCAAAGCAAAAGAAAGTCTGAGCTCCTTAAGGTGTATGCAGAGAATGGGTCAATGTGTATGACTGCATTTGGGGAAATTCATTGGAAAGGGAAATTGATGGAATGGAATATATGATAGCAGTAAGAACCAAAGAAGAACATAAGTCTAGAAAACTTTTAAGTGGGTAAAGAAATATGCCTTCTCTCTTCCAATGCCTCTGTGCCAGTGTGAAAAAATACCAAAATGGTGGGAAGGGGGGAAAGTGGATTATGTGAGTTGCTGATTACAGAAAATAGGAGAAAAAGTAAAGAACAGCTTGACTAAGGTTCGGGGGAAAGTAGATTATGTGAGTTGCTGATTACAGAAAATAGGAGAAAAAGTAAAGAACAGCTTGACTAAGGTTCAAGAAGAGCCAAGCCAGTGACAAAGAGAGAAGGAAAGGTGAGTAGAATAGAAAGGAAGGCAGATGATATACGCTAAATGGTGGTGGTGGTGGTGGTAGTGGGAAGATAGCTGGGACTTGGTGCTATGGCCTTCACCAGTGAGGAGTGAAGCTCCGAATTTTCCATTTGGGAGGCCAGGCTGAAAATCTGGCAGAAAGACTTTAGACTCACTGAGACCTATGCTTAGCTAGACTGTGAAAGTCAGCTTCACATTTTGAATTCTGTAAAGAACCTCAATTTTACAATCAGGAGAAAAAAAACCCTTTAAGCTTACTTTTCCCCAGCTAGAGTTTCCAGTGTTCATTTCTGGAAAAAGGAAAAAGGAGAGGAGAGGAGAGGAGAGGAGAGGAGAGGAGAGGAGAGGAGAGGAGAGGAGAGGAGAGGAGAGGAGAGGAGAGGAGAGGAGAGGAGAGGAGAGGAGAGGAGAGGAGAGGAGAGGAGAGGAGAGGAGAGGAGAGGAGAGGAGAGGAGAGGAGAGGAGAGGAGAGGAGAGGAGAGGAGAGGAGAGGAGAGGAGAGGAGAGGAGAGGAGAGGAGAGGAGAGGAGAGGAGAGGAGAGGAGAGGAGAGGAGAGGAGAGGAGAGGAGAGGAGAGGAGAGGAGGGGAGGGGAGGGGAGGGGAGGGGAGGGGAGGGGAGGGGAGGGGAGGGGAGGGGAGGGGAGGGGAGGGGAGGGGAGGGGAGAGGAGAGGAGAGGAGAGGAGAGGAGAGGAGAGGAGAGGAGAGGAGAGGAGAGGAGAGGAGAGGAGGGGAGAGGAGGGATGTCTGACTTGAGTAGTGTTTACCACTATATGTCACAGAGTAAATCATTTCCTCTGGATTGATCTGCATCTCTGTTACATCAGTACAGCTCAGCAATGTCAGAACACAGTGAAATGTAAAATAAGCAGATGGCTAGAACCAAGACCTTTGGTCACCAGACTTCTTTTTTTTTTTAAAGGTTACTTCCTAAGATCTGTTATAAAAGTAGAAGAAAAGATCCAGAATTCCAGAGCAATGCACTGTCTTGATTTTCTTTAAGAGTGATGTTTAATTAATCTACATTTTCCTTTTGGGTTTTGCTCTAACTGGCACCTTTATTATGTGACCTTTATTCTGGATGGTCTCGAGGTACCATACAAAATAGCTACTTCCACAGCATTATCTCAGACACCAGACAGCTGATTTCTTCTCAAGCTGCTGGAATTAAAACTTCCTCCCCTCTACAGTCCTAATTAAAAGCAAAAAAAAAAAAAAAAACCCACACCCTCTAAGTCTACTTTGGATCTGATCTTGGGGGGGTCTCACTTTTAGCCTAAGGAAGGCAGTACAGCCCGTTTCCTGTGCAGCAACATGATTTAGCACTGACAGAGTCAAAACATCCTCTCGAAGTGGGCAGCGAGGAAAATGGCAGGAACGAGAGAGCGTGAAATGGAGCGCCGCTCGCAGCATCGCTGGCCGTCTGCAGAGTCCCTGTGCCAGCAGGGCCCATAAACAAGCACTGACACTTCTAGCATAGGGAGCACCCGCACGGAGTGAGACTGGAGCGGGGGCCGGTGTCAGCTCCCGGCCATCCGGAGCGTACAGTGGAGACGCTCCAAAGCTGCGACCCGAACGCGGCGTGCCAGGCTCGACAGCGGCGTCTCCGGGGCTCTGGCCACCCCCCCACTAATGAAAGCAGCCCTGAAAGCCACAGTCTGAGGCCTCTGGGCTGCCCAAATTCCTGCATTAGCCGAGCTTGTGTTACAACCCGGGCTGGTGAGCGCGGCGAGCACCGACGGCCCCTCCACGGCTGCCGTGCCCCCCCCCGGCTGTCTGTTTAGTGTCACTCAGCTGGGATGGATCCCGTTAAAGATCTGACGCTTAGCGGGGACTTGGAGGTGTCTGGAACGCCTGCCTCTAATCATAAACACCACAGCTGGCAATGATGTGGCCGAAAAAAAAAATCACCTTGATCCAGCAACACACACTCCCTTTGATGTTTCTGCAAGCACTGCCCAGAGAAAAAGGTACTGCTTAAAAAAAAAAAAAATCAGGCTTGACATGCTCAAATCATAACCATATGACTCTCAATTTCAAGCTTTAAAAAAAAAAAAAAAAGATCCCAGAAAAACACAACATTTTGTTCTGAGAAACTCAGGGATGAGGCATCTGACAATGATAACATGAAACAGGTTTGGAAGATAATGGCAGTTTGAGAAGAAAACACTTCCAAAAAATTCAGACTGCCACTACCAAAAATGGAAGAAGCTTTCTGCCAAAGATTGCAAACTGTGGTGACCTTAAGCAAGAGACTGTAGCTGATTCAAGGGAAAAATGAAAACTTTTCAAAGACAACATTGCTTGTGCTCTGCCACTGTTTATGAGTGCCTTATGCCCTCTTGCCTTTCGGGGTGGCCTGGTAAACACAAGAGCTCCTCTGTGTTTTCCAGTGCTCTGCCATAAAATTCTGTTAAATATTCAACTCTATGAGCGTGTTTTTTTATTATTTTTTTAACTCAAAGAGATTACAAACAGAATTTTGAATCCAGAGCAAGAAACATTTTACTTATAGTGTTATTTTTTGAAATCTGCCCTTACACTGCATATGGTGATTAAGTATCCAAATATCCTATTCATTATCATGCTGCTTTGATTTCTTCATGGAAAAACAAAATATCTTTTATTGGGTTGGTTTATATAGAAGGAGTGCTACATGCACCATTTGCTAAATATCTGAGGAAGACTACAACTTGCATTCTGTGAAACATCCATGCTACTGTTTCCTTACACTTACTACTTTTAATCAGTCATTTGCTAACACAGACAAAAGAGTCTGATTTGCACAACCTTACCACCACATATAGTCCAACTTTGTTTTCATTAGTCACAGTATGTGAACATTACCCTAAATAATGAATTATTTTTCAAGGCTATATGAAGAAAACGACTAGACAAACCAATGTAGAGGTGTATTTGCTAGGCATATAAAGAAGAAATCAGAAGTAACTTTGAAAAATATTTTTAAAAATGCATTTTAAGAATTTTTCCTATCTGCACTTTTAAAAATCTAGCATTTATACATGTAAAACAACTAGCTGTCACCCAAGCAACTTTCATTTTTGGATATTCACAACCTTCTGATATTCGAGAATTTTTTATTTTTCTTTCTAGATTTTCTTTCAAAATGCCATTTCTTATAATTTTGCACTATCTACCGAAGTATTACAGTGGTCTTTCTTTCCCCAGAAAAAAGACCAGGTAACAACATTCATAGACAGAAACAATATGAGCAGCCATTCTGTAACAAGAAAACTAAAGACCACTGCATGCTTTAATTACCTTTGGCATTAAAACGCACTATATGTTACTGTGGCTCAGACTGACCAGAGCCGTCCTCACACAAAGAAGTGACACGCTGTATACAGCGCACAGGGCTTGGCAGTGACTGTAAACTGACTACCATATCATGGCAGGACAACCTGGGAGCTGTTTTCCAAACCCGATGTGAGTCTTCACAGACTGTTCAAGCTGACAGCGCTCCCTACAATTCCACTGAATGTCGCAGATTCAGATAAGATTCAGATTTATTAAGTTTACGCACTGTTCTACAGTGGCGCATGTGCGTATGTATGCGTGTGTGTGAAGGAGAGGGAGGCTAGTTCAGTCGGGTTGTGAAATATCAGCGATTTACCTACCCCTATATGGTGATTTTTCTCTTATACTATATGTAAGCAAAACACAATTAAATAATAGCCCACGTCTGGAGCCTAAGTGACGCTTAAAAACAATGGAGGAAGTGACATAATCCTTTTCTGTTTCCATGTGCATGAATCTCGTATTTTCAACCATAAAGAATTAAAACCAGTACCAGTAAACTGTTATTCATGTTCTGTAACAAACACAGGTTAATTGATTTTACTCCGAGCAGAAAAAAATGATTTCAAAATAATAATAATAATAAAAACTATTTCCTCAATCTTTGTGGAGAATTATGGATTTTACTATGACTTTATTATGGATTGTACAATGGCATGTACAAAACTCATTTGTTTATCTCTCTGTATGCAAAGGTTCAGGAGGTGGGAGTCAAAATATGTGTCCATTTCTTCAAGGGAAAATCAGAGCCATCTCTCCAGTCACCTCCCTTATGGCAATTTCATTATGAATAATCCTAAACTTACTGGCAACATCTATGATCTATGTAAATTCTTCCATTTTTTCCGTTCTTACAATATTCTAAAATGTCACAGATGAAACCTATTAGAAATCATGAATATGGTTTTATCCCAAGGAAGTTTTTTTTTTTGCCTCCCACACTTTAATGTGACACAAGCATTACAGAACCATTATTTATCAGAAGCATCCTTCCAATGACAAGTGTAAGAGAGAGCCCTCTAATAGGTTTTCATGAGCTTCATTTTACAGATCAGATTTTAAAACATTTTATTGGTTACATGCTCTCTCATAATGATTACAGAAGAAAAGAAGTCAAACACTTCCCTGGTCGCAAATGGATGTACTCTGAGGAAGTCTGAAAAATTAATCCATTAGGATCTCAGTTCTAGCAAGTAAAAAGAGCACTGCCAAGTAGGGGAAGGAAAAGAAAAAAAATGTTCAGACCTAGAAGGTGCTGCTAATGCTCATGTTTGAAGGAAATGAAACTAAGCTGAGGACACTCAAGATACTGCATTGTTGGGCCGAAGATGCACATGCCTAAACCTATTGTCTTGAGCTAAGCTGAATTTCACTTTGTACTAATAGCACCTAACATTTATGTGTTGCTTTACTGCCTTGCTATTGAATGTGACTTTCTGCTTCATAATGCAAGAGCCATTCTAACCAAACTGCACCAAATTAACACTCTAACTTAACATGCACTGAAACTTCACACTATACTCATTAGTTACCCAGCTTAATGTGCTGAATGTCTTGAATCACATAAGACTGCCAGCTCCAATATAGATAGACTTGTTTATTAAAGGAAAAGTCAGACTTATGCAAAAATCTAGGACCATCCAGCAGTTTGATTGGGAATGCTGTGTAACATTTGTAAATGTGCTTTGTCCTTCACCCTGAAACAGTCTCAAAGCTGCTCAGGCAGCTTGCTCACAACCTGACCGAGGAAGCTAACACGTCCCTCCAGCTCTCCCTCAACCCTCCGGATAAGTTGGATGAACTTGATGAGCTCCGTGGGTTCTCTCCCACGGAGGAAGCTGGCAGAAGCACTGTGGCTGAGATGCGTGGGTCACGCAGGAGTCTTTGGGGATCCAGAGACTCCTTTTTGCCACACTGCTTCCCCTTTACAGGACCACAGAATCCCTCAAATTGCTCAAGTGCTTTTGTTTATTCTCCTTTTACACCCCGCAAGCCTAAGTTTGATTTAAAGTCAGTTGCACCCCTGCCCCTCTGCGAGCTCCGCGAGCTGCCTGAGCGCGCACTGGGTCGCACTGCTGCGACAGGCATCCCTCGCGCTGTGCGGGCCCCCCACGAGCCATGCAGCCGCCCTCTCTCCTTGAATTGTGCTACCTCCAACTGCTTTGTTTCTCCCCTCGTTTTGGCAACCTCCCTGGGAATCTGCTAGTTACTTCTCGTGCATAGGTAGTCTTGGTATCGCCTTCCAAAACTGCGCTGCCCACGCTCGCCAGCACTTCTGCAGCACATGAGCTCTGCTGCAGAAAGGCCCCATCAAGCAGGGACTGCAGCAGTTCATGCTTTATGAAGTTTTCTCAAGGTTTTGCTTTTTATTTTTTTTTTTCCAAGAGGTGATTGAAAACAGAGAGAGAAAAAAAGGCCGTGCTCCTTCCTTGCTTTTAATACCCGTGTTCTGAGACCGTCTGTGACAATACCTCTTGGAAAACGGCTCCTGCCCAACAACGCGCCCAAAGTCCTCCTTCGCCAGAGGCACTCATTCATTATATAAACCAAACAAGCGTACGAAAACAGACAGAAAGCGACTGGTAATGCCCGGCGAAATTCCTGCGCGCCGCTGCGCCGACCTGGGCGCGTTGCAGGCAGATGTCAGGTATTTCCATAAAGAGCCGCATTGTGCAGGGCCCCAGCCCCGCGCTCCCGCGCCAGGGGGGCCGGGCTGGGGGGGGACGGCCATTCCAGCTGGGCTTGGAACCTCGTCGGAGTCAGGAAAACCACAGCTCATAAGCGAAGAGGAAGCATAATGTTCTACAAGGACAAAACATTAGCAAAAATGTCACTCAGCCCCAGTTCCACATGTTGGCTGCCACGGCCTCTTCCTCCTAGCATGCCCGATTGATATAAATTCCATCTGCTCAGCAGCCAAGTGACAGAGAAGAAATACCGGCATCTGGTCTCTATTGCTGTCGGGTTTTTGTTCCATGTTAGACCTTAGCTAGAAACATATGAAGAGATGAAGGTGCTGGCAAGCGACTAAAAGGCTGCACTGGCACAAATGAGACTTTCTGATGCTTTTCACACTTCACTCTGGATTTTTACAGGGAAAAAGGCGGAGGAGACTTGATAAACTGAGTCTGGAGAGCCAACAGGCCTGGAGGTCATTTGGTGCTCCTAACTTTTTTTGAGTGTTTAAAACTATAAAGCAAAACATTTTTTTTAACACGACAG
Organism: Tinamus guttatus; assembly: GCF_059628265.1. Classification (NCBI taxonomy): domain Eukaryota; kingdom Metazoa; phylum Chordata; class Aves; order Tinamiformes; family Tinamidae; genus Tinamus; species Tinamus guttatus. The sequence goes on from NW_028288984.1 coordinate 453,716, forward strand.
AAGGTAACGAAGTCACACAAGAATGTTGCTCTTCAGCTAACTTTTTTTTTTTTTTTCTCCTTCTCTTAAACATCCACTGGTTTGGACCTGGTCCACAGGCACTTTATATTCTCCTGAGAAGCAGCTGGAAAGTGCCAAAAGACCAAACCGCTAACTCTTTTTTAACCCCACGGTGTCCAGCAGAGTCCTCTAAACCTAGGCGCAATAAAGCAAACCAGCAACACGCTGTTTATGTTCAAGAATCGCTGCCCGAGTGCTTTTCAAAAGCCACTGCTGAAGAACCAGGGGAGAGCGTGAGCCGGGGTGCGCGTGTGTGTGCATGCTCCCGGATTTCCTCGAGGAACCCACTATTCACACCAACAGAGGCACGAAAAAAGAAGGAAGATGCCACGGAGAGGAGAGTAAAAACAAACATGCATAGGTAATAAACTCGGGGTCACACAGCTTTCTTGCTGCAGAAAGCAGCTGGAGCCATAAACTCAGAGGAAGCCTGCTCTACAGACTAAATTGATCCGCAGCACACAGAGGATAGCTAGTCCACAGCAAGGTAAAAGCTTTTTAAAAGTTAAAGTAGATTCTTGATATTGCAGATCAATATAGAATTTGCTTTTATTATAATTAAAAATAGAGCAGCCTTCAATTAATTTTCAGTGCCTCCAACCTTCACAGGGCTGCTGTGGTCTCCTCTGCAATACAGTGTCCTCTTGTTTGGGTGAGAGGACTACGAACTGACAGAGAGAAATGAAGCGAGTGAACTACGATCAGAACAACATTATAACACTAACAGAAAAGACTCTGTGCGAGAGAGCCAGCGAGCATGTAAGAGAAGAGCTCTCAAGAACATATAAATATATAATAGAGCCCTGGAACAGTTAATAATTAATTGTGAGGAAGAAGCTTTTATTTCAACAAAAAGAAGAGCTTCCAAGCACCAGCCCCACGAGAGAACGACACAGTCCAATGCACTGATGCCCACAAGGAAGATCTACAGCAGCTCCTTTGCTGGGGTGAGCTCCCTCCCAGAGGGGGCTGGTATCACCTCGTCACACTCTCTGTATCCTCAGAGTGCATCTGAAGTGCTGCACAACTCCTACATTGGTTTTCTGCCAGATGGGCTTCGAAGGGATCTTCACAAGCCAGACACCTAACCCAAGGACACAGTGGTCAGGTTGCTTGGCTGGATAACTAGTGTCCATCAGCAACCCCCAGAATTTGGGGCCAAATATCCTACCACTGGCTCTGCTCACTAGAGTGTTGCTTTGAGCAAGCTGAGCAAATAGCCTTGACGAAAAGCCTTAAATACACATGGCATTACTTTCCTGTGAGAAACCAGTGCTTATCCATTAATGAAGTACCTCCATATCATCAGCGACACAGATTTTTACAAAGAGTTTAGAAAGAATATTTGGCATTCAGCCTTTTATCACGGCATTTCTGCCTCTTGCAGATGCCATTTACTCCTCATCCAAACAAACTCAGCACTGGCATTTCCTCCCAGTACTGCCTTCCTTAGGGAGGTGATGGTTCCTAAGTGATAGTTCCTACAGAAAGTTTTGATTTTCACTAATTTCTCTGAAGTTCCATCCCTCCATGCACACGATCTAGAAAGTCATTTTTTCATTCAGGCACAGAATCCATATGCAAACTAATAAAAATATAGCTGTTAAAAGGTGCAAATTGCTTTGCACTAATTTCTGCTCAAGAGAGAGGTAAAGCATAAAAAATATCTTAGGCCAAGAGCACAAAGCAAATTTAGCTGCTATCTACATTTCACTCCACTTTAGGGTGCCTCTCTGAAGTACGATCTTTGTCCATGAGACTCACCCTGAATGATTTCCACACATTGCACTGTGCTTACAGCAAGTTTCTGCTATGCTAGGAGGCCAGGTAACAGTAAATTACCCGACTAGGTCTCCTTGGAAATGTAAACATATTACTCACAAAGAGAAGGGACAAATATCCAGTCATGCACAGTAATGGGGAAAAAAGTTAAAAGTTTCAAAACAAGGTGGCAAACAAAGTCACTGCTAACTCTTTAGTGCGAGATGACTTTGGGGGATCACACTTGCCATGAAATGCACAGGGCCAGGTCCAAGTTGACGTAAAGCCCTTTGTCCCATGCGGCGCTGACTTGCGTAGTCAGCGTGGCCCTTGCTTGTCCAAAGGCAAGATGCAATGAGCAGGGACAGCGCCGCTGCCCGCGCACGGTGCCCGTCGGCACAATTCCCCACAAGTAGGGGAGATGAAGCATCGCGGCGGCAGCGACGAGAGAGGAGCTGAAGGAGCCGTCGTGAGCTTCAGCAGCGGCCGGAGCCGCGCTCCTCTGTGAATGACAAGTGATGGGCCAAACCACTGGGGAGCTACCGATGAGTTATTAATGGTGACAGGTACACTACCTGGGAGACAGGTTGAGAGGGGAAAAAGATTATTTATAAGCGAATAGTTAACAGCTGTACCCACTGCTAAGCATTACATGGATGCCACAAACTGTAGAATTCAAATCTTGGGTTATTCAAGCACGAACAACTGCCTGTCACCAAACTGCAGCGCATCGCTACAAATTAAGGTAGGAAAGATGAGACGAGGCTGAAGCGATGCCTTGCTCAAGAAGGCAATGTCATCACAGAGTGCAGATAAGAGCTGGAGAAGGGCTGAGATAACCATGAGGTGAATTATGGTTCTTAATAATAATGACGAATTTGCAAGAACAGCTTTTTAATTTTTCCTGAGGGCTTTTGCAAGAGAACAGATGCTGAATGTGTCCTGTACTGACAAGAATAAATGGGGGGAAAAATATAATAAGCAAAGGAAATGTTTTCGGAGAAGTTTTCTTTTGATATGAGAAATAACATATTTCTATTGTTGAGTTAATTTCTTCTACTTCCAGCCCCCTCCCAAATTTGAAAGCCATATTGTTAAGCTTATATATAATACAATGTTTTTACAATACCCAGAATAATACAGTTACCCAGTCTTTCCCAAAGGAATGAAACACTTTACTACTGAGTATATTAAAAGTGGCCTGGACAAAAATTTTGCAAATCTATTTCTCCAGTACAATCCTGCAATAAGAGAAGGAAGAGAAAAAAAGAAAGAAAGAAAGAAAGAAAGAAAGAAAGAAAGAAAGAAAGAAAGAAAGAAAGAAAGAAAGAAAGAAAGAAAGAAAGAAAGAAAGAAAGAAAGAAAGAAAGAAAGAAAGAAAGAAAGAAAGAAAGAAAGAAAGAAAGAAAGAAAGAAAGAAAGAAAGAAAGAAAGAAAGAAAGAAAGAAAGAAAGGAAGGAAGAAAGAGAGAGAGAAAGGGAGAAAGAGAGAGAGAAAGGGAGAAAGGGAGAAAGAGCGAAAGAGAGAAAGAAAGAAAGAAAGAAAGAAAGAAAGAAAGAAAGAAAGAAAGAAAGAAAGAAAGAAAGAAAGAAAGAAAGAAAGAAAGAAAGAAAGAAAGAAAGAAAGAAAGAAAGAAAGAAAGAAAGAAAGAAAGAAAGAAAGAAAGAAAGAAAGAAAGAAAGAAAGAAACTTATAAATGTTTTCATAAGATGAACGTCATCCTGAGGGAAAGTGTTTCTGAACCATTTCCTATTATATTGCAAAGATATACTGTCTCCATACTAACTGCTTATATAAGAAAGCTAAGAAAAAAATTCTTTTTTTTGTGGTCTTTTGGTGTAGTCAAGCTGTTAATACCACCAGGATCAGCCAACATGCTCAGACAATCAGCAAGTGCTCCAGTTACTTCCGGATTTCCATAAGGCACAGGCTGGAAATACATGCACTAAAAGTCTGACAAGAAAAAAAAAAAAAAAAAAAGTTCAGACCTCCAGCAAAGTGAGTCAAATAATAGTTAATCTTAAAAAAAAAGGTGGGGAGGAGGCTGTAAACTAAATTAAACTAAATGCTCAGTGCTCTAAATTTGAGGTTGGGGTTGCAGTGAGGTGTCAAGCAAGGAGTCTGCAAAATGTTGGAAAAGCAGCAAACATACAGACACACACACACACAGACACACAAACAACAGCAATAACCAAGAAGTGCAGTCCGGCTCAGCTGGGTTCCTCGGGGTGGAGGGAAATGCCCACGTTCGGGGTCGCTGACACGTCCGCTCCTTTGCCACATGCTCTCACAGAGGCTCCCAGGGACTGTGAGCCACAAAGGGCTCACACTTCAAAGAGCTTCAGAGGCTCTAAAATACAAGGACCTGAACTGACTCACCACCTTGGCTGTTTTGCAGGATTTTGTCCAGCCTTTCAGCTGAGGCTGTCCAAAACGAGCACGGCTGAAAATGAAACAAGGTGTGCGTGTAGGTATGCTGGGGGGCAAGGGGGAAGGAATGTAATATTAGCCAAATATTCATAAGTTGCTTTCTGTTCTTCACAAGTTTCAACTATTTTCCCCCTCTGTTTCAGTCTGGTTCTCACAGACAACTCACATGGACACACAAGCGTAACTCCTCAGTTTCTGAACTCTCATAGTGTGGATCAATACTTAAATACATAGGCAAAGAATGGTATGCTTTATTTTAAAATGGGCCATTAAAATATTTTTATTAAACATATGCATTCTGGAAGCTTTTTTCCCCATATAAATCAGCTGTCGGATGTAAAGGAGCGAATCATTCAAAAATCATTTTTTAAAAATTACACTGAATTAGTCCCAGCTGCAATTCCATCATTTTCCACGCCACTTAACTGCTTACACCTAACCCTTTTTTTGTCCAGTTATAAGTTTTTTACTTTGGAGTGATATCGTCATCACTACACCTCACATTGCTGCCATTTTGAAACAGAACTAAAAGCCAAATAAATATGCTGCTTCCCTCATGGCATCTGACCACAATGGCTTACGAAACCCCAAAGCTTTCAGATAAAGCAGAGAAAGAAAATGAATGGAAAAATCCACATGGACTGAAAAATGAAGATAAAACATAGTCAATAAGGCAACCCATAAGCTGCACAGCAGACACTGAAAGACAGTAGAAAATAAAACAATGGTAGATGTGGATACATAATACACAGCAATTACAGCAAGGGTTGTAACACTTGCTGAACAAATACTAACAAGTATCTGCCGAACATACAGACCCACCTACCTGTGCTGATCATTTGGAAAAAAAATTTTAAAAAAAGTATGATGAGAACCACCACTCCTCTCCTTTTGATGATACGAGAACTTTTCCATATGAAAATAACTGCCATAACTGCCACTCAATATTTTTGTTCCATCTCCAGTAAGGGAGAAATGTCAACAGCTAAGGACACTCACCTTCCAAAATATTATTGACAAAATGTTTGCTTCTCTTCCCTCCTATTTTTAAATTGTTTTTGGTTAAAGGAAGGAGAGAAGGAGTAGTAGTCAAATTTTGCAAAGTTAAAACTGGAAAGCTAATTCAGTATGCTTAACTGCTGGAAAGCATGGTGAGCTTGATTTTGCTACCTCCATTTCAGCTAAACAGGGTGCACTGCTTGCAAAGTAAGACACTACTAAAATAAATATCAGAGTCTGCCTTTAAATAACATTTTTTTTGCTTGTATTCATAGATGGAAACTAAAGGACAATTCCTGTAATGTCTCTTCAGGGATTAGTGTATGCATTTGGAAGAGCAGATTTTGATAGCCAAGTTTGCATGGAGACATCCGTGCATGCTGCCAACATGCTTGAAAAGCAAAACTGTAATTTACTTCTAAAAAGTGTATATATAAAAAGAACTTCAAAGATGTATCAGTCAGCTCGCTTTCAGCAAAAACAAACAAACAAACAAAAACCCACAAAAATAATTACAAAACATATGGTGCAAACCATGGCTGTGTTTATTTTGTGACAGTTAACATTATTTACAGTGTAATCTGGTCAAAATTAATACTCTGAGGACTATACACAAAGTATTTCCAACACTGTGTGCTTTTAAACTCCACACACTGAGTGAATCTATCTGCTAAAGCAGAATTCTCCTGTTTTCCTCCAAACAAAATGCAATACTATTTGTTTTTTATGGATCCATTATAAATTCTTGAGTGACACAGATGACAAGCTGCCAATAGCAATAAAAAGCCAGGATGCTAGGCAGGGAAGGTTGATTTTTCAACATGCCAAAGTTTGGTGGAAATATAAATTTTAAGGACTCTTCCATTCCCTGTGTCCGATCCTTAGCTGCAGTGTGTTCTGCACATTGACTCTGTCACTCGCAAATTAGCAGGTCTTTGAAACACGCTTCCAAATGCCCCTTACTCTCTTGTGGGGGGTCGGTTATGTCCATATATTTCAAAGGCAGCAGAAGTTCATCTCATGGTTTGTGCTTCTCACTTAATGAGCTCAGCCCAAGCAATAGGCCTGTGCTCTAGGAGGTCTACAAAACTCTCAGCTGGGGAGGAAAGAAATCCAGGACACAGGAGCTCCCATATGTCCCGTCCACAAATGCTGGGACAGCAATGAGCAAGTAGGCAGGCAACTACTGCTGCCTCTTTCCATCCACTCCATAAAGCTCTTGCTTGAAACAGGACCAAAAATAAAATAAAAATAAAATAAAATAAAATAAAATAAAATAAAATAAAATAAAATAAAATAAAATAAAATAAAAAAGAGCAGCAACCTGGCACAAAGAAGCTATGAACTTCCTTTAGTGAGTCTCTGGTCTTCACACACACAGCGAAACTGGCTCAGGGACCTCGTGACTAAAGCTGAGAAAGGATTTGCTTCATTTGAGAGTCCCAAAGTGCAAAACCTGCCACAAATGATCCCTGGCTGGTTGCCTGGCTTTGCAAGATGGAATGAATGTCAGTACACTGAGAAACAGAGTCTACCCCAGTGAAAACAATTAAGAGAAAAAAAAAAATGTCCAGAAACATACAATTCTTAGTGGAAACAAACTTTCTCATACAGTTCCCACAATATACCATTCATTGCTTTTCAAGTAAATGGCAATGCTTATAGGAAAGGAACTGTTTAGTTACTTCGTCTGACTAAGCTAACATACATTCATCCAGCTCCAGTTCAGAAAAAAACCACTATTACATGCGAGCAGATCCCAGCTAAGTCAAAGGAGTTAAATGTTTAAAGTTGGGTAGATGCTTAGACACTTTGCTTTGTGCCACGACAAGCAGCTCTTTGAGCGAGGCATCTAATGAAGCCTGGTTTCCTATGGCGCTATGTCTCTGGTGCCCAGTAAGCGGAGAGCTCCAGCTGAGGCTTTTCCTTTGGTCTGCATTTCCATGACCCCTCTCCCCCTCCCTCCCCACTGCAGTTCCTTTGGTGCCATGTAAGTGATGAGAACTGCCTCTCCTGCAGTGGAGGGATGACCAGCATCCCTCCCCACTACCCAGCATCTGCAGCTCCTTCTTTCCTGACCCTTGAAATGAGCTGAAGGTGACCAATTATTGCTAAGGTTATTAGAACGGGCACACATAGACTCATACATTCATATATATCTATCTATATCTACAAACACACTCACATATAAGCTCCATCAGACTCGCACAGATACACACGTGTATTTCCACATATATATTTATATGTATGTGTGTGTGTATGTGCTGCACAAAGCTCCATCGCACAAGTCCTGTTCCTCTGGGAAAGCAGCTAGAAGAATGAGGACTCGTGTGCAGTGCGGTAGCTGCTGAGATTGCAATACAATTCTCTCACATGCACTTAGGGTAAGCACCGTGTTGGAGTGAAAGTGAGCACATCAGCGAGGGATTTATAGTCATTGAGTACCGCAGCGTAAAGCAGGCTAGCAATAGCGGGGAGCCCTTACAGGCACACATCTGATGTCTGGTGTGACTAATACTGTCACACAGAAAAGAGTGCAGCAATTCATGCTATGTTAGTGAAGCTATTATTCAGGCATGGGAGTATATATATACACTCATTTCAGATTTTTCAATCTGAAGCACTTCTGAAGCACCTCAAACTGGTTTGACATTTAAATTCTCAAAAGCACTTGAAAGCCCATAAAACTTTCTATTGCGTTGACATTTTCATCCCGCTCCAAACAAATCTTTACATTGATATAGTGAGCAGTTCCATGCTAATGTGCTAAATTTTTATTGATCTATTTGATCCTGCAGATTACTACTCACCAAAAAAAAAAAAAAAACAAAAAAGCAATAGCTTTTAAAAATATATATGTGTTTTATTATTTCTGTGACTCTAGTAAAAGCGTAAAGCCCAGGTTATTTATGTCACACTGTTTCTAAGCCTAAGAAAAATGGCTGTATTGACCCCAAGTTTGTGCTAACTCTTCAGTCCAGCTGAACTTTTCAAACTACCAAAATAAACAACTCCCCTCATTTAAATATTGCTATAAGACAGTAATAATACTATATACAATGATAGTGTACTATAACACAGCAATAAAATTAGCAAATTGGAATACATTTGAGGCTACAAGGCTGTTCAGCTCCAAACATATCAAGTACTGGGCTCCAAGAATATATACAAGTAGACATTATGAGAAATTTACTCTTTCAAGAGGCATTCTGAGACCATCATAAAGTGAGATAAAGTTGCTAGCTGTGTTTGATTTGTGGGACATAGGCTCCTCAAGCCCACTAAACAAGGCTGGAAGTGACTCCTGGAAAGCTATTTTTCCACTGTCAGCAAGATGTCTGGTCTGCAGGCAGCAAAAGATACGCACATCATAAATGTCAGTCATCCCCCCCTCTCGGCCACCCCAGCTCTGCTGGCCAATAGTCTCAAAAGAGCTCCAACATCCAGGTGCAGAGCAGCATCACCCAGGCACAATTGTGCCAGCAATCTGCTACCAACATTTCCTCCCCTGTTCTCTCTCTCTCTTTTTTTTTTTTTTTCCTACCCTGCACCCTTGGCCATAGAAATAAATCTCCACTTTTAGCTGTGGCATAAAATGGATGGCATGGATTTTACATCCACGTCCTCACAACTTTTCATGTCTACAATATTTTCCATTCGGTAGGTTGGTTGGAAATATTTGTAACAAGAGAAAATCAGGCCCAGGTGGAAAGTGATTGAATTAGTACTAGTTAAATTCTGGTTTTTACTACTTGTTTTCTTTTTTTTTAAAGAGAATTCTTTCTCTAAAAGATGGGGATCAGAAGGATGTGAGGATCGGAACATATAAGGTACTTGGCATTTTTAATTCACTTTTCATTACAACTGCAGAATAGCCAATTCTGGCAATTTTATCAAATATCTTGTGATATTAATAGGTGTTTTTCTCACTGCCACTGCTTCTTGGAGTTCTTGGATTGATTTCTGTCTCTCTCTCTCTTTTTTTTTTTTTTTTCCTCCAAAAGGAATTTTCATTTTGCATTATTTTTAAGCCAGGTTTCAAAGCTGTAAAGAAGTAGCTTAAAAATAAAAACCTGAAATTTTCCAGTATAAAATGGAAAGTAGAAAAAAAGACCTAATACTTCTAAATCAATTCCCCAGTATTTAGAACTTGAATTTCTGACCTTAAAATGTTTGAGGTTAATACTTTACCTCAAACTGTAATACTGTAGTAATTACTGTAGTAATACTGAACTGCTTCATATTAAAAACATGCTGACCTTATTCAGTGACTGTCCTTTTCTCAAGCCATTCCCCAAGCATTCACGCTGCTATTATTGAGCTAGCTGAACATAGTAATTGCCCAGGCATTGTCCTAGCTATTCCCAAATATTCTGGGAATTATTCTGATATAATAGGAGGCCACGAGCAACACAAGCCAGCTGCAAGCCACCTGATGGCCAAACTGATTCCCTTCATTCCTGACAGTAGCAGCATATGCCAGTTCAGAACCAAGTTAAAGACATCCAATATCCACAGTGCATGGGCAAAAATCAAATAGTGTCAACTCAACCATAATACTAGGAAGGCTATACATATATACACACACACGTATGGATATATATATATATATATAAAAGCAAGCTGACATATACAAAGCCAGCAGTAAAATCTACTTGTCCTACAACAGATTTACTGGTCTTCAGGAGGACTCTCGTGGAATAAAACAGATCTCCATACCTATTTCCACAGAAGAAATGTAAGACTATGGGGGTGCAATTTTGGCCCTTCTAAAGACAATGCAAGATTCATCATGGATTTCAAAGGAGACAGGATATATGCAGACTTACTTTCTCCCTACTATAAATAGCAAAAGTTATCCAAGGGAGTGACTAAATTAAAATACAAAACAATTTCTTCCTCTTATATTTGCTAAAAAGATTATTTTAAAAATAAAATAGTTACTGAAACTATGATTCTAGTGTTGATGTTTCAGAATTTAACTAAAGAACAATACTAATTTCACATTCTATTTCATTAGAGGATCTCAAAGCACTTCATAAACATTAATTAACAACATCCCAGTATTAATTGGGATGATTAGATCATTTTGCAAGAGTCATGGGGGAGGAGGGAGGAGGGAAATCAAGCTGAAGCACAAAGGACTTGTGCAGCAAGTTAATATATTATAGGCAATAAAATATTACACGTTTCCTGGCTCCAAGTTAAGCATTCAAAATTCTAGGACATGGTACCAAATGACAATCAAAGCACATAAGGAAAGTAAATTTCTTAATTAAAATATAAAAACTCAACTCACTAGATTCAAAATGTACACTGGTAAGTAAAAGAGGGTTGTCTGTCTACATTCAGCACTGTGCTCTTACTGCCTAGAAGGCAACAATAAGTGCTAATGACATTTACCCCTTCTAATAAGAGTCATTCACACTTCACTGTTATTCCTTGTTATTGCTCAGGACAGGCACTAGCACCTCATTGAAAGATCAGTGCTGCAAGGGAAAAAGTCCCCTTGAGATCCCTTAGAGTTCAAGAAAAGCAGTAAATCAACTGATGCTGGACAGATGACAAGTTTGATTCTCTGGGGCCCTTCCTGATACCTAAGTGTCTGAGGGCCTAAATTTCATGAGTGCCTGAAGCCAGTTCTGACATACAGACAATCAAAACCACCCCTAAACTCAAGAAATAAAAGCAAGAGGTGTCTAAATTTGGAAAAGTCTTAAATCCATTCAAGTGTCATGGTCTGGAAGGAACCAATACTGTGTACTATCTAATTGAGTTAATCTCCATTGATGTGTGGCTGAATGGCTAATACCATGACCTTACCACCTCCCGGATCATGATTTGAATTCAGCCTGAGGTCCTCTGTAGACATGACAGTCTATAAAAAGCAGAAGTACTAACCTTTGTCCTGTGTTCTGTGAAAAGAACAATGATAATTTCTTGGATTCTTGGAACAACTCTCCCCCCCCTTTCCTTTGATCAAAAGCTTTGTGACCCTTTGCTTTCTTTATTTTATAATTGATCTCTGTGCTTATTACAAGTAACCTGAGATGCTAACCCTAAATTCCTGTCCTCAACTCAGCAGTCATTCCTTGGCACTGTGCAGGATACCTTTGGGTGAAGGATTCACAGGGCACGGGCAGCAACGAAAGTGACTCTCCAGCTAGGAGGAAAGCCCATCCATCCCTGTCCCTTATCCACAGAGGATAAATCTGAAAAATTGAGACCTTTGTTGTACACACATGAGTACGTGCGTAACACATCGGTAATATAAATAAATCCATACAATAATTATATGCTATATCATAATAAAATACACATATAGAAAACACAGAAGGCATATAACATGATATATGATATATAGCATGTATATTATATGTATGCACCTATTGAAAGTTTTGTGATCATAAATGGTTAATGTAAATTCAAATGCATTCTAAAATAAGATAGCTGGGAATAGTTTCATCCTTGGTTTACCTGCCAAGTCCCAAGTTCTGGGTCCTGTTTCTCCTGAAATGCTTGCTGGCATCACTTACACCTAAAGCAACTTGAACAGTTAACCAGCCCTTTCACCCTCTTACTCCCCCACTCTGCTTTAGGTTCTTGTGATTTTATCAGTTATTACAGGAGAGACACCAGAACACAAACTCAGGCTTTGGCAGGTGAAGAGCCTTTCAGCTACATTCTAAAAAGAAAGCAAGCATGGTCCTGGCCTGTGCCTGATAGACCATGTCCTCGCTCTGCATCCCAGTAGCTGTGTCCAGCTGCATGGAACTAGCTCAGTCAGTGAGATTGCTGCCTCTGTTGAACCCAGCACTGTGAACAGTAAGCCTTCCATGTGAGAGAAACACAGATTCACGACAGTGTGTCTCTGGTTTGGGTTTTTGTTGTTGTTGTTTTGGTCTTTGACAGCCAGAATGTTTACCATTAGAAAGGCCACCTCTACATTCCTGAATTATGTGAAAAACTGGTTATGAAGGCTAAATTTTTCTTAGCAAAATTATGAACTAGCATTGTGTATAGTGCTGCTGATCACTAGGGGTTATACAACCCTCTGCTTCATTACCCTTGCAAGACACAAGCCACAGAGCAGTGACAGCACTGCTCTCCAGCTATACATATCCTGAAAATCCAAATGATCTTTGAATGTAACCAAGACATCTGTTGTCATGTAACTTGTCCTGGTGGCAGCTGGAAGTGCCTTTGAACTCTTTGGCCTTTATTTTTCTTTCCCAGTTCAAGCACTAACAGGCACGATAAATAAAATGTCATGGTATGGTTGGCAGTGATAGGAAGGAATTGGAATAGGACGAATAAGGAGGTATTAGGAAAGAAGGCATCAAAAGCAGCCTGGAGCTGTTGGGCAAGAAAACTCTGTGCAGACATGGCGAAAACCTAAAAGATCTTCACACTGCAGTATGGTGGCACTGCTTTGTGTCCCCTGCCTCAATGCAAAGTCTCATTGCTTCCTCCCTCCCCAGTCCTTAAAAGTTTATCTCCATTTTTTTTTCTTTCTTTTTTTTTTCTTTTTTTTTCTTGTCTTTCAATTTAGAGCAGAGATAGGGTAGTCACTCCTGGCTTAGTGTGGCTGAAATGCGTACAAAAGAGCAAGGGGCACAGCAGAGGATCTCCGTTTCACAGAGCGCAAGAGAGTCATGGTAAAGTGACTCACGCGGGAGAGAAGAAACCCTTCCAGATGATCACAGCCACAAATATCAGCAAACAGTGGTGCTGAGGGAGGGATGGAAAACCGGGGAGATGGACACATCATGTAACCGATCCTTTTCATCCCTTTGTGATAGAGGTAAAGTGGAGAAGGAGGGGCAGCAAAACAGAAGTGAGGCTGATGGAGGCAGGATAAGCAAGAAGAAGGGGTGACAACAGAAGCAGCAAGCTGGAGTGGAAAGAGCAGGAGGATGGCAGAGAGGGACAATGGCAATTTCTTGGATTCCTGGAAAAACTCTCCCCCCTTTCCCTTTGACCAACAGCTTTGTGACCTTTTGCTTGCTTTATTTTAAAAAGATCCCTGCGCTTCTTGCAGATCCCTGAAAGAATTAAGTAGGACACACAGTAGAGAGAGACAGATTTAAATCACATTTGCTCCGTGAGACTAAAATTCTGGATATATGTTATTCAGCCTTGAGTCTTGGTAACTCAAAGGTATCCACTGGAAAATAACACTGGAAGAGAGGGACGTATTTGAGCATTTCAGACAATAATTTCAAGGAGAAAAGAAAACACAAAAACATGTCTGAAAAAAGCCAACCAATAAAGCTGTAAAAGAAGAGCAGCTATCCCTTCATTGTCAAGTAATTAAATGTAGGTGGCATTTATTATGGGAAACATGAACTAGTTTGTGAAAGACTTTGGTTCCGCTTTGTCCTTTGGCATAGGCTTTTCCAGATAAATATTTTAATCTTTCTTTGCATCAGTTTTACTATCCATAAACACGACGTAATCATCATAAAGACACAGAAAGACTAAATGCTCCTTAAAATGCTTGGAAATCCTCCAGTGGTCACAGCTAAATAAGTGCAAAGTATTAATTAACATAGATTGACAAAGAGACAAATGAGGAATGAGAAGAGATATCAATTAATTGAACACAGAGTCTTCACGTACAGAAGTCATTTTAGTTGTATTGAAGGTGTGTAATTGTCATCAGAACTTTCTCTGGATTGTAACCGGAATCTTTTTTTTTTATTTAGTTTTCATCATATCATAATTTGATTGTCAATTTATTTTAACTTTGTAATATTCATTATCTCAAATAACACGGCATACTATCATTGGTAGGGCTTCTGGTTATGATAGAGTGCTTGTCCTGGGAAAACAACCTGACAGAAACTTCACATGACCCATGATTATAGCTCATAAATAACATTAGATTTAAAGAATGGTACCACAGGCTACAGCACTAGTTGTCTGCCTTGAATAAGCTGATACCCTCAGATCCCCTTCTGTTTGCTTGTTTTCCTTCTAATGCTATGTATGTTTAAGCAATGCAGGCTGTTTGACAAGCTGTTTAATTAAACCCAAGCCCTTGCACTTGGACTCAGTTCAGCAAAAGTTCAAAGATCTTAGAGGAGGCCCTTAGCCCATGCTAAGGGGAGATGAGGTGCTAACAGGTTACTCAGGAAAAGAACAGAAAATAAATAAAGAACAGTATTGTTAGAAAAGATTGAATTCAGTCCTATGGTCTCTCCCTAAATCTCTTGACCTAATCTGGAAGTAATAGTGGGATGCATGAACTATCAATTTCCTGTAGTTTTCTGAGAAAATGTCATTCAAATGCAACACTAATATATGGGAGTATTTAATTTGGTTGTGAATACATTTTTATTTACAAATCTCAGAACTGGATAATTTAAGCTATGCTACTTATTTTACAGTTTGCATAAGGTCGTTTTAGTTGATAGGATGTTCCTTTTTGAAAAACGTCTATTTTTTTTTTTCCCCCCTAAGATACTCCTTGTTCTGTCAGCCAGCTTCAGCAACTGAAACAGTTCTCCTGGCAGGACATCCTGCAGAGCCATCAGAGCAATGGCAGAATGAGCCAGCGTCTACCCTGAGTGTTTTGTTACCACCGGAAGAGTTAACTAAACTCTGTAAGTATGAACTGATCTGATGATCTGTATGCAAGGAAATACACAAGCATAAATCAGCAGTGGCAGAAAAAGTCATTAACTGTAAGTTTTTCCTTTTCGTTTTAAAATGAGCAAATTTGACAATGAAGCCACAAAGATAAGCAGTCCGCTCTAGTCCAATTTCCAGCTTTTCTGAAGTAGAGAACAATACACAGTCACTTAGAATTTCCTCAGTTGTTAGTACTGACATTGCCACTGAGAAGATCTTCATCTAGGATTAGAAGTCCCATGCACTGGACAGTGCATGGACTATTGTAAGCAACACACCTTTTGTGGCCAATATCATACAGTACTTTTCCAGATTTCTTTTTTCTTTTTTTTATTTCTCACAGCTGTGAGCAGCACCAGGGAGCCCGACAGCCAAAATTTCACCTGTAAGCTACTGACTAGAATCCACCTTTTTTCATAGGGTTGTCAGAAAGAATGGGATTATGAAGTCTAGCTTCTTTTCCTAACTCTGATACAAACTGGTCACTTAGACCTTCTGTACCTCTGCTTCCCTCTTTGCACCATAAAGATAATATTTATTTTACTCTTTTACACTATGGGAATACAACTATTTGATCATGGAACACTTGGGAAAGTGCTGAGTTGTTACTTAAAATACAACATTAAATCATTATTTGCAAAGAGTCAGTTTCTGGCTTCTCAGTTGCGATCACATGCTTGGTGGTGTGCAGCTGGACCGGTGTGAAAGCTGCATGCCCCAGCTGCTTGCCACCAGTGGCTTAACTGCTCTCCAGCCCTTTCTTCCCCAGATGAGCAGAGCTAACTTGCACACGCCTAACGGGAGCATTTTCCTAACCTGGCTTGTTTGGAAAGCGCCTGGCTAGGGAGCAATTAAGCTCACAGCTACACTGGTGAAGACGGGTAAAGTATTCTGCAGTAGGGAATGGAAGAGGATGTCTGGCAAAGTAACGCCCTTGCTCAGCTCTGCTGGAACCCAAACAGAGCTGGAGGCTTAATCACATGGAGGCGAAAGAAACCGCATCAAAATCATAAGAGTAACAAAGCACGTTTCTTTCCGAGGAGCAGGTGCAGAACCTGACCCAAACCAGCCTACTGTTGTTGACAAAATAACTCCCTGCTGTGTAAAGAAAGTTGTATCTGGGTCCTCCCAAAGAGAACAGCCTATGGTTTCATCAACAGTTCTGCGCTAAATATATCAAATTGGGTCCTCACGATAGGTACCAGATAAGCAAGGCTAGTAAGTGCTCTACGTGGCCACAGAAGAGACACAGTCTGGAAAGTGTTTCCCTTTGCAGAAAGTTTCTTTGGGATTACACTCACAAATGAGGAAACATGTCCTCCTCTAAAACATTCAGCCCGTAAGCTCTCTGATGAGACTGCTGAGCTAAAGTCACTCATGGCTACTTCAGAGACAGGTAACTATTCACCAGAATATTGATTTATCGCATGCAGGCCACTTGCTAGGACTAATTATCTTTTGCCGATTGCTAGCCAGGCTCTGACTGCCCCACTGTGAAAGTCAGTATAGCACATTACCCTGCCCTCAGCCACTCCATGGGCTTATAGGTTCCTTTGCTTCCTGTTCTCCATTAATGCACCCACTGAAAGATAATCTTGATACTGTGTTTTTCTCTGTCCAAGTTGCTTTTCAGTTTGCTTTTTAGAAGCACTGTTGGTGAAAACAGGAGTATTACAAATAATCTGAGCCATCTTGTAGACTAGTACCCAACTAAACGGTTCTTGGCTGTGTCTCATTTCCCCTTGAATTATTCTTAAGGGGAGAAAACTGGGAGGCTCTTCTCAAAAGAAAGGTCCTATTACGGCTTTTTAAAAAAATAAGATGTAGAAATATTGCAAAATAAAATATTTTGATGGACATATCTACCCTAAGATTATTTTTACAGAACTATTCTATTCAAGGAAATTGGTAAAATATTTTAAAATGTTGAATATGATTCAGGGCAAATTCAGCACTGATTAATCTGTCACAGCTTCCCATGGTGTGATTTTTTTTTAATGAAATTCTCTTTCTTTTATTAGTTTTGTAAATCTTTGTTGCTATGGATAATTGCTGATCTCTAATCAGAACTAAATATTCTGGAAATCTGTGATGACCATTATGTTAGAGATAAACAAGCTAGTTTACTGGCATATACCTAATGACAACATTACAGCATATTTGTATGTTTGATAAACAATTTGTATGTATGAATGCATGGTAAATTTAGCAGCACTTGAATAAACCAGATTATAACTTACACAGGTCTGCACAGATAAGGAAGAGTAACTCTACTTCCAGGCTTGAGAGTGACACATCCCTGAATGTACTATATGATAGCAACAGTCTAGTGATATTTTGGGTAATCTTTGATACTTCACATATTTGGTTCTTTCACAGTAAGACAATACGATTTCCTCTGAACCTTTATGTGTAGGAGAAGCTAAATTCAAAAATCCCAAATAAATCTGTGAAGTGTGCCGGTTTCGTAAGGATCAATTTCATGAAAGAGCTTGTGCTTGAAGGTTACAGTAGCTATAGTTTTCAGTAGTGTGCACTCTTACTGTATTAGGGTCTATTATAATACTATCTAATTCAAATTTTCCCTGCATGCTGTTTGTTTCATTTAAAAAAAAAAAAAAAAAAAAAAAAAGGGTTGTAGTATAAGATTTCTCCAAATACATGCCTTATTGATAGTTTTCTAATTTTTTAATAAACCAAGTTTCCTAGTTTTAATGCAAAAAAAGGCATAGAGCTAAACTAACAGATAGGTTTTCCTACTATGTTAGATGTCTTCATTTACTCACTAACACAATCCACAGCCAAGCACTAACCAAGTCAATATGTGGTAAGACTTTAACAGCTGCCCTTAACTTTCCTTGATAATTATTTTCCTTTAACTGACATAATATTCAATATATTGTTGTTGAATGCAATAATAGTAAAAATCATGCCTTGAGGGCTATACTGTGATTGAGTTTAGCCAGATAATCTAAACTCCAGCCTAATGGTGTAGTATAGGGCTTTACACCATTCAGATGCGTGCATAAACCTCTATGTAATTATATGACAAACCATTCTTGCATATATTAATATAATTCCATAAGATAATGAAAACAAAATCAATATGGGCCTGATTTGACAATCTGTGTACAAGGAAACTACTGATTTCAGTCAGTCTGCTTGTCCATAAGGGATACTGAATTGCATTCTAGGCATGTAATAGTTATCTCTAATTATTCATGGCATTTAACAAATGTCATTATATCTTGGAAAAGATGCATTTTACAGGGTATCTTTTATGAATCATATTTTTCCAGCCCTGACAGTCAGTGGCATTTAGAATCCAGGAATATAAAATATGGTGCAATAAGTACATACTGCCATTAAAAATATGTATCTCTGTAAATATCCATCTTATTCATCTATAGATATACATCTATTGATATATATCTATGCATGTAGATCAAGTACTATGTATAAATATCTATATATATCTACAAGTTGTAGATTGGTAATAGAAAAGATTGATTCTTTTATATGTGAACACATGTATCATTTTCCTTTTACAAAACAGATGCTAATTCTTTCTTTTAGAAAGAATTCTAAAATACTCTAAGCATTACATTTGTACCCATCATTTGTACACAAGAATAATGGTCTCATC
Source organism: Tinamus guttatus (assembly GCF_059628265.1). Lineage (NCBI taxonomy): Eukaryota > Metazoa > Chordata > Aves > Tinamiformes > Tinamidae > Tinamus > Tinamus guttatus. The sequence goes on from NW_028288984.1 coordinate 472,248, forward strand.
ATAAGAGTAATAACTTGCTTATTACCCTTCCTTTAAGAGTGTTTGACAATTCAGGGAATCTTCTGGGAAGATCTGGATATCCAGAATATTTGTAAATGTTTAAGAATATGGAATGTAAAGTTACATATGTAAAACTAATTTACTGCTTTCATGTTAAGGATGGAGAATTGAAGGGTAATTCAAGAATAGTATTCAGAATTGCCCGTGTCAGGAATAAATACTCCTGTATTTTCTGTGCAATGTTAAGTAAGTTGTTTTTGCCTTAGAAAATAACAAAATAAATTTGAAAAACTTTCTCTTAAATTTGGAAATTCCACTTCCTGGCATGTCCACCTGAATAACTGAATGACTTCTGAAAGGTGCTGAGCTCGCACAAAGTAAGTGGCAATTTACAGCACTCACAATCATGTAGTATTAGATTCTCAATCAGAAGCAGCCTGGTGAACATGAAATGGAATAAATAACTTCAGACCCTAACAGATGATGTATTTTTTTGCAGATAAGCAGCTATAAATATGCATGGCAATATTAATGATTAAAGCAAGCCTATTTGTTTTCTCTGTTTAATTATTTTAGGTTTTGTTAGCTTACTTTAACTAAGCCACATGCTAAGCTTTATTTATAGCTACCTTTTTAAAATGACCTTTTAAAAAGATTTTTGATATTTTACATTATCAGGATGCTTCCAAATACAACCACTACCACAACTTTCTGATATCTATCCCGTGTTAGGTGTCAGTTTAAAGAAGAAAAGAAAGCTGAAGGAGCTGCTGACTCAAATCCTAGTTTATGAAGTCAGAGAGTAGTCATTGAAAACATGCCAGCTGCCTTCATGACTAAGGCAGGCTTGCAGCTAGCTAACCTAAGTATTTGCAGTATTTGTGGTATTTCCTACAATAAGGGTAAGCAAGTACAAAGGAACACTATGGTACTGAGGAACCTGCGTTTTTTGGCTTAGGTAAAAATGGCACATTTTGCCAACACCATCACTGGCCTTCTATATGACACACTCAATTTACCTCACAGCCTTCTATCTGTGTGGGGGCCCAGTAACTAGCTGTGCAGGAAAAAAGAAAAATATGTCAGTTAACAGCTTGGCAACATGCTTCGCTGTACTTCCTACCTGAAGGATGTAGCCCCGGACATAGTCCCGCAGAGTCCAGCCTAAGCCATGTAGAATATGCAACACCTCCTCCTGCTTCAGCACACTGAAAAGTCGGTCAAGTAGTATCTTCAGTCTCACAGGCACGGCCTGGGTACCGTAGAGCATCAGGCTGCTGATGTCAAACACGACGTTGGACTGCACAATCTCCACTTGGGTTGGGTGGTAGAGGTGCTGAGTACTAAGCTTGTCCAAGGCTGAAAAGAGAAAGGGCTAAGAGTAAGATAAGTGCTAAAGGAAAGGCAAGAGAAAAGCATAGAATTATCTAAGCACATCCAGTTTGGGGTACACTGTTTTCTGTAGAAGTATCTGTAGACCGATCCAATTCTTTATCACATAGGCACTCCAACCCAGGCCTAGTTTGCAAAGGTTATGATTGACTTCAACTCCTAGGGTATAGTGGCACCCACTTGAACACAAAAGATGACATTCATAACTCGAAAGAAATTCTCGAAAATTTATGAATGAATTCTTCATGATCATAACTGCAGTCATGCAAAATTAACTGGAACTGTTGAAAGTTTGAGAGTTAACCTCTAAGGGAGAAAACAAACAAACAAAAATCCCAAAACCCAACTTTTGAAACATACTAAAAACTAGTTCTGTAAGATAGCATAAAGCCAATCATGCTGCTACTTGAACTGCTTGGTAAGTAATACACTTTGGTTCAGTTTACCCTTCTGTGTGAATTTTACATTATTCACTGTGACATGAATAACCTAAAGAGATGAAGGGAGGGAAGGTTCACTGAATGCTGGTAATTCTTATCCCCCTGTGAAGTTAAATATGATGGAATTATATATGGCATCACACACTTTACTGAATATCAATGTTTACATTTAATTTCCTCTCCATTTTATGGAGCATGTTGCAGTACCTACACTTCTGCCTTTTTTTTTTTTTTTTAAACAGAACTTTCTGAACACTTAAAATAATCTTATAGGGACTTCTCCTCCTCTGCTTTGGTTTCTTCTTGGCTTATGGTCACTGGAGAGTTCATGTAGTCTTGATAAATTGCTTTCTTACATCCAGAGCGCAAAGGCCCTTATCATTTACTCGCTGGCTTCATTCAACACATTTACTCCAAGGAATACTTTGTCAAAGAGTTCTGGTTTCCTCATACTTCATTTCTTGCAACTGATTTGTCTGATCTTTCCTATTCTAGTGGTTAAGTCAACTTTGAATAAATAGCTTTAAATATTAATTTAACATTCACAAAAGATAAGGGATTGGCAAGCCTGGGGACTGCAGTCCTATGTCTCTCCACAAGACATTTATACTGAAGAATGTGAAGGGTGGGATTTTTCTTCCAAAAGCTCTTCCAAAGCATTTCAACTGCACAGGCTTTATGATGTGGGACTGATTTATTTACAAGATTTAATGAATGGGATTTGATTGAAGCCTACATAGTTCAAATACTTCCCTACAGTTTTTCCTCCCCCCCCCCCCCCCCTCTTATTTGCATGACATTGTTTGTTGCACGGTTATTTTGCTACTACTGTAGCAGATCTGTCTTAAAAGTGATCGGTTAGAAAAACTTAGAAAATTGATTCTGTAACTGTAGGTTTTGCTGGATGTGTCCTGAGATTATATGATTTTATATATGTGTGTGTGTATGTATTTATATCAGTGTATATATATGTGTGTGCATTTAAATATACATACACGAGGGTAGAGCAACTATTTGGAAAGAGTAAAATATTAGTACTTATACTACTACGACTGCCAATAGAGAGAACACTGCTAATAATATAAATGTTAATAGCTGTAACATCTTCTACTCAAGCCTCTCAAAATAATTAAGCAGTGATTCTAATTTTATAATACCTTCTGGAGGGTGGCCTGGATCACGTCTAGCTTTACACTCTCCATTTTACAGAACAGAACTATGGCCAAAACAGGTTAACTGCTTTGGCAAAGATTACACAAATCCAGACCGCAGTAAAGACCTGAATGTATGTTTCCCATAACTCCATCTTGCTGTCTAACCACTGCATCATACTTTTAATATATTTAATATTCGTTACTCTTCACTTAACAGAAAATCCTATCTCCACATTATGGAGAAGCAAGATCTTTCAGCTAAGGAAGGTAACGTTGATTCCAATTTTTCCTGAGTCAAAGTGACTGAAAGATGCCCATATCAAAAGACGGGCTGAAAGGCCAAAGTGGAATAGAAAACAAAAAAGGTCCTTCTGAATGACTAAGCATACTTGTTGAACAGTAGACAAAATATTTTACAAGATGCCCTGTACATATCTTATTGATTTAACACATTTGTTTTCATCCATGGGTTTCTCAGAACACAAGAACAATGAAGGAGGAGTCATTTACTGCATTAACACTGCCAGTGAAATTATCTCCAGTTTGGAGTTGAGGCATTAATCTGCAGATTAAATAATACACAAACAAAGGTAGTGAATTTTATTCCGTTAAAGTACAAGTCAGGATATGTCCTGAAATGTGTAATTTTCAATACAACAAAGCATGCATTTTTGCATGGGCTTGTACTAGAAAGTTTGCAAAATAAAAGACAGACCTCATGCTACAGGCAAAAATGAAAGGTACATGAAGAGGAAGGAGATGCATGTATGCCAATATGAGGAATGGTGGTATGCTAAATTTTCATGGATCATTGATTTTTTAAACCACTTGCACTTTCTGAACTGAACTTTTCACAATATTTCACAGTTTATAAAATATGATCTCGTTTCTTTAAAAAATTAGTCAATGGAGAAAAGTTGTTTTTGTAGTACTCCCAGCTGGTTTCTCCCCCTGCAATGAAGTAATGCCTATTCGTCTAACCTTCTGTTCTGGAGGTAGACACATGCTCCTTCAGATAAGAGACACTGAAAGGACCTTAGTCTCACTGGTCTTTCTGTAAGAAAAACAGCAAACCCTAAAGTCAACAATTATATTCTGTTGCCTTGAATTTCCTGCGTAATTTCATGTGGACTTGGCATTATTCACCATTTCCTGCCCTTACTGTTGCTTCAATTTCTGTACTTTGATGAACATTAGTGTATTTCACAGGTGAGTATGTTTCACATTTTCTGCAGTAGTTTATGATTTCATAAGTGCTTTGGAGACTTCAAGATGAAACTTGCTATATATAAGAATAAGCTTTATCATACCTGAAAAATGACATAAACAGATGTGTCCTTATTAAGAAGAAGCACTGATTGATCATTATTAACTACTTTTAAATCTATTCCTAATGCAGTATGAGGTGTCTAACTCACAAGCCTTACAGTTTCAGAGGGCTCAAAACTTCACCCAGAAAAGTCTTAACATATGTGTGACTTTTTGGTTATAACCTGCACAGTCCTTTCAGAGAAATAACTGTGTTGGGTTCAGGTAGGTGCTCAGACTAGAAAAGCTTTCTCCCAACACCTCGAATCAATTCTTAGCTCTGCCCCCACAGTCTGGTACTCTTTCCCTCAATTTGAGTTGAAAGCAGAGAGCGGACAAGAGGTCTCATGAATCATATCCTTTACACAGCATGGTAATCAAACGTATGTGGACTGGCCTTAAAAGGCCCTTCAGTTTTGCTATAGCAACATATTTCTATAGTAAATTCTAAATTTCAATTACTAAATCTTGGCTTCAGGAATTTTAACAATAAAAAAGGGGGTGGAGGGAAAGAACAAAATGAAGAAGAAGAAGAAGAAGAAGAAGAGGAAGAAAAAGAGGAGTTGCAGAAATTTGTCTTCAACTCCTGGAAATAGGTAGGTAGACAATTCGCATAAGGATTAGGAACCTTTATCCTTGTTTTCTCCCATAACATTGAGATATCAAGCACACACTATAATTCCTGTATGGTCTGTATTCATCACAGATTTAATCAATGTTTTTGAGATTTCACTGGAATTATCTTAAGCCTTTTGTAATTTCAGGATGAAAACCTTTCTTTCTGCACTGAAATAATCAACTCCTTTTATTTTGTTGTTGCGGATGACAAAAGAGAGACACAAAAAAAACCACAATAACATTGGTTTTCATTGAGCTAACTCCTTTTGCAGCATCACATTTACATATTTTATGCCTGTATACACAATATAAAGGCTTACTCTCTATTCTTGAAGTTAAAGAACTGGACAGCAGTTGTTTACATATTGATCTCGACACACTGCTATGAACAGTTACATTTTGTCAAAAATTGTAATTAGAGAGATAGCTATCTAATTAAGGGTAAAAAAAAAAAGGAAAAAGAACCTCACTTGGGGTTCTTGCACTTGGGCAAACATGCTTTCTTATCAATTGTGTGAACATGTACGGGTGAAGAAAAAGACTTCATAAGAAGTTCTGCAAGCCATGTACCTGCAAATGAGGGCTAGTTAAAGATCTTGCTAGTGTTTGGCATATTTTACCAACATGAATGGCAATCAAGGTACTCCAGATTTTATTGAGACTTTGCTCAGTGTGATTTGAATTGTAAAGGGGCCATTTAATTGTTATCTAGCTTCACATTACAATATATATCTTCACATTATACCGGTAGCAGAATGCAAAATTCTAGGCAAAGGTTTGTATTTATTTATAATAGATGAAATAAACAAATTTAATATTCCATTTGTTAAGTTTTTGAAGTGTAATAAAACAGGGAAGAGGGAAATTGGCTATGCTGTTTCCTTTTTACTCAGTTTTGGATCCCCTGCATTTTAAAGGAAATTGAGTACAAAAGGCCTCCTAAAATGAGGCCAAATTATTTGTTCAGTCTCTTAAAAACAAAAACTAAAAAACAGAAAATGAAGAGAAAATTTCTTTTTATGCACAGTGTGCCCAGTTCATATGCTTAGCTATGCAAATGTCTTGAAACCCCTTCCTTTCTAATGTGCAGTGGCCAGTATCAGCCAAATCAAAAACTTTGTTTTGGGAGTGGAATTTTGTCTTTAATATTTCTGTTCATAAACAGACACTAACTGTCAGAAATATAAGTATTCAGTAATTAGTTTTACATTCTAAAGCATTCATAGTGTTTATTTAAATAGGCAAAATATTTTTTTGCCTATTACATATAAAAGTGTCTTACATACGCTACTTTTAGTGCAACCAGAGTTGTAATTAAACATATTAGTTACTAATTTCCTGATCTTTTATAATATTTAGTATTCCAGAGACAGAAAAAAACAGGTCTAGTGAAAATCATTATTCTCAGTTGATCTGCTTGGCTGCATATCTGAGAACAGCACAGAAGAGAGACAGTAGGTTGCAATGTCAGATTACTGATTATCAGGGATCTGCTTCCATTTCAGTTCTCAATCTTGGCCTCCCTACATTCTGCTTTTCTTGACAGCTCTCTAACCTATTTTCTAGCAGAAAAGCACATAGCCTGAGTGCATGCACATACGCAAACACCAAAACATAATTTTGAAAACATTGTTCTCCTTACAGATTACCAGATTTGATAGGGACCAATATGAAAACCAAAAATAATTTTTCAGTATTCTGTAACCAGAAATGAAATGTAACACTAATTCAGTAACTTTTCAGATATCCTTTATATAAATATATGGGACACTGTCAGAAGCAAGAGAACAGATTAAGAGAAAGATTAAATATACAAAAAGAACATAAAAGATTCTATAATACTGTTGCAATGACAACATGCACAGCATGGTAAAACAGATATATTATCATTAATGGCAATATGGGGCACTGTAGCTCACTGTTCATTAACAGTGAACAAGAACAGCTTCATATTTTTCAGTGTTCACGCTTTTTCTTCTACTTTTTCTACTTCACAGAAAAAGAACTAACAAACCCTTTCAAGAACAGAAGGTAGCCTACGAATGACTAATTTGCTGGAGGGATAGGCAAACTACTGCAGTTGTAAGAGGTGGTCTGAGCTATCCTCTCTTGGGATGCATTTTTAATACCACCTGCCACATGGTGTAATGTGGTGCACTTTATAGGTGAAAAGAAATTACTCTTGAAAAACATCATGCTTTATAGGTGACCATGGACAAGAAAGCTTGCCACTGTCTATGGAGTGGCTTGACTATTTTAATGATCTGGGAAACTATCCCACTCATCCCCTTGCTTGGGCATAGAGAGGGAAAGACTTCAACATTTATATGCGTGGGTGAACATCCTGAATGAGTCTGGGCATAAATACCACCTACAATACGGCATCCTTTGGCTATCTGCATTTCACTCCTGTCTTCCTACTTGTCACAATTTAATCCAGATTGAGGAGAAATGCTCACTAAGACCATGCAGATTCTAAAAGGTCATGGAAGGAGAGGAAGTGTATTCTGATTCATAAGTAAAAACAACTTTTCCATCCTACTTTTACAGTATTTAAAAGCTAATAATGGAAACCATTTGCCAAATGTATTTAGTCCCTGACAGAGGGACACATATGTGATCTCCTAATTTGCAGCTTGCATATACAGATGTTCACACTTAGTAAAAGGTTTCTTAATAGCATTTTAAAATTAAAAGTGTGTTGATAATAGGTGTTTCAAACCCAAACAACACACAAACTAAACTGATAAATGTCTTCATGCCTCACCATGCCTCATGCTCTAACAACATTTTTATAACAGATCAAAAAAAAAAAAAGCACTTCAGTTGCATGTACACAAAATAAATGTTATTAAAAAATGTCTGAATTAAATCTTTCATTAATTTTCTCTCTATGATCTGATTCCAAGTTGAAACATTTAGATTGCTACTAGGTTTATGTAGCCGAAAGCAGAACCACAGTTTGTTCACAGACGTTGCTTGCTGTCTGCAATTTTTTTTTATCCCTTTGCAAAACTTTGAACCCCATCCAGCTTTGACACACTGCCTCTTCAGTTAATAACTATCAAGTTTCCCCTTGTCTCCTGTCTACTTTTCTTTGAGGCAATTGCGCACTCAGCACCCCGAGATAATAACACACATCTATAAGATAAAAGCAATGGCATTAATGTAATTGTCTGCCTTTCTCTCTTTAGCCTAATCTTTTTTTTCCTTCAGTTTTGACTGCCTCTGTGACACCTGTTTTTGTCTCCTCTGATCCTACGACAGGTTTTCCGCTGACAAGGTTTTTGCCTGACAGAGATTCTGCCAGACAAGAACATAATAAAATATGAAGAACTGCTTGTCAGAGTTTCTGCCAATGCTCACATGAAATAGGGGGAAAAAAAAATCCTGACTCTTTTTTTAAAGGGGCCCTGTGCTGGTCGCTTTTGGCCTGTCAGGAAAGGCAGTCTCTCTGGCCAATTCCTGCAAGCCAAACAGGTGTTTTCTTTTATGTTTTTCTTTTTTTTTTTCTTTTTAATATACAAAACTTTTCTTCAATAGTGGAGAATGTGAATAAATGGGGGGCCTTTCCCTAATTTATTGCCTATGAAATGAAGCTCAGAACTAACCTTGACTATGCAGTGTGTTTAAAACATGTAATTGCACTTTAAATAAATAAATAAATAAAGCATTTTTCCCTCTTTTTTGTTGATTTCTAATGTGTTCAAAGGAACAAGCAGTAAGGGACCCTCATTCTGAGGTCTCAGAAAAACATTTCGGAGAGACACTTGGTGCTTGGGCCCAATGCTTAAATAAAAAGGAGGAGTGCCCTTACTATAGGGACTGTGACAGTAAGAGAGGGAACCTCTGGTCTGCTGCAGGATTTCAGCCCTATCACCTTGTAGTGCGTGGACCTGTGGCTGCCTAAAGGAAGACTTCAGCCATGGTGATGACCCTGATGGAGAAGCACATGCAGCTGAATGAAACAAGAACCCAGGGTACAGCTGTGTGTTAATATAACTTGTCACTTGTGATAGAGACAGCAATCGCTGATCAGCCCATGGTCTCCCAGCCGGGTGCACCAACAGGCCTTAACTGTCCTAGCCACTTCCCTGGAGATACCACCTTGCATCCTCAGACCACAGATCCAGGAAGTGACCACCTTATGCCCCCAAACTATGGATCCAGGTCCCCTATTGAAGCTCAGACTGTGGCCTTCAGTCCCTGTGAGTGCCCAGAGAGTCATGTCTCCTGGATGTCCCTTAGACCCACAGCATGATCTTGTCTTCTCTCCTGCCTCTGGACGTGTCTCTTTTTGTTGCTAGCTGGAGCCCCTCGGTGGACCCTGGACTTGATCCACTGTTTGCTGTGTCTGGAGCAACTGATGTATCCTGTTACAAGCCCCCATTTCTGCTACCTTGTTCTGTCCTTGGAGGACTCTGGCCTGTCATTGTGCTGGGGCCACCCTTATCTCCTGGCTCAGTTCCCCTCACAGAGCAGCCCTGATCTTGCTGCTCTGTAGCTCATGGAATGACGCTGTCACTGTTGAAACCTACCGTTTATAATGGAAGACACTAAATTAATATAACACACCCTATTAGCTAGTCATCCACCTTCCAGCTTTCCTATCTCCTTGTTTTCAAAAGTCTACAACCTCCTTCTATCAGCCACTGACCCATTCTTAAAGCTGTTCTCTCCCCTTATTAGTGGTGAAATTGGAGCCCATACGTTTTGCAATGTGATTAATACCATCTGGTTGACATACTACAAAAAGCAAGACAGAAGCACATTCATGAGTCCTGGATTGGTGGTCTGAATTTGGATGACCTCCATCTTAATCCTAATGTACTCAAATTCAGTTAAGTGGTTCCCATAGACTCACAGAAAAGTTGAGGTTGGCAGGGCCAGTGCAGATCATCTTGTGAAGCCTTCTGTTGAGAGCGGAGCCTTAGATTAGGTAATCTAGAGCCCTGTTAAAATGACTCTCAAATATTTTCAGCGGGGAAGTTTCTATCACTTCTCTAGGTAACCTATACCATCTTTTAGGTAGCCTTGAAAATTGTAATGAAAATGAAATAGGCATTGCCCACCTAATAAGATTGCTCTGTTTGAATGAAGAAGAAAAATGCTGCTTTGTGGAGGCATTTCGTAAGGGCAAGCTGATACCATGATGGTGTATAAATCTCAGCGTAGCTCTGGCACAAGCCTATGAAATGCTTTTCCACATGTGCTAAACCACCTCAGTTTTCCCAGGAAAACTTTCTGCCCTAACAGTGCTGACATCTGAAGAAGTTCAGACCATTGGAATATTGGGCCAAACAGCTAGATCTACCCTTCACCACATCAATCTTTTCTACCCCTCAGCAACTAAACAAGACGCTTATTAGAGATTGCCATAAAGTTCATGTACTGTGACCATTTGACACAGCTCCTGTTAAATATACTTCAGCAAATTTGACTGTAATCAATTATAATTAGAGAAATCTTTGAGACTCATGTTATATGTTTCTTGTATTATCTTTTATATTTCTAAAATCCAGATGGAAATGGGATAATAAAGTAGTGCTGTTGTCTGCTAAATTAATCTGGAGGTTTCCTCATATTGCTACAACTCAAGTCAAAGTTCTTCCTAGTATGTGAAAAAAAAAAAGTTATGGTTTTCCCATCCAGTGAGTTTCACATTTGCAAAATAGAAAGGAGAAGTCAAGTTATCCATGGTATTATCGTTGCTCTGTAACATCTGATAGCAATATGGAATTTTTATTCTTGCAATCAAATCCCATTTTAACCTTCTGAAGCTATACTGAATGGAGTAGTAGGGTTTGTTTCATATATAACTCTTTCAATTTGTGTCCTGCTTAACCTAGTGAACTCTACTTAATTAAGATGTTCCTATAAACAATTAAGCTTCTTGTAGGATCGTTAAGAAGATATAAAAATTTATGATGTAATAAAGTGTAATAAAATGATAAAGTGGTTAGCACATCACAGCAATTCATGTGCAGCAGCATAGGTGTTAAAAGGAGACAAAGTAAGCAGGTACCATCACCTAGTCATCCTGGGGAGCTATGAGTCCACGTTAGATAAGCCCGCAATTGCTGCCATAGAAATCTGCTAGTGATTTGTGTTTGCAGGTCCCATAGAATTTACTCTATTGATTTAGGAATCTAGCAGGAAGCTCCAGACACTCTGCTGCTCAAGCTTTGCCATGTAATAAACTTCCTAACAGCACATGTAAGGGGACAAGTTAAACGAATTCATTGCCTGCCTTTCCAAAACGGAGCCTCATTCTATCTGAAAAGAGTAATGCTAGTATAAGCATAATTCCTCTCAGTGCCTTTTTTTTTTTTTTTTTGGCCTTTGCTCCACTTTGTACATAGTAAAGCAATTCTTTTCCATAATGGGTTCTCTCCTTAAAAAGAAGGATTGGTTGTCCCAGAGCTTGATCTCACGTTACTGGGTATGTTAAATGGGATGAAGTCTTCTTTGTAAAATGGAACTTAAATAATGATGGATACCACATAACAATACCTTGCACTTCTGTAATACCCTGAGTCTAAACCTTTCTGGACATTTTATATCTAGTCAAGGTAGGCCATACCTATAAAAGTTACTATTGTATCACTGGAAAATCAAGGCACTCGAGAACAATATCACAAAAAGTAAGTCAGCAACAGAAATGTACAATTAAGTTTTGGACCATGGTACTGTATCAGTTTATATTACCAGGAACTGAGTGAGAAAAGGCAGATATTTTTTTCCTGTAGTCATTAAATTTGTGTTTTGTTCGCAAAATGAGGTTCCATTGTGGGAAGCAAGTTGCCCCTACCTTTTTATCTACCAGGTCAGCCTAACATATACACAGAATTTAACATATCAACATTATAAAAACTGCTCAAAAAACAGGGTACTGAAGTAGAAACAGTGGCAAATCTTTTTTAATAGTACTGCTTATTTTTAGAGCCACTTTCTTGTAACATACATCAACAGCAAGGTAGTGAACACAGGTATACGCAGCAAGAGGACATGATGCCCTCCAGTCATGCAGACAGGCATTGGGATTCACAGCAGGAGAAGGAATTCTGCTTTGGTACAAAGAGCCTTTCTGCAAGTATAAATAAATGACAGTGTATTCTTCCAAGCCAGGGTTGAGAAGAGTCACCTGCAAATTTGTTACCCATACAAAGCAATTTGACTGCAAGGATGCCTGTTTTCAAATGAGAATTGCTAATGAGCTGATGGTATTACTCTGTGTGACTTGTGCAGAGTTTTTTTGTACAGTAAAGTGCTCATAATGAGAAAAGATTTTACTTTGGGATATAAACATAGTGCAAACCAGCAGAAAAGGATATTATATTTCACCACCAGGTAATGAACAGTTGTAGGCTCAGCCCTCACTGGAGCGGTTTTTAAGCTGACTTTACTTACTCTCTGGTCAAGGATAATCTCACCTGACCAAGGTATACTAGCTCTTTCACAACTAGGACTATGAGCTAACGGTGCCATGGGAGGAAGGTCTAACCTCTTCCTCCTGGCTGAGATAAGCATGAAGATGTCCTGTTGGTAACAGGGAAGAAGAGAGAAAAGATTTGAATCCGAATGGATTGAAGGACACCCCCAAGGAAATCCAGGGAAGACCAGAGGTATGAGGGCATCCAGGGAAGACAGGAGGTACGAGGGCCAACCCACAAATGTTACCGCCTGCAGATCTCTTACAGGAGGTAACCTAAGGATGACAGCCTACATGAGAGCTACACTCTTGACTGAATACGAGGATGGAGAGGGAAGTCCTTTAAATTTGATCTTGGGACAATCAAGTATTGTTTTATTTCTTGTCACTTCCCTCTTTTAAACCTCTGTAGCAAAGTTACTTATCTAAGATGTACCTGCAAGATAGCAGCATACACCTTCTCTGTGCTGTGCTGGACACTGTGGGAGCTACTGGTGAAGGGAAGGGAAAAGAGGAGCAGAAAGGGGACTTTAATGAAGAGAAGTTTTACCAGTAATAAACGTTAATCAGGTAAGGTTCCTGCAAGCAACTGAATATTGAAAAATATGCCTCAATCTTCAGGGTCATAAGGAAGTTATAATGAATTAAAATGATTTTGTCAGTACAGTACAGGAAAAGCCACACTAGATCTAAAATAATTTTATGTTAGGAGTCAAGAAGAGCTAACTTTTGTTATCAATAAATTAGAGGGATTTCTTTGCTGAAAATCTCTGTGTGACTAGAAAATATGAGATCTATGGCATTCTCAAGTCATTTTAAAGTATTTTAAAGATCTGACTCTAAATGGCATAGAAGGAAACATGTTAAGGTCGTGATTTGCTTTTAAATCCTATGGAACAATATAATATATATAATATGACCCATTTATTCTACCACAAAATTGTAATAATAGGATTACATTTCCCTTTTCCCTGTTAATATTTTTCCTATATTATCTTCATTTCTAAGGAAAGAAAAACATGGCAGTTCTGCCTGTTTTTAAAGAGATTCTAAGATATATAACAATGGAGGGCTCTTTTTTTTTTTCTTTTAAATTGGAGTTGACCTTTGACTTTGCAAACCCAGATCTTGTTCACGTAATAGCTTTGGACTGAGACAAATTTTAGTTGACTTTTAATTCAACATAGCACTTCTCTCGCTTCTCCTCTCAGCTCCATGCAGCTCACATTAAAAGCCTAAATCTTCCTCCTAAACCAAGTCCTCCAAGCAGCTTCAGGGTAAGGAAAGATGCCGTTTCCGAATTTTCCACAGCGCTTCTTTTGGCTTTATCTATTTATTTAGTGTCTTTCCTTTATTCTGCTCTGTCTTCACCACTGTCTCAGCTGACAACTCTACAAATTACCATATAGAAACAGCCGCTCATTCACTTGGAATGAACAAGAAGTAGCCGTCATGCCATGTGTGTGAATTTGTGATAGCGCCTTCTCCCCCGGGTGGCGTGGCCGATGCTTTGAGTGTTGGTCTCATTCACAACAAGCCAATGCCTGCACTGTTCAAACACTGACAAGAGGAAACGTTCTTCCAGGATGGAAGTGTAAACCCACAGAGTGAGTTTCCGAGCATGAGTGCTCACTGGATGGCAACCTCCCAACCAAGAGGGACTAATGGATTTGCACTATGAGCTGCAAGCTACAAGTCAGTGCCTATCGTATTGAAACCTAAAGGCCTAGTAACTTGAAGTTACTAGAGAAAAGGCCTGGCCAATCCTCAGCCAAAGAAGAGCCCATACACAGAGATGCACCTGACAGAGGCACTAAAGCATACTAGTATGGAGAGCCCAGCTCAGAGATGTCCTGATTGGAATGATGATTGGCCTGCTCTGATGAAGAAAAAAAAAAAGGCACAAGGAAGACAGCAAAATATTCACAGTCTACCTCATTTCACTGAGTAGACGGAATAGTGTGGAATTCAGGTGGTTTGAGAATGCACTATATACCAAAAATATCTAAAAAGGAGGTTCTAGTCTTTGATGTCTAATTAAGCTTTACCAGTGACCACTCTGAGGATAAGATAAGAAACTAATGCTTTTACTATTCTGACTCTCTTTGAAACAATGCAACAATGTTTTTGGAAAAAAATAATACAATTGTTATACTGTGGTCTTTTAATAATTATAAAGACTAAAATAACTGCAATTCAGCTTACTAAAGAAAAATGAGAGTCCAACAGTTTTAGCACACTATGCTGTATTTCATCCTAACATACTTTTTTTTTTTTTTTTTTTTTAAGGGCTAAATGGTTATAAACGAGGGTAGACTGTATCTCTTATTGATACTGCATTGGGTCTCTTGATCTGTTGAACCACATACAATAAAAGTATTTCTGCTAGTAGCACAGTAATCCTTATTCTTGCATCAATGACAAGCATACAAGGCAGAATGTAAAGCCAGTGAAATCAACTGTCTGCTTTACTGATGAATTTCATAATTTCTCATAGGCTAAGATATTTTGGCTAGGGAAAGCGGATCACAGGTTTTCTTTTTTTCATTATTTCCTATGACCTTTGAGTAAGTGAATTTCTGTGCCAAAGCTAGTAAAAGGTCATGACTATCTCCTTAAAGTCTATTACTTGTAATATAATAATATCAGGTAAAGAAACCAAGAAAGTCTTGACTTTTTTTTTCAGTCATCTTGCTTTTACATTCTTTAAAAACACAAAATAGCAGTTTCCTGTATTTTCCCACACAATTCCACTATTAAGGTTTTACTAGATTTATTTTTCATGCTATATAAAGTATCTTAACCATAAGAAAGGGAAAGAAAAATGGGTAACTATTGTCTGTGTGTCTGCTTGAGGCTTAGAAAATGGCTTATCCAATTTAAAAAAAAAAAAAAGATTGTTTTAGTAAATAAATCTCCATCCAAACTAACAATATGAAAACTAGATTTCAGCTGGAAAAAATAAGAATTAATATTCCAATTCTCCAAATCCCTTTAGAAATCCAGATATTCTCACTAGAAATACCCAATTCCTCTCTAAGCATAGCTGTACTAGAGAAAGCCACTATATTCTGTACAGCTTTTGGCTTCTGTCTTAAAAACCCTGATGGTAGGATTACCACTATAGCATAAGGTACAGGGTCAAAACTCAATAAACTGAGCTTCTGCCAACATAAACATTTATCTTGCCACAGAAGAACTCCTTTGATGAATCTGTTCATATATTGACATCCTACTTTTGGCACCTCAAAATAGAAAAAAAAATGAACTGGTAGGAAACCTTCCCTTTCAAGACGTGTACAGCTCGTTTTAGGTGAAGGAAGGAAAACATGAGAAAGACAATGGAAACAAGAAAAAAAGAAAATAGTCTAATAGTTGCTAAGTTTAATAATGCCACGGTGGCTGCATGCCCTTTCCTTCTCACTCAGGAACTCCAACATTTTAAACAGGCAACTATTAACATGCATTAACTCTACACAGATCAGTCAAGCAAGGCATGAGAAGACTGCAGTTCTAAGCTATTTTTGAACTATTCAGTTAATTATGATTCTAGGTTATCAAAACTGAATAAGCATGGTACTTCCTTTTGGAAACACCTATTCTTTGATAATTGCATTCAACAAAGCACTACCTCATGTGTCAAGGATCTGAGCTGAAATTCATTAATAAAAATCAGAAGAAAATCCTTCAATTAAAGCAGCAGGAAATACTATTTGCATTCAAGGAACAACTTCTAGAAGTACACTGTTAATGGTTTAAAGGAAATCACTTCTGAGTAGCAGCTCAATCCTGTGATTTTCAAATCCAGGTGCTATGCTACAGTGAATTAATCAGTCTCCTGAACATTGCTCTCAAAATTCTGGAAAACAGTTAAGGGCAGCAACTGAAACAGATGCATCACAATCTTTAGGAACTAATTTATAAGCCTAGAATGTCTTATGTGTATGAAATGTCCATCTGACTGGCCTTGCTCTGCCAGAAAATGTAAATGAATTAAATGAAGCTATACCAAGAACTAAAAAGATCTTAAAAAAAATGTGGGGAGGGGCTAAAAGTAAGCAGAACACTAAAAAAAAATCCCAATCCAGAAAAACAAACCTAGAGCATTCTCTTCTGGGTGCTGTAGTAAAACAAATACTCCGCATTAATATGCAGCAGTACTTAGTTTTCCTACTGTGAATGTGAAGCGCTCAGGTTTGGGCGCAGATGGTGCACCCCAGTTATCACATTCTCATTCCAGCTTTTTGGACTTGGCCATTTCTGTCAAGCACGCTGCAGTGATCTCAGATTACTTTCACATATTCCGATTTTGAATCCAACCGCCTCGCAGGAAGAATTTACCAGAAAAATCTGACCACACATTACTTCTAAGGAGTAACGGCTGAAAACAAAAAGTGGGAAGCTTGTGTGCCAGAATCCAAATGTCAAGACTGCTGATTGCTGCTGCTCAGTGGGAAGAGTCACCCTGGAAAATAGCTGGACAAGCCGGCACTATCTGCGGATCAGACAAGCGGATCCTGCGGATGCTGGCTCTATGCAATGCCTACATCGAGCCCCAACTCCTGAAATTCCGCGAGGAGCGAGTGTGGCCACACCATCTCTGAAGATACATTGCCGGGAATTAAGTGGAACAAAAACAATCCGTGTCCCCAGAGATTCTAGTATATTATAAACTTGCAACCAAGTGCCAGCTCACTGCTGCGAGGGACGGCTGGGGAGGTTGTGTACATCACTGTGAAGGGACACAGGACTGCTCTGAACCTCGTGCCTTCCTCTCCAGGTATGTGAGTGTTTTAAAAGCTCCTGTCCCGCTCGCTGTTGTCTGGTCTGGTTGAGTGCTCGCACTTGTCAGCCCGCTCGGGCACAACCGCACACAGACGTGCACTAAGCCAACAGAAATCACGAGCATGTTAGGAGGGAGGAACTGAACTCCCACCCCAGATCGCATCAAAGTAAAATGAAATTTATAAAATACAACCCACTGAATGCTTGGCAGAAGTGGGGAATGAAGAGTATGCTTGCTTAGGTGCCAATAGCCTGGACTGTGAGAAGAAACCTCAGGCACTAATTTCTTCACCAAACACAGCAGTCTTTCTTTCTTTTTCCTCTCTTTCTCATTTAATCATTTTAGAATGTAGGTGTCTTCCTTATTTGCCTTCTAATTTTGTCTGTGGAGGCTCTGCTGAACACGATCCCTCTCTCTCTCAGTTCTCAGTGACTTTGTAGAAAAAAATAAGCCAAATGCACAATATAGCAAAAGACAGATAAAAAGAGAACTCTAAGCAATTAGTATATATTTCTCTCTTTAGGTCAGAGCTAGAGATACTCTGATCTCTCTCCGCTTTCTTCATCTACTTACACATGGGGAAGAGAGGTTCACCTTGCAAATCATACGTGCACACTTTTGGTGAGCCAAGTAAGATACCCTGGCTTCATTCTGACACCCCAGCTACAAAAGGCTGACGTGAGGATGTTTGAATTTCCATCAGGCTCAGCAACTTGCTGGCTGATGCCGATCTGCAACATGAGCTCTGCTGTGCAACATCCTATAAACTTTTTGCCTTTCTGCTGAGACCTGTTAGCACAGCATTATTTCCTGCAGGCAGAATACACTCTTTGAGCTGTGCACAAGCTGTTAAACTCCACCAGCACTTGTAGCCATGGCCAGGGTAACTGGCGTTTTCTTTTCCATCCTAGACATTGCTATAGTAAAAAAGCAGGTACATGCATGTGCACACACATGCATACTGCACACAGATGCATATACTGATAGACAGGACTGTTGCACGTTCTCCAGCTTTGTTAGTTAAAGGTTTTTAGAAAGACAGAATCATGACAGCAAGACCAGAACAGAGGTTTCTTACCATGTGCCACCCAGCCATGTTTACACTGATCACAGGTTCTCAGGTTAATCTTCCCTGGTTGAAAACATTCACACGTGCAATTTACCAGTGTACAGCGGATGGCCTGGAAAGAGAAAAAGAGAACACATATTAATGTTTTTCTCCCCTCCCTGTTCAGGTTTGTCATATAGGATAGAAAGGAACTAACTGCACAGCAAAAAAAAAACATCCTAACATTTGCAGCCTCCTTCATTCTTCTAAGCGAAGATTCATTTGCTTTCAAAAAGACACATCAGTATGCCTGGGCAATGACAACAAAAATGCATAGTCAATAATAACATATTCAGTTGTTCCATGAAGATGAACACATTCCTAAATTCTTTGAAAGAACGTCTCTGTTTCCTTTATGAGAGAAAAAGGAGGATTATGTAGGTGTTCAGCAAATTTCCGGATTTAGAATCAAATGCCTGAAGGACAATGTTACTAGGGATGTCTTCCCATAGCAGCGTATTGGCTTGCTGAAAAACAGGAGTGAAGCAAGGAGGCAAAAATACACAAGAAGGAGGAGTACAGGTCTCTCTTCCCTCCCCCCCCACAAGACCCAAAGGTTATTCTCAAGCTTCCCTGTTGACATTCACCCAAGATGTAACTCAGTTAAATCAGAAAGGAGTCACGGTTTGACGTGTTCCCAAAACAGGATGAAAGGACAGAGATACAACAGTGGGACTACCTCATGAAACATACTGTAACTTACTTATGCATCTATCAATTACCCCAGTATCTGGTCATAATCCTTTGCCTTTCAGCCCATTATATTTGTCGAACTCACATATATTTCCCTATTTCACAGCAAAAGAAAGAAGTGATTTCAAAGCAATGATGCTAAAACTATAGTCCCATACTGAGATTAAAATTTTGCCTCAATAATATATCTTATTAACACCCCACCTCTCTTTAAAATGATTTTGAAACTACGCAGGTTTACTTTAAGAAGGGACAGCCAGGCCCAGAGAAAAGCAAATGTAAATGAAGTAAGATTTCTTTCTTTTTTTTTTTTCTCCAAGTGCAACAGATGTATGTTTTTAAATAGTGTAGAAGATGACCTGTGCACTTCAAACTGCTACTTACAAATTTATGGCATGCATTTAGCTGTAATTTGCATGGAGATTTCTGAGACAAGAGAGGCTTATTCTGATCATTCACAGATTAACAATCTACTGTAACTACCAGAGCTGCCAGGAAAAGATATCTCTATAGATTTAGATGCAATCAATGATTACTTGGGGGCGAAGGTGGGGGAAGGGTGCCTGGTACCTATAGCCACAGAGATACTGGAGCTTTATCAATGCCCCTGCTGCTGCCAAGGGCAAACACCTGCTCCCTTTCCCCCATCACTCTATCTGCATGTGAATAGAATTGCCTCAACTATACTAACTTAAAGAAAATCATCATCAGTTTGGCTAGGCTGAATTCTTTGTTTGTTGTCAGTTAAAGGAGTTCATGGTTACTTTCAATGTGTTGGGTTTATTTATTTATTTATTTATTTGCATCAGGTAGCAATCTAAAGCCATTTGTATATCAGCTATTCACTTAAGCCTGTATTTCTCTGATAAATTTCAGACACAGAAGTCCTTCCTCTCTCCCTCCTATCTCATCTGCTCTTCTACTACCTCTTACAAAAAACTTGCGAAGGGAAAAAAAAAAAAAAAGCTGCTGTATTATGCCTGACACTTCAGGGTCTCAGTCCCAATGTCACCTGTCTGATTACTCATTAGCTAGGTTATAAAACACTGCAGTATGTATGCATGATTAAAAGAATTAGTAATATGAAATATAAGGGCACCAAAGAAGTGCTGACTGTGCAAGAATAATATATGTGTTTGTGGGTTATGAGGAAAAAATTCTCCTGAAAGGTCCTGTTTCATGTTCAATAGTTTATTGACTCAGTAATATATCAGGTCTCCGCCGGTCAGTAATGGTGTCTTTCCCTAATATGTTCATTAATTAATGAACTCGGTAATTAATTGTACTGCAAAAAGAAAGAAGGGCTTACAAAATGGTATTCCTATTATACTGTAAAAGGTTTGCTCACATTCACCACCTTGTTTCATATTTTAAATCTTTGCACCACTGTTACGTATATTTGTTGCACTTGATGTTATATTGTTTTGTTCTCGTATCATTCACAGTATACAGTACGGGAGTAATACAGTTATAATGCATGTACACATACTAGATGAAACTGTGTCATTTGGTAGAGTTGCTTTATTAAGGCTGATCAGCATTTCCATTATAAACCTACCCATTTTTTTCCAAGAGGTTAGCAGGTTGCCTGTAAAAATTGGATTCAGTATGAACCTGAAATACAGTGTCTCAGCCTAAGAGTGAGTTTTATTACACATACTCAAAAATGATCCATTTAGCCATTTTAAATTATGAGCAGGGGAAAAAAGTTTAGGGGTTTAATGTTTCTTTTCCTCTTCTATGAGTTAAAGAGTCTTTAAGGTATAAAGTGTTGAAGGGCATTAAATAATTAACAAGTGTTCCATTTTTTAAATATAGCCCTTTCCCAAATTCACATAAACTTTTCAGAAACATAAAAATGTCTGCTTTTTCCTCAAATAACTCAATTTGTAAAGTCCTAAGAAATGGATATGTATTTTTATAAAATAACTATGGATTAGTCTGAGAGGTTCCAAAAATAAGTAGTATGGCCCAAAGATTCAACCTGGCCTTTACTGGATCTTCTTTTGGCAAAAAAAAAAAAAATGCTGATGTTGTAGTTTGGCTTCAGGAGCTTCCCACCTTGGGAAGCAGGTATCTGCACCTGCACCATGAGGAAGAGGGCTCACTCTGCTCATGTGGGACTGGAGAAAACCATAGGCTTTTTTTATGCTCTTGTATGACCCAAGGCAAATCAGTTGGTAAGTTGGATACCTGCATTCCCTAAACAAAAACCAGATGCAATGGTAATGAATTGGTGCTCTCAGGGTAAATGCAACATAAATTGTGAGACACAATTTATTGATGGAGGCTGTGCAAAATTTCAGGATGAGAACGCAGTCCTTCCTTCAAATATATATATACATTTATTTATTTTACACAGTTAATCCAGAATCAATGTAGCTTGCATTGCCATTTATTTCTCATCTCTACAGCATCCAACAAAAAAACCAGGACAACTCATCAAGGCGATGCTTCAATAGGCCAGAAATAGTGTGTTGCAACATTAGCATGAAAGACCTTCATAACACAACCAACATCATACAGTAAAAATATGTATCTGAATTATTAACAACACCCGTCTATAGTTTTCCAATAGCATTTAATTTAGGTAGTCAGGTAATCAGTGACAGTCAGGCTCAGGAATGACCCTGACCAGCAGCGGGTGAATCTGGCATAGACTCATCTGCTCATGCAAAGCTTTAACATGGTCCCTCCATTCCTCAGTGAAGGGATGTTAACGTAGAGAGAGGATTAAGAGTAGAGTGGTTGGTGCACTTGTAGGTAGTAGAGTGGGTTGGCATAACTATGGTTGGACATCTGTTACTCCTTAATCTTAAAAGGATGGGGGATGGATAATAAAAAGATCCTGGAGTGAGTCTGCAGCTGCTGAACATTGCAACCATTGTTCAAGTTCATTAAAAGGTAGGCATAAAAATGCAAGGGCAGAACAATGCTAAACTTTTGCTAGAAAATACTTTTGAGAGAGTACTGCCAGGCATTCCAGAAACTATTCAATGTAATTCTACCTTTCCAATGTAGTTTTTTAAAGGTTTACAAAACCAGACACTATGTATAGTACACTATTTTTAGAGAGAGCTACAGAAAGTTTTCCTGGTAAAGTTTTTCTTTAGAAACCCCTGCAAGAAAGATGGAAAAAACAGAAGAAAAGAAACCAAAGGTCTTACACAATGAAAGAAATAGTGAGAGTCGTGTCCCATGAATATGCTGATATGGAAGCATGTGTCTTAAGTTTGTATGGTTAACACTAAGAGACGTTAGATCTCACTTCTGCAGGCTTCACCCAGCCCATTTAACATAGTTTGGGACATTTAATTATATTTAAAAAATACATATTATCCACATATTAATAAGAACAGGCCATATTGGTAAAGGGAAATCAATCTATCTGGCTATTTTGTGGAGCTTCCAAGAGATAGGAAGCCATAAGCCACAGTGAAGAGGAATGCAGTAGGGGAGGAGGAGAACACATAAAGAAGAGATCTGCTCCTTCTTTATCCTCTCTCTGGAGGTCATACAGGTGACCACAAAAAATGGAGGTATTTTAAAATGGCACAAGATGTTAAGGAGGGAGAGAGGTTCAGCAATAATTTCAGTGGTGGGACTGACAAAAATTCTTATTTTAACTCGTGATGATGTTCCTACAATGCTGTGAAGCTAAAAAGAATCTTACTCAACCAGCAGATCTACTGAAATCTCAAATTCTTACATACAGTGGGAAGTGTAAAATAATATAATTCTTATATGCTTTTTTCATATTATATGCCCTGTACATAGCCTTTCAAATATCTACCACTTACTTCCCCTTCTTTACTACTTCAGAGAACCTAATAAAGATTTTTCTCTCTTCTTTTGTCAATTAAGTATTTCCTTCAAAGACCACAGCACAAATTCTGCTGTGTAAATGATGAGAATCCCAATGAAATCATGCCATTTTTAACAGCTGGAAAATCAAGAACACAACAGTTTTAAATTAACATGAGAAGTAGTAACATGTGCCTACTCTCATTTGGAAAGTGAACAAGATGACCTGCATATAGTAAGCTTGGAAATACAGGAAATTTTATAATTTATAGCTGGCCACAGTACCTAAGTGGGAATATCACACTGCAACTGGGACACTGGGCAATAAAAACATGCAGCGATTCCACTTAGAGCTAGACCTTAGGACTGATTTTTATGTCTCAGACCACAGACTTGTGTCCTACTCAAATTGCTGGCACATTTGACAACAGGAAAATAACTACAGATGTTGTGGGCCACCAAATATATTCATAATTCATTGTTGGTAGACAGTTGTAGCTACAATGTTAGGAAGGAAATGCTAAAAGCCAGACTATAGCTACATTTGACTAATCATTTAAGACCGTGGTCATAAAAAGTGGAAATACTGTTTTTCAAGAACAGGAAGGCTTCTTTTATGCTTGCCTCTCTTTGTGCTTTGAAGAACCTCAGAATATCTAGTATTCTAAACCTTTATTGCTCTAAAGGCAAGAAAATCATAGCATATTGGATTATGAATGTAATTTCAAGACAATATATTCCTTCCCAAGGATACCACAAAAAGAAAGTTCCCATAAAACTAAAAGGCCACATAGCTAGGAATCACTACACCTTGCCTAAGTTAATCTTTGAGCTATATATTCACCTCTGTCTGAAGGAAAAAAAGAAGGAAAATCAGATGGAAAGTCTTGCCATGAATTCTACAGAAGGAAGGTTATACGTGCAGAGGTACTTCTCTCTCTGCAGAGAGATGTAACATCTCCACCATGTAATTCCGGTGCTAATGACAGTTTTCAAGTCACTTACAGTTTTTATATGGATAACTGTGTGTGGAAAACACTGGTCAGAGAAAGGCAGAACAGCAGAATTGTGCTGCTCCCACAGATCTGCTGTCTGGCCCTGGGCAACGCAGCCGCTCCCTTCTAACTTGCCCAGTTTGTAAAAACAGGGTAATGATTTTGTGTAGTATTTTCAGAGGCAAGATTAATCTGTTGCTTATACAACACAGTGAAATATGAGGATAGCAGGTAAGGTGGAAGAACTACTATTTCTTTTGTTAGCAATAGTTTTTTTTTATTATTTTTATTTTTTTTTATTTATATAACTTAAGAAAGTTTTGCCCCTAGTAAAGGAATAATTTTAAACAATGGGATCTCCTTATAGGTCTTGGATAAAATAGCCTTTTTATAGATGGCCATTTTTAACAAAAAGAACTCTAATCCCAAGAATGCATTGCTTAAAACAAAAAACAGTAAATGGGAATAGACTTTACATTCCAGTGATCCTAAAATTCATGCAATACGGTAGAGTTTATCATCTTCCTTCCATTCAGCCACCCAAATTTCTTCTGAGTTGATCTCTGCACTGCAGTGCTTTATTAGCAATTTTACGTCATGCTATATTAGCATTAGCATTCGTACTTGTATTTATTTTCACTAACACAATTTGAAAGGTGCTAATATTGTTATATTTCTCTGTGGCATTCATGAAAAAAGTTGCTAATACAGTATGAAGGGAAGGATGCTAATAAGATAGAAAGCTGTAACAGCTTTTCTTTCCTGGAATAAGGACAATGTAGCCTTTAAGAATTTGAGCAAAAAAAATCAACTGCTCTTGACGGATAGATGGTAAATGAAATGGGGAATGAGAAAAAAAAGAGAAGGAAAAAAAATGTCCTTTAGAATCTAAGTTGCATGTAAGCTGGGAATCACTCTTCAATTCTAGTTTAGATATTTCTATGAGTGGAAACCTGGAAACTTTGCACAGACTTTTCTAGAGAAAACATAACACAGCTCTTTTTTTTTTTTTTTTCCTTTTTCTTTTTCCAGAAACTTCCTGTAGGCCCTCTTCTACCCTGACTCTCCATGCTCCCCTCTCAATACCACCAATGGGATAGTCTACAAAGGCTGCAGGAACAAATATCACCTTATGTTTCTGTAGTACGTGAAACTAGCCTAAGGTTGCCAGACATCAAAGACATCTTTGCTCTGAAAAAATTAAGACAGACAAGTGCTTCTTTGCTTAAAATTTGAAGAAAAACATACGGTTGGTTTTTGGATGAGGCTCCCTGTGCCTGAGAGAATGTTATCAAATGCAGTCGTTTGTTCTGAAAGATGAAAAGCAGATTTGTCTCATGAAGCCAGTGCTCTCAGCCACACATCGGCAAGGCCATGGCCGGTATGACCGATGGGGCTCTTGCTCATCTCGGGGGTGGACTTGTCCGCAAGAAGCCCTAGGCACCCTCCTCCATCCATGGCTCTTCCAGAAGGGCTAGCACTCTGCACTTAAGGTGGGGGTCCTCACCCCAAGGAAGTGCAAGGACCATTATCTCCTCTGCAAGTGCTCATGGGGAAACCTCCTTGCATTGGTTTTGTGATCTTGCCCTCCTCAAAGTAGTTGCTAACTGCTACTGTTGCACTGCCTGAAATGGACAACCAAATGGTTCGATATTTCTAGGCTATCCACCCATGCAAATTTATTCTTTTTACAGGAAAAATAAAAATGATCTCGAAGATGAAAAACTCCAGTTAGACATTGGTATTAGAAGAATAATCAAGTTTATTTTGTTTGTTTGTTTTTGGTTTTTCGTGGGGGTGGGGATGTTTTTTTCCCCTATAAATCTTACTGCCATCTCTGCAGGAAAAAAAAAAAAAAAGGCGATAGCAACTGTATGAGTAGAGTATTCAGCAGAGTATACTGAAATCACAAGTTGTGACATCGGCCCTGCTGTTCGCCACAAACTCCTACTGCCTTACAGCCATTTTTAGAAGAAGATAGGTGAACCAATAAGATGCTGATGAAAAACTTAAAACTAAGTAAATCATCCAAAATGAAAGGGGGTGGGGAGGCCCTGCAATATGTTGAAAAAAAAATACAGTAACCCTGTGGATATAGCATTCATGTGAAGGAATGGATCAAAAGTTTTCTTTTTCCACATTATATGGACTAGCTCAATAATCCATGAAAAAAAAAGATTTTACTCAGTAGTCCATAAATGGTTCATAAGAGTTGGAAGTCTGTCCAGTTAAAAAAAATACAATTGAAAACATGCAAATATGCAAAAATATTACCTTAAACAAATGCATATGAAACCTTAAAAAACCCCACAAATGTCAGCAAAAATGATCCTAGCAAAATCAGTAGATTTTTTTTCTGCCTTTTTTTTGTATAAGTGCTAAAAGAACAAGCAAAATTTAATTATAACAGTGTAAAATGTATCCCAATTCCTTGAACAGCACTTCTGTTCCATCTATTTATTTGGACAGACATTCCCTTTAAGAAATATCACAAACATGCTGGTTATTGCCTATTCTGCTCTTCCAGGCAGACTTCGCTTTTCAGGCTTTTTTTAGTATCTCAGATGTTTCTGCTTTCTGGATTCTAAATGATGGGCTTTTGATTTGGACAGAAAAAGACATGGATTTAGACTGCATTGTACTGCATTCCAGCCCATGATGATAAATAACAGGTTTTCAGAAGTTACATGAAAAAGTTATTATGAAAGGTTCTATTGTTTTGAAAATAAGTGCAATAGATGTACAGTTTGAATATATTTATGTGTATAGATAACATATATCTTTTTTTATATCCCACTAAAATTAACACTGTATCATATACCATATTTTAAAATTATAACATAAAACAGTATTTTGTTTGTTAAATTAACCAGAGACTCAATTCTCAGTGTTCCTACAGGCCAGTGCTCTGTTTACCACAGAACTTATATTGTAAGCAAATATGAACCAGGGACCAACTGGTCCCTTTTTATTTCCTTCAAATTGCTTGATTAACAGGTGAATATTTTTCTTTTCATACCACATCCTCAGAATTGCATTTGCTCTTTTATTTATGGGATTTCTTTTTTATTTATATATCTATCTAAAAAATTGCTTCTCCAACATTTTCAGAAAATAAAAAAATGAGATTTTTGCAAAATGTTCTGCAAATGTATACACTTAATTCCAGTTTAGTATGAAATAGATAAATTTCTTCCGTTGCCAGAAAGGAGAATGATTATATATAGCCACTTATTAAAAAAAGAGAAACAGAGAAAGGAGAAAGAAAAGAAAAAAAAAAGAAAAAAATGTTATTGGTTTTCTCAGAAGGATTTTCTTTTATACATAGCTTTATCCTATAATTTTGTCCCTGTTGGGCACACTGCCTAAATTTAAACACAAACAGTCAAGCAATGAAGAAACATTAACACATTTACTGTGAACAAAAACTCCCAGTTGTACAGTGAAATTTTAATACATTTCAACTTATCTCTTTTACTAATGGGGAGAGTACAAACCCTGCAGGAATTCGCTCTGCAAACTGGTAATTACAGTAGACTCACTTTTTTATAATGCATATATATAGTCAGACACAAGAACCATAGCTGCCCTTTTGATGTAGGTTACAATAGAAATGTTTTTAAAAAAATATGAAAATCTACAGCAAGTCTAAAGGAATGCATTATTTCATGGGAAACAGTCCTTTAGCTATACTCAAGAAGTCAAATACACAAAATACAATATAAAATAATATAATAACATATATTTATTTGCTTTTATAAACTAAAGCGCAAGCTTTATCAGCCTCTTCTTTTTATTCCTTTTTTTTTCCAATGTACAGAATAAATCTGCTCCTACTGGTACATAGATGGAGTTTCCATCCCACAATAGCATGTATGAGTTCAGATTTTTTTTTCCCCAGACCTCTTCCTCTGCACAACCTTCAAATTTAAATAGGTTTGATCTTCAAATTTATGTCTCATTAAATCATTATTACACATATTTAAGAGCACCATTATTTCAGTTGCATAGATTTATAACATACAATGTCCAACTCAGCTCAGATGATAGAACATGCGGCGTCTGGCAGAGGATGTTTGAAGTGTGCTCGGAGATGTATTTAATCTGAGAGGGAGTGAAATCAAAGTGTAATCTACTGTCAGTGTCACATGTAGGGACAATATTTGTCCTTAATATAATAACTATAAGGCAGAGGTATATGTTAATTGAAAAAAAAAGGAAGAAAGAACAAAGTATTAGACAAGTGAGGGCCTGTAAAAAATATTTTCAAACCTTTTATGTTCTACTCCAGTTTTTTAGAATGCGTATCACCGTACCACTTGATTCTGCAAGTATTTGTAACCTCATTGTTTACATAAACTCACATAGATGCTCTTCTTTGTAAAGATGGAGAAGAATTCTCACACAACTCAATATATAATTAAATCACTATATTTCATAAATGCAACACAGAAAATTAATAGCAAGTTTCAATACTTCTGGTTCCTGAAAAGTTTTTTTATTCTAGTAGGTCTACTAATATGCACATCAGCAAGATTGCCAGAAGAGCTAGTCACATATTTAGCAGATAGTTTTAAAACTGATTTGTCAATACAGTTTATATTTACCTAGTATATCACCTTGCCAAATGCTGCATATTCATCTATTTGCACCCCTAGCTTCATAGCAATTCATACTGTCTGCCTCCGGTAAGATGGTCTCCTGTTGATTAGACAGTGATGCAAAAGCTCTGCCAGTTTTACTATAGGATTTCATGCTCACAGTTCAAAGGAGTCACAAGCAAAATCACTAGGTTCGCGCGCTTCAAGCCTAAATGCAAAAAGTTGACAGTAGAGAGAAATAGTGGAAATTAATGTCATTGATTCCTACCAGAGAGTCACCATTGAGCAGTCAACCGCATGATAAAGACTGTGCAAGAGCAGTGATGGCAAGACCTTTCTTAGGAGACCTTGAAACATGCTTTCCATGGGGACATTATTACAACTCTTGAAATTTTACGTGAGATTAAAATTTTCGTTTCCCTCATTCCTGGGCACTAGCTTGCTCAGAGATGTCATCATCTTCTCTGGAGATGGTTGCCTCTTAGCAATGAAATTACTCTTTTATATATGAGTTGCTAATAATTTCAGTGTGACTGAAGTAATTTCTTCACAATTTTTCTCATTGGAGGAAAATAAATAAGCTGTATTTGACTAAACTTGAAAAGACTGCTTCCCATTTAAATCAGGGATTTTGGTACAAGATGAAAATGGCATTGAGGAAGAGGGCTACATCAGTATCGCTAGCAAAGGGCACTGCACTTAATGTGCATGTGCATGAGTAGAAGTATTTTACTCATTCCTATGAGAAAATTAATTCTACAAAATGCTAGAAGGGGAGAGGGTGAGAAATATATCCGCCAGCAGCTCTAAAAGCATAAACATTCCTCACTGTAAGAAAAATACATTTCCATAGAATAGAAGATAAATGCTGTATCACTTATGGCTCTGGCTGATGCAATAAGTATGTGCTTAGTCAGCAAGTCTCTATTGAAAGCATATGGGAGGTAACACAAGCTCATCCTCTGAAATTACCTTCATTACTTTGCATCCTAATTAAGGCAACAACCTTGTCACAGTGGTTTCTGTCTGTCTCGGGGTGGGCAGAAACTGGGTCTGCTTTTCCCAATGTGTATGCCTCCTACAATTTACTGATTTTCCAGGTTTCAGAAACGTTATGGGGAGAAAAGAAGAGAAAATGTATCCAAGACTAATGCTCTTCCTGGGTACAAGGCATGAGATCTAGTCACATCTCTGAAGGACAGAAGCAATCACTCTGCAATGAAAATACAGCAACCAAGCTGCTATATTCCTCCCCAATTACTACTTCTTTTTTTAATTCGCAAGGATTCACAGAAACTCTTACCTGCCCCAGAAAAGCTACTGCTCCAGTTTGTGGCACATTTAGAAAGTAAATAATGCTTATTTCTTTTTAAAAATTTTAACCAAAAATTAAGGTACTCCAATCAGTTACACTAAATGAATGTAAAACTAATATATGTAAGGCAATTAGGTTTAATTGTTTTATGCAATAAAAGCATTCCAGATGACCCATGATGGTCCTCGTTTTCTGTTTATTGAACCCTTCCAAGCTTTTTGTGCTCATTTTCATTCAGGACTTCATTTGGGAAAGACTCCTCCTAATGACTGCTAACAGCACTCTGCATATATGACTTTGCTATATGCATGTGTTGCTTTGGAACCTGGTGTTGAGTAACCTTCTTTGCTACTCCTTACACTTACAGCGTTATGTGCAATATTTGGTGGGGCATAGACAGAAAACAAATGAAGAAGCTCAGATCCCAGATGCCTGGAATTTGAGGACACGTTCTTCCAGGTGTCATGAGTTCTCCACATTTGTGCCAATGCAATACAATGCAAAGCGCTGACAGTGATGCTAGAGTTGGTTTTGTTGGCTTTTTGTTACTGTTAAAAAAAATGCTAACACAAAACCCCAAACTAAAGGAATCTAGTGGCACAAATCGTAAATGTCAAACTCTGTTTGGGAGGCTGACTTACGAAGCCATTTCTGCTCAAGGGATATTGGATACCCCCTTAGCTGAGGGACCAAGGAGCACCTTGGCATTGTTGGCATCTCAGGGTGCCCTGCGCCTGAGGGGTGAGACTTGGGTCCCCACTGTCACCCCTTGAGACACCAAACCCTACTCTGTAGTGAGCTATATGGGCAGGGGAGAGAGGCAGAGAGGAGGGAAAATGCAAAACAATCCCTTAGAGACCATTTCTTTCCTTGCTGTTTGTTTACTAACTGACGGCTGTCTGAACACTCTTTATCTAGTTAGAATATAAGATGCAGTCCCTGTGGAGCAAGGCATTTCAAGCACAGCACTGGGGAGAAGACCAACAAAATGTGTGAAGCTTACTACACGATGGCACTGATTTTTACATGTGTTGCGGTCCTTAAAATATCATTGCTTCTCATGTTACACCTACATATTTGCTGATTGCTACGTTAGGAGAGAAAGCTCCAAGTGCAGGAATCATTTCTATAGGTGAATACAGTGTGCATTCATTCGTACAATACCCCGAGATTAAAAATTCAGTGTAATCAAATGGCTAGTTGTTCAGACATTTGTAGCCAGCCAATTAACACAGCTTTTGTCGTAGTCATTTCTCTCTAAGCAGCATCTTTAGCTGGGGATTCAAGAGCCTTTACATCCCTCAGTCCTGACCTTGTAAATTTAAAAGTGGTCTTTTGCATAGTTCACCGTAATTGTAGCTGAATGAGGCCAAATGACTGCCAAATTGCTTTCGAAAGACCAATATGCCCTCTTCTGGTTTTGCATTTAAGGGGGGGAAAAGACAACAGGTGACTCACTGGAAAAGTATTTCCATGTAGACAAACAGGAACATTAGTGTTTAAACACCGAATTATTTTTCCCCTAATCTTTTATAATAGCTTAGTTTCACAAACATTTATTTAGAATCAGTCAAGGAGAACTCAGAATGCCAGAATATGCCTAAGAGAAAACCAGAGGTCTAAAAACATGATTAGGTTTTTTTTGTATTTTCCATTGCTTTTGATTTCATTTAGCTGTGACAGGTCTGAATTCAATACTGTCCCCTCTGCTCACATTACTATGTGAACTTGCACCATGAAATTCATACACTAATTCACAAAAATTAGTTTTGGACTCCAAAGTCTTACTTATCCGCAAATCAAGGACAGATAAGGCAATGGCAGTTAGGCCTTCCCTGCAGCAACCTGTTGTTTTATCTCAGGGCTAGGGTAAGGAAAGCCACACTTCGGGGCCCTTCAAACTTTCACACCTCTGTAGAAAGTGCAGGCAAAGCCTGCCAAGTAATGAGCAATGATCTAACACAGATTTTTAAGAAAACAACTACTACATAAAATTCATCCACTTAGACACATACATACCAGCAGAGGATGACAGCAGGTAAAGCAAATGTCCCAGTAATAATTAAGAAGTCCAAGTACAAAAAGGTATACTGTTTTGCTGCTTATAATTAATAGTGACTTCTACTGCATTTGAACGTACTTTTCTTCTATCTTAATAACTTAGGAAAAAAACACACAGCCTATCTATACCTTTGATTTATCCAATCTTCACTGCACATTTTGAGCTGCTGGTGCTGGGCACTTCTGAAAATCAAGCAGGGCACATTTTCACAGGGAAAGTAGTCAGCTGCATGCATTTAGTGCATTCCAAGCTTCTTTTACAAGGTCTTTCCCAACTTTATCTTGAAGAATACAATAGTCAGTGCATGTTTAAAATTTCTTTCATTTTGCCTTTTGCCAAACTTGTGTTAGATCGCACTAAGTCTAGCATCAGCTGCAGTAATCCTACTGCTGCTCAGTACATAAAGTGCTAAGCAGAGGCTCTGCAAACAGGAATGCTCTCACTCTCTATGCAAAGACCAGTCTGCAGGCTCTAATCCAGCGTGTGTACTTATGTCCACATGCTGTGCTAGTGCTAAGCCCTGTATTTATTCCTGCCACAGCACCCAGCAGTTAAGTTAAAGGACAGAACTTGCTTTGGATACAGTTTAATATGTAAATGTTTTACAGCATTTTAAAAAATACATATAATGTGCACATTTGTGGGAATGT
Source organism: Tinamus guttatus (assembly GCF_059628265.1). Lineage (NCBI taxonomy): Eukaryota > Metazoa > Chordata > Aves > Tinamiformes > Tinamidae > Tinamus > Tinamus guttatus. The sequence goes on from NW_028288984.1 coordinate 504,606, forward strand.
AGACTGGACTGATGGAAAGTCAATGGCTCAATATGTGCAACACTGACAGTGGCCAAGAGCCTCTTACCATTGCAATCAATGACAGTGTTGTCCAGTTTCACTAAGCGAAGAGCAAGCCTGTCATGAACAGCTTTATGAAAAAAGATATAATGTACCAATCTGAACATCTGTCAGCAACAATCACCCTCCCCAGAAATTATAAAATTGAGAGGATTATTATATTGGGATGCGATTTGTACCTGCTTTCTAGCATACGTCAAATAGATCAGCCAAAGAGAATAAGGTGCAAAGCTATCTGCTCCACAGACTACAGCATGGGATCTGCTGCTGGTTTGTATTTCACCCCTAGCATGGCAGAGGGGCTGCACAAGATGTTTGAACCTGTGTTATTTCACATACGTATATCAGAGAAGGGGTGATACTCTTCATTCACTGGTCTCTCCTAGATCTGGTCTCTTCTTCTTGACCAGGATCAGTGGCATCCCTGAGATGCCACTGCCACCATCACAGCTCCTGTTCTTGGAAGAGCCCCCTTTCACCCAAATCCACACACACACACATCATCCACAGCAGAAAACTCCTGCCCGTGCACGGGAAGAGTTAAATCTGCACACGCAGCCCTGCTGCAGCTCTTCCCTCCGGCGGGACGAAGGCCCCGGCCAGATGGGGTGGGTTCCTCAGTCTAGACCTCGGGGTCTACGTGATGGACGACACAAGCGTAAAACAAGCAAGCACATACAGAAAAGGCGAGAATCAGCTCCAAGAAACTCATGTGTCACCTCATTACAGCCAGTAGATTTCCACGATGAAAAGTTAAAGTCACAATGAGACAAATGGGAGCCTTTCTCTCTCTCTTTTTTTTTTTTTTTTTTGTGAGGTCTCCACCGGGTCATAATTAAAAGCAACATTTAGCCTAACACAAATTAGTGATTAGCAGAACCAAAATGCAACCACAAGCACATATCCTTTCTCCACTCCACTTACCACCTAATCCTCTTTGGTGTGAAAACTGGTCTGGAAATGGCATAAAGACAGTCTTTCTGGTGAGTTTTCCAGAATCTTCTGGTAACAACTATGCCAGACACACCACAAAATGAGACTCTGTTACAGTATGTTGATAAGTCTGTTTCCACTCCTTGGAAAAGCCAGATGGTGCAGAGGTGTGCGATAATAATTTCTAAAACCCAAAAAAATGTAAAGCGCCAGAATACTTGTGGTTGGTTTGAGTTTGAGGATCAAATTCAGGTCAGTTCCACTTTATCCAGACTGATTCACTTCTCCCATTACTATTTGATTGCTGACAACATGCTTGCTGCAAAAAAATCCTCAAAACTTGAGTTTAAAAAACTCTTACTTGAAGAGCTTAAAGGCAGTCAGAGAGAAATAAGACATACCAAGTATCCGAGAAGGGAGCTAAACTCATAGAATTACTTTCTCTTACTTTTCTAAAAGACACCAACAATTACCATCAGGACACAAACACGCTCAAGCTCCTACAAAACAGAAAATGGAGATTCTTTATCAACTCATCTAAATTTAACTGAAGACTTTGAACTTCATGCTGGATTTTGGTATTTCAAAAAGCAGTATTTACATGAAGAAAATATCATGCCAAAAACCAGGAAGTGATGCTCCATTAATATTCATTACATGCCAACACTAAACAAAAAAAAAAGGAAAGAAAATGTAAGTTGCCAAGTTTATTTTGGCAAAGCTGTATGGCATGATTTGTATTCAAAGCAAGATTCAGAAAAATGTCTTTAAAAAAATGTAAATCCCTTTCAATTTGAAAAAAATAAGAAACTTTTATAAAACAGCAAGAAAGAGGTACTTCTGGGTGTTAGCTTGCTTTAGGTTTAAAAAATGTATTTATTTTTTTCTCTGTAGACTTTATGTTAGTAGTTAGTATTACTCAAGTACATTGTCACAGAGGAACTCAGCTCAAGCTGGATCTTTTACTTTGTTCTGTCTTTGTAATAAGGAACTTGATTTGTTCAGTTATGAAGATATTTTAAGGTATTTTGATAGGTTATTATAAGGTATTTGATAATATAATTGAAGGTATTTGATACAGTTTTTATCTTCCACATACATTTAATATACATATATGTATATCACATTATCATTTTTAAATGTGTGGGAAAGCCAAGTGCAGGGGACAATCCTGTGTTTGCTGTCCCAGGCCATGGCAGTGGACTTAGGTCTGGTGTTTGCATACTGCTCAGAAATGAAAGCATTGCTTCATGGTCTGGCCTGGCAGGGGCAGGAAGGGGCCAGTGATGCCTGTCATGCTCAGGGGAATGCCATGCAGAAATCCCTCTGCTTCTCAAGACAGATCAAGCCCAACAGGGCTCCACACCAATGTGGCTAGATCACTTCTGGCACCTGAGCAAGTATCTATCTCCCTCTAGCAACACAAGTGTGCTGTGTGATCACCGTTCTCATGGGGAAAAGGAGATTCTGCCCTCACTACTTACAGACAGCCACAGTTCACCTTGGTCAAAAATTTCAAGTACAAGTGACTAGAAAAATAGAAACAACTGCTGATGTCAAGACTCAAGACTATAGATCCTCGCACAACTGGATGAAGCTGATGTTTCTAGTCTTGTCCCACTCACTTTCTGAATGACTTAGTATCTCCTATCCTTAATTTCTCCAATTTTAAAATAGAAATAATAGACCAAGAAGAAATCCTGAGAATTGAATTTATAACTAGGAGAGGGCAGGAGGGCAACCGTGCATATGGGGGAGAGAAGTCCAACATAGTGACATCCAGTCTTTTTCTCCATCTGCTGTTCCTCCAGTCTTTATCCCTGTCCCAACACAGTTCTGCTTTTGTTACAAGTCTGAGATTTCAGTTGTACGAAGCAGAAAGTGACTGGGACCATGGCTAACAGCGGAGGTATGAATATGCTTACTGGCAACGCAAGGGCATTTCCTCTTCCCCAGTGGGCTCTCTTCCCACAGGCAGGACTTTTTTTTTTCTCACATTTGGAGAAAATGACATTGCTAGGATTTGGCTGGTTAAAAAAAACAATGCATGGTGGCAGGTAGCACCTGCTAGGCTTTGAAGGAAGGGTGTATGAGGGCTAGAACTCAGGAAGGAAACATTAGAGACCTGGAGAGTGTGCATGGAGGGAAGAGGAGGAAAGAAGGAAGATCCAAACCATTTTGTGCTAAATAGCAGAAAGGATTTAGATGTTTTACCTATAAAATCAATGATTGGAAGCCTTCAGGGATCATATATTAGCATATCCCTACAGATTAGTATCCCTACACATCATATTATCTTTTCATTTTATCTTTTAAGCCTGCTGGTATTGTAGTTTAAAATATACCTTTCAATTGTAAGCATATATGGGAATATTTTTGTTCTCATATTTAAAAATTCTTCCCCCTTTAATGTTAAACAATAGCTCCACCCCAATAAAATCTTAAGGGACTACAAAGATAAAAAGCAGATGCTTCCCAGGACACTGGCAGAACAAGCTACTCAGAAAGCATCCTACTCACCTAATTACTGAGTAGGACAGTTCCAATAGTTATTAGATAGTATTACTATTAAATGCTACTAAAAGAAACATGTAACTCCAGTAGTTCTGTAAATTATCTATTAAGGTCAGCATCCAAATTCAATACAGTTTAAGGCATCCCAGCAGATAAATAGATCATCTACATAACCCTCCCGAAAGAAAATTCTCCCTTGTGTGATTTTTATGATTCTTTTTTTTTTTTTTCATTTCTGCAGTTAAGCATAGTCTTTTAACTCAAATGAGATTTTGGATATATGCAAGGCTGTTGTTACTTCTTTACTAAATGTTAAATGCTTCAGATGCTTTGGGAAGTCACTGAAAGTGATGGCTTCACAAGTGTCTAATCAGCACAAAGAGAGGTTGCAAATCTATCCCAGTCCCATGAAGGCAGTAAAAGTATGAAGAGAGAAACAGAATGAAGACGTAGAAATTAATGGATGGATGGATAAGTGAAGGAAAGAAGGATATAAAGAAGGAAGCATGAAGAAAATAAGGAAGGAAGGAGGGAGAGGGTAGGAAGAAGAGAATGAAAGAAGGAAGGGGGGATGGAGGTAAGGAGAGAAGGGGGGAGATAAAGTAATAGAAGAGAAAGCCATAATGTCATTCCTATCTGTGTCCAGGGTCTGATGAAAAAAAGCAAAGAACTTAATCTTATTAAGTTATTTCATTTAGTGGGACAAATTCTTTAATGTGATTTGAGGAGGAAAAAAAACATATTGCCAACATATTTGATTATGTTTCCAAAGGAAACAATACTTATTGTCTAGTGTCTATTGTCTGTGTGCAGAGTTTATGTATCTACCTCTAACCCTCCCATAGCTTTTGAACCCATGGATGTATGTCAACCAGCCTTGACAGAAAGGCAGACATTGCAAAGACCTTCAGTTCTTACCACACAGTCTCACAAAGCATGACCCAGAAGCTGCAGGAGGTCCCAGAAACCTTTTGTTTTGGCCTGTGAGGTACTTAGCGGCCAGGGCATTCCTTTACACTTACTTAATAGGGAAGGAGCAGCAGCCAGCAGGTCAGTGAGCAGCTCCAGCCTAGTGACACCACACCTCTTGCTCAGCCAAGCCAAGGTAGCCCTGAGTTACAAGACTGCAGCAGAAGTGATTGGTAGCAAGGCTTGGGGGTAGCTAAGAGCTCTGTAATAAATTTCAACCCTAAGAACAAATCTAAGGGAAAGGCGGCCTTCCTATACTGCTGTTTGATCCACTACTTACCTGATACAGGTATTTCAAATGTTAATTTTCAGTTGTTCGAGAATCTGGAAAGATCCTTTTACACCAAGCCAACACATATGCCTGGGACTCAGAACTACCACACATTTAAGACCTCACAGAACTTAATCTAAGAAGAATGCTAAAATAAGTTATCTGAACACATGAAATTTTACAGGTTCTGTTCTGCACATGGTCAAGATCACATGTTCTTATGTACTGCTGGGCACTGTACAAAAAAGGGCATATCTAACTGAAGGATCAGACACACAAAAATCAGATTTGAAATCGCATACTGCATTAGAGAGGGGTTTATAGACATGTATAGCAGATACTTATAGGTTTTAAAATTTATTCTCCTTCCCACACCAAAACAAAAACTATTTAAAATACTTCACCAGGAGACTCCTTTGTGGCAATACGTGATAAAAGCCCTGTCTTTGGTAGTGTAGCCAAAACTCACCAATACTACTAAGCAAATCAATGCCAGGTACCACAACCAAGATTGAAGTTTTCACAGGCCTGTAATCAGATTCCAAGCTGTTAGATGCAGTTAAATCATTAACCATCACCACTGGTCAGAACATAAATCATGGTAAATTTTTATACAGCCATTTTTGTTAAGTGAGTAACTACATAGAATCACCATGGTTCAGTTCATTAAGTTGTACAGCTAATCTCATTTACCTTGGTTCTCTGATGCATTTAACACCTACAAAACATAAATGGAATGGCCTTTTATGTTTCATAACAACCTCAGTCCTTGCAGGAAATTAGTTAATCTCTTAAAAACCTAGATAGATCTAGGATGGTAAATAAAAAGAATTTAAAAAATCATAATATTTACAACAATCTTCATAATTCGAACTATGTCCAAAATTTGAAAAAATCTAAAAAAAAAAAATTCTAAAATCTTCTTTATAGCTCAATATTTAAAAAAAAAAGTAGAAGAAAAAAGTCTTTCTATTTCTTTTCTTTTTTAGTGAAGTTAACTTCACAAAACTCCTAACTCCAACCTGTACACACTTTACAAACTCAGGACGCTAGCCTGAGTTGCTAGCCTTTCACTTACCTGTTGTCCACACTACTCAAGACTTTAGTATTTACAACTGATGGCTAGGCAGTGACTGAGGACATGATTAAAGGTAATGATCCCCAACCTAGTACTAAATTTGAATCACAATTTGGTATTTGGAGACAGCTTTTGATAGTTTAGGACTAATAAAAGCTGAAGTTTGACTATGTAGCCTTGGAAAATCTAAACAGAAACAGTTCAAAGATTTAAAATATACTATACCTTTTTAAAGACACTGATTGGACTGAGAATGTGTGGCCATTTCTTATATAATATGGTGGTTCATTTGAAAACAAATGGAATGGACAGAAACCACAGCACTGGGGAACTTATTCCCTAATACCCCTTCAAGTTATATCAGTGTTAATGCTTGATTTCAATTACTCTCTGCAAAATTAGTGCATGGAAAAACTGCACTTAAGTAATACAAGGTTAAGCAACCACATAGTTAGGAGGAAAAAAGAAAAAAAAAAAAAAACTTCCTAAAGCAGGAATTTATATTACGTACAGGCCCTACAGGCCCTTGTCAAAAACTTTCACTCCATTGATTTCAGTGGGCTCTGGATCAAGACTATATTGATTGAAGGCAACGTTGCTCAATGATTAAGACAACAAATTTGGGTTTCATTCTTAGCCTGGTCATTCACTATGTTCTGAGTCTTGGGCAAGATAATGGCTTTCTGTGCAATGCTTTTTCCATTCATGCAATGGCAATAAGTCTAATTCCCTCATCAATAAATGGAAACTCTCTATTCAGATAGAGAGAGATGCAAGAGCTAAATATTCAATTTATCAAATTGTGAGGCAAAAGAACTTGTTTATTTAATCTGAAATATGATTTCCAGGACCACTAGGAACCTCGGGCGGTAATTTACAATACAGCTTCTGTGGTAATCTCATATGATAAGCCTCAACTCCGAGATATGAGTGTACATGCACTCATGTGTGCATGAGAGAGCAGGAGACACCGAGAGAGAGAGGCAGAAGACACTGTTGCTCACTAACTGGCACTCTGTGAGATACTTAATTTGTTGTAATAAAGCAAAGAAAAAGTAGCTGTCAGTTAAACTGCCTTTTCTGTGACCCTTTTTAATAATACTGTTTCTGTAATTACGCTGTGGTTCTTTATACTTACTCAGTAAAAGCTTGCTTAGTTTTAGCATGGAAAACAATTTATGAAATTATAGGAACAGACTGAACACAGCAGTTCATTTGTTGAGGCAATTATCCAGATCCTTGTCAAAAAAGAGAGAGAGTAAAGACTGTGATGTGCAAAAAAAATGTTTCTAATTCTATGCTATAATACATACAATATGTCTGTGGTTGTGTTGGATTATGTTAATAAACTGCAGTCGAAATATATTTGTCACAACACAAAGGAAGGGTGCTATCAATCGTCTTGCCAGATATTTTAAATTAGTCACCAAAACGTCTAGCCAGGGTTTCCTCTATGACCCTCAGATGAAGGGAGAGGCTTATTGGACAGTTTTTCCTGTGGGACTAGACAGATTCTTCTAATGCTCAAGTATTTTGAATAATCTGGAAAATAACTGTAAAGTGAACTGTGGCACAGTTGCCTTTTTTAACAGACATGTACAATTCAACCCTGAACACAAATCCAGTGTTGTTTTTGGCTGGTTATCACTCAGAAATGAGTTTCCCAAATAGTTTTTTAGGAGAAGAAGAAAAAAAAAAGGGGGGGGGGGGGAGGATAGGGGCCTTATGCCTTCTTTTGGGAAGAATAAAGAGTATAAGAAGTAAGCTACTGCTCAGCTAAAGGAGCATTCAAACAATGCCAAATATCTATGTCCAGAAAACTTCAGTTTTGAAAAAGGAGAGAAATAAGAAAGAAAACATTCAAAAACACAGACTTCTTCGATATCCTATGCAGATTGAGGACAAAATCTGTTGCTTGTTAGACTACAGTCTTTTGTATAAGAAGCTGGAAAAAGAGCATCTCAAAGCAAGCTAGCACTCCAGAAACACATTCACTATGGAGACTCGCTAAAATTCAGTACTTTTGACAAATTTAATCTGTCCCTTTTTTATAAAATGTTTATCATTTATCCTTCAACTTAGTAATTATATAGTAACATGTATATGGATTTTGGGATGATTTCTTAAAGAAGAAAAATGCAAATCTTGCATTATTTAAGCTGAAAATATTAAAAGTTTTTCCTCTTCAGCAGAAGATACTGCTGAAGATTCCTTATACTACAAAATTGAGTTTCTTGGACAAAAAGTGGGGAAAAAAAAAAAAAAGATTTTGTACACTGGAGACAAAACAAAAGCAGCATCCAAAGGCAGATCATGAATTGTGAACATGCTACAAAGTTCCACATATTAAAATGTGGATGAAGTTTCTTCCTTCCCCACCTCCCCCAACATCTGGAGATAGTTTGGTGGAGCAATTTCCAGAAACCAAACAGTGTCTCTGCTTGACTAGCTCTTTTCATTCGCAAATAAACAATTAATGGAATGGGCAACTAATTTCCAAAGTGTTGTATTCATTAGACTGTTTCCTGAAATTAAGTAGCTCTTCACAATGCAGTGCCCACATAGAGCAGTACAGCTACTCATTCTCACTCCAAATATAAATGCATTTTTGAGATTTATTTATTTAATTGCATTTGATTTACTCTTGCAGCAGAATGTGAAATAAGAATGTTTCCCATCAGATAAGTATAAATATACCTGCCTCACAAAACACGGGAGAGACAACTAAAGAGCTATTCCACCTGTATCACTGAAAGTGATTGCATGGGACACACATAATCATGGGAAAAAAATCTAGAGTTTATTCTTTTGTAAATCACATCTCCAAAATAGAGAGGTAAAATTGTTTTACATTATGACAGGCTGTTGTAGGCCTTTTTTTACTTCATACTGTAAGAAGTCCTCTCTCTTTCACTCTCAACAGAGTAGAAAAAATCTCAACAGTGCAGAAACCTGATTTAAACTAATTAAATGGTATGGTTTATTTCAATGATCAGATGAAAAATCTCCATGTCTGCTAGATACTAGCTACTTACCTACAGTTACAAATCTTGATTACTGCTTCTGTCCAGAAGATACTACTGGAAACTGCTCTTTCCACTCTGGTTTGCTGTTATATGCTGCCTCACACCACTCAAAGAAACCTCCTTGAAGAAATTTTTCATCTGGTCCTATAATCTCCAAATATTTAGATCTCCTCATCCTACAGCTCCACTTACTTAAGGCTGTATACATAGCTAAATAATATGTGTTTTCATTCTGTAAACAGAAATACATGGTTCTCTGTCTCACACCCACCAAGCCGAACACCATGGCAGTTCACGTCACCACCATGCAGAGCTTTGACACCTTCCTGCTCGCGGTATTTACAGCTCCAATAACCAGCTGAGCCAAGATAAACGTGCCCCAGTTTTCTCTGGGACACGAAGTGAAGCAGCTGAGAGATGAGCCTCACTTTCCTCTGCCAACGCTGCTCCAGGGGCAGCAGTTCCTGGGAAAGCCAAAGACATCCGTGCGGGCAGCCAGTGGGAGACGCATCTTGACTCCCTCAGCTCAGTTCCTCAGGCTTGTCCTGTAAGGCCCCTTGCCACATTCAAGGATGTTTATAGCAACACTTGAAAAGCAACAAGAGTCAATTGATAATGACCACTACGGAAAAATATTTATGTAGTGCCGTGCATTTATTTAGTGCTTTACAAACTTAAGGGCTGACACTACAAACACTCACTTCCTGGCATAGCACTATTCTGAGCAACTTCAGTCACTGCTAGTTTTCCTGTATCACACACACAAAAGTTGAAGATCAAGGCCACGTTCGGATAAGCCACCTAAGTACCCAGAACAGGGCAAGCTCTGTTTCTGTCTCAGATGAAACACAGGTGCAACCTCACATGTCTTATATAAATACACTATTCCCTACCGCTTAAATAAACGCTACATTTAAAAACTTATGGAAGTTCTGGGCAACATCATATGCACAGGCTGAGAGGAGATCTCTGTTCCTGCACCAAGTTGCCATATAACCGGGCTAGCAGAGGTGTGCATTTTGACAGAGAAAATATATAAAAAAGGAAGGGACTGCGTTCGGGATCCTGTTCAGCCATGTGAACGAACAGCACTGAGATGGGAGAACACAGACTGACCCACCAAAGGAAATTAAACCAGCAAGTAATTAAGGCCATTTTATTTCGATCGAGAACATTCACACACAACTTTATCGTGGTTTAACTAAATCACTTTTTTTTTTTAATGGATTCAGAAGATCTTCCAAATGTGCCCCTGCACAGATGAATTCCCAAGCTGAATTTTCCAGCAGTATGGAAACAGCAAGCACACGGAACACCGAAGGTTGTCAGCATATTTATTTTATCCTCAGCCTCAGAAAGGGTAATGCTTATTACAGTCCACCATTATCAAAGATGTTCTTATGGCACATCAAAATGATTTAGTTAATACGTTAGCTTAATATGCCACAGGCTTGTGGCATGATGTGAGGCAAGTCACTTTCCCTCTCCTTTGCCTCAGTTTCCTACCTGGAAATGACTTCATTTTTAAAACACTCTGAAATTGACAGAGGTAAAGCATGGTGTAAAAGCTGGGTACTCTGAGTACAATTTTGCATCTATTCACAATTCATAAGAATACATCAAATAAAATATATGCTACAAGTACAGACTAAAAAAAAAGGGGGGCAAAAAAGCTTTCCACCTTAAAAAGAAAAAAAAAAGGAAAGAAAAAAAAAACACTCCTCCCCTACTAGTATCCTACTTGGGGACCCACTGGGGCCACATCTAGCTCTCAGCTACACAGAGGAATCAGTGAGCAAGCAGATGCAAGGGAGTTGGGAAGACTAAGGCACTAGGCTTAGTAATAGGTTGAATGTCTCCATGTCCTTCTGTATCCAAGGAATCCCATGTCCTTCTGTATCCAAGGAATCATTTAGTCACCTTTTCTTTCTCTGGCATTCAAAAATTGAACCGTCAATGTTTTTTTTTCTTTATTTTTCATAACCTTTTTTAAATGAGATCACATCATGTAACCAGAAACAATTGCTGTTGTCTCTCTACAGTAAATTCAGCAATCACATAATTTAATTACAAACCAAGGACTGCAGTACCTCTAACACATGGGTTTCTGCACACGTAACCTGACCGTAGAACAGAGGGCTGCAGGATTAAGCAGCGGGGACAGGAGGATTTCACAACCACGGCACCACGCTTGAAGTCAGCTTGAACCAGCGGTGCTTGCAGGCACAGAACAGACTACGTTGCTTCGTTCAGTCAGGTCAGAAATCTCATAAGATAGAAATTAAAAGATCACAACTCATAAATGTCAGGAAACTGAGTCTGTAGGCCAATCCTAAAAAGTGCTTTTCTAGACTGTAAAATACACACACAGCACCCAAGTGAGAAAGGCAGACTGTGAAGGCATTTGGGGGAAACATGCAGTGATATACACCACGATTTTAACACAGATTGGCAAAGTACTTCTGTTTTTCAGATGAGAAACTGCTTTTTCCATGCACTCTGCATTTCTGTTTTGCAATCATATTTCTGTCAACCCTCAAACACCACAATACAAGTGTAGCCGCAGTATTCTCTGTTTTAGAACAAGTCTTTCACTAATAAAACTCAATTCCATAGCTGAGGTGGATTGCTGAAGGAAACATAAACAAAAAGTCAGACTATGAGATTTGGTACTGAACTACTGGGAAAAAAATCAAATACTCCTTATAGGAAAGGAATGTAACAACAAATCAAAATGTCATAAATGACTGCAAATGTCGCAAAAGACTGAAAATTATTATTGAAGACAATGATGGATTTTAAATAATTTTTTTCAGAAACTCCAAATAAGTGTAAACAGGTTAAAAAAATTAAAAGGCACATTTACATCTCACATCATCTGACAAAAATGATTAATTTGCAGGCCTGCATTTTCCAAGGAGTTTCTTAAATTATATCTGCAGTTCTGAATTTAACATGAGTAAATCTTCAGAGTAAAGCACATAAACGTCATTTGGGCATAGGTTGCAGAAGGATTTCCAGGGAGATGTAAGAAATGTAGGTATATGAAAAAAATAAAATGGAAGCCACATTTTAAAATTTGTCATCTAAAATAAAACTTGGCATTTTCAAATTTATATTTTAAAGGCCCTTTTTTCAAGCTGTGGCTGTAGGAATAAATTCTCCTCATGACAAGTTCACTGAGATTTACAATATTCAGATAATGTACTGACATTTTGTAATACGAAACACAACTTCTGTTTTGACAATGCTCTTTCTAAGTCAAAATAATTTATCCTGGAAGAAAAAAGTCTTTGTAGGTACTATCCTGATGGATAGAGAAAAGGGAATTTTGGCTGCTACGTGGACAACCATAAGAATCTTTCATCAAAAAGAACCACGTACAGCAGTATACATGCCAGTGTTTTATATAGGATACAGAGGGAGGACAAATTATACCTTTTATCAACTTCAGCCACTATTTGTATTAGAGTATTGACCCAAACAGTCCAATTTTGAAGACTGCTAGTTTCTGATATGGTCTTTCAGGGAATAAGGCAAAGTTGGCTCAAAGAAACAGTGGCAGATGGGAAAACGCAAAACTCCAAAAAGCATAAACTGTGCATATAAAAGTTTAAAGAGGTATGATGGAGATCATCATGATGGATAAAATCCTTTGGCTACAAAACTTAAGATGAAATAAAAAATGAAATAAAGAAAGCATACAATATTCCTTCTTCAGCTACAAACATCAAGAAAACTGAGCAACAAGTATCTGTGTGCAAACATCTGTCACACATTATCAGGAAGAAAATAGGTTGCAAATAGAAAAATATTTCAGAGTGTGAACTTTCCTTAGCTGCTTAGTGAGAAGTAGTAAACACTGAGATCCAACTCAGAAAGAAGCACACAACAAGAAAACAGTAATATTATTCCATTTTTGTATAAACTCAAATTCTTTTGTCCAGGGACTAAAACTAAAGACATCCTTAGACTTGCTGTGCAGAACTAGCAAAACTCTTTATGACATCACTGTTTTAGTTCAAAGAACTTTTCTCTGAAATGTTTATAGCACCATGCCAGTTAGTTCGGCTGAGCTGACACAATGACTTTCAAATGGTCTAATACTCTTGACTTACCCACAGATTAGCACATGATTAGCTAGTGCAAAAGGATTATTATGACTGCTGTTCCAAGATATTAACACTTTTGCTAACCCTTTCTAAGGATGCCATATATTTTCCACACTGAAAAAGGAGAGTGAAAACAAGGGTTCCTCAGGCTTAATTACCCACAAATAACATCACAACAAAGTACTCAAATCCTTTTTTTTTTTTTTTTTTTTTTTGAAATCTTGGTTTTTCATCCTTATGAACGGCAAATATAGACTTACAGAGCCACTGAGACAATTACAGCAACTAATCTTCCTGAAAAGCAGAGGATTAGCAGACAACCCCAGCTCAGACCCACAGACAAGACTTCACCACGAACAGCTATCTGTGGATACACATCTGGAACAGACTGTGGAATTAACATGCTTAACGCTTGAGGGGTACTTCTTGAGATAGGCACCAGGTCCATGTAGAAGGGTTGCATGTGTGAGGCCACTGGGAAGGGAGAAGAAAATCAGAAAAAAAAGTTTCCAGGAGGGAGGAGAAGGATTTAGGGGACAGCTGAAGGGTGAAGCGATCCAGGAGCTTTTTTGATACGGTTTAGACTTGGCTTTGGGAATGCAACAAAACAACAACTACAAACTTAACCCCTGGGCACGGACAAGATTGTCAGCCACAAACTAAGTGCTCATGCACTGAAATTCAAGCTCCCACTACCAGGAGGTTAACAGATAGATAGAAAACATTTTTTCCTTTTTGTTAAAAGCTGCATTTCTGTTTTGTGTACCTAGACGCTCTCTTAAAGATATTAATCTGTCCCTGAAATTCTTTGCTGCCTTTTTGAATTCAAACTTGAATTTTATTATGCTTAAATTCTTACAGGAAGGAATACAAGAAAACATGAACTAAGGGCTAGTATTTTCTGAGAGTTTTTGAGTTGTACTGTGTTTTTAGTTTGTTACATGAAAGAAGTAATAACTCACGAACAATTGTAAGTTCTAAGAAATCATAAATAAGGAAGAAAGTTAGTTCTGCTATGAATGTGTTAACACAGGAAGATATTGGAAAATGACCTGCATTCCTTAGATTTTAAAATCCTCATCGTTTCAAGTTTTGTGTGAAACAGCAGGAAGGGAACAAGAGAGAGACAGGTCTCCTTTTTTAAGTAAGTCATTTGTTAATTTTGAGAGGCTGAGAGGCTTTGCTAAGCCCTGTTGCTTAGGATGGTCACAGAGGTGAAAGGATATGATGAATTTATTTATTTATTTATTTATTTATTTATTCCGAGCATGACATGCTGCCTTCTTTTCCTCTGTGGTTATTTAAGTGCAAATACAGCTAACAAAAACTAGAGTTAGAAGGTGAGACAAAAAATACAAGATGGGAAATCTTTGCTTTGCCTCTGCAGCACTATCTGGTTCCTCCTGTTGTCATATAGCCAGGAAAAAAAAAAAAAGGCACTTCCAGCAAACTCACCCAAGATCAAACTGTGTCTGGTGACAGCAGTGTCCAGGCTATAAGTAATGTTCAAAGGATTCAACAATGCCTGTGACTGATCATTCTCTTTCCCTTGCCATCACCTGCTGATTTTGTCCAGGTGTTTTATGGCTATCTTGAGGCTCTGGAGAACAGACAGAAAGAAGACTTTGCCAATTTCTTTTGTCTGGGATTGTGAATTCCTTACACAGATGGTGGACAGCCACAGGCCGGACAACACCAGGCACAATTGCCTTCGCCCTCACAGGGAAAGCATGAGAGCGGTATTATCTCCTCCCAAAGCACTGTCTGTAACATGTCTGTGGTTAAGTAATAGAACAAGATGGCTTTTCTCAAGGAAAACGATCTTTTTTTTTTTTTTTCTCTCTCCCCCTCCCCACCACAACAATATTGCTAGAAAAAATAAAAATAAAATAAATAAATAAACCACAGCTTTGGCTTGTACTAGTAAATTAAGCATTCCTAAGCAATTCAAGAGGTTTGTCTAATACGATAATCTTGTGTTAACATGGTTTTGTAGTATGTTTACAGTCTCTGAAGTATTCCAAACAAATCCAGCTAAATCTTACTCACTAAGCAAACCAAACCATTTCTGGCAGCAGTTTTTGAGATGGGCACGAGGCTTGAGCCTCCTCACTCTTTTTCTCTTCCCTTATTTGCTTAAAAAAAATTACTTATGCAAAGGACCGCTAAGTGTGCAGTTACCTAATTACAAACACCAATTTGAATATGTACTTTTTTTTTTTCCTGCAGTGATGCAACTGCAGTTTTCAAATTGGGCATTTAAAGTAAAACTGTTACCCTCCCACTCCTGCCCTCTGAAAGTGTGACTACATACCAGAGAATGGAGAGTATGTAACACAATATTTGTGCAACACTTAGGCACCTGACAAAGCAAATTTTATGGAAAAATGTGTGACTACTTCCAGGTCTCAAAACTGAAAGAGGCTTGGCATAACGTGTTTATTTTATATGTATTTGGTTATGAAGTCAGTCAGATACACATCTTGCATGACAAGCATTTTATGGGCAATATCTGTCTTCCATACTCTCAGAAAAAAAATACCGAGTGTGGAATACATACTTATTTAGAATGTTTTAAAATATGTATTAGAAAATAAGCAGGTATCTGAGACTCCAGTCATAAACAGACTCCAGTGATTGCAGACCTATACCCATCCCGTATGCTGTTTCAGTCTTGCTTATAGGTGATGCGAGTGAACTCTGAACTCGTCAATAAGATGTAAGGCAACACGTACCTCTCACATCCTCATGACACAGCCTGCTCCCTCTACCTAGGGATCAATGTTAACATATACATGGGGAGAGCAGAGTAATCGAGCTGATTTCTGCCATGCAGATCTGAGAGCATGAGTCTGTCCTGCTCTAAATTATTTATTTTAATGCTAAAGGGTGTAACGTTTTCATCTTTTTTGGGAAACCATTCTCAGCAGTTATAGAATCTAGCATCATAAATGTTAGAGAAGGAAAGCACCATTACATCACCTCTCCTATCTCCTGCCAAAGCAGGCTAGCTTCCTACTATACATTTTCTAGCCCTATACAAAATGTTTCCAATAATAATCTGTTGATGTTTTAAGTGCTCTGAATTACATTAATGCTTTTTTTTAAAAAAAAAAAGTTTTACATTGTAAAAGGGAAAGTACAGTGCTCACCAGGCAGGTGACTGTGCAGCCCTGGGCATCCCCTTCTCTCCATCACCACAGGTAGCATCAGTAGTGACGCCTGCATACACCAGCATGTCCCAGTCCTGACCCTTCATGGTGGAAAAGTATCCCAGCTTCCATGGCTCATTTTGTCCTTCTGTCTTCTCCTGAGGTTACTGGCTATTTAGCCAATGCACGTATTTATTTTTATTTATTTACTAATCCTGAATACAGCTGTACTGTTCATGCCCATGAAACATGGATCATATACACAAACACCATCCAGACTTTTTTATGGTCTTCTTTCCACAAAGATGCAGGCAATTTCTTCATGGCTTGCCATGACTGTACAAGTGTCTGAACAGACACTATTCCCTTCAAATTCCTACTCCCTACATAAACATAAAATAGAAAAATTTGAAATCCACTCTACCCTCTTGTACTTCCATACTGAGCTAGTACTTCCCTTGAAGGGAAACTGGGGAGGTAGGACTGACCAGCAGCCCAGACTCTGGCAGCCTCACAGAATTGAGTGAGTGCCACGGATGAGGCTTCTCGCTACAAGCTGGAGCCATGCATCCTCCTGCACCTCTGCCAAGGGTTTAATCCATGACACCCTACACAACACAGCTGTGCTTGGGGCAGGGAGGGCAGAGGGGGCTGTTGGTTTGTTTCAGGAGCTTTTTTGTTCCCTTTTCACTACTCTAGGACATGTCTGTGTCTTGAGGAGCGTGGTGTAGTGTTGTCCCACCCTGGCGAGCAGGGCTGGAGCAGCGGTGATGTTGGTGGATGGTGCCTGGGTGAGGAGACACCAGAGTGGGTGGTGGAGCTTGTTCACACATGGCAAGACCACTGGCCAGCACAGGGATCTCAGAGAGGGGCAGAAAAAACAGAAGGAGAAAGAAGTGGGGGGAAAAAAGAAAGAAAGAAAGAAAAGAGAAAAAAAAAGAAAAAAAGAAAAAATATTGCCTAGTGGGAATTGGTTGGAGCATGCCATGGTGCCCTCAGATGTTAACAGCAGTTTGCTGATGGCCTGGACCAAATTCAAACTGGTGACCTAAAGCAGAAAGACTCTGTATCTAACTAGTAATCCCCTGAGCAAGGGTACTTCAGTACTTTTAATCACAGAAGAAAAATTACAGTCCCAGGAGAAACTGTTCTGTAGAATAAAGTGCTAAAAATTACTAGAGGGAAAAAAAAACAAACTCGCAGAAGAAGATGCAGTTTCTTCTACCAAATAATACTGTTTTTATGCTGACTTTATCAAGGCTAAAAAGTAAAGACAGTAACAATAAAACAACATTTTTATAATCCCTGAACATTTTTCCACTGTTTTTTTGGATAGCCATTCAAGGGTGAAATTCAAGGGTGAAATTTCTTTGATTCCATTTCATGAATCAGTCTTTCATTTTATTAGTAGATTTTCAGGATTAAAATTTTACAAGATATTTATATAGGGGGAGGGAGGGAAGGAAGGAGAAGAAAGAGAAGAAAGAAAGAAAGAGAAGAAAGAGAAGAAAGAAAGAAAGAGAAGAAAGAAAGAAAGAGAAGAAAGAAAGAAAGAGAAGAAAGAAAGAAAGAGAAGAAAGAACGGAAAAAGAAAGAAAGAAAGAAAGAAAGAAAGAAAGAAAGAAAGAAAGAAAGAAAGAAAGAAAGAAAGAAAGAAAGAAAGAAAGAAAGAAAGAAAGAAAGAAAGAAAGAAAGGAAGGAAGGAAGGAAGGAAGGAAGGAAGGAAGGAAGGAAGGAAGGAAGGAAGGAAGGAAGGAAGGAAGGAAGGAAGGAAGGAAGGAAGGAAGGAAGGAAGGAAGGGAAAGAAAGAAAGAAAAAGAAAGAAAGAAAAAGAAAGAAAGAAAGAAAGAAAGAAAGAAAGAAAGAAAGAAAGAAAGAAAGAAAGAAAGAAAGAAAGAAAGAAAGAAAGAAAGAAAGAAAGAAAGAAAGAAAGAAAGAAAGAAAGAAAGAAAGAAAGAAAAAGAAAGAGCTCTAACTGCTCACAGCACCATTCTTGGGATATAATTATGTCTATTAAAAATATAATGAGAGTGCACATCAGCAACCTTCAGGTTAATGGACGCCTCACAACACAGCCTCAGCAACTGAAGTTACTTTCAGTGAAAGGATAACATACAAAGAGAAATTGGCTACCTTTCTCTGAAAGGTTAGAGTTCTACTATTATGGATAAGGGAAAAATAACACGGAATACACTCTTTTCTTGAGATTTCAACTTTTATTTGATTAATAAATGATGAAAGAGAATGTGTTATATTTTTTATTGCAGATACTATTTACAAAATAGCACTATATAAGCATATTGGGATGCCCTCAATAAAATTATTGAGTATCTCAAAAATCTAAATAGAACTTATGCCCAAGATTAAATAAGAATTCAGCAGGGGAGAGAAATAATTTTTAAAATCTTATTTTAATCTAAATTCAGTATCCTTTCCATGCAGTTCCCCTTACCTGGTGAATTTATCAGTGGAACATAACCACAATCACCTGTCTATCAACACTGAGTTTCTTAATACAAGATGAGTTTTTAAAAACTTCTCTTTACATGAGTAGCAAACACTAGTTTTTAATGCCAGAAACATTCAGACTATGCTATGGATTGATAATCTGCCAACATTTTTGTTTTTAATTTAAGCTAGTTTTGAGTTTCATCAGCAAGGAAGAAGAAAGCCTTAAAATGGTAACATTCATTTTATTTTCCCTCTGTTCACTAGCTTTAAAAAAAAAAAGAAAACATAAAAGGATATGTTAAAAGATTGAGCCAAAAAATAGTTGCTTCGAGGCAGATATTTCTTTATGTCATGTTTCAGCCTGGAACAAAGTTTTACACAGAACTTATAACTCTGAAAAAATGGGATTTATATTCAAGTGTTACCGAAACAACCTTACGTACGATGTGCTACCAACACCTTAACTATAGCATTGCAAATGGTGCTGCTGAAATAAAACATCTTTTTTTTTTTCTTTTTTTTTAACCTGAGAAAATGCTGCAATCATTAAAGTATTCTTGCCCTCTGTATGTTTGGGAGTGGTCTGTCCATAAGTTATTAATAAACCATGGAAAGGTGCAGCAGCAGACCAACTATTCATATTAATGAATGTCTCATGAATATTCAGCTGCATGTTGACTCCTACCTCAAAGGACCAAGGGAACCAAAATCTAGCCCCCAATTCTACAAGTCAAACCTTCTCATCCTGCAACATTTTATTTTTGAATAGCACCATCTCAGACTCTGCTGCAAACCTAAATAAGCCGTGTACCCGTATAAGGGTGAGCGGGGGTCGTGCTATGCACTTCATGATAAAAACTGCAACAGTGAGTATACAAAATAATCTTAAGTCTTTAACTAGAAATAAATGACCTATCATGAAATATGCACACAGATTTAGTGCTAAAATAATAGCTACTGCTGCTTGCCATACCATGCTCTGAAACTAAATGTGTCAGTTTGGGTATTAATCTTCTCCTTCCACTCAAAAAGTCTGCAGCAGGCATGTACAAATGCACGCTTGTAAGGGCACACACAATTGGAAACCCATGGCCGTTGCCTCCCTTCCTACTCAATACCTTTCACAGACTCCTGTTGACTTTTATTTCTGACTTCTCTGTATTCTAAATCAAAATCTCTCTGCTATAAGCTGTTCCAGCACCATTAGACACATAGCATAATAGTTGCAGAAGGCTTCAAAGTGGAACATATCAAGGGTTTGTTTCCCTGAATTATGAGCCATTTCAGTATTCTTTTTCAAGAACATTTTTTCTTTAAAGAACAGCCTTTCTAAGGCTGCAATGTGAATGCACACTAGATCTCCTTTCAAGGCCAGCATACGCTTCCTTAACCAAATCCACCACTTCCTTTGCAAACGAAACAGAACTGCTTCAATTCTGTACACCGTTTAAAAGTTAGAAGGGAGCACCCTTACATATAATAGCATGCATCTGCGAAGCCAATTGGTGCAGTCAGAACACATATCTTAATAAACAGCTCTTAAACATTCAATAAAGTAAGTGGTAATTGGACACAGAGAAATAAATTGTCAAGGCAAATTGAGAAAAACCTTTGCTTTTCAGTGTGTTATTTGTAAAATTATTTGTAAGATTACACTAGAATTATGTATGGACAAGCATTGACTCTCATGCATTCAGTCAAGCTACTCAGAATATATAGCAAATTAACTGTGTTTTTCTTTTGGATAAAATTAATGTCAGCTTTCTGTCCTTAGACCAGAGCCAGTGGGGAAACAAAATATGTTTAGCCCAGAAATAGTTGTGGTAATTCAATCCCTGCACTCTCCTTATTTTCTTGATGACAAAGAGAAACTCCCAACTGGCAAGGCCACCTGCACTGATTACTCCTCCATCCACACCCACGGAATATGAAAATGAGCCAATGATCATTAACCTTAATTTCTTCTAACATAAACCTCAGCTATTTTTTTTTCAGGTTTGCTTCTCTAGAAATTCCCCTGGGAGAGTGGAAAAAAGAAAAAGAAAAGAAAAAGAAAAGAAAACACAAAAGGGAGGGGGAAAATCGTAACTGGGAAAAGAAAATCAAGAGAACTGAAAAGGACTCAGTGGCTTTTTTTTTTTCTTCTGTTTCACAGCTGGCTTATTATAACTTCACAGCAGTCAGATAAAGGGATTTTGAGGCACTATCATCTCTCTTGATAGCAACTTCTTTCCCTCCCCCGTCCCTCTCTCCAAGCAATAAGGTAAATGCTTATGCATGTTCTTTTTTCTTTCTTCTTCTTCTTTTTTTTTTTTCCAAAAGATATTTCTGGGTAAAGACAGTTGGCAAAAACAAAGATGGGTCTGGACATCAGGAATGCAGGTGTGGCCCAATGTTAGGACCAAAGGGCCAAGCACAACTGGGTGGGATATTTCCAGTACAACTACTTCAAAATACAGTAGAGAATGCATCACACCTTCTGGTCATCCACACTCAGTTACTGCCAACTGGAATCATTTTTGGTTCAAGCTGTGCGGGACTAGCTCCCATTGGCATTACATCATCCTCTAATGGATAAGGCACTCACTTGGGCCCTCTGAAGAATATAAAAAGTGTATATATATATTATAATAATGCTGTAGCAGTAATGGTTTGTATAGCACAGATGTCTACACTGAAAACAGACACCCTGTTACCTTGTTAAGTCTCCAGACAGAGCTAGGTAGAACTCAATTAGCATATTCAAAGGAATTACACTTCTATAAAATTGAGAACTTATCAATCCATTGATGTATGCACAGGCATATCCCCTGCTGAAGTCATCTTTCTTTTTCTGTAAATATTTTAAAAATCATTACACAGCCAAATGAAAGCAACAACAACAAAAAAAAGGCTTTAATGTCTTTTTCTTTTTCCTTTCCATTAGAATAATGAATGAAAAAACAAATAAATGTTCAAAGAACATAACAAAAGTGTGATTGTATTACCTTCAAATACATTACAACAAGCTGCTTGTCGCCTACCAAACACATACAGCAGGGCTTCTGTGGAGACCAGGAGGCAGACAGTAACTTTGATCACGCAGACATTCCTCATTATTTCAGACCTCAAATCAAGTAGCAACAGTCAGGGGAAGAAAGGGGTGAGAGGCATGGGGTTGCTGGGGAGGGAAGGGGAAGCAGACTGCAATCCTGTCCTGAGTTCAGCATCCTAATTTAAACAAAAACAAGCTGTTGGCATCTCTGTGTTTCCCCGCACCGCTCAGCCCCCCCGCCCCACGCTTCCCAGCCTCCTGGTTCACTAAAAATGACAAGCACATTTCTAGGCTCTGCTTTTTTATCAAGCTGACAAAGGTCAACAATACTAGCCAGAAGAGTGTTGAAGTATTCAGTGCCACAGGTCATCCTAATAGATACTGGAGGGACTCATTGCAACACCACTGTAAGCCAAGATAGTACGCTTTTTTAAGAGGCAGCACTTTGCACGTTCACAGCCTGCTTAATTTAATACAATGCTGGCCCCTTGTTTGCAAAATATCATTGGCGCATTTCAGGGCTGCTGTCTCTCCGTGGGTGACAGTAAGGTGACTGAATTCAGGCATGTTAACAGATGCACCTTTTTATGCTCTGTTAAGCCATGTCACAGGCTACAGCCCCTAAGTGCATTCCTTTATTTATGCTGCAGCCAGCTGAGCTAATTACCAGAGACAGGCCCGGCTCTAGCTCTGCGGAGTCCGGCATGCGCGTGCATGAGCGTGTGTGTGTGTGGCAAAGCGGGACTGGGGGGCAGCGGGAACTCCATTTCTCCTTAAACACACGGCTTTGAAGTCCTCGTGCAATTTCACCAGTGCTGTGAATTGGGGGGGAACCATGTGAGGAACAATTCTGAGAGTGCAGGAATATTAAATTTCACTGTACTGCATGCTTTTTCTTTTTTTTTTTTTTGCTTTTAAACAGGCATATTTAGGCCCAAAACAGCTATAAAAAATACTGGTATAAAACTTGCTATTTCTCCAACACTATAAAATTGTTGAGAGGCTACCCCAGAAAAAAAACAATAATATATTAATTCTGAGCAAAACAGCTTGCTACATGTCTGCCTATAATTTCTGTATGTGTGGGCAAAGGAACACCCACTGACAGCTCTGCTCCTACCAAATATTATAACAAAGTTCTCTATAAGCTTTCATGCCACAGTCATATTTTATCAGTACTGGCAGCTGCCCTCCTTTCAAAATTCTCTTAGCCAGTTTGGCCATCTTTCACCAAATTAATGTCTTTTGCTTGCATGACTTCTTCCTGTACTAGAGATTTTGGTCAAAAGAGACGATAACACTTAGAGAAAAGAGAAGAAAAAGGATTTGATGTTGACTTTTTTTTTTAAACTACTTATGACTAAACCTCCTTAGCTAAAGAATAAAGAATTAAATCATTTGTCTTACGAGCAAGGTTTTTTTTTTTTTTTTTTTTTTTTTTACAGTGTACAATTTAGCTAATAACTGGTTGGGGCCAATCTTTTAACAAGTCACATATTTCCATTGTCCCTTCACCCCCTGCTTATGCTTTTACCACATCCTAACAAAAACATGACCAGAACTGGTGAAAAACATACGGTTCCAACTAATGAATCACATACTTTCCCGCAAGTGCAGTAAGTACTACCAGCTGTGACAGTCTTGCTTTGGCAGTGGAACCAGTGCAGAACAAGGCCGACACATCTGAAACCAGCTGTACTGAAAAACCACAAGCAATATAAGTCCGTCTGCCTTCTCAGGGGCTTCTTTGTCTCTGTCTGTGTCTCTGCTCTGTCCCTGGACCTTGCCAGCCATCTTGTTTTGACAGGGTTCAGAGTTTCAGAAGTTTCAAGGGGGAAAAAATCTGCTGATTCAGGAAACTGGGTTTCAAGAAAATGATAAGGAAGTCTTTGTCAAGCGAGTCCAAGTCAGGAAATTTAAAGAGACAGGGTATGCATCTGCATGTCTGCTCTGTTTGCCTTACGACTTAAAAGCACGGAAAAAGATACACGTGTACCTAAAGCAGGCGCGTGCCCGTGGATTTGTGCTTGTACCTAAAAGCACAGCTCTGGCTCATGAATCAAGGGCCAGGGGTTGCTGCTGTTAGGTACCAGCACTTTATTGGATTATATCTGAGAGGGCCACAAAATGCAGAAACAACGTGGTTAATCTCTAATTACGTGTATCATCCCAACAGGAAAGCCAATAAAAAATTAAACCCCACCGCACTGCTCCGCACTCTGTATATGCCACACGCTTTATTAAAGACTATTCTAGCAGTGCTTCACAGAGGCTTTTAAAAATCTGGAGGGGCACAACTTCATGTATTTTTCAACCCCTAGCGCCAGGTATCACAATTACAAAAAGCCTATCATGCTGGACAGAGATGGAACAGGGGAAAAGGTAAAGAAACACTTCCAGAAGTGACTTGAAGTAGTTTTGCTGTACATAACAAATGTTGTGACATTCAAATCTGCTGCTTCAGGTCCTTTTAGGACTAGAAGTAAGTACTGTATGTCACTGGGCAAGTCCCCCTTGCCCCTCTCTCCGCCATCAGAAAACATTTTTGCTCCTAGCTGTGCAGAAAGTCAAGATACTAACCCTAGTATTTTTACACAAGCCAGAACCTGTCTTGGGACTGATTTGTCCTCATTTTGTAGCTTAAAGAGGTGTGCATTTAGTAGAAAATATCTATATAGGAAAAGACAAAAAGGGATTTTTTTATATGAATTGATTTCATTATTAGGGATAGCTGCCTGATCTTTTTTAAGACTTGACAACAAATTTAGACAGAGGACTCTCAAAATTACTGCGAAAGTTACATCACAGGTTTGTCAAAATACTTCCTAGCAGTCACAGATATCTCTCTTCAATAAATAACAGGTAGGCAGGAGAGGCAGTAAGGTCAAAACCCTGGCAGCAATCCATCCCTACACAGTGGCTTTGTGTCTAAGGTGTGAGAATGGGCACAGAAACACTGTAATCATCTATAGTAGCGTTAAGTCTCCTAGCCCACGCTTGGGATGATCACATTACCCCCAAGCAGTAAGACTCTTGAGTCAGCTATTTGGAGACTCCCTGTCAAGTGCCAGCAGCACTTTGATACCATCTGGTACATGGTACCAGCAGCACTTTGGTACCATGCCACCACATATTTTGTACAGACACACACACACTTTGAAAGAAAACCATTTAGGAAAGGTTTAACACAGGCTTGCACATGGTGTGATCTCCCCCTATCCAGGACACCTGTGAGGACATGCAGACAGCAATATGGGCACTGCAAGTTCAAATACAAGCCCTCTAACCCAGAAAAATTCTGACTAACAATATTTAGAAACAACAAGAAACTTTCCAAGACAGCTTTGCCACACAGAACAGCACCACTGTCTAAAGAACTGTTTTCTTGACTAGGTTCACCATGTAGTCAACAAAGAAGCTTAGGCTTGCTCCAGTCACTCTACTTCCAAAGCATAAAGACCTCCTGTATCCAATCTCTTTCTGCTATACAGTCACTGAATCTGTCTCTATAGGGAAGTATTGTCATTCCTGTACCAAGGGTAATATCAGTTCCTGTAGCAAAGGTGACCTGCTACAATGGAGGCACTCATCAAGATTGGGAAATTAGGAGATGTGAGCAAAGGAAGCTGAAATTCACCTTTTTTTCATGACAAAAAGTCTGAAGATGCCTCCGATACTACCCTCTGAAAATCTGCATTTGGTGGCTTGTGATTTTAAACTTTTTCTTTTTTGGCTGGGGCAGGTACAGCAGTTTATGAAAGGAACTGAAGTAGAGGGTTTTAGGTATCTTATGTATTACACTAACATCAGCCCTACACCAGCCACATCAACTGTATGGCCTTTTAGTTAGCATAAAAGGAAATTACAAACTCTAGACTCTTTACATACTTAAAAATCACTTTATTTTTTAACTGTAGGGCAGAAGGTGGTTTTGTTCTAATGATTTACTGGTTTACCTCAAATTACAAACTAATAAAATATATTTCCTCTTATAATGTAAAAGGTCTTCAGCAGACATCTTAAGAGTCAAATAAAGATTTCTTTTAACAACACCAAACTGCTATCATTTAACAAGTCTACATTAATTTCTAAAGTAAGTTTTATTTTTCTGTGAGGGCGAAGAATGACATATGCCTATCTTGCCACATTCACAAAAGAGTATCAGGCAAACGTCAAGCAGAAGAACTGGATGTAAATCAGAGAGATTTCTAGCACTGACATGTGAGAAATATTTTTTGCATATTTTCTGTTACAACAAATACAAACATAATTCTAAAGTCTTATTCTCAAAATAGTTTACTGAAATGGGAACTAAGTATATGAATAACATACCTTCTTAGATAATATTTTTTTCTGAAAAGAGTAATATTTTACAGAAAGTAAAATTCAATATAAAATAAACATTTGAAACAAAATATATTGAATTACTAAATAAAAAATACTTTTCAACAACTACAGTATACAGTATACTGTCCCATACACTAGTACTCCTTTGCTTAATAGAGTAGAGCAAAGTAAGTGCATACTTTCCTAAACTAAAAACAGAATTTCTGCTTGGCCTGTTCAATTACTTGTCATTTACTACTAGTTGAGTATTAAAAAAAAAAAAAAAAAAAAAAAAGATAAATTGCTGAAATGAATTAAACTGAGAAATTATCTTTCTTTTGGTTTATCAGCTAGCACAGTTCAAAAGCCTTATCCCATTCAATTAGGATTCAAAAGCAATGCCATGTGACTAAGCCAGTTGCAAAGTTCATCCATCAGTTCCTAGAAATGCTACAACTGTTTGAGTTGAAAACTACTGTTTGTCCAATGGTGATACAATTTATTCAAATTACAGTATATTTATGGACCATTTATAAACCTAAAGGACAAACTAGATTCACCACACGAGTGAAAGAACAATTTGACTAACCCTGATTATACTTAACAAGAGCGTCTACTAAAAAAAAAGTGCTAGCTGCCTAAGGTAATTAGCTAATATTCAGTCATGTTATTCCTTGTAAGAAGTGTAAGGAAGCATAACCATGGATTTTAATATGATGGCAACATCCCTTGCTTCTCTGAGGGGCAAATTCAAAATAAGCTATTCCTGTCTTGACTGAAACGACCAACACATCTATCTTCCAGTACACCTCAAGTTGTTTGGGAAGTAGCTAGCTTTCTCTCCTATAGAAAAGGAGCATCCAAAGCAGTAGAAAATGCTTTGAGGCCAGCTCATCTTCAGCATCTCACCTGAGCAACCCACAAATGGGGTTCTCCAGGCATTCAACAAAGTCATGCAACAAAACAAGTAGCTAGCAAATGCACCTTCAGGAGGTAAATAAGCAACAGACACGGAAAACTGTGAAAAAGGCAGGCTTTCCACTCAGTTCTGAATGTGTAGCTCTAAAGTTCTTCATTGCAAAATGTGTGCTTTTGTTTGACAATCAAACTAAAAAATATATATGCTACTAGGGACAGTTGGTCCCCAGTTTTCAGGTGAAGATGTAAGGATTCCTACACGCATCACAAAGGATGGGTATAGAGCTTTAAAGTGATGATCGCTTGAAAATATGGTGTTTGGCATCACAAAAAATAATGTCTTAATTTGCACAAGCTGACCTTAAATCAAGACATTCCCCCCCTCCCCTGCCAAAAGGAACAGCAAAAATTGCTAGATGGGTAGAATTGGAATTTTGAGGGCTCTTTTTTTTTTTAAAAAAAAGGATCATAGACTAAGACAGGTTGCAAGAAACCCTTTGAGGTTATCTCGTTCAACTCCATGTTTAAAGTAAGGCTAACTTAGAACAGGTTGCATAGTGTTTTTATCTACTTATGCTTTTCTAGAAATTGCTTTTTTTCATTTGGCATAGTAAGGAAAATAAAAACAGATGTTAATTTGTCCAAAAGAGGTGGCACAGGCAGAATAAGAAGCCTCGAGCTTGCAGTTCAGTCCACCAGACTTTGTTATCTTACTAGTTTTTATGTTGTCTTTTAAATAATACTCATCTTCAAATTAGTCTTACCTGCTTATAGCAAATTATCCCACTGCTATGTATTCCCCTTTCAACTCAGTGATGAACATACAAAACACCGACTGTGCTAAAACTAATACTACCTCATCTGAGTGGAATCTTTACTTCAATTCTGTGCTTAGCTTCTGTGTAGAAGCTAAGGCCACCAAAGGATCTTCTTGTATTTTCTCAAAGAAATTAGTAAAGAAAATTCTCAAGGAAATTAAAAATAAAAGTATACAAAAATGTTCTCTGCAGTTGCCTGTTTATACATATGTATATATATATATATAGCCTTTCAGTATGTTAGGAAAGCATACATTGTGTTCAGAAAGCCCTTCAGTTTTCCCTTGTCATCATCACTGGATGCTTAAATGTAATTCTGTTTTAATATTTTTTACTATGTCTTCTCTTCAAACAAAAAAAATACCCATCAAATACACTTTTAGGAATCACCTTTTCAAAAGAAAGAGTAAAGCATATGAGCACCTGTTCAGATAAAAATATATTTAACAGATATATTTAATATGGTTATAAGTCCTTAGGTGAGGGCCATAGGTGATTTATTACAAATTAGTTTCTTTTGCTTCCTGTCTAAGCTCCAAAAACATCTTAACCAAAGCTGGCATAACTGCAGATGTGAGCTGCATTATAGGGACAGCAACGGGAATATTTTCCTGAAAAATCTGACTAGCCCGAGTAATACCCACAATTTACTTACATGCAGTCTACATAAACAGCTATGCTGGATTTAGCTTGTGTTTAGTACCACTTGATAAAAACTATTACCAATGTGGTTTACATAAATTACATGTAGTCTACTCCATATGGAAACCATATTTTAGCAGCAACCAATGTTTAATAATGAACACAAAGCCTTGCTCTCTAAGGGGCCGGCTCTTTCTCGCCTCTCTCTGGCTACACGGTTACTATGATTTCTCTGCAAAGATATTTAGCTTATGAAACTCAAGTTATTTGAATATGCACACTGCAGTTTAAAAGGGATTAATTTTATCCCATGTTGTACTGGTAACAAGATAACTGCTCGCTTTGACATGTAGTACGCTAATTTACCCTCATCTATAAGTTATTTTCAAACATAGGCTGATAATAACAATATACTGCATGAACAACATTGTTTGTCTAAGATATTAATGATTTTTATTTGTTTACTTCATAAGTCTCTTTAGGCTTCATCATGTAAAATTAAATAACAAGTAACAAAGAGATACAAGCACAAAATAGTTTAATATTTGATTAAGCTTTGTGTACTTTCACAATTTTTTGGTATTCTTGTTTAATAACAAGTGGCATCTTTATTTATGTATTCTGTTGAAGGTGATATAAGGTGCAGGTTAAGCTGAAACTGCAAAGGACTATGGATCAATGATAGGAACTAATGTCTTGAAGATTTTAAGCGAAGTTAGACTCCCTTACTGGGTTAAGGCAAAATAGAGAATTTTGCTCTGAAGACTGCAACATTTCAGGCTCAAATTCTGATCCATTTGAAGATTATGAGAATTTTCCTTTTTCCTGTGGACAGATTTCACTCTCAAATTGTAAGATGTTTAATATATCAATTAGCAGGAGGAAAAAAAAGTAGGTTCTAACAAAAGCATTTCCAGAACAGCAGAGGCTACTGCTACAACAACAGGTCTATTTTATTCCTCTCTTCTTTATTTACAGGTTTAAGAAGTAGCAAAAAGCTTGAAAATTTTACCAGAAGCAGCTCATCAAAGAAATGCAATCCCATGAGCTAAAAAACATGGTAAGGAAGGTACTATTACCTTCTTGCCTAAAGTAATCTTTGAAGACCTAGATGGGATGGTCAAACTTGCTGGAAAACTACATGAATTTAACATGAAATGGCAACACTACTAAGCAGTTTTAAAGTACATCATGTGTATGAATGCCTATGAGATAGTTCTATAGAATTCCGAAAGTTTGTATTAAGGATACAGTTCTTCATAGCTCAGATACAACGTAAACCTCCAAACATCTGGTGAACGTCAAGGCAGAGCTTTCAGTCTCCCCAGAGAGTTATCATTTGGACTATAATGTTATCAGCTTTCGCGCGCTTCTCAGAGAGATGCAATCAGCTTGCCTGAGAACACGAGGGAGAGCCAGGAATTCCTTTTCCAATTCCAAATTTGTGGACTCTCTAACATTTCTGGTAAGCCAAGAATTCCCAATTGCCTCACTTTCACAATCTCCAAAAGTTGGGATACTTCTGTGTCTGTTTTTTTAGACCAGTAAGGATTAAATGCTACTGAATTACTCACGATTTCATAAATACTAAGTAAAATTACTTGAATACTAAAGTTTAATTCATAGTGCCTAAATACAGCTACTTCAGCATAAGATGGAGGATTTTAAAGCAGAAATAGTTGACACTGATATGAAGAGAACATCCCTTACATTCAGAAATTATGATACTGCCTAAGAAAGCAAAGCATACTTTCAGCTGCCCAGGCAGAATCATGCAGCAGTCCTCTCCTTTCAGATCAACTGAGTCATCAAAAACTCAATTTAATTTATTTCAGTGACCTGTCACTAAATGCCCAGAATACCTTGGTGTGTTCTCCAAAGGTCTTGATAAGCAATGTGGCTCAGATGTTGCTTAAAGACAGTTTCACAGATTTAATGAACTCCTAGAGAATATCAGGAGGGTGTGGATTCTGGATTCTACTCAAAACCTACCTTCCACCACGACTTTAATTTGTGCTGTACAAAGACTAGCTCCTCTCTCCAAACTACAAGCTTACAACTCAAAAAGCAGCGTGCTTCAGTCTCTGGCTAATTTGCATCTGCACACCAAGGAACAAATAGGTTGATTCCCCCTCCAGTTTGTAGATGTGGGACCTAGATGCCTCCTCCCACAGCTGTCATCCTGATATTTTGCTTCAGTTTGATGAAAGAAATTCCCATTTTGGACTAGAATAAATAAGCTTTTGAAAAGCTGAAACAAACAGTAAATAATCTTCTGTGAGCATAATGTGCACTGTCCTCACATACTCATGCAACTCCTAAGTATGTAAGGTATCCTCCAAGGTTTATCAGACTCCTATTTCCAGTGTCATTAAGAAATCTGCAACCCAACAACACAGAGGGGGTTGTGTAAATATCAACAGCAGTATTTATTGTGAAAAATGAGTGGAGAGCTGGGAAGGAAAGTGCTGACAGTTTCAAGACAACAAAATTGCTCTTTGAGATTATTCACAACGTCTCGTATAAGTCTTTTTAGTAGATGAGAAGTCACATGAACAGGAGAAAATAATTAAATCAACAAATTACAACTCGATGGCACGTGTCATTCAAAGTTTGAAAACGTTATCAAAGAAAAACACTCTTTCCAAATTTAAGCTGGAAAATGCAAGGCATACCAGGTGGAATCTGGAAGTAATTAGGAAAAGGCTCATTGAGAAAGTTCAAGCTGTACAGATTCAGAAAATCAGAATTCAGTGACAGAGAAAAGCAAGAAACTGAAGTTGATACCATTAATTCTTATAGATCCTCTCACTAAGCTATGCTTTTTCTTATACTAAGGTGATGACAAGGCATATAAACAGTACTGAAAAGGTTTTAATCTCCCAAGTAGCACATGATCCTCACATTTAGATAAATGTCTGACTGGCAATCTCTATCTAAAGCTAAACTGCTCCAAATTCTTTCATCAAGAAAATGACACTGCTCATCCTGTTAAATCAATTTCATGAAATTTCTAGTAATTTCTAGTCTGAAGATTTTATATGACTCTGGTCTTGTTTTTCTGAAGCTTTGAAATACAGAATGGGCTGAGATTCCTCATCTTCAGTTGCAAGCACGGAGACAGCTTTTTCAACTGTCTTCAAAAGTGTTTAGTGTTCCAGATGAAAATCCCAGGACAGTTCCTGTTTCCTAAAAACAATTCATGTGAAGCAGTTCTGTAATCTCTTGATAGCACATTAAAGAGTAATGACATCTGATTTTTCAGAGAGTAATCTAAACTATTTAGAGAACCTTGCAGGTTTACAGGGGATACGTAGTATGAATAAGCTCTCATCTTCCTCCTTATTTAGCAATCACAGAATTCTGAAAAAATCCACATGCAGTTATTTTCAAAGATAATTATGTACAGTTTTGGTGAGATCTTTTTAACATGGAAATACTGGCAGACTTTTAACATTGTTATTGTGAGAGCCTGTTACTACTGGCACTAAATTTAAGCAAGTCCATACTTTCTAACTTCTAATTTCAGTGTTCTGCTACTAATTACTAATGTCAAAATCAGAACAAAAGCTCACTGCTTGGCTTGTTGACTTCTGCACACAGATGTCAAACACACAGAGCTCATTAATGATTTCAAGGTGCAGTAAAGCTAAGAGATGTCCAAAATTGTGCTGTTAATATTCAGTTCTTTTCAGATTAGCATCTTCACAAATGAAGAAAGGACAGTTAAGACCAAAACCTTAATTTGATATACACTGTGTGTCTGTTAACACTGTCATATAATACCAAGGGAAATTGCAGAAAAGACCAGAAGAGATAGAAGTATAATTTTATATATATATATATATGTACTATATATATATATATATGTACTCTATATATATATATATATATGCATATTCCAATTCCAAATTGTGGGTTTCAGTCCATTCTCACTCTGGTAGCTATACAA
Source organism: Tinamus guttatus (assembly GCF_059628265.1). Lineage (NCBI taxonomy): Eukaryota > Metazoa > Chordata > Aves > Tinamiformes > Tinamidae > Tinamus > Tinamus guttatus. Next base: position 536,862 of record NW_028288984.1, read on the forward strand.
TGTACCAAAATACTAGACTGGACTAATTCTCCAAAGTAGAAAAAAGTGTTATTGTCCTGCTTTCCGCATTCTGGGAAAGAGGGTAAATACACAGTTATTTTATGAAGTTCTGTATTGCACTGTTTTGGCAAAAATGATTTTAATTGTTAGGAGAACAACAGGTGAAAATCTGAACACGCAAGAAGCAAGAATTATCACAAGAATTATCACAAACAAACTCTGCATCTACAGGCATCCTTTCAGTTCCTCATCATGTTTTGTAAGTTTACATTCGCAACTGCTCTCTTTAGAAGTGCTTTCTCCTCATATTACAGTGTGGAAGGTTCACATAAACGGAGCAAGGGAAAGTCATCAGGGACACTGTTGTCAAATGCACATCTAAACAGGGTGAAATAGTTTTCATACACAGCATCTTTTGTTTTCACTAATCTGTATCATTATGGAAAGGGTAGCAGGTAGAATGTTTACAGACATGTGATACTGTTCCCTTTACAGAACCTCCTAAAATTATTCTATTCAGTAGTGAACAGATACAAAGACACTAGAAAATACTGAGCAGAACTAATGGTTACCTATACTCCTCTAAAAGACACCTGGAGCACCAGAGACTGGGGTCTACATTATTCTTCCTGTATGTTTATGCATTGCAAAGGCAGTTATCAGAAATACTCCTTGTCCTCTTCCTGATTTGCATTTTTTTAATTATATATACTTTATTCTCTCCTACTATTTCTATTAGTCGAATTATGTTTGCTACATTCTCAAAACTTCTGCAAAAACTCCATGTGCAGGCAATAGCCATTTTTTGAGCTTTGGGTCCTCAACTCATTATATGTAAATATTCCCACCATTAAGAGATGTGTTGATGGAGCTCACCCCACAACCTAAGGGTTATAAGGTAAGGACTGTATCTGGAATCCCATTTGGTCTGTTAAAAAATTCCAAGTTTGGTAACTTCATCTGGTGTTTCAGCCTGGCGGCCTGTACATCACCATCATGCCCAACACACCCGCGTAGGATCAGCTGCACTGTACCCGCACTTTGCAAATTTCTTGTCTGGTGAATGATCTCCCTGGGAGGTCTGCACCTCATACTGACTTTTCAGGAAGGTCCAGTTGACCAGTGATCTGGGCAGGTTCACAAGTCCCAAATGGCAAGTGCGGAGCATTTCTGCTCAGTGCATGCGCGGTCAAGCCTGGCATTTCTTGAATGCACGAGACTCACCGAGCATGTGCTGCAGAGAACAGGAAGGCACTTTTATGCCCAGAAAATTCTAGGCAGAAAGATAATGGGCAGAGTTAGGCACCACTTTCTCCTTGCAACGAGGGAGTGAGAAATTTCCTTACTTGTTGATGGATGACTCGCCCTCATGATAGGAATTATCTATAATAAACAGGAGTGTTGCTACTTAAAATAACTGAGTGGTTACCCACAAGTTAATGACACATTTGCTTTATTTTTTTTAAAAAATGCCTCTTTGGGAGACCTTTTCACAATGGGAAACAATGAAGTGATAAAATTGATGCAGATTATGCCAAACTGAAAAGCAATATCACATATTTTCAACCAGCCTAATTATTTTTTAGCATATTAAAAAGTGTATCCAGATAACAAAACTGTAGTCTTTTGAAACAAGTACTGCTTCATATTTCACTTGTGATATATGCTACTGTTAACTGCTCTAATGTCAACACCTCCTTTCAGCAAAAAAAACCTAAAAATCAGAAAAAAATGTTTAAAATAAACATTTATCAATAAAGCACACTGAGAATTTACAATCTCTTTTGTTGTTGTTCTGAACAGAAACAGATTCAAGACAAGTGTTTACAAATTAACTTTTAGACACTCCAATAAACTGTGATTCCAGTCTTTCCCACTGTCACATGAGTAAGTCACTGGAGGGACACCTGGAAGACAGAGAGACTGGCCACCCTCTCCAGCCAACGCAGGAGACAGATTCCCTGTGCAGGTCAGTGCCTTGTTACGGTTCTCTGGAAGCCCTTGGCACTTGCAACTTGCCAAGCCATAAAGTGCAGAAGATCCCTGTGTGCTTGAGCAAATTAATACATGCCTTCTCCCACTAACTGCCTTTGCTAGGTTATTCTGTCTTCTCAGAACAGGCCTGGAACTGGCAGACCAGGATGGAAAAGGCTTTAGAAAACTATGTGCAGAGAGTGGAAGAGAGGTGGAGACTGAGCCTCAGATCATTTCAGAAAGTGAAGGAAATCGGAAATCCAGGCATGGTGGAAAAGCAAGTATACAATCTAAATCTTTGTTTAACACAAAATGCATAACAGTATGCCTAAATGTATTCAAGTTCACAGCAACAATCTGCTTCCTTTTTAGGATAATTATATTCTTTACTAAGATTTAAAATAATGGAAAAAAGAAGCAGCAGCAGCAGAACTAGCCTGTATCTTCCAAGTATTCTCCCACCATAAGCAAACACTAAAAGCAAAAAGTTGCTAAGCAACGTTTATCATTTGGCTTAAACCGCTCATCACAGTTAAGATTTATCTTAATATTTCATAAGCCAAGATAAACACTGACCCTCTGTTCACAACACTGTTTTCACAAGTTGTTAGCAGAAGTGCATTGATTACTCCTAGGTAGCAATACACTTTTAGCATGGCAGTTTCAACATTTTTACTCCCTTCTTTGAGTTGTTTCTACTAAAACACCTTTTGTTAAAAGCAGATGAGGAAAAAAAAAAGGGGAGGACCAACAAAATGGGGTAGACATTTACAAACAGCAACAAAAAGACAAAAGGCAAATGACTGCAACTTCAAGAGGATAAAATATCTGATCATCTTAAGAAGAGGTCAATTTTTATAAACTTATATATGCAAAACTTTAGTAAATGTAGCTCCTTTAAGCCTGAATAGGCTCCCTATCTCCCAGCATTGAGAAACTGTCATGCTTGAAAATTCATGAAGCCATTCAGAAAGGCCAAAGAAATTTCTTGTACTGCGTAGCAGCATTCTGTGCAAACAAATATATTCTAAGAGGAAATGTTCCTAGCGTTTACAAAGAAACTTTTCTCCCAACTGCATAAATTAAATTCTACCTAAGGAAAGGGTAAGCAAAAGATTCAGTTAAGACCACAAGATTTGGCCCAGTGAAAAATGTTTATTTCTTTAGCTGTAAATGTTCCAACACAATTTTATAGACTCCTGCACTGAAACCTGGAAGTTAAAATAACTAATCCTTTATTGTTTTCTAGGCACTTCAGTACCTGGAAAAAGAAGACAACAAGCTGTTCTCAAATTAAATCAGTTAAAAATGACTAGTAATGATAGTGATAAGAAAATAGTATGTTTTATGCAATGTTTCCTTTTATCTCCTCAGGTGCTTTAAGGAGAGAGAAAAATAAACTGGGTTCTTTTAAGATCCTAAAAATTTTTGTGAAACATTTATTAAAGTGAGAAACTGGTAATCAGAAAAAAAGACTTTGCAGTTAGACAATCAACATGACACACAGTGTTTGCTTAACATCTCTTCTGATTTTGAAGTTATCCCTTTCATGTATTTCCCCTTCTTAAAAAAAACCAAGATGACTCTCAGACTCTCAAAAGTGGCATGAATGAAATCTCTTTGATAAATCTCCCTGCTACGACCATCACCCACTTATTTGAGCTCCTTCCTGGCTCAGTTAGATCTGCTGCCATGAAGTGCAAATACTGCGCTGAGACGAAGCTATGCCGGAGTCCTTCCTACGTGGTATAACCACCCTCTGTATCCATTCTGGGCAAGAGGATGGGAGGAAAACCACACCACCAATATTCTTCAATTTGGTCTGTCGGAAGTGCAATATAGCAAAACACCACGAAACCCATCCAGAGCCCAGGCCCGTAGGAACAAATACTGGGTGAGCCAAAACAGGAGGAAACATGGCCCCTGTACCCAGCTTAGAGAAGATAAAACCTCAGCTAAGTGGAAAAGAAACAGGTGCAGACTTCAGGAATACAGCACTGCTGCAACTGCTTTCATGTGCTGGATTTGCCTGGTTTGTTTCTTTCGTTTTTTGAAGAGAGGCACAGAATATGTTGTCTTTTTCCCTTATGACATTGGCCAACAGGATATGAAAGAATGCTAGCATGGTAGGACACAGTAATAGTAAAAAAGAGGGAGAAAGGAATAAAAGTAAGGGGGAATGAGTAAATGGCTAATTAAAAGAATGAGGAAGAAGTCAAAAATGGACAGTAGAAGCCTGGGATAATAAGGGCCATTCCAGACAACCAGTGACAGCAGAAAAAGAATCTCCTAGGCACTGCAAAAACACGAACAAGTATCATGAAATGGGAAAATTGCTTTATCCTGAGTAGTAAGAAAGGTTTAGTTTTGCCTTCAGGAGTATTGCTCTGCAGTTGTCTGTCCTCAGCGCTGAAAGCTGCCACCTCCAGACAACAAGTCATCTCTGGGAATGGCACAGCATTTTCCCTGCCTTCCCCAAATCACAGGAGGGCCTCGTGCCTTCTCACACTGCAATCAAGGTGCTAACATGGACTCTATATTTCAACAATTGTTCTTTCTCATCTAGCCACGCACATTTGTCACCCTGGATTTGGTGGGTTCTTGTTTGTCTGTTTCTACAAGAGCAGAGTAACAATGCAAAGATTTGCTTTCCTAGGAATGTGTAGGTTAGGCTCACATATTGCAAGGAAAACCTTCATTGGATTTTGGTAGCTCATCACGGTACAGTTAGTAATTAGCAATTTGCCAGGACTATGGACCAGAAGGAGAGCTAAAAATCAATGCTTTCACTGAATTGTGTGGATATTTTTATTTACAAACTGCCCAGCCAAAATAACTCTCTCAGAGAGACCACAATCTCAATATTTTGTCTTTCAAGATTCTCCTAAACAAAAATGGGCATATACATTTAAACAACTTTGTATGTTTTTTTTTTTTTCTCAAAATACTGCTGAACCCTGTGTGTTTGTATCCTCTTTGTGCTTATTTTTGCCAAATAATCTGGGGACTGCTTCCTGGCAGAAATGATTTTAGAAACTGAACGTTAAATGACAGCAGTACAGAACTGCACCCAGGACACAAGCTTTTATAACTAAGTGTTACAGCACAAATATTGCCAGGTCGAGAGGAAGTGCCAGGGTAGGAAAGTATTTAAGATTTTAAAGTTGACCAACTATTTCACTACCAAAATGTGCCTTGTTAAGATGAGTCTGCATAATTTTTCCTGTTTATGCAGTATATGTTTTACGAAGAACACTCCTATCATTTCAGCCAAGTAATGACTGAACAAATAAGGAAAACCTATACATGCACAGCCTCCACATGATTAAAAACCATATTTTTCATTCATATAGTACCTTTTATCCCAAAGAATCACAAGTCTTTTCATAAAGGCTGTGTTTATTAGTAACACTATAATGCCGATATATCTTTTTCAGACTGTAAAACTTTATCCAATTATGGTAAATTTTGACTGGGGACTCTGGCTTGTCCAAAATATAGTTTTGGCTTTTTGGAGCTTCATGTTCTTTGCAAATTGAGCAGATCAAGATACTAAAGTCACAAAATGAAGGCATACATTCGTTACGAATACCAAATCAGGACTCTTGTATTTACAAATAGCAGACATTGCCTTGTTTTCTTTAAGAGATCTCATGACAAAATAACCTCCATGATATGTGCCTCAGAAGACTGATGGACAGAGAGTGAGTCCTGCTATGATATGAAATAGCATCTCAAAGAGGGTTCGTATTCAAAGCCCTGAGCTTCATCTACTGCAGCCTCCTTGCTGCAGTAAATATCCTACCTTTTCAATTGGGAATTTCAACAATGTAGGTTTTGTAAAGGGCTTCAGGGCATGTACTAGTTATTTAGATCAGAAAATTATCCTTCTCCTTCAGGCTACCCTGAAATGTTATACTGGACCTATCATACTGTAGTGATATACTGGACTGGATGTACTGGACTGGACCAGATGACCTCTGGAGGTCCCTTCCAAGATTAAGCATTCTATGATTCTAGGATTCTGTTGTAAACCAGAGTGGAACATAACATGTGCAATGGCATTAAAAGTGGAAGATTCTCTCTCTGAAATCCAAAACAGAACGGGTATGTATGGATTTTTTATAACAAGTGGGTTTTACTTTCCAGCCATTTTTACTGGGGTACATAGAGTATTAATGGGGCTCTCTCTTTTCAATGATGCAAAAAATATGGATGCACAATATTTAACTCTAGGTAAATGAGCGACAAAGCAGTTCCAGTTGCTGAAATGTTTATATATTTCATATAAAATATACCATTGTTAGTATTCTGTAAAGACTAATTAAAGCATTTTCAGAGCTTTGCCTTCCAGTGTATGTAACTGAGTCATTTATGCTTGACCTGCAGGAACAAAATTTCCTAGACTGCTAAAATGCTTGCCTGCCTGTCTGCTTTCAAAGTAGAAATTATTTAAAAAAACTATATTCAAGTCTTAACTGTATGCTAATTGTCATGTTATTTTTAAGTCATAAAAATAACTGTTTTCATGTTGTAACCTCATTTAAGAAAATCTTTAAAACCATTTCAATTAAGACGTAACCAATAGGCAATAACCAATTCCTTCTTTTTATTTTAAAATGATCTTTAAATTCAGGATTTAAAGTTAGGTTTTACAGTTTTGCATTAGAGTAAATCCACTAAAGGCTCTATTTGATGTGCAGTCATTTTGGTACAATCAGAATTTTAATACAGTGGCCAGAAAAGTCTGAGAAAAAAAAAAAAAAGGTTTAAAAAGCTGGTGTTACTTAAACATTGTAATGGGACAGAAAGACGTATTTTTAACAACAAAGAATAAATACAAAGATACATAACAAGTGAACTCTGGCCAAGTTACTTGTACCTTTCTGCCATTCATTCATTCATTCATTCATTCATTCATTCATTCATTCAGATTCTTCATTCTTCAAAGGCAACTTTAATTATAATCCTTCCCTTGCAGGCATTTTCACCCATCTTTGCTTCTATTCCCATAGGTATACTGGTAAGTTATTTGTCCCATGTGCTCAAACCGATTGTGGCTACGCATAGCCAGAGCAAGAAATCAGAGTCCAAAATTTATTCGTTTCTGCTACCCCAATATTGGCCCAACTTGGCCAAAGAAAAATGTACATGAGGTGCTATCAGGTGGGAGATTTTGCTAACCATCTTTTGGAAAGAATAACCATAGAACAACCTTTGTCATCTTTTTCTCTACTTCATTTAATCACTCCTTACCTCCTCTGTATGATTTTTTCAGATACAAATTTCTCGACTCCCTACACTTCAACAGTAATTTTGAAAACTCAAACTTTCACCACATAACAAAACTTTTGATGTGTTTCACAGTTATGTCCAAATTTGAAACTTCTCCTTCTCTTCCCTTTGCTAAACTGATTGCTTTTAGGACATGCCAAATGCAAATGTACAATAGTGTTTTGTTCTTAATGTGGTTAGTACAGTATATAAAAAAAGCAAAATTTCTAGCCTCTTATCAAAGTTATATCACTTGGTCTATGAGCTTAACAGCATCCTCAGTTCTCTATCAAATTACAGCTGATAGCTCATTAGACCGTTCTTCACGTTAAATTACTGAAAAGGGTGATGTATTTATAATACAGCTTGCAATGCTATAAAATGGCTCATCAATCTGTTTTATTCATGAAAAGTCCACATAAGGCCACTAGTCTGTTACTGGCAATAAACCTTGGGTGCGTTTTCAAAAGGCCTGAATATTAGATAGTGATTTATAGACCCTGTCCAAGAAATCAAAGATGATGCTAACAAAGCAAGAGGTAACTCAGCTGACACTTTGAAAAGCAATGTAATTCTGTAAGTACATCATACGACAATAACACGCGCAAAGAGAACAGAAGGATTTCTTGTTTTTAAATATAACACGAAACTCAGGAAACAGACAAACAATCATTTTTATATCAGTTTCATTGCTGGTCTAGGCAAATTAAATCCAATACCTGCTCCTCCGACGTGTGTGTTGTAGTGTGTGAGGTACACATTGCTTCTCTTGCACTGCCTAGCTTACCCATCTTGTGCTGCCATTGAAGAAGCTGTTCTATCATCTGGAAACTGTTTTGTCTACAAATATTGTACACCACCAAATACTTCATTATGGTGTAAAATAAGAAGAGCAACCGTTTGGTCTGGGATTTTTTATACTTTTTTTCTTTTCAATCTGACAAATAAGTTGAAAAATGCAAATGTGTATTATTCAACAACCTTCTAAAATTATAAATAATTCTATAAATTATGTTTTTTAATTTCAAGGAAAATGGATTTTTAATGTAAATTTTCAGTATGGCAAGAAATTATTTAATAACAACAGTTCTACAGTGGGTATAAGGAACTGAAAAGGAAACTGTCCTATTTAGTTATGCTCCTTAAAAAAGAATGAAAATAGCTTAAAGAGGGAAAAGAGCATATGCACACCCCAGCACTGACAGTCTTCATGGTAACAGAAAAAAGTTATTTAATGAACTCTCAAAATTATTTTGAGAGCTATTTTGAGAACTCTGAAATTTTTTCTTTAAGTATGAATGTTTTTCAGCGTGCCATTTCAAGCACTGAAGTGCCACAGTCAATCTTAAACATGACTAATTAAAATAGTTTCCTTTGTATCCTTATCACAAACATCTGTCCAATTTTGTTAATTTTGCAGTCTCATTTCTTATTGTTTTGTCATATCCTTCCTCCCTGCAGTTACCAAGAGGAAAAGGGAACCTACTTGTTAGAGGTGGTACGCATGGTATACCAAGTGCTATCATCAGAAAACCAAAGCAAGCAATACCAAAAGGAGGAAAGTGTTTTCTGCCAGTCTGTTTTCATTACTACAGCCATTACAGTTTGATCCACCAGTGAAAGAGCTCCAGTGAGAATAGAGCCCTATGCCTCCAAGAAACCCTTGGGACAGATTCTTTCTTGGGGTCACATGCATCAGAAACAGCAACACATTTTTAGAATGGAGTGCTGTATCAACATGATAATATCTCTACAAAAATACTGAAAAAATATGAGATAGAATGCATTTCCTAAAAGGTCTTCTTTGAGTACGTTTTGTTGAACATTATATATATATATATATTTTTTTTTCGGAATGGGTATATGCCTAAATTTTTTTTATTGAGCAAAGCTTTAAAAAAAAGTAAAAAAATAAAAAAGGTAAAAAAAAAATGCTATGGTTCTTTAGTTCTTTAGTAAGGAGGAGCTTTTTTTACTAATAAGCTGCATTCTCTCTTCCAACAAGGCAAAACTTCTCTGTCTTGATGGTACAGTACTTCCATGTTGCATAGTATGTTTGAGTGACAACCTTTTGGTAGAAAGGCAAACTAAATTTTGACACTTTACATTTTATAATATAGAGCAAAATGAGTCTCTGTTAGAATCTACACTTACCCTTAGAAAGTTACATATGGGATGAAATGTGCTCTCAAATACAAAAAGCAGCAGAATAGTAGTAGTAGTAGTAATGAAAACTACTGAATCTTTCAAAACAAAGCAATTCTCTAATAGCCTATCATTATAACCTCTGTTAACTCTTTTCCCTTTAAGAATTTCTTCATCTATTGACTACATTAACTTTCTGTCTTAAATAAAATAGAAACACTTGCTGTCACACACCACCTTTCCTTCTGTTCTATAAAGCATCTCAAGCATTTTGGAAACTGAAGCACTAGTATTTAAAGCTTTAAATGGACAGTAAACAAATAGCGCTGTTTAAAGATGGCTTTTAAAGTATAACAAGATGACTGAATAACAAAGATACCCACAGCGAGTTTTATGCTCTGTAAACTTCCACAGCAAAAGCACGATCACTCGCTGACCACAGCACGACAGCACTAGCAAACGTGGCGCGGTGCCCGAGCAGGCAGACACGATAGAGCTTGGCTTCTGCCAGGCAGGTAGGTGAAAATATCAGTTTGCAGAGCTGCTGTGCCATCACGGACACCATAGCAGGTATCCTCGCTGGCATAAAATCTGTGACTCAAATTAATCTTTTCCAGAGAAAAAATCATTCCTCGATGGTGAGTGCTGCTCACTGCAAGGCTGGGTGAGAAGTAAAGTATTTGCAAGAGGGAAAACAATATCAGCGAAATAGGATGAACCCTTGCAAACACATTGCGTAACTCCTATGCACTGAAATGCATTGTAATAAAGTGCAATGTAAAGTGAACTCAAATATTTCCCAGAAATGCAGTCTGTTTTTACACATACAGTATGCCTGGGTCATTTTACTATGCTAACGCAAATAATTACAATCTTATTAAAATGTTCCTGACTGTGATTACTGCGAAGTGGGCTCGTTTCCCACTCCCCTCACCAGGCCCATTTAAAAAAAAAAAAAAAAAAAAAAAAAGAAATGCCAGTGCTTTTTCTTTGTGAGAAGTAGCAGTGGATTTTTCTTTTCTTCTCCTTACATGTTTCTTTGAACAGTTCCTGAATTCTTGTCCGATTAAATACAATTAATGTGTCTTGAATGGCAGGGAAAAAAGAAGGGAAAAAAAAAAGAAAGAAAAAAAAAAGAGAGAGAAGAGAAAATCGAATTCTCTGTCATAGGGAACGTGGTGCAGAACTGCTACCACGGACCTCTGGAGGGAGAGACAGGGGCTGTTTCGGCAGGCTTGGGCTTCTCTCTGCTTATGTGAAACGGACATTGGCATATCTTGCCTAGACTTCTCCTGTGGGGCTGGCGTGGCGGGCAGGGTGGGGAATAGTTGTCTGCGCCATACCAAGGTCAGCCTGCTAGAGCTGACAGTTTCTGTCTCTGTACAAAGAAAAGAATCAATACTTTTGGACTACGGCTGTGCCCTCAGTGTAAAACAACAAACATGCAGCGTCTGACATGTTTCTAGGTGATTTGTGGCAGAACCTCTTGTCTGATCTGTATCCAGGAGCTGCCGTGCTCCTGCGCGGTGCTTCTCCCCCCGCCAAGCCCCCCGGCCCCGCGGTGTCTGCCGCGTTATCCAGGTACCAGCGGAGGCGGGTGTCCCCCCCGCAGCCGCTTGTCACTCCATAAATCACCCCTGCGCGCTCCGGCTGCACCGAGGCACCCCGGCCCCAGCACCGCATCGCAGGCACAGAGTGCGGGCGAGACGCCGTAACGGTGAGAAAAACAAAATGTTCGCGGGGCGGTGGGGAGATGCCACCACAACAGCACACGCTCCCGGGCACTAACAAAACGTTATTGCAAGGGTGCTTTGATTCCCAGTCTTCCAGCTGCCATTTTTTTAAAAAGTTCCCACCTTGCATGGCTCTTGCTTATCATCTCCCCAAGCCAGAATGCTGGCTTTAGGGAGAGGACCTACTTCAGGAAAACACATGGCCCTGGGTCACCAAAGGACCCACAGCCCCGCTCAGCCAGGACCAGCGCTGATGCCTGCACTGCTTTCCTCTTCTGGGAGTGCGTGCACACAGGCCAGCCGACCTGTAAATCTGATCCGATAGGGGCCCTAATGAGACGGCTATTTGAATGTAATTTGAACATAATTATTTGAACAGCCTTGAATCAACCCAGATTTACACAGTATGCATTTGTTTTGTCTGACAGTATAATTTGTGTAGAAACATCTTCGCAGTAAATTTTTCAGCATACATCATGCAGCTATATTTGCTTTGGAAAGAGTTTTACACAAGGCCCACTCTTCCCGCTAAGCTACTTTCCAGCAGTCACACCGTTAGCCTACGGGGACATGATGGCAGTGGACAGCATCACACATCCTAGGGATTTTAAATGCATCCATTCATGTTAAACTCGCTGTTTCACTCAAATCAGACATCTCTTCGTGCAAGATCAGTGATTCACCACCACAGCGGTTTTGCACCACCTTACTGCAGCTGTCACTGATGGAAAAGAAGAGGCTTAAAGTAGCTCCACGTTTCCTTCCCGTTCAACCGTTGGCTGGCAGGAGCAGTTCCTCCAGCCCTGTGCTCCCACAGCAGTGAATCAATAAATGTGGTTTAGCAACAGGGAGCCACCGATCATGATAGGAATGATTAAAATGTGCGTGTATGCACACAGCCTTGCAGACCAACCTGGCCACAGGATCAAAGCTTGTGCTCCAGGTTTCGCACTGGGGGATGAGATGTGATCGGGAAGCAACACAAGCTGAGGGCGCAGGAAAGAGAAACACTAGTCTGGCCAAGTCTGGGGCAAACGTTTCTAACTTGGGCTGCTCTTGGAGAAGAATGATCCCAGCGCCTGCTCTACGCACTACTCTGCTCCACGCTCTGCCCTGCCTTGAGCAACGGTCATCCTCCACATACATCCTTCTGCTGGTCCTCATTAAATTAGCACCTCGCTATTCATGGAAAGAAGGAGCAGCTTTGCTTGCATATTTTAATGAACAAAGACTTATTTAAGCACAGTCATTACAAATGAAAGTCATGTTGATGAGCTAGCAAAGGGTCAGCACTTTCTGACTGGGAACAACTGACCTTCTGCCCATACCATACTTGCTGATTTCTCCCACTGAGAAAAGCAAAGGACTATCACACTTGCCTGCCCACACACAATAGAAATGATGTCACTCTCCCCAAACACCGATATTTTCTTGAATCACCTACTATTACTGACCTTAAGACCACCCCTGAATAAACAGAGAAAAAAAACACGCCACAGAAAACAATGTTAGAAACTTAACAACAGTACTAAATCTGCTGAACATTTACTGCTGGCCTGAATAACTCCAGATGGTCCAAAGAGAATATCACTTTTTGATCCTTCAACTTAATACTCAAAACCACAATTAAAGCCCTGAATGTCAAATTCTTAATGATTCGCTTAGTCTTCAAAATTCTGGCTAACTGTCTACACACTATGACCCTTTCAGCTATGAATCCAGCTCTTCTCCCAAGCTTTATGAATGTGTACTCAACTGGAGATGTCTACTGGGAAACAACTGCTTTTGCCATATGATTGTCCTCCAAGTAAACAAAAAATACACCAAAACAAGATTTCTCACATTGTTTTTTTTTCCAGTGTTATAAGGTTCAGGCAAAGTCATAAGCATGATAGTTTACAAAGAATACACCAAAAAAGCCCACATAACACATAAAATTATATTTTTAATCAAAACTGCAAGCAGTGTATGGGATTCACCAGTTACCAAGTAAAACTGATTTTTATCTCCTGCTCCCCTTAACCTTCCATACATGCCATTTGTTTTTCATAAAGGAAATTCTGAGTCAAAAAAAAAATGGTTTGTCCAAACCATTCACAGTTTTCCTAGACACAAGACTAATTCTGTTCTTTTTACAGAATAAAATCATCATTTTTCTCTTACCTTTCAAGTCACCCAGTACAAAGGTACAGTAATCAAAACTCAGTGTTAGGGGAATGTGAGGTGGGTAGAGATTTAGCAATGTACATCACAAAATGCACAGTAAAACTACAACAATGATTTGAACAATATTCCTCTAACTTCAGGGAAACTTTTCACTGGCTTTACAAATCATGCCATGCACCACAGATGCTTCAAAGTTGACTCACAGTTTATACAGGGAAGACCAAACTGATCTCATTTTCAACAAACACATGCACAAGTAAATGCAGACATATCCTGCTACTGTTTTTACTTTGAATGTTGCAAGACCGAGCAGGTTTTAATCTCTAACTTTTTTCATGCATGTTGCTCTACAAGCACAATGCTATAATCAACACCATCTCTGGATGATGGCAAGGTAAGATAAAATCATCACTGCAAAACAATTCCCAGAAAGTATCTAGATCCATCCTAATTGTCACATTTTATATATGAAATCTAAATTAAAAAAAAAAAGTCAACATATTCTAATATATGTCTATAGGTTCCATTAAGAGCAGCTATAATCAGGAGGTTTTCCTACTGAAGTTAACTGTGAATTATGCTTAACTAAGCTGACATTCAGTCTGCTTCAGTTCTTTCTCAGCCTTTCCTACAGACAAAGATAATATTTTTCCTTTTAACACTTTCATCCATATTTACACTTTCATACATTACTATAATTACTGGATGGAGGACATGCCTCTATAGAATTTTAAATTATTTCAAGGGAATTGCTCTATGTCTTTAAGAGGAAGGCAATCTATTGTTAAATTAATCATTTTATAATGGCAAATTATAGTTTATAAATCTATAATAGCATTAGTGTTCTTTCATGAGATCCATCATAATTCCAGAGCTTTTCTATTTTTATATGCACTATATTCAATTTTGAGAAGGCATATTCAAAACAACAGTATGACATAATACTTTTGATAAATTTGCTATGACGTTTCTGCTGTTGTAACCTGGATTTATGTTTACAGGCCCCAATTCTACACAAAAACATACACCTAACTTTATGCACCTAGGCAACTACACAGCCATACGTTAACTTTATGTATGTTTACCCATACTGACTATGGCCCTTACTCCCTTGATTGAGCAATACTTTGTAAGGGTTCAACTGTAGGTACATATTTTTAGTATGTAGAAAACTTAATTATTACACAATAATCGTATCACTGGCAACCTTGCAGCTACTGGGAATTCCACTTCGTAATCCACTCCATGTTTTACACAATTAGGATATTTACGTTTCTTTTACATATTTGTTTTTCTTTTACTGATTTTGATTTCATTTTAGGAACTATACTATCTTTATAATATTCTTGGGTGCTCTCACCATGGGATGCACTTTTTTTCTTAGGCTTTTACATCTATATGTTATCCTAATTTTCTTCTCCAATTCTCTGCTCTCTTTCCTGCTGGTAATTATGACATCCCCTTGATCTTCTTCAAGTTGGTTGAAAATCAAGTTGCTGAATCTCTCTCTCTCTCTCAATATATGTGTGTGTATGTACATTACAGCAAAAGGACGTGTTTCCTATTACCTACATCTACAAATATATAAAAGAAGCAGTATTATTTAAGAGATTTCAAACCACGGAAAAGAATATACACATAATATTATGACTAGGTTATTTTTGAGCTGTTGTCTTCTCTATTAATAGATTATATACAGCAAAACTTAGCAAAGCAGGTTTGAATATGCATCTTGTTCTAAAATTATTTGCCACCTATTCTTGGCCATCAGTTATCTGTTCAAATATTCAGAATATTCAAAACCATTTTCCACAGTGATTCTCTCCCCAGGCTTTATTATTATTATTTTTTAATCAAAAGATCCTCAGAATTACACATTGTAGGTTCCATAATTCCCTAAAGGAGACATAATGCATTTTTATAATCTTCAACTGGTTAATTTTATATAGATGTTAAACATTGTTAACTTACTAAATTCCAAAGGTAATTAAGATTATAAAGTTCCATATAAGTTATAGGTACAAAGTCAAGGTTGTTTAGGTCACAAAACTACTGAGTCAGGCCAAAACTACGTATCCCATTTTGGAGTCTATATAGAAGGCCCATAAACAAACTGTAAAAGACTTCACCATAGCAAAATCAGAATATGGGCTTTACAAAATTACCACTATGTAACCAAAAAACCCCTCATCTTTAGAGATATAGAAATACTTATTTCAAACAACAAATCTTTAGAAAACTATCCCATCTCGGCTACAAGGTTTTTTTACATTTGCCCAGTGTGGTAATGACTATCAGTTTAAGAGGTGACAAGTGTATTATTGCTATTTTATAGCTATAGGCTATAGAAATCTATAGGCTGTAGCAAACAAGCCCGAGGTAGACTAAGGAGCGGTGAGACATTTCCAGTGGCTGTTAGGAGGAGATATAATGGACTTGCTATGACATGTGGCTTCAACCAAGTTATAAGATTTTACTCAAAGCAACCAATAAGGAAAATAATCTTACCCTCTACATTTTCCTGCTATAGTTGCTGTGAAGGTTGGTATTAATGCAATGGTAGCCAATTCTGCAGTCTGGCAGTATGCCCCAAACAGGACTGAAGTACCGACACTAGAGATCTCTACCTACCCAGACTCTGCTACTCTGACCTTGAAAAATGAGGCACAGTTCCCATTGAACCACCAAACACAGGAACAGCCCCACTGCAGTACTTTTGGATGGAAGAAAAGGGAATGAATGCGTACACTCTCATTTGCATCCATCTATACCCAGGCTATAAGGAGAGAGCTCCAGTCTTTCTGTGCCTGATGGGGTCTTCCGACATACCACATTTATTTCCAGTGGGGAAAAGACAACAAAAACTATGCTTTTTATGTTTGTCTCTAAAATGCAAACAAACTTGACAGGAAGTCACTGGCTACAAATATACTCTGAGTGCATATTCAAGAACTATTGTAATATGTTTTTATTTTTACAGAACATGACTGGCTTACCACTGCAGGACATAAAACTTAGTTTTGTGTTTACACTGTACCTCTGATTGGAACTTGGATAGAGCTACTGTTGCTGCTTGGGATAAAACACACACTGTAATATTGTTGACATTTCTCATGTTGGACAGACTGTAATGTAAATATACATTTTGCTACAGCTACAAATATGGTTTTGATAGATTCTCAGATTTTAAATTGATTATAACTCAGAACCGGTCTCTGCCAAAATGAGCTGATATCTCACAAGCATGTGAATGAAAAGTAGATGATAATAGATCAAATTTGTATCTGAATAGCTTGATATAGTGGTTTATGGTATTGCAATTCCGCTCCAACCCTCCCACAATTTTCATATAAAGCAAAATGTCTCAGAGTTGGAATTAGTCATGGTATCAACATGCTAAGATTTTAAAAGACTTACAGAAGATCAACTACTCATAAGCCACATTTCACATTTTTAGGTCATCACAAAACTATGAAGTATGCAGCACTGTATATATTGACTTGGTTGATGTATACATTGAGTCATTATTAAAAGATAAAGGGTGGCAAAGAATGAGATATAAAATAAACATTAAGCCACAGAGATCACTTTTTTCAGGCCAAGAGGGCAACAATTTTCAAAGTAAACATAAACTTCCAGCTTACCTCTCCACCATATACTGAGAAATGTTGCATTGCTCATAAGTGAATCTCAGGTTCCATTTTGCCTGCAGAAACTACTCTGATTTTGCTCAGAAATCTATGTAATAAAGCTCTGCTCCTATTTCGTTCTGCCTTGTTACAGAATTTGGTTCCACTGGTACCAACTCAGTAACTTGATAAAAACAGCTCTGGACCACTCTCTGGCAGCTGGTCCATAAATTTAAGTATGAATAAAACAAACAGCAGCCCCCGCCTGTCGCCATGCTACTACTGACCACCAAGGAAAATGCCAAAAGTGTAACATAATCCTTCCAGGTACAACTGAACCATATTACCTTCTTTGTAGTTTTCTTCCTCAACGTCTCTCTGGTTGGCCTCCTTCTACATGCTACCAGAAATTTCAAGGTAAAGCGGAAGGCGAAATGAAAATTAAATTAAGCACATGAAATTTTAGCTAGCCTGATTCTCCTTCCCTCCACTCCCTTCTTTGAAGCCCTCTGCTCATTTCTGGATCAGTGAGTGTACAGTTCATCACCATCAGAAATCGTTGGCATGGAGATTTTTCAGTACTTGCAATGTCCCCACTCTGGGATCACTTCACTGTAAAAATAAGATTTGTTCTGTGTTTGTACAGTGGCCAAGTCCTGGCCTATAGCTGGAGCTTCTATGCACCACTGCAATACAAATAATGAATACAGTCATAACATAAAAGAAAAATAACTTTTTAAAAAGGTAGCCAAGTCTGATTTCTACACATGGCCCCCCGTTAGTCAATCTGTTCACAGCCTCCAGCAAAGTCATTTGTTTCTTACTCAGATCTCCTCAGTGTTGGAGCCTGAGCTCCTCCTCATTACTGCTTGCACAGAGCAGAAAGGAGCAGGAAGAGTACATGGTGGCTCCTACAGCTATACGAGTGCATGCAGCATTAAAGAATTTAGCTCCACCCTAAGGCGCTCTGTCTTAATCTTTGATCTTGTTTCATCTGCTTATCCCATGTCTCCTACCTGGTAATTTATGAAAATAAATACATACATAAAAAGTATTCCACTACAGAATCAATGAATTTAGTAACAAAAAATAAACCACAACAACAAAAAAAAAATCGTGTTGCCTCACCCCTACTGTTCTTCCTCAAAAATATTTAAAAAAATATTTAAATTCTTCCATCCAATAAAAAATATTTAAATTCTTCCAAAAATATTTAAATTCTCCATCTTTGCAGTCTGGAGCCTGCAAAATCTAGCAGCTGTCACCTACCTCGGAAGTGCAAAAGCATGCATAGAACCCTCTTGTGAGCCACCCTATGGTCCTCAAAGAGCGCTCTAGCACCAAGGCAGATCCTGGGATAGCTACCCACCTCCAGCCCTGCCTTGGGAAAGGCGCAAGAGAAAACCTTGCCTTCAGCAGGTTTACCTTTCAGCCTGGTTGCCCCTTTTCCCTGCGCCAGTGCCATCCCACCAGCACAGCTGGTACCACACCACGACAGAGCGGCAGCCGTGGCTCCAGACACGTGGGTACGCAACGCACCCCTCTGCACCTGCCCCCCAGAATCTCATTTCCAAGCAAGAGAAATGCAGACTAGTATGTGCGAGAAGCAATATATTTCTATTTTGGAAAAAGGCAGAAAAGCAGTTGGCTGGACTGAATTCTATTAAACAGCCCAAATCTAATTTAGATAGTGTAACTATGAGTCTGTGAAGCTCAACTGCAACCTTTAAAAGTTTTCTTAGTTTGAGTAGTATCATGTCATGCTTAAGGCCCTTCAAAATCCAAATATAATGTTACTTTCTTTTTTTCCCCCTTTTTTTTGCCATGTGGCTCATAATCTGTTTTTCCTTATTAAGAAAACACTGAACAAATAATTCATGGAAAATTTGCTTGAAAGATATCAGCAAGTATTGATTAATAAACCACACGAATAATACATATTCTAATATAATTAATGAGCACACTGGTAATACCGAGATTGCTACTAAGAAGTTGTTCAATTTAAGCACATCTAAAGGCAGATGCTTCTTCAAAATGTAATGCTTAAATTTTCAAACTTATTTTTTTTAATTAACATTAGGCAAGCCATTTTTTATATCTTAGTATGGAATAAATCAAAAGTACCATTTTGCTGTGTCATATATGGAGTTCTCAGTTCATTCTGTATTGGAATAAATCAAGTATAAATCAAGGATAAGTCTGCCACATCAGACACTAATTGCTCAATTCATAAAAATAATATTTGTGAGTGAATTATATAGGTTTTGTGCTGCCCGCTAGTGCCATAGTAGGAAGCATGTTTCAAACCAGCTCCTCAAAGAAAGTACACGCACTTGGCAGCGATATGTTGGAAGGATATAACCAGGCGCACCAACTATGAACACAATGACCTGGAAAAAAACAAGAAGTTATGCTGCTTTATATTTGCTAAATGCAACTGAAATGGCACTGACAACAGTCTTTTCTATTTAAGAGACATGAAACCCTATTGGCTTGCTTGGTTTCCCAAACCTTCCTGGAATCAGTGGAGGCTGCAGGTATGTACTGCATTGGAAAAAACAGATTTAATCTCCACTAAATTGCATTAGTGGATAGTGGATTAGTCCATAGTTAGGCCCCAAACCTTCCTGTATTTCATGCCTATAATTCCGGTAGTCAAGATTGTTGACGTCAAATGCAGAGCATTTCTATGGGTTTGTAAACTGTTCAAATGAACATATTTTATTTTCTGTTTTATTCCTTTTGCAGTGATAAAAAAAAATTGTCACTCTACCAGCCCAGCACCAAAGGGAAATTTCTTGCATATCTTAACTATGTTTTTTATGTAAGTATCTATAAACGTGACTTGATGTTTGAATATAAAAAAACAGATCTTTGGTTTACATAAGGAATATCTAATAAAATTTAAGTAGAAGTGATTTTTTTTGTGTGTCAAAACAGCATTGCCCACAAATAGTGAGTTGCATTTATAACAAAATTTGCCGTGCTTTGGGACGGCAGTATCTGGAGGGTATTTGTACTTAATGAGGCAGGGGACAATGGGTTAAAAGAATACAATTCCCTCCCGAGGGAAAAGTAGTAAAACTGCAAGTGGGAGTCACAAATGTATCTCTTTTATGCCTAACTTTGAGTCACTTCATTCAGAGCCAATTCATATTCTGGTCCGCAAACAGAACTGACAAAGAAAAGCACCCTAATAGATGACAGAAATGCATCAAGAAATGATGTTCCATCATCACAATATTTTTACCATTATGTCATGAATACAGCAGAACAACTTTACCAAACAAAATACATCGTCTTAAATGTGCATTTATCTTCAGTGCACAAAATAGGCTTAATTTACATCTCTAAATATTTTTCAGCCTAACAGATGAATTCAGAAGGACAGTCTTGTTTATTCCTGAAAGAAAAAACAGGGTCCTTAAAATTGTATTTTATGAAAACTAAGCTACTCGAACAGTTTGCATTTCATTGCAGCCAGCAGACTAATGTTTATATTCATCTAGTACAGTCACCCTCTGCTCCCATTCTAAGCATTTACTTTTACACTTAGGCTGCTAAGTTTTGACAACGTCTGCGGCACTATCTGTTCACTCTGCAGTTCTTCATTTTGTTCTCCCCCTAACTCTCTTCCACTCTGTCTCAGTTTCACCCAATTATTTAACTAATCTAAAACAAACACATGCACAGTGTTCCTCAAAAATATCTCTCAGTGTATACTAGTCCAAATATATCAGCTTAGGGGACACAGAGCTTTTATTTATTCATTTTCTGGTAACTTTGCTGAAGAACTGCTTCTCTACAGCTTCCAGCAGCATGTAAACAGATGTGGTTGATGCATGGGAGGGATTAGGGAGAAGAAAAGTGACAGTCTAGCAAGTCAGAGCATAAATCACAGAAGTTGCGAAAGCCTTTCTTTAAAAAAAAAGAAAAAGAAAAGAAAGGAAAAAAAAGGGGTATCGTTTGGAAAGGACGGGAAGGCAACTCCAATATTTCAGATACAACAGAAAAAAAATAAAAACAAAAGTCTTCATTTTGTTTTCAGTAACTATGTAGTAGGCAAACTTCATGCCATATATATGCACTGAAAACATTTCAAATGTATTCAAGGTGAGGTGTGATCTGTGCTACAGCCACTGAATCACTCCTGTGAGAAAAGCAGAAATATTTAATATATATGCTTTTCATTTAAAAATACAGATAAATTTGGACTGACCAACCCCAAAGTTCTTGAAGAAACTTCAGGACATCCATGCAGATTTGAATCTCGTAAGCTGGCATGCACCAATTTTCCATCTTACCTCAAATCTCATTTATGATGAAAAACGCTCAGTGTCCACTGATTTGGGGCTGTGCTCAGCCCATCTCCTCACAGGGTTTACAGGAGCTGACTTTCAGACACTTACTTCTGCTCTTGCTATCTTCCTCTACTGCTTCTCATTGCTCTGGAGAATTATCTGATAGCAAGCTAAGTTTGCCAATAACCACAGCATTGATTTTTTGGTTTGAGGAGGAAAGAAGCTGTGGTACAAAATTTATCATTACCAATTTTACAGTGTTTTGTGTCAAAGTTATACTTATCTGCATCTGTCTGCTTGTGCAAGTTTTCCCTTAGAAGTTCCCTACAGTAAAATAGACAGTTGAAGTTCCCTACAGAAGTTCCTTAGAAGTTCCCTACAGTAAAATAGACAGTTGTTTCACCTACATTGTATGCAATGAGTACGGAAAGTCTTGAAAGGATGACAGGCTACCAGCACCAGTGGTCCAGTGAGTCGGTCTTTGCTATGTCCAAATATAATTTTATACTACCTGCTGCACACTACATCTATTTGAGCACCTTAAGATTAAAAAAAGAGAAAAGAAAACAATAACAACAAAAACAGAAAGAAAGAAGAAAAAAGGATTCATGTGAAATGCATCAGTTTTTAATGATGAAGAGAGTTTCAAAATCTAAAAGAAGCATTGGATCAAAAAAAGGGGCCAGGGAAAGACTATTTTCTAGATAGGGATGAATTATTCTGGGACATGGTCCCCTTCAAGGGAAAAGTTAGCCAGGGATACTGGAAGTCTATGAATACCTCAAGGCATCCTAAGAGAATTCAGATATTCTGTCCTCAGAGGCCCAAGCACTCTCATTTACAATGTCAAGGTTCCTCCTGTAAAATCTGGAAGCCCACAACCAGACAGTTGAACAGAAGTGAGCACAATTTCAGAAGCTGGCCATTGTATTTTCTCATAGATACCAAAATAAAAATAGACCCACATTTACCCATTCTGGCCATGGAAAGAAACTCCAAGGACATTTTGCTGGCAATGGGGAGAATTCAGAGCTGTCTTCCAGCTGCACGGATCTGCCCCATGGAAAGTGGTGCTTTCTACCTGCTCCAGGGAACAGAGATTCCAACACTCCTCTGTGCCCCTCACCTCCTGCCTGATGATTGTAATATTACTCCAGATGCCAAAAGTAGCAGCTGTGCTAAATCCCTAAATTCTTGAAACTCCTGCACTTTAGAGATTCTCCTCACAGCAACCAATTTCCACTGTTTCTGCCTACTAAGTCTCTAGCCACCACATGGCCAAGTTGTCTGGCCCATTTGCATTAAAAAATAGTGAGTTTGTGCCTAGGAACTGTTCAAATGAGTTTGATTTTGTGCACACACTTCCTCTGTGATCAATTGTGGGCCAATTATGCCCCTTATAAGGAATCTTGAAGCCAAAAGCAAATTGAGACTTCATACCCAACTTGATCTCTTTCTCCAAACAGTTCAGGATTATCTATTGCTCTTCTGTATCTACAGCAATATTGAAATCCTGTGCAGTGTGATTTCTTCCTTTTATAAATGGCTCCCATAGAGATATGAAAACCATGCGTTGATAAATGTCCCTTCTCCCACAGATAAAATGAAAGAAAAATTTCAGAAGCCTCTCCCTGCATTAGGCACTCAACCACTTATTTGTCAGTATGCTTCCCTTTGTCCAGCCCCAAAGTTAGAAGAGTGGTAGGGATAAAGTACCATTCAAATTGAACTAATGTTTGTAGGTAAAAGCTCTGTTCACGGTATAGGCTGTACTGAGATTGCACAGCAAGCAAGAATTCCTTGCAGATCCCAGATCCTTGCAGCCTTCCTTGGCTTTATCCATCATCGTCAGGTGTGATCCTAAGCAAAAGTTTATCAAAGTAACGCACCACTTTTCTGCATGCTGATTTTACAAAACTCATTCTCTGATGTTGTTCTACATGATGTCACCACACTGTAACTCACTTCATTTACAGTATCTGTTTCACTTCTACTCACAAGCTAATATAATTCATTTCTTTTTTTTTTTTAACTGCGCACAGGCTGCTAGACACATGTGTGCAGCAAATGGAATCTGAACTTAGCTTAACAGCCTCATTTATTCCTGATGGTTTAAATTATTTCATCACAATTAATGACACCCCCTCAGCTTCCTGTGCAGCGCTGCCAGATGTTCAGAGACCACAAAGCCACTCTCTTCTTTGACGGCTAGTGACAAGTCGTCCTCTGAAGGACGTTCCCTCAGTGCACCGGCCGGATGACACCTCCACTGCCTAGCACCTCTCCACCTCCCCGGGTAACCATGGTGAAGGAGCGGGAAGACACGGGAAAACAGCCACTGCATTAGCCAGGACAAATTAGGTGAAGTGATCTGAACTTGAAGGATCTCATCTCCTCCTATCGGGAGTTTCAGACCCCTTTTTTTTTAATGAAAAAAGACAGACAGACACTTGCCATGACCTTCATAAGATGTTGACTTCTCCATGCTTCTTTTGGAATAACCTTTGTTAAAAAAAATAAAAAAAATAAAAAGAATAAGGGTAAAATTAAAATGGTAGCCACGTGGACAATAAATTCTTGCAAACTCCTACCTGCAGCACCATTTTCAGAAGCAGAATGCAAAAGACCCGAACTCTTGCATTCAGCTTGTATTTTTTGTGAGCAAAAGCAGATTGTCCCTTCCTTTTTTTCTGTAGAGGTGTTTTTCTTTAGAGGAGAAACCTTGATCTCTAAGATGGAAAAAAGTATAAGAGATTTTGGGTTTTTTTTTTGATTGAGTCTGAACATTCTGAAAATGAGGACACGGCTCTATCTTTTAGGAGTGGTTGAAGAAGGTAACAACTGTGCAACAGCAACCCTGGAAAATAAGAAAATGGCAAGTGTGTTTCATTTTTAAGATTAAAAAACAAGCGTCTATGTTCCTGAAATTCCATCCAGTATTTTGAGCACATATGGCAGACATTCTATTGACTCTTTTTTTTCTTTTTTTTTTTTTAATTTAAAAAAAATGCTGATCTGTGTCAGGGACCGAAGGGCTGTTCAGTTTGCCAAAAGCTTAGTATTAAAACAGAAAGGCCACCTGTGTTAGCCCACCCTATAGGAAGGTCAGGAGCTGGAAAGTCTGTCTGTCTGTCCCTCTCCCTCTCTTTTTGTTAAACATGTTTAAAGGCAGACTTGGAATGGAGCAATATCCCCCACCAATATAAACTCCAGATAGGAGTGCCAAAAAAGCTTTGTACATGAGTCTGATTATGTGTGTGGCTACTCCAGGATTATTTCTGTTACCTCAGAACTTACTTTCTCACTGAGATTGTAAGTTACTTTGGGGTAAAGTTTCTTAGAAATATTAAAATTCACTAGCAAGACTAGAGGAAAGTCACAATCTGTTTACAGGCTTTTTTTCTCACCTTTTTTTTTTAATTATTTTTTTAACTCTTTTTCAGCACAGAGGTCATGATTGATGTTTATTTAGTTACTCATTATAATTGCTTTAGCAGAAGATCCTGTAAAACATTATGCTTTATTTTCAGGGGGAGAAGAGATTCATATAGTGGGTAAACAACAGGAACTCCTATGTATTCTCAGTCTTGCAATCAATTTTCTGCACACGCATACATACGCGATCATACATATAGTGCATATAAGTGTACAAATATACGCCACACACACACACACACAAACTGTGGAGTTAACTAGATGCATACAATCAAAAAAACCCCAATCCCTACTCTGAAACGCACTGAAACTTGTGGAGAGTCACGTGGATTTCATTCTGTGGTCTCCAAATGTTTTATCGGGAGTAGGGGGGTGGAGGAGCTGAATAAACTTTAAACTCTCATGTAGGGATGTATTGCCTGTGTGTCCCTGGCAGATGTGGAAAGGAGATGAAATGGGCAAGGGAGAATCGAATATCCCATCACTGCAGGTTTGCAAAGGGGAAAGAGCACTGCAAAGATCTCACATCTGGCAATCATTTGTCAATAGCTGGAAAGAGAACGGCAGGAAACTTTCTGGCTCTTGTGGAAGATGAAAAGACAAAAACCATGTGTCACACATGCACAGTGCTGGTACAATGACTACTACATTTATTCCTCCCCACTCTGCTCCCCACCCCCCCCTTTTTAATTTAATGATCTTCAGATATACTTTACTCTGTGGTCAAAAATCATGCAGTCACTTGACTTGTTAAAGCTGCAGTGTATGTACATTTTTCAAATAAACCCCAGGGCTGATGTTAGAAAATCAAAATCATTCAAGCGTAGGCTGCCTGGTACTTTGGGCAGGAATCCTTGTGGTTTAGTCAATAAACAGAATCTAAATGAAAGACACCACAGTAACTAAACAGTAATGTTTTGAACAGTTCTTAACCCCCCCAAAAAAGAGAGAGACAGAGACAGAGGCTGACCAAGTGTCCAGATACAATGCTACCAAATCCGTAGGGATCACTTTACTGCACACAGCATCTGTGTTTGAGCACAAGGTCACTTGCTGTGTCTAAAAGGGAAAGTATTTTTACATAGGCTTCTTTTTTTAATGCTTCTGTAGTTCGGGGTTTTTTTTCATCTATTTATTTATTTATTTATTTATTTTTATTTTTATTACCTTCCAGAAAGATTCTGTTTACCACAGGGAAACTAAAAAACAGGAATCACTTTTCCCCTCGTGATCTTCAAAGCCAGATCTGACTGTCTAATTCACAGCTATCACACTGTACAATATTGTGAAAATTCCTAGGGAAAGAGTCATTACAATCCGCAAAAATTACACGGGTTTGCATATGCTGTTGTGACTGATGGCACTTCACAGCTAGCTCTCAATTCATTTTTGTACTGCTTTTAAAAAGAAGCTGCTGCAGCAGGAGCAGATCTTGTCCCTGTGACTCTGTAAGTAAATGCTGCAGGTTGTTTAATCTGGCAAAATCACAGTAGCTTGTCAAATTACAACAGGAACAGTATCTCCCCCAAACAAGTCTGATCATGGTTAATTACAATGCAGACCAGAGAGCAGCCACAATTATTCATTAATTACAGGAAGCACCTCATTTAAATTTTATGGAAATTTGCACTTGAACCCCCAGTATGCCTGGGAAAAAAAAGGAAAAAAAATCCCACTAACACAAGGAAGGAACTCTCACTTCTGAGACATTACAAAATACTGTGTACAAACGAGGACTGAAATGTTGCCTCAATATTTACATCAAGACACCTCAATGGTGGTATTTATCAAGTCTAAGAAGCAAGTGAAATTGTTTTCAAACAAGCGACTCTTTTTAGTTTAATTCTAGGAATTGTGACTGCCAGCAGAGTGCAATTAAGTGTATTTAGACTGGAAAAAAAAAGTCCTTATAAAGAGATACGTAGGTAGACAGCCAGTCATGTATATGTACATGTACATATACATGTGCATGTCGTGTTGTACATCATTTCACAGGCAACGGTTCTTCCGCTCTCCAGCACACAATGAGGGTTCATGATCCAAACTTGCAGACTGGGAGAAAACAGGGACAGAGAGCAAGGGCTACCTTGGAGTTGCCCATTAGGGCCAGTAGAGCGTATCAGTAATTCTCATTGGCAAAGACAGTTATAGCAGAGGCACTGAAGGGGAATATGCTTCCAAATCTATGGCACCTCTGTGTCTTTCTTCTGCATTTCATAAGTGCAACTAAAATCCCTTTGCTGATTTAGTTTTCATTCAATTTTCCTCTAATAATTAGCCATATATCAGATGCTGGCTTTAAACATCCTGTTTATGCTTAGAGCTATCTCAGGCTAACTACAATTTAGAATATGGGCTTCAGAGCCTGAATTTACATGAATCATTATTCCTTGTAATATGGGCAGCTTCAGAAACAGGTTTAACATTGTTCTAATACTTTAAGATCACAAAAGATAACCCCAGGGATGAGTTAGTTCATAAAATTTCAATTCAAAAAACTTCTAAAAATATGATTTTACCTCAAGTAGTTTACAAAAGAGTCCCATAAACAGTTGTGTCTGTAGAATCATAGAATCATTATGGTTGGAAAAGCCCTTTCGGATCATCGAGCCCAACTGTACGCCCTTCACCACCCTGCCTGCTAAACCATGTCCCTAAGTAAATGCCTCGTCTACATGTTTCTTGAACACTGCCAGGAATGGTGACTCCACCACTTCCTTGGGCAGCCTGTTCCAGTGCTTCACCTCTCTCTCTGTGTAGAAATTCTTACTAATGTCTAACCTGAACCTCCTCTGGTTCAACTTGAGGCCATTCCCTCTTCTATCAGTAGTTATACCGGAGAAGAGACCAAACCCTGCCTCACTTCAACCTCCTTTCAGGTAGTTGTACAGAGTGATAAGGTCTTCCCAAGCCTCCTCTTCTCACACTAAATAACCTCAGCTCCCTCAGTGGCTCCTCACAAGGTCTGAGCTCCAGCCCCTTCACCAGCTTCGCTGCCCTTCTCTGGACTCGCCCCAGCACCTCCATGTCCTTCTTGCAGTGAGGGGCCCAGAACTGAACACAGGATTCAAGATGCGGCCTCATCAGCACCGAGCACAGGGGGACGATCCCTTCCCTGGTCCTGCTGGCTACATTGCTCCTCGTACAAGCCAGAAGGATGTTGGCAGTCTGGGTGAAACAACTAGGATGCAGGAAGAGTGCCTTTGCTACCAGAGAAACTAAATCTTGGAAAATACAAAGCATAAGAAAGAATATACTAACTAAAAATATCCTGCATCCAGACTATATGGATCTACAAAAGGAACAAACATTTTCTGCTGCTAGATCCTCCATATCTAGCTTTCCATCAAGACCTGTATAACTGCAGGTTGAGTAACAATGACAATACTCAACACTTCAGAGTTTTCCATCTTCAAGGCTCTAGCATTAGCAAAGTAGTCTTTTACCACCTACAACCTGAAAGAACAACAGTGTAACTACTTAAGTCAGAAGTAAACTTTACTGAATGTTGTAAGCTTGCCATTTTGCTTGCACTTAAGGGCAATGCTTATTTTTACACATTAATAAAAAATAATGTGCACTCACACATGCTAACACACATACACTTCTATTCAGCCTAGTGCTCTATTGTTTGGCATTCAAAAAGTGAGAAACACCAATTCCTTGGCCATGATGGCATCCTCCTCAAGACCTCCTTAGTCATTACAGAAAATAAATAGGGTCTGGTGTACCCTTTCTAAATACATATATATATACACATACAGACTCTGTGCCATTAGGAATAATCTTCCTAATAATGCTCTCTCATCTTAGAAGTCTACAGGATCAAATAGATCTCAGTTCAGTAAATGTGTGAGCATATCTTTTTAACAAATGTCAAGTAGAATAGGTTGGACAAAAACTATCTCACCTAAGCGATGACAATTTCTGAATGAAAGACATTAGGTTGATCTTTCTCAATGCTGAAAACATCTTGTCCTTTCTAAAGCACTGGCAATCTCCAGCAGTTGCAGAACCAACTTTCAATCTTTACTAGGCAAGACGAACACTCTTTACCATCATCTTGAGTCACCTATTGAAATTATCATTAGAGTTCTCTACACTGCAGTTGCCTTTCAAGGACGGTAAAGATAGATGGAAGTGAACTCGGACAGTGAAAACATCTTGAATGACTCCAGAGCACTTAGTTCAGTCTTGCAATGCAGCTAACTCATCTTGCTCTTGAAAAAAGCAGCCCACACAGAGCTCTGTGAAGCATGTGCTTTTGGCACGTGAGCTAATCTGGATCTCTCCACTACAAGACATATGAATATATAGACAAACTTAAAACACCTTGCATTATTCAAGCTGCTCCCAAACAATTAAAAGAGCCAGTAACCAAGAACTTCTGGCTGCTGAAGTACAACTGAAGACCATCCACATTTACCTGTGGTTGAAGTGCCCTAATTCAGAGCATACGGCTCTACAGGAGACAAACTGTAGTCAGAAAGCAAGTGTGTTGCATGCTTTTTCACCTCACAGAAATCAACGCCATGTGCTGCTGCTACTCTACAGTACACTCTGGATAAATATTATTCTGCAGGTATGCCTTTTGCATAAAAGCAGGGCAAGCCACTAGACAGCTACTGACAAAACTCCAGCTTGAAAAAATTTTACATTAAATTAATATTCCTTATCTATAGACCATTTTGTTCATGCTCCTTTTTATCTCTTAAATGTTTCAGCTTTGTAAGTACGCTTTCTATTAATGTAGCATGAAACTTCTGGTATAAGGGATTTCTCACCTATTGCCTGGATCATGTCACTTCCCCCTTTGATGTGGAAGGTAAAGGAAGCTGATTCAAGTCCAAACTCTTCATCCTAAACTTCAAGGCTCTGAACAACTCTGCTCCTGGCTACATCTCTGTTCCTCATCATATCCCTTTCATTCTGCTCCCTGAAGCCCATAGCCTTCCTCCTCCCTTGCCTGTTTACCCTGCTCTTGTCTTCAGACTTTCTGCCTTGTCCTCTCTCACACTGGGGCACTTGCTCCCCAGTTCCTTCCACTTGCTCTTCCCAACGACTCCTTTCTCCTGTGAAGCTCAAAAACCTTAAGCCACCTAGGGAAGTTGTCTCAGCCTGATCATTAAACGTACAATTGCAATGCACAGAGAGACGATCATCCTCAGGGCCACTGCAAGCATTTCACATCTGGATCATTCTGCTTAGCTTAATGTCTGTGTAGGGGAGGGGCGCGTCTCATGTTTAAATAGAGCCAGGTATACTTCTGACCCTTAAATAAAACACATATTTCATGTCACCACTTACACAGCTTAAAGCCTTTTCCTATAGGCAAACGTTTCTGTCATTTGCTGCTAAATACCTTTCTTTCTTCTTCTTTTTTTTTTTTGGAAAGAATTCAATTCAATTTCAAATGTAAAGAATGCCTTTGCAGCATAGTATTTACACTGAGGCATTCTCATTAACTGTTGCAACAGCGTGTCCATGTATTGTGTAGGTTACTCAAGAGTTTTAAAATGAAATCTATAGGTAAGATGTAACATTTTTTCACTCTCATCAGAGGATTATTGAACAGAAGTCACTGGGGAAAAATGATCTGAACAAACCTTTAGTCCCTCCTGGAAGGAGGAAGCTGCAGGCACACAGATAGAATGGGAAGACATTATTCTGGAAAACAAGGTTGGAGCAGGCTTTTCTTGAGACATGATAATTAAAAAAAAATCTTGAAAACAAGAAACCTTCTTCCTTACTGCCACTCTCTGTCAAATACTAACTGCTCAAGATACCTATTGTGTCAAGTTTAGGCCAAAGTAAGTCCTTAAATGCCTGGAAAGCAAATGCAAAATTAGAATTTACTCTAAGGAACGGAGGGAGCATTTCTTCAGATAACTTTGTTCTATACTCCAACATAGCGATTTCTTTTTCAGCTCCTAGGCCTAGGAGAATGACTTTGCCTGTAGGATGGCATGAAGTAACTCAAGTACGACACACAAAACTGACTCAGATCTCTTCTGCATTTATAGTCCAGTTTTATGTTCTCCTCTGCTTCAAGGGTTTTCAAGAAGTTTAGTGGCATGGACCCCATCTTAAGAGTGAAAAGGCACCGTGTGGACCACTTCCCTCCCACCTGCAATTACTTAACATCCCACGGTGACTATATATGTGGAAAAGTAGCAGCAGGCAAATGTTTGTGATATTCGCCAGCCGAAAGCAAAGAACCACACGACTCTCATAGGCCATAGTGCAGCAAATGCCTTACGGATCATCAAGGATGGAAGAGTGTGCAAGACCTGGCAATGGTTTCCATCCTTCTGCACAGCACCAGCTTGCCTTTCCACCTATATGGTCATCACTGTAATCAACTATCCATAACAGCAGAGAGAACAATTCAGCACAGCATGTAGTCTAGATCTGTCTTATGTCTCTGGTCTCCCACCTTTCCTAAATATTACAGGCAATGAACCCTTATTTTAAGGTTCAAACTGAACCTGAATTTTCCAAAATGGCCCTCAATATCTGCAGAACTCCAATGTAGCTAACTGTAAGCTTTGCAGCAACGTTAAATATATGAAAGATGGAGGGGTTTATTGATTTGAAGCTACAAAAATTAACAATACAACAAGCATCATATTTCAGGCACAAGGGAAGGCAAAAAGATGGAGACAAATAATATTCTGAATGTGAACAAACAGACACACACAGGGGCTCCCCAAGCACAAACATTTTAAGTCACAGAAAAATACACTGGAGAAAGTTTATCTCCAAGGAATTAGAAAGTATTCTCAAATAAGTTTAATACAAAAATGTACACTACAATCCATTTTGCCATTGGTGTTCCCAAGTGGGAAAAAAATATTAAAACCAGGTTGAGAACAAGTATAATTAGCCAAGCACTTAGTGTCTTTCACTTCATGAATTCTAATATTATCCAGGTTTGTGAACCTGGTTTGACTGATGGGAGAATAAATTGAATTAAACCTTGTTATTACTCCATTGTAAAATAATCTATTTAAAATACAATTTGTGCCCATCTTTCTTCTTTTTTTCTTTTTATACTTGTGCTATGATGTAAAAGGCAGGTAGTATATGAGGATTCAAACACTCTGAACTCTGCATATAATGCAAATTCATAGTTTGAGATTGTTTGATACTGTGCTGACTGCGACTAAAAATTTTAAAATAACGTTCAGGCTTTAATGGTTGGATGACATTTGTCTGATACAAAGCTAAATTTCTTTCTGTCAAAGCTGCAGAAATGTGTGAAAAGGGTCTTTAAAGTGTCCCTCTCCAATCCCTGGGGCAGAGCAGTGCTGAGAGCACAGCTACTGTGCTGTATCTCTCTCAGAGGAATAACAACTGTGTGTGAAAGAGCTATTTACAACTTGCTTTGTGTATCATCAGCAGAAACAAAAGATACAACAACAAGCATAAAGGCCTTTCTCCATCTATCCCTTCCCACCTCTCCCCCTCCCACCCACCCAGCATGTCAGGGCATGGGGAGCAGCAGGCACAGACTTCTATGTCAAAGGGGGCTTTTGAGGTAATACTTATTCTGAGCTGCCGGCAGAAAAAACAAAAATAAAAAAAAGAAGAAAAAAGAAAAAAAGCCTGCAAATCCTTTCCTGCCTTCCCCTCATAGACATGGACATACGTGTATGCACACTGCCTTTCTTTATCGAGTCTGCCGAGGGGCAATAAGGGCCTGGCTGCAGAATAAATTAGTAGTGATGCTCTTCTGACCAGGGACTCAAAAGATAGGCCAAAGGGGGAGAAGTTGTGACAAGAGGTAAAAGTGAAAGACACTTCAATGACTGGTGCTGCTAATGGAAAATGCCCAGAGCTAGATGCCTCTTCTAAATAGCAATGAGACTTCAGCATCGTACAAGGCCAGTGCTAGTGACCATCAAGGGATGATTAAGAATTCGAACAGGTCACAGGGAAAATCTGCAGAAGGAGGAATACTAACAGGAAGATATGCCACCACTGAGGGAATGTCATGGACTGCGTGCGGAAATTTTTTTGTGGTCCCAGAAGGGCTTGACAGTTCCCAGAAACCACCTCAGAGATTCCCGAGGAAGTAACAGCATATGCTGAATTCCCACAGATGATGCCAGAGGTCCAGATGCCAAGATAAAACTGAAAGTTCAGGAAAAAGAATGAGGATGGTCTTAATTTCATTTTTTTCTCCCATTTGATGAAGGAAATTTCAGCCCCGTTCCTCTTCTGATTTTCATTCTTAACTAAAAATTCTAGACTACAGAGGCTTTTTTTTTACTATTTGTTTTTATTGGAAGCGTCTGCTGTGGCCTGTTGGCACCACAAATCCCTTGTCATGAGACAAGATTTCAGACACTTTTCAGAGACAAAATAAAGCAAATACAAGGATGAATCTGCAGATGGTTGCCATCCAAACAAAAAAAAAAATCCGAGAACTGAATCTGTGATACTGAAGGCAAAACTTGGAGCACTTGGAGCACTTGCTTTACTTTTGACACAAATGCGGTGCCACAGAAGGAGCCCAGTTAACCACATGCATCTTGAGGAACTCAGGTGCAACAACCTGTGGTGCTTTAGGACTTACTCCAGAAGAACCTACTTCAAGGTGTAGGGTCACTTGGCAGATCCATACACTTACTACCATGAAGGATTGATTTTAAATATGACAGTGTTTGCATAATTAAATAAAATCATAGCAGAAGATGCAGTCTAGAAGAAAAGAAAAAGCCTAGGAAAGTAAGCAAGGAATGAAACGGGCAAATCATACTTTTTGGTACACTTCATTTTGACTAATGCATTGAACACATTGAAATTTCAAACATACAAAAGTATTAAAAATATGTGCACAAGTACAGGGTTTTGTACCTGCAATTTACAGCTGTACATAAGCCTATGAAGATTAAGCCAAATGCTATAGCAGTCATGATCTAAGGACAGCAATCTATCTTGATCAAGGATGACAGAACCAATGTCCCCTCACACAAATATTCTGTCAGATACAGGATAAAGCAAAGGAAGTATACTTGAGTATGTATATGCTATCTAAATTCAAGTATGATTAAAAAAAAAAGCACACTACTAATTAGCTTAACAATATTATACATAGACAGCAGTCCTTTTTAGGAGGAAAATAAAAGAGCTGCATATCTTAGAAAGATGAGGTAGAACTGGACATATGTACGGCCATCTCTCAGCTCTAGATATTGAAGGTAGTGTGTTTGCAATAAAATAATGCAAAAATTAAGTGCTTACACCAAAATTCACAATGCTTACATTTTGAAGCTGCAACATGTGTATAAACAGAGGGATCTCAAATTATCTAAACACAGACTTGGATCAGGAAGGTAAACAAGGAGCTAAACAACACTGTTTTTAATTTTCTAGACAACTTTCTGATGCAAAACTTATGGAGGGGAGGGCAAAGGAAGTAGTGGTACTTTCGTGATGATAAAGCTCTAACATATCTCTACCAATCAAAGAATATTAGTAAACAGCTGCAGAAAACATTGAGGGTGTTTAGCAAAGAAAGTATTATCTGTGTAAGAAGTTGTAATTAAACCAGAATTTGTGTGTTTATTTGCATAGCATTACAAATCACTTGTGAAAAGCACTATCTGCTGCCTCCAAACTTGCAACTACCTTTTGTGTCCTTTTTCTCATATACAAGGTTACAAATCTGTGTTCTCACCAACCACATAAAGCAAATTCCGT
Source organism: Tinamus guttatus (assembly GCF_059628265.1). Classification (NCBI taxonomy): domain Eukaryota; kingdom Metazoa; phylum Chordata; class Aves; order Tinamiformes; family Tinamidae; genus Tinamus; species Tinamus guttatus. The sequence continues at coordinate 571,227 of NW_028288984.1, forward strand.
AAGGAAGTTCGAAGATGATTATCTCACTTCCTACCTAGTGTAGTTCTCCAAAAAAGGGGCAGTGTATCAGCCAGGTCCTAATATTAAATTAATAATTTCTTTGAGTGAACTATAATAATATAGTCTTTGGAGTGAGGTCAGTTAATCATGGTGGTTTTCCTTGTAAGTCAGGAATGAATTTCATTGTGGAGAATGGAGGAGGAAAAAAGAATCAACAAGATTTGTTTTGTGTACAAGAACATGTACAATACTCAGAGCTGTGTCACTGAGCATAGTTGTTAATTTAAAAAATTTCCCTGCATACAGGTTTTCCAATGCCCCAAAAGAGAAGTACTTCACTTTTGCTTTGGAAATTCTTCATATGTAAAATCTTTATCATGCCCTTTATTAAAGAATAATGGGGCTTATAGCTGAGGGACTGTGGAGGGAATAATGCATGGGAAGTGGACATGCCAGCAGCTACCAGGTTTTTGGATGATCATGAAGTTCCTTCAAATTAGATATGTGATTCTCCATTTTCTCTCTTTCTCTCATTCTGAGAAGTACACTTAAACTTTGTCAATACAAATTGTAACCACAAAGGTTCAAGGGGAGTATCTTGAACTGAAAAAGGCTAATAATTTAGATTTCTGATACCGTTACATGGAGAGTCCCACATTTGTGTCAATTGGCTGATCTCCCCTATCTGGCTAGAACCTGTTGTTTGGCAGTAAAGACTAGCTAAATAAATAAAATAAATTTTAATACAGTAGGTCTTTTCACATGGTATTTAGTCTGTTACACACGCTAGACATATAAAAGGGAGGACATCCTGCTGTGCTCACTTCTGCCAGCCCACCACAGCTAGCAGTGACTATGTTGATACAGCAGCAGTGACAAAATCCCCATCTTATATGCAATACAAGGCCAATAACTGGAGGGATTTCTTTCTTAACCGTTTATCAACCATCTTGAGCTTCTTCAAAGTAAGCAGCAACCTGTTTGTTTGCTTGCTCCTTTCTGTCGTTGTTAAACAAAGCAAAGGTTGTTTGCTTGTTTTAAACACGTTTTTACAAGTCTGTTAAGAAACCTGGCGGAGAGTAGGGGGTGGAGGGATAACAGTGCCTGGAAGTGGCATCAACAGGTTGTGAGCTGTGGTGCCAAAGAAGTCGGGGCCCCCTTTATCCCCAGAAGGTGCAGAAGTGCCCATTTCTCTACTTTGTACAGTGCTCTACTTCGTACCCCCACTTAACAGGTACAGGGACGATGCAGTGAAAACACACTGCCCAAACGAACGGCTGTCACTAGGGCTTCCTAATGGTCTGGCTTGTCCTATCTCACCTACTTCTGAAAATCTCTGGTGAGGCTGAGGTTAGGTGCTTACCGAAGTATAGAAGAAAACAGCTAGAAAGAATCCAAAAGTAATTACACTTAAGTAGTTCACCTACAGAGAGTCTATATTCTGAAGTTATTTTGTAAACAATGTGTTTCTTTCAATCAGAAAAATGGACAGAAAGAAGGAAAGAAAGAAGTTGCATCACCCCAACATGTACATTATGAAAAGACTAGAAAGGAGATCTGTTGTATCACATACCTGTTATGAGACAAGAAAATAAAATTTCCCTAAACTACTATGTAATTTTGTCTTCTCTAGAAAAGAAAACAGAATCTTTTCTGAAGAGTGAAAACAGATTAAAGCATATGCACTTGCTCCAGTGTACGGTTTACTTCTGGACATCACCATTGTCTAATTTTGCCACTGATTTTTGCGGTCATAGAGTCAAATGTTCTCTCCAGTAATAAAGCTCACAACACTGCCACAAAGTGAGCATAAAAGAGAAGAATTATCTGTGTATCTTTTCGTTGAAGTTTTCTTCTAGAAACATGCATGTATCTCATACTTTTCATTTTCCAGTCTTTCCTAATGTGGACTCCACACGGAGAGCTATATAAGCCAAGTGCATAATTCTAAGCACATGAAACGTCTCCCCACATATAACTGCTTTGCTTATTCATAGCACAAATATCCAAATAATATTTTTCAAATTCGGCCTTAGAAGAACTTGTTAATGAGAACTATTTACATAACAAGGTTCAAAGCTATGGGCTTTTGAGCTACCTGAAAAATAAAATGCTGCAAATTTTTGAAACTCTTAAAACAGCTGGGAAAATTTTGACCAAAGTGTAAAAGAAAATACTGAAAACCCACAAAATACAACATATCTTTGACAGAGCCGAAGGCATGAAAAAAATCAGATCTAAAAGTGATGAGTGATGATCACTGAAATCTTGTTCAAAATTCAGTGCAGTACTGACTACCATGTAAGCCGAGGACATATGAAGACCATACTTAAAACCCTCTGTGAAGAACTGTATGAATGTTAATAATCCTGTTCTCTATGATTTCTTTTCCTGTGATTTAAATTTCTTGATGTGGTATGCAGACCACAAATACAACATAGATGCACAATTATCCTTAAATGAAGTCTCAAGACCAATGAAAAGGGAAGAATTATCAGAATGACTATTTAAGCCTTCTTATTATTGCAAACATATACTCAAAGACAAAATAAACATAAGCCATCAGTATTAAAGGCACGACTTTATTAGGAAGGTTGTATGGCAATACACAAATTCCTCTAAAAATGGATCTAGTTACAGTAAACCAAAATCCTAATCTAAATCTGTTTAACTAAATTCTAGCCATGGCTAGATTTTAGTTTTCAGTTCAGCCATAAGATTGAATTATCACGGTTTAATAAATTGTTGCATGTCAGCTGAACCACAGTACCTAAATGCATGTGCATTTATCAGCCACTGTAAACCTGAGATAAAATGTGGATGATTGAAGTTCTGTGAAAGAGGTTTCTGCTCAAACATTTTTACCTCACATTTGTTGTGGTAAGTGGATATAGCCAATTACCATGGCTCAGCAAACATACAAAACCAGATCATATTCAGAGCCTTTATTCAGTGAATTACTGGTCTAGTTTAACTTAGATAAAGCATACTTTAAACAGGTTTAAACAAGTCTACATTAGGGGCTTGTAGAAGCATACATTTAATTAGTACATACATTTGTATATATAGATGTATATCTATATATTTTGTGCACACATATATATATGTGTGTGTGTATGCATATTCTGTGACCGCACACATATATATATATGTATGGAAGTGCATATATGTCAATATGTGTGTGTTTGGTCCACCTCAAGATAGATTTTTTTTTACGTATTTACTTATTTACGTAAAGCTCCAGCTGCTGGAAGCATCTAAGAAAAACATAGCTTTAGTTTCTATATTTGCAAACCAAAATAAAAATATGCAAAGTCAATGGGTTCCAAAGTATCAAAAAGGAAAAAAAAAACCCTCTAAACCCTCTTGTTTTTAAACTCATCATCTTCATACTACTCACATTATTATATAAAGTCCAGAACATGCTTAGCAGGTAATGCTAAGCAATCTCTGAAATGCCCAGTCATTGTGTAGCACACATTATTTGCTTTTTAACAGAACAGTTACACAATCATTCTCTACTACTTTGCACCTTGCAAAAAGTGAGTGCAAAATGAAATGCTAGTTCTGATTCAAGTGGAAATTTAGTTAGTTGTATTTCCACAGTACTATAAAGGAAGATGAATTATGGTGGGGGCATAATAGCAGAGAATCAGGTCTTCTGTTATTAAAATATTTAAGGAACTTAATTTAAGTTTGAAGTCAGACTTGTAATTAGTAATATAAAATAAGATTTTGGTCAAGTCACTCTTCCTTGAAAGAACCAAGAAATACACTTAGAGGATACTTCAAAACTTTTCTTCGTTTCAGTATTTTATGAAAGTTACATTTACTGCAGTTGACTTAGGAAATTATTTTTTTAACAGTCAGAGTAACCTGAATAAGTAAATACTTCCATACATTAAAAGAGCACATATCACTCGCCACTTTTCATTGAAAATTGTCATTTTAAAATTTTCATCTGAATAGTTCAAAGCAGATAATACATATTCAACGTGGATATCACACGGAATTTATGAAAGATGCTAATGAGTGTTTCTGAAATTTGAAGTGACGATTCCATTTATAAATTCTAGTTTTCCTACAGAGCCGATAGCTTGTTGAATTTATGCTCCCCCCCGATATGCTTTGTCAATTTAACTGTTTAAAAATACCACCACTCAACTATCATAAACAGGAAATAATCAGATTAATATGTTTATCTGACAAAATCATCTGTTCTTATCCAAACAAAATAAGTAAAGCACACAGACTAACTTAGGTGTTCTAACATCTCTTATGCAACAGATAACACAGAATAAAGGATTTTTTTTTACCCTTCTAATGTTACATTCCTTATAGGAACAGATGTCATATATAACTGGATTTCCTGCTAAATATGTAGACAAATAAAAAAAAAAATCATGTGTGCAGTTGGTTTTCAATGGAAAAGATTTAAAACAAATGAACTATTTCAGTATGCTGTTTGGGTATACAATGATAAGATTTAACTGCAGAATTCAGAAAGAAGAGCAAATAGTACATACCAATAAAGAAATGCATATGTATACATATTCACACATGTACACACCCACAGTTTATATACCTACATATTCATAAGAGGGAGGAAGGTCCTCTTCTCTTTCGGAATCTCCTGACCTTTATTTATAAAACTTCATTTTAAACACTGTAGACTTTAATTTCTCTGCTTTCCGCGCTAACCTTGCGGAGTGCTGAAAGCATCATTATTTATTATGAACTGACAACATGCAGCAGTCTCACAGCCCAAACCCTTTCAGCCCTGTGCACGATGTTTGATATCACTGATATCACATCATTCATAAATCAAATGCATAATGCAGCGTGGGCCTCGCTAAAAAATGAACCATCTAGCAGTAACTGCGCTAACAACGCGAGCAACCATAAACTTAACTTTACACACCTTTGAAGCGAAACAGGCACTAAATCTTCCCTGCGAGTGTGATCATTTCTCACTTGCAAAACCAAGAGCCTGTCACATAACTCTTTTAATGTAAACACCAACACCTTTGCATATACACACATAGAGCAACACACATGCACGCAAAGCCAGATGTTTACATAAGGATAAAAATTAATAAAGACCAAGAGCGTTTTCCCCCGTGGAGGACGAGACTGCTCTCACTTACATCCCTGTGGCTTCAGTGCGTGTGCAAGAAGAGTGCTGGTCTTTGCACGGATGCAGCATGCACACAGGTGCCCATGCCCACACTGTAAAACTGATCTATGGAATGAGGACTTCACAGCATTTCATAAAAGTCGCCTAAAAAGGTATGTATGGTACAAGAGTAAAAAAGCCACAGACCAAACTGAAAATACAGAGAAACTGAAAAACATCAGTATGACTCAAAGCAAAGTTTCTTTCCAAGGGCTGTATCTACATGTCTATCGCTCCAAACGCTGTATTGTTGCTCTGCTAAATAACCCTGCTTAAAATGTGCTAGAAATCATTACTGACGACTAATGCAAATTGGATGCATAAGTTTATTTCCTTGAAAAAAAAAAAAGAGAGAAATCTCAGAAATGCACAGCATTCAGCTATATTTCATTACTCTGCTCTTTTGCAGCCTGGAATTAAACCCTTCTGAGCTATGCAAACCCTTAATACAAAGAAATGTTTTTTTTTTAAAAAAAAAAAAAAAGGCTGGAAAGGAATGAGGGAGTAGTAGTGGTAACATACAGTACCATGAGCTGCTTTGGCCTCCCAGTCAGTGGTGTACAGTTAACAGATCACTCCTGGCCTTCAGCAGACAGAGGGAAAAAAAAAAAGGAAAAAGGAGAAAAAAAAAGACAAAAAAAAAGAAAAGAACGGCAGGCCGGGGGAGGGAGGGCAGGGGCGATGTGGCGGTTTACACCAGCTCGGCGCGGGCGCATTCCTTCCCCTCCGTCTCCCGGCCTCTTTGCGTGTGTCTTGTCATATTTCCCTCAGCCGCTAATTGCCCGGACGGAGAGATTTTGCGCGAGCCGCTGCCGCCGCCGCCGCCGAGGAGAAGCGAAACCCTCCTCGGCGACTCCCGCCCGCCGGCTTCGCACCGACGGCTAAATTTTTCCAAGGGAAGTGCTGCTCCGATAGCTGCCGGGGCCCCCCCGCCCCGCTCCCCGCCGCACACGCTCCCCTCGAGGCCCGCGCGCACTTGTGGCCATAAAACATTCATGCGACTTGGAATTTTAACACAATGCCATTTCCCTAGTTTAACCTGAAAGGAATGCACTAGTCACAACAGACTACATCATCCTGCCATTAAGCCCTGCCAAGGAACCGCTTTTTTGGCCGGCCCGGCCCGGCTCTGACGGGAAAGGAGTACACAGACCCACACACGGAGCAGCGAGGGGCCGCCGCGCGCGGCCTCCGCCGACACGTCCGGACGGGCAGCCGCCACCGCGGCCGCGGCACCGCACGCGGTGACACAGGCAGACAGCGTCTCCCTCCCTTTTTCTGCCCTGAATTTCTCTTTTTCTTGTTTCTTTTTCTTTTTTTTTTCGGAGTGGAATATATAGGCTATTGTTACTTCTGAACCCTCTCTGGTTTCAACCTAAAGATCTCTCCTCCACCTATGGCCATTTCCCCCTGCTCCACTGCCACTTCCAAAAAAGAAAAAAAAAATCCCTCTTCCATTTGCCTGTGGTAATTAGGTTATGATTACTGACAGAACAGTTTGCTTAGGGGACTAGTTACCAAAGCTACCAGCACTTTGGTATTCTAGTGGCATTTTATTTTTTTTCTGTAATTAAAGAAAAGGGGAAGAAAAGGCAGAAGTATTTCCTTGATGATTACCAAGAATGCTGATGGGAAAAAGAAAGCACTAAGTGTCTCATTTGCCCTCTCTTAACCCTTTCGTGCTAAGGCAGGCGCACCATGAGCAGAAACAGGAAGGTGCAGCACGGCAGAAACACTCGCAGGAAAAACTCACCGGGTGGGCATTTGGGTTTTTGGAAGTGCTATCACAGGACCTTGAGGTCTGGGTTTACTTACTGTATTTTGTCTAGAATGGCAGGCACCACCACCAACTCCAGGGACAACAGTTTTGGTGCTCTCTGCCCTTCTTCACAGCTGAGTTTTAATTCTTCCGTAGCTGAAGTATGTTTTCTGCAAGCTGGACAGTGTGCACTAAAGAAACAGGTAAGGAGATGTTTTCAAAACACTGGAAATGTATCTCAAACTAGAACTTGTTTGAGAAAGAAAACTGATGTAGACTGTCCTGATGCCCTTGCTCTGTTCCTCATGCAGGTCATTACAGATGTGTGTAAACCAAATTAGGAGGTAAAAGCATTCCTAGTTCTGCAGAATACAATACTGATTGTAACTCATGAGAGTTGACTAGCACTCCCTTGTGACTGATTATTGTGTTATCATTATTACCGACATGCCATTGTGGTTCCACAGATGCTGTACAGAGAGACACAAGCCGATAGGTCCCTCTGCCCAAGGAGTTTACAAAGTGAATGAGACATTAACAGATGAACAACAAATTTAGGGTGCAAACAGGAGAGGAGGAGGAGGAGGTTGCCACATTTGAAAGCACATGATATGCTTTTGTTAGATAGCATCACGTCCTTTCCTGCATCTTAACATCTGGAATCATATCTCCAAACGCAATTACCCAGAGGTCAGGGAAACAAGCGCAGGTTAGAAAGATATGCCTTCAAAATGTAACAACATACAAATGCTATATTTCAAAATGCACAACAGATGAAGAGATCTGTTGAGGAAGAATGCCTTGTGTCATCTACATTGAAAATAACTGTGCTTTTTCTACTGAGAATCATGTTTCTGGAATGCAAGAGAAAGTAGTGGTTCTTGCCACCACTGATTTGAGCAAGTTTAGAAGCAGGACAACATGCCTCTGGACTCCAAGTCTGTGTGACTTTTGCATATGTTTTCAGGAAATTCAAGCCTGATCCTCTGTTTTCTAGAACAACAAAGAGGTGGTGAATGCCAAGGCAGCCACAATGAGAAGTGGTAAGTATCACATACTCAGAGAAAGAAATCCAATATTGGACAAATACAGGCGAGCCTGTCCTCAGAACAGACTTTTTGTAATCTTCATCTAGTTACAATTTAGTTTATGGTGTGACGTGAAAACGTTGATAATTTGAAGAGGAAAGCCAGTGTTTTCCACTTGATGTTCCCGTGTCCCAGAATTTCCTTCTGGTTATAGCAAATAATCTTGACTTTTCATTTATATTACAATTGTTACTTGTGTTGGGCGTTAGGGAAGGAAAAGGAGTGTTTCCTTACAAATATAAAGCTTTTTTCAAGACACTTGGCTATACAGAGTCAAGTTTACTTTATGTTTACTATGAATATGTAGTACAGTGGTGTAAACTTTCAGCATCAAGAATTTCATTTGGAGCAAAGGGGAAAGTCAAATAAGCATATATGCAGTCAAAGCTGTTCTCTTGCTGAAGGCAAACAAGACTTAAATGTAGTCTATGGATGATAATGTAATCATCTGGAACACAAAGTTCTCAGAAACTATTTCTATTCTGAAAAATCTGATCTTGCTGCTACGAAAACATAGTTTTACTTTTAGAGGTGTACTCTTACATTTCAGGAAATTTTCAGCATCTAAATTCGCAGTATTCTTAGCATCTAAATACTCAAACTCAAGATCTATAAGAATACAGGCATCTTTTTAATGTGCCTGTTGTTAAGCCTATGTAGGATAAATGTGAATATATACTTATGCATGAACTTACATAAAAGACTGCAGAGTTTAAAAATGAACCTACATCTGCAACCTCAAATATATATGTACGGCTCGGTCTTCAAGTGCTGGATGTGACCTGTCTGTCCTTTTACTTACTTTTTTTCATTTAATAGGCTTTTTTTTCTCACCATTTCTTCTGAGGAGGAGTTAATAGAAGTTTTCTATTTACTGTACTTTACGCAGTCTGTTTTTTTTTCTCATAACAGTTTTCTCAACAAACTGAAGATCACCAATTTCACTTTCATCAAAATCATAGCATGGACCACCACAGCATGCAGTTTAGCTGTCAAACAGCATGAGGACTACACATAAAGAAGGGTTCTGTGAGGTCTTCCAGGGCTACAGGGCTCAAGAATATATCCCGACTAAGTGACATTGGTCCCTTTTGGTCTATCAGAACAAAGATCTTTGTTTAGTACCATCCCCACTGCAAGAAAAAAAAAGGAAATGAACATCCAGCACAACCTGGGGGTTCCTTAGGGTTGCTAAGATCATCTGCCACCTTGAAGGTCTGGTTATACTCTCCAACCTTCAGTTCAGACGGACACTCTTACGGACTGCCTGTGACACAGCTCATCAGTGCCAGCATTAGTTTTCTTTGCCATCTTAACATTGGACCATCTTCCAGTGTCCTCCTAGGATCAAGGTGCCTAAAAACCACTATCCTAAAAAGGCAAATTTTGATGCTTCAGAAATACTAAATGAGATAGATACAACATCTATCATATTTTTTAGGTTCTTAGAATTTTTGAAGAGTTAAAATTTATATGATGCAGGAAAGGAAGAGAAGGGAAATCCTTGGTTGTTCATTGTTCTACTCATTTCTGACAGCTGACAAAGTGCCCATGTGGGAAAGATGAAAGATACCTAATCAATCAAGCTCAGCTTCATAGGAAAACTATCAGTGGTACCCATTGGGTAGACACCTCCCCAGCATACCAAGTGGTCTTACCGCTTCCTAGCTATATCACTGAATGCTTGGTTCAGTCTGTTTTTATAATTTTCAATCCTAAACTCATTCAATCGGAAAGAAAATATTCTCAAATTCTACTGTGCTCTCCAAGCTTTGGTCAGGAACAGTGGCCTCACATGCTACAAGCTACTTTTTGTTTAGGCTAATCAATCAATCCTAGAACATTAGAATGGATGAAGGTAGCAAGCAAGTTCAAAAGTCTAGAGATTTCTGTGCTCTATTAACCTCTAATTTGCTGACATAGGAGAAAGGAGATAGCGGAATAGTAGAAATCAAAACATGTTGGAAAACAGCAATGCAGAAAAATACTCCCTGGCAACTATTTTTCTGAAGGAGAAGAGGCAGAGTATTAGGGGTCTGGCACAAAACCAGAGAGGCTAAGACAATGGTCTGAAGATGGAGAATGGACTATTTTGAACTGAAAAACCACAGAAGAATCAATATTAGGTAGTATCTTTGAGCAGTGTAAATAATAATAATTCCTTGATGGAAGCTGGATATTTAGCACCAGGAAAAGACCACATGGAAGTTGTAAGAGAATTAACATCTGGGGGCTTGTCTAACTCTTCCTCCAAAAAAATAAAGATCCTTTCCTATGTAGGACTTGGAATCAATGCAGGGGCTAGTGCCAGAGGAGACAGCTGCAAAGCCTTGAGAAGAAGGCGAGTGAGGGAATTCAGATCTTCAGTTAAAGTTTTCTGGCTGCTTGTTCAGGTTCTTGTATCTCTGGAGAAGTAAATGAAATGACAGTCATCCACTGAGTTCACAGGGCAAAGGAAAAGATCTCTTGGACACCGAGGTGCCGAGGTTAGCGCAATCCTTCTGTTCCTCCTCCTCAGAGGAGCTGGAATGAGCTGCCTATGCGGCTGCCAAGGGCTGGCTCTCGGTGCCTCCGTACCACCATCTGCATGGAAGCCTTCCCAAGGGGCTGAATACAGACTTTTTCCCAGGCAGAACCAATGGAAACATTTGCACCTTCATGCTAAAGCATCATTCTAGGAAAAACTCAATTTCTTGATGTGGTGGCAAACAGCTCCCTACACCGGGTAGGTAAATTGAGTACAGAATGAATGACCACTATATTTACTCTGCTTTTTCCATCAACTATATCTTGGCTCACACACAGAGATCCATATAGTGTGCTTTGGGAATTATGCAATATACGAAAAAGACTCTTAATATAAAGCCAGGCCACTGGTGCCCCATTTCTTTGTCCCTCCGTTATGGCATTAAAACACAGTGTAGAGAAACTGTTCAAGCTTTCTCAGTATTTACACAACAATACAGCTATTTCAAATTGCCATGGTTGTGCAACTGGACCACTACCTGGCATTATTGATACTCATTTCAATAAGGAGCCGAAAAATCATTGTTACTACCGTGAGGCTGTCAGAGTGAACTGAGCAAAACGTAGACAAAGCCCTGACAAAGGAGCTGCAGTATAACCTGTCATTCATGGTTTCTTCTTATTGAACAACCGTAGTCATGAACTAATGTCTACAAATTGCTCCTCTTGCTGGGAACTCACAGTGCTTCTGGCATCTCTGGCAAATAACAGTGCACAAAAATATAAAATAACAGAAGAATTTAATCGTGAAACACTAGCAATACCTCCCACGAAATTCTCTACAGATGCAATTCAGTTCCTCTGGTTAAAAACAGAAGAGGCAATTAGGCAGTTTCTCCTTTGCCATGGCACTTTAGGTGATAATTTATTTTTCCATTTGGCTGCCAGTGTCTGGAAAAAAAAAACAGTCCTATTCTATAGGACTCATGCAACATACATGCAACATTTATTTTTTTTTTCCCCAAAATGCTCTTAGATAATTTGAAAAAAAAGACATAGCACAAGAGGTTCAAAATATATTTTGCACCCACACATGCATTTCCAACCTTTAAAATAGAATACAACTTCTGGTCAAATGTATATCTCTACCTTAGCAAAAATAAGTCCAACTTGTAATGTGTCTTTCATAAAACCTGAGTAAACCTTCATTTTTATTATAAAAATGACTATTCTGTCCACTCTTCTTGGCTGATTACTTATGGTGATATTCCCATGCTTTCTCCACATTTTTTTGGTCCCTTACGATATTACAGATAAACTGTAATGTCTCTAGGGCCAAGACTGTGTTGATTTCTACATGGCAACAGACGATGTGTGTAAATCTTTAGGTAAGGTTTTAATTCAAGCAGCACAATAACCATAGTGAAGATGTGGAAGCTCAGACTGGAATATCACCAAACACCCTGCACAAAAACTGATTTCTGTGTATGCTAGCTATATTAATTTTTTTTTCCTGTAGCGAGAGGGCACAGGCATTTCTAATTTCTAATCAGACAGAGCTTATATTGAGCTTATATTAACACCCATAAAGGACAGGTGTTACAGACCTTTAACTCAATTTTAGTTGGGGAGGAGAGGTCCATGCTTATTAAGTACTGGTATCAGCATGTGAGGAGCTTGTGTTCTATGCACTCATCTCTTCCATTAGTCCTTAGACAGATCCTTGCTCTTTTCTCACCTTTTTATCAAGCAAGGTCCAGAACCTTCTGCCAAAACCACCCCACATGGGGTGACACTAGCTGACATTAGGAACTCTGCGGACATTTATGCAGCATGTATTTCTGCCTGGCCTCTGAGCCAAGTGTATCACTTGCACAACTAAGCCAGTCGCCAATGGTTTGAAGCCCCTCATTGCCTAAAATAACAGAAATATATCCATCTGCATACACAGTGTATCATCAGATGCACTTCAGCATAGCCTCTCCTGTTTATGTAGCATTAACACAGCAGGGCACACTTGGCTTGTCCAGCTCCACACGCTGCACAAAGGTACAATGGCAATGCTAGCAATGCTTTCCAAACAAGGTAACATGCTCTTGTGAAAACACGACCTGCTGCCTTTATTTTCCACCCTTTTTCTCATCGGTGGTCTCAATTAGCCTCTGACATCCCAGTTAAATGACAAGAGTTGTTTAATCCCCTCAATACCAAGCCATACCAAATCTAAAACTGTTATTAATCAGAAAGTATCTCCATGGAATCAAGACTGATTACTCAGCTATGATACAATTTTATTCTGGTCAGTTTAGATTTTGAATGTAAGCACCTCAAGGCAGAGAACTTACTTACTTTTTTTTTTTTTTCCCTTTATACTTGAAAACTGATACGAACTTTGCAAATAAAATAAAAACTACTTCTACTGCTTCGGAAGCTTGCTAGCTGCATATCCTTTCAAAAGACAAATGGAAATGGGTAAGAAATCTAATCCACGCTTTTACTGCAGCCAAAATGTTTCATTCTGTTAATAGCAACTTAGATTTCCTAAACAGGGCCCCAAACTAGTATTTAATACTAGGTAGTTATTAGAAGGTTGCAAAAGTAGCTATAAATAAAATAGCTAACCAATGTGGGTCTTTTTCACATTAGCTGTGATTTTACATCCTGCACACATTCTGTTTATGATGGCTAGAAAAATTTATCATTTTATTCACCTGCAAGAAGAAAAGATTTCCCAGAAGCACCGTATCCCAAACAACAGAATTTGTCATGTTGTAAAAGGCAGAATTTCTGCTGATTATTCCTGAAATTTCCACTCTCAGAAGCCTAATATTGGAAAGAAATTGTCTTAAATTTTTCATGGCAAACAATGGTATGAAAAAGATAATCAAAATAACGCAGAAATAATGACTCTGCATTAGAAAAGAATGCCATTCCACAAGGGTGGAACCTACCACTCAACACTGACTTGCACTGCAGAATCTTTTGTAAGCTCCAGAAACTTTGCTGATCTATGCCAGGGAAACACGGATTAAAATGTATTTTATTAGCCATTTTAAAATGTAATGTTAATTTTATATGCATAATCTTCATTACTGCAATATATGTATTGCTACTGTAATTTAGTCAGTCAGGGCATAGCTACAAATCTGCCAGGCACCATAATGAGAAACACGAAGTAGGAAGTTGCACTGTAAACATTAAAGGAGAACAGTGAGATAGGCTGGGAGAGGATAGAAAGGGTGGGGAGAGAAAAGAAGTCCTAAAAATGGCTAATCACAATCACATTAAAAAGCACAGTTAACACATAGCATATTCCTCTACGAAGATGTAAGCACAAACTATCCTTAGCAGACATAATGAACACCTGGGCAAAGTACCAGAGATTCTAAAAATCAGATCTAAGCTGTGCACTTTAATATTGCATTTCAATAGCTTTTCTGACTTGACACATATCCCCCCTGTTTCTTCTGTCTTCACCCTTTGACTCAGATGCTGTAGAGGAGACCTCAGAACAATGCAAATGAAATAAAGGAACAATGTGCAACTTCACTAGAGAATGAGGCTGGTAAACGTGGCCATTCATCCTTGCAGCCCGTTGCCTCTTCCCCTCCACCCCACTTCTTCCTCCTCCAGTTCAACCAAAAATATTACGCACGCACACATATGGACATGCACACACGTGCACGCTACGAGCTTTACGCCATGAGAAACACGATAATTTACCCTTCTCGGTGAGGCACATTTGGTGAGTGCATTACCTGGATTAGCTAAAATAACAGAGGGGAAAAGCTGGGGTAAGCAGGCTGAAGCCCTGTGTGTGGCCAAGGCAGCGGGAAGCGAGGCAGAGAGAGAGAGAATGAACCCAACAACACAACAGTGGAACAGGCAGCTGGCCTGAGATGCTAATTCAGCGCTTTAACAAATCAATGCCACTTGAAAAGTACAATGCGAGCCCTCACTGGGTAGATGTCAGGGGACTGAGAAAATGCATTCTCAAGTATTTCACATTAAGAGGGAATAATGTGTTAATTTATAACTCTTCACCCTATACACTTGGATTATCCATCTGTGTCAGTGATTTGACTTCTTAAATTTATCAAAAACATGCGCAAAGGGAGGCATCTTCTGCTAAAGCATTGGGAAACAGAGATTCAGAGGGAGCCTACTCTGCTTGGTTGTAGGGTGGAAGATTGGAATTTTTCTTTTTTTTTCTTCTTTTTTTTTTTTTGGACTGTTTGGTCAAAGGAAGGACTTGCCTTAGCGGTGGCTGATTGCATTAGGTACCATCTGTCAAAAGTGACACCACAGAGGAGGAAAAACTTGAATCAGCAACCTGAGATGCCATCATCAGAATTTCCTTTAAGGAAACTTAGCAAAATCCCTCTGCACACCTAGCAGAAGAGAAGCTGCTACAATTAAAACGCCATTCTAAATGCCAGATGAGACCTGCAGACACCTCTACTGACATAAAAGGCAAGCAGGCTGGGAGGGTGAAGTAAGTAGGGTTTCTTCTGAGATGGGCTCTGTGTACAGGAAGTTTTCACTTCACAAAGTTAGAATTTAGTAAGAAAAATATTACTGATCAATCTTAAAGTCATACTCTTGAAATTGTTTCTTAACATAAACCAACTGCTTTTTAATTGTACAGACAGCATTGTTTCATTTACATAGAGAACTCAACATCAGTCCAGCAAGTGCTAAGGAAACCCAAATTGCTTTCGTCTGGAAAATGCATCTTTTAAAATTTAACCCTTATTGCTTAACTTTTTTTTTTTCATTGCAAGTGTTAAGTTATCACCAGAGAAAGAAATCTACTGCATGTATTGGACTCTTACAGCATGGACAGTGGCAATTCTCATTGTAACATAGAAGAGCCAAATCCAAAGGAGTAATAGGGAAAATGTGTCCTACCTGGGGTAAGCTCTGTAATATTTAACACAGTGACCCAGTGTTTATTTAGCAGCTCCAAACAAACAGATATCTATAGCTTAAATATTAACAAACAACAATTAGGGAGATTAATTATTTCTAGATGTTGCTGGAAAGCTATTTTAGATTAAATTAAAAACTTTCGAGGCATTTGTGTAATTGCCAGTTCCATTTCACTGTATTTGTACTACACAATGATGCCTACTACATTGTTGCAGGATTTTTCTCAATTTACAATTGCAATAGAAACTGGCACTCTCTTATTTTCAGAACATTCATATGTAAATAATATGCTGATGAATGGAAATTAGATGCTATAGATGATATGTAAGTATCCACATCTAGTAAAAGTAAATGCTACTTCACTTAAACAGACTTCAGTACCACTGCTTCTGCCAGCCCCTGCTCCTCTAGTACAGGCAGGTACAACATAAGATGTGGGAGGCTGGCCTTTTGGGGGGTGTTTCTGATGGCTGTGAAATTAACCTGCAGAAATATACAAGATGGAAAATAAATCTGCTTTTGACAGCGAAGTGTTTTACAATTTCTTGCTTTATTGTGGAAGCCCTGTCTTTGAAATTGTTTTTAAACGAAGATGTAAAAAAAAAAATACATACGCACACACAAACACCCACACATTCTTCTCCACAAAGAATGCAAAATCATTTTCATTAAAAACAGGTCATCCTTGCTCAAGAAATATTTCATATTTCTGGCAGCATGCACCTCTTTCCTTTCTCCTTCCATGAAACGTTATGAAGGATGTAACATGCATGCTGCATAGGCTTGTTTAAAACACTAAAGAATCCTGAGGGGGCCTTTAGGTTTGTTTATTAATTATAACTCAGAAAGGTACCGCATATGTGCGCTGATTGCAGAAAGTCTGCATCCTAGCCTCCCGCAGAAATTTCTATTCCTGTCTGTCCCATCCAGGCTTCTCTCTAATATAAGCTATCTATTCTTACCATTATAGTACATTTAATCCCCCTCTACTACTCCCCTCCCCACCTTCCTGGACTCACCTAAGGGGTTAAAAGACTAGAGTACATTTGTGACTTGTCAGTGACATATAATACCCAGGTCCTTCATGCAATCAACTTTTACTTGACATGTATTTGCTCATCACAGGACCCGCATTACTACTGGGAAAATGAAGAAAAACCTAAATTAACACTTGACATTCAATATGGTCAAGTCCTTAATTGGCTGGGCTTCCTGAGAAAGCAATTTTCTATTCCCCAAACTGTTCGTGTGTCATGTGTGGAGTGCAGCTCTTGGCCATCACTGCTGTCCCTCGCTCACTCTAATGAGAGCAGATGAATTAGTGCTACGTGACACGATTTTAGCAGGGCTCACTTCTTCCCTCCCCCCCGTCCTTCCCCTGCGCTAGTGACAGCTGTGTGGCGGGGGGTGGGGACAAGGACACTAAGAAACGCCAGCTCAAATACCTCTCCAAACAGAACTGCGTTCTTGAAACGCGGGATCTTAAACGTTTTTTCCTGATATTCCCGATATTTCCTGGAACTTGGCTATTTAAGAGTAACAGGGAAGGGGCAAGGGGATGTAGCAGTATGAAGATACAAGAAATTAACTGAGTTTGGCAGGATGTGGATTAACTTCTAGCACGTCTCCCATTCCTATATTAAAACGTAGTAATCTAATTAAAAAGGAAATTTTCCTACACTGTAAAAGTAATTTTAAAATGTTTAGAGAGTGGCTATCTAGGTGAATTTGCCATTTGTGTGCATGTGTGTTTATTTTATGTAAATAAAGAAACTGCTTCTGCAGTGTGCTCCCCAGCGTGACAAAGATCATGTGCTACAAAAGAACATTATGGTGTCGTGTTTGGAAGTGACAATCATTGCTTTCAGTTTATTTTTAGTTATATGGGAAATTCATCCCATTCATCCAAGATGGTACACTTTATAATAAAATGCTAAAGGCTAATAACAGTTTCGCTATTGGAACATCAAGAGAAATCTCAAGCCTTTCCTGAGTGTTTGCCAACTGATGGGAGATCATAATTTGTATTGCTAACGTAAATCTGAAGGAAAACGAAAAGGATGTAAATAATTGGATTTTCAACTGATATCAAAGATAATGAACAATAAGGATTAGAGACTACAGAATCAGTATATTTAAAATAATTAAATTAATATACACAAAAAATATTGAGTAAAGCATATACATACTGCACATTTAATTATTGAAAATGCACAGAGATCTAGAGAAAAATTTCCAGCAGATAGCTGTGTACAGTCATATGGTTTCACTCAACTTCTTACACGCCACAGAAAAAGCAACTAATATGCCATGTATTCTGAATGAACAGTTTCAGAAATCTGGTGTTCCACAATTAGTTCAAGCAAAAATTGTATGAGTTGTATTAACAGTGTAGATGAACTTGCCTCAGGAAGAGTCCTTGTCTCAGACTAAGAAACAAGCCGTTTCACCAATTGCAAGTCATGTCTCTGAATATGAACCTGCCCTTGTGAAGTTACATTACTTCAATAATTAAACAATCAAGTGTGGACTGTTAGTTATAAGGCAAAAAAGTGAGAAGGTCTTATTTTTGTAAAATACATGGATAAACATGCATTACTAGAAACAGAAAAGAGATTTTTCACCTTACAGTTTTGCAGCTATAGCAAAGGTGTGCAGCTTTTTATGGCTGTGGTTGTAAATAGTTTAATAAACCAACAACAGGGTTTAAAGGCTTGTTTTTTTCCTATTTCCTTTTAAAACATCCTTTAGTTTTTTAAGTGTTTTCAAATTACGCAGAAGGAACACATGTAGCTTTGAAGTTAGAAGCATTTACAGAAGAGCTGAAATGCTCTTGTTTCTTAGGTGCTAAAATAGGCCCTCAAAACATAATAAAAGCCCTAAAAGGCAATTATAAACACAAAGGCAATTATAAACAAACAAAAATATATACATAAAAATCATTTTCACTCTTACATATTCACACCAAAAAGACAGCACTGAATGAGAGAACTAGTCATATATTCATCAGCCAAATTCTAAACTTGAGAGTATTTCACCAGCAAAAAAGAATTTGAAAGAGTTGATGGTGAAAGAAGAAATAGTTCAAGTTTTGCACTAAAACAAACTCCAAACTTTACTCCTGGAAAGTTTTTTTTTTTTTCCAGTTATGGGGTATATAACAGAAGCATCCCCAAGGAACAAAGGGCATTGTGTTCCAGACAAGAGTTTTGTTGTGACCTTTGAGGAACAGCCTGGTCCATCAAGCTCCACGTGCAACATGTACCGCATAGTTAACGGGAGGATTAATAACTGTCATTAAGGCCTAGAGACTGAAGGTTCACTTTCGTTTTAAAAACGATTACTGTTTTAATTCACTTAAACTCATGTAGCTGGAGCTTCTGTGTTCCTCAAGTTAAGAAAGTCTTCTGTTTTACAGAGTAGCAAGCAAGAATTATATCAAGCATAAGACACCTACAAATTAATCTTGAGTTTTGGAAAACTGAAATCAAAACAGCAAGCATTGCACCCTAAATAATCTTTACTACCAGGTAGCCTGCCTCTGCTGTTGACAGAGACCACTGATAGAGTAAAGTTCTATAGCCTTCACTAAAGACTATAAAATATAGGAAAAACACAATAATCCTGGCTACTGGAACCGAAGCACATCCATTATAAAAAGGCTTAACTTTTCCTAAAAGTATTAATTCTATTTGGTGTTGAATTACTGCATATGCAGCACCAGTTTCAGCTCTGGATGAGCCTCCTCAGATTTTAATCATTCAACCCTTTTTTCACTGCTGGATGAGAAGTAGAAATGACAGCAAATAATGGGTCAGAAGAACGAGTTGCTGCTAAACTGGGAAGCAACTTTCCTTACTGCCTACAGTAAAACAGCCCATTAAGAGTTGCTTTTTGATTAAAAACAAGTAAGTAATTTCAGCTATGGCAAAGTGACATGTTTTAACTTGACATTTTGTTAAGGATGAGTACCCTGTAAAGCTCATAAAAGACTGAAGAGATTCAGTGGAACATTAAGATTTACTATATATACTCAATGCCACTGTCACTCCTGTGCAAAACACGTCAACCCGGAAATATCTGACTCAACAGCCCTAAGGTTATTTAGAATGGAAAGTGAGATTTTTACATGTTTCACTTTGATGCCATGAGAGCAGCTGCATTAAGTTCTCTCAGTGGTTTTCAAAACCCAAATAAAATGCTTGCTCTGTGTTTTAAAAGTTACTGTGCAAATGTGTGCCACCCACCCAGTCTGTAATAGCTTACAGTTCACCATTTTCAGAAAAGATAAACACAGCAGAGAGAAGGAAATGATAATATAAAAACAGCCTGGCACGTGAAATGAGGAAAAGCATTGTAGACTCTCTGGCAAGACAAAGCACACAAATGTTATTTTGTGAAAATTAATAGCATCTGAAATTATACTCCTATCCCAGCGCTCTTCCCCATGCCCAAATTAAAGGTATTTTATCTAATTCCCTGTTGAGAGGTTGCTAAAAGTGTTAAGTCACAGCTGTGTTGACAGTGAACTTCTTGAACATGGCATACCAACGTCACCCTGACACGCTTTGCAAATGCTTCGTTACAAGCGGCACCAGTCACTTGATTCGAAATACCTGACTTAGCTGTAAAACAAACTGTTAATCTCCAGTCTTCTCTCCAGCTAAAGCCTTCTTTACAGTTTTGGAAACACACCAACGCCTTGTTATGTTTATCCTAAACTTATCTGCATTTTGATTGGAATTTGACACTGACCAGCAGTTCAACTCAGTGGTACCCCAGGCACCACTGGGAACTGGCCGCATTTACCTATCATTTTAACTAGTTGTTCTCCTCTTTTGTTCCCACAGAAATCTATAACACGATGACCTTCAACTTAAAATACAAACTAATTAACTATCTGTTCTGCTGAAAAATGTTGATATCTGACCTGCCTGAAGAATTTCAATTATGAAGATACTTATTTTTTCCATCCCCCCCGCCAGCTCCGCCCTTTAACACCATAGACAAAAACCCTGGAATTCTAATCCTACACACAGCAAAATGATGCTCCTGTAGAGCAAATATCTGCTTTGAAAGATCTGGTATCAGAAAATACTATTGCATACTACTGGAAACAGCAAAATTATGACCAGCCATATAGGTGAGTGTACCATAGGTGACTGGTATAGAAACTATGGCATTGGTGAATTATCTGCATAATGGAAACTCTGAAAAGTGTAAGCATTTCATCCAGCTGCTGATATGCCATTTTATATTTGTGCTGCAACTAAAACATTTAACTTCATTAACTTTTAAAAGCCAATGATCAAATTCAGTATTTAAATCATGATTTTAATAACTACAGCAACCTCTGGGGTTTTAACTCCAGTTTACCTTTGCTAGGACAGATACTTCCCACACTACAGCTAAACAGAGGGTGCAGACTTAAGCTTCAAGTTCTGAGCAGTCTTACACAGCCAGTGACATCCCTCATATGCAAGACTGACTGCAAAGGCTGTTTCTAGCTATGTTTCTAGCAGAGCTGACCAGCAGTCATATTTCACCCCAATTAGGAGGCAGGGATCATGCCTCTCATAACTGTATTATAATAAGCTAACTCAAAAGTCTACAGTGCAATTCAACCAGCATTTTAAAAATCCTTACTTTGTTTTTTAACATTTTAAATTATATGCTCTAGGGGCCAGGGATGTCTACATCTCAAGATGCCAATTTCCATATCTACATTTTGATAACAGAAGAAAAAAAATATTCTGATTTCCAATCTACAGAAGATAATAATAAGAGGAATATTTTAAAATATATATACTAATAAACATACTTTACTTGGAGCCATGAAACCAGTAACAGTTTTCCAGTAGATTTCAGTGACTCTCATAGAACTTAAATATTTTAACAATGGATATTATTTCTAATTCAAAATCATAGTCTTTATCCTCTGATCAACTAATTACATCTTCAAAATAAAGAGAAACTATGTGCTTTAGATACCTGAAATTATTACAGACAACATCACAAAAATCTATTTAGAGTAGTTGAAGCATGATTTCAGTATTTTGCAGGTGAAAATATGTAGAAGTTCAGACCATTTTAAGGACTGCACAGTTAGATCCCAGAGAAATATTTCAGAAATGGATTAGTGTGATTTTCTGCAGGTACATAGAGACTTTATGATAGAGTACTTACAAATATACATTATCCAGGTTCTTGATTCAATAAGAAATCATTTTAAAGGATGCTGCAATATTTTAGTGTGGATTTTTTTGCGTGGAGGCTAGAGTGCATTTTGAGCCTAATGCAAAGAAGGAAGAGAGAAAGCTTTACATGGTGCATAACAGCCACAGAGACGAGATTTAGACGGGCACACAGTGTGTGATAAAAATCAAATATGGAACATAATGGGACATATGGAAACATATCTTTTGTGCAGGGAAGGATGAATCACAAGTTCACAGCTGGAATTTATGTGGATCCTTATTTAGCGAAGCAGCTGTAGCCACTGTTTAGCTACATTCCCACATCAACAACAAAATGGTGCCACAGAAGGGAACACATGCATCAAGCTCCAGCTGGTATCTGCGCCCACCACTCCCTTCTTTTCCCTGAAGTCACATTTACTCAGTTTTCTTTCTACCGTTTGTGGATGTATAAACATGCATATGCAAGTGAGTGGAGAGCATCAAACCCCACAGCTGACCATTGCTGAACGCTGGAATGGACGCAGGGGGAAGTGCTATTGAAGAGACAAGTTCAGAAAAAAAAAATTACTTTTAAAACCAGTCTGAAGTCTACAGTGTCAGAAAGGTTTTCTTTCAGGTCAATATCATTCAAAATGTTTTCCAAAATTTACAGATCATAAAAAACATGATTTATGTAAGCCTATAGGGGGAATATCACTTTCAACTTTGCAAATACAAATTTACTTTTGCATTGAATTGCTGAAATATTTTCAGACTGACTTTTGGGTTCCCAACCATAACAAAAAGAAATTAAAAATCTAAATGTGCAGAAAGACTAAGTTCATGTCTAAGCAAGTTTTATGTAAAAGATGCATCAAAATCAAGTAAATATTTAAAAATGTGGTTAGTTTTGTTTGGGAGATTTGTGCTGTTATTTTACCTTTGAAGATTATTGCTTACTATACGATGGGTTAAATCACTTAATTTCACTGCCTCTGAAATTATTAATAAAAATTTCATTAATAAAGACACATGTATAAGCATATATTTTTATGCATGAATATAGTCACATTCCAAAGCAAAAAATATGTCCATGAGTGATTTATTGGAGTCTTTCTTTAAAAAAAATTAAACAAAAAAAACAGCTAACCACTCTGTTTCTTTTAAATATGTACGAATTTTTTTGAAGAACTTCTTAGATTTTAAAGGTACACATTTTGAAAGTAGAAAACAGTGCTCTAAAACCTTCCCCAACCCGAGCTACTACAGTTTTGTCCTTACTTTGGTCTGCCCCATTACAGAACAAACAGCACATAAATGACTTCTTCCTGAGGAAAGCTGTAGGAAGAGGTCTCAGACCAGTTCTATGATTATACTCTATAATAATTCTATTAATTTCAGTGATAATAGGGCCGAGCGTTTAAAATATTTTTTTTCTAATGTTGCAATATACTGGTTTTCCACAAGAAACATTTTCTATTAACAGAAGAGTTTCATGAACCTTGCTTTTGATCTGCAATAGAGCAGTTGCTATAAAACAGCTTTCATGATGTACAGAAATTGCTTGAAATAAATTGTCAGGTAAGTTTTAGGAAGTAGTTAATTCACTAATCATGTTTGCTGTTGTCATTTTCAGTGTTCTTGACATGTCCTAAAATGAGGCTTTTATTTTTCCTTTTGACTATCAGTTTGAAAAGCCACTAATGAAACTAACCTCATCAATAAGAAACAGAGCAGTATGTATTTTCTTCATTTTTCCTTGACTTTTAAGGAAAAGAAAAAAAAAATGTTGCATTACCAAGAGTGCTCTGCAAAAGCTGGAGGAGTATCATTTTCCTTGCAAAGAAAATTCACTCTCTTCATGACAGAGGTTCTACATTTGTCAAGTTCTCATAAATAATTTACCTTCGATTTGCTAAATACTACTTCAATATTACAGCTCATGCAACCAATTTTATTTTTTAAATATTTAAAGAAAGATAACTTCTTCAGAATGCTACTCCAAAAAGTTAAAAAAAGCCCTCACACTTCCAAGTGACTGAAAATGCTTCAGTTGTCTTTTTAATTTATACCTGCAAATGGAAAACATCTCAGTACGTTCCTGAGAAGTACTTATAAAAATCCTGCAAAATAATGTAATAATATTCTATTTGGATTTTTTTATTATTCGTATCTAAAATTATTTATCTTGTATTCTGGAGAGACAGGAGAAAAGAAAAAGGCATGCAAAGTGGGAGGAAATCTGAAACTGGAAAGTACTCATGGCACAAGATGAACACAGTCAGCCATATACATTTCTTAAGGTAAGACAGTGTTCACTATTCAATTAATTATCCCTATCCTACTAGAGATCCCCAATTTTTTTAAGAAGTAGACCAATGATAGTAAAATGTTACAAGTAAAACAAATGATAACGGGATCTCATGTTGGACAGACAGGTACATGAACAAAAACACATACAGAGAGTCAAATTTCTTCCTAGGAACACCAAAATGGAGTGACTCATCTTCTCAGATTAAGACTTATTTTCCTTAAAACAGTCTGATCATTCTTTCTCCTTCTCTCTCTCTCCTTTTCCCTCTGACTGGGCTTTAACTACTGCCTTGACAATGGCCTGGTGGACAGGAGGGATCTTACTGGGAGGAGTAACTCACTGCGCCAGGTACCTCTCTTGCAGCACGCTCCATCTGCACAAAGCCAATGTTTTGGTGCGCTGCCTGCTGCTGTAACCAGTTCTCTCCCAGGTACCAATGAAGATGTGCCTGCTTTTTATTCCTGAATGCAAATTATCGCTTTGGAGAGGTCATGCCTCAGG
This sequence comes from Tinamus guttatus, assembly GCF_059628265.1. Taxonomy (NCBI): domain Eukaryota; kingdom Metazoa; phylum Chordata; class Aves; order Tinamiformes; family Tinamidae; genus Tinamus; species Tinamus guttatus. The sequence goes on from NW_028288984.1 coordinate 595,642, forward strand.
ACCATGGAATGAAAAAGCAGCCAATTTGTGATTTAAAAACATATTTGTAATCGTCAATCCCCTCTCAGATTACTACGCTGTTTGCAGAACAGTATAAAACACATTCAGTATCAGGCACTTCTCTACAGTGTTCAGCATAAAGACACAGCAATGATTATGATTAAATGTCTTTTTTGGGGAACCTGTGTAGAAAGCACTGTTTCCTGGTATTGTTAAAGACACTAGCAGTTAAAGAGCGAGTTGTTTTATAAAACTCTCTGTATGCTGATGTTTGAGTTACACTTGAGGGATATGGTAATTTGGAAACGGGATTTTTGTTTAAAGCTTTGAATGTTAAAGAAAGTCCCATAAATAAATCACATTTTTAATTCTGCAAAAAAATAGAATCCTACAATTTGTAGCCCAAATTCATCAATTTCTTACATTGCAAGTATTTTTTTCTGCTTTAAAAATCAGCAAGCCAGGATTAGTCTTTGGCTTTTCATATCTGATATCCACAACCCCTTTCTCCATGCATTCTAATTTAAAAGAAAAACTAATATTAGATAAAGCAACACATAATTTGACAGCCTACCAGTTAAATTCTGACAGGGTCAATAAAATGAGAACTTGCAGGAGTCCCAGATGAGGAACACTTTCATGAATGCCTCCATTGTGTAAACTCTCCGTATATCCTGCCTGCAAATGACAGTCATATGCCACCAGCTGCAGGAGGCATTCCAGCAATGTCAACTGCTGTGGGGCATTAAGGCAGGGTAGAGGAGATGGGACTCCTTTTTATTTTTGCCTGGCTAGAGTGAGGGCTGCAACACTTAACTCATTTAAGTGCTATTTTTCTAAAGATTATGGTATTTATTTAGAAATGTAAGAAAATATATAATTAAAGTCTTGCTAATGGAGATTCTCATTTTAATAGTAGCTTTATTATATAAAGACAGCTGGAAGTAATTATTTCTTTCCTTGTATACTCTTCATTAGTTTGTAGCTGCCTCCTCCCCAAGACATCTATTTCAGATGTTCCTATCAAATTTAAGTCTTTGAATAAGTAAATTGTCCAGGGAACAAACAGCCACTAAAAGCTGTGATAAGAAATCTGAAAACCCTAATACCTGCTACACAGAAATAGAGCAGGTAACACTTCTGAGAAGACTGTGTTCTTAAGAGCTCTATTATGGACTGCCATAAATTCAAGTTTTAGAGAATTACTACAAAAAAAAAGGTACTATATTAAATATATTTTTAATTAAGAACTAAGCCTGAACACAGTGTTATAGTTTGCAAATTTAATTGTTTTGAAACAACTCCTTGACACCCAAGCCAAATATTTTTTATCTATAAGGTCTGTGTAGAAAACAACACCTAATCATCCTATAAATTTCCTGTTTTTCTTGGTATTAAATATTCTGTCAAATTTAAACGAAGCTCATATTGAGATATAAGAACAAATATATACGAAGACCTCTTAAAAAAAAAAAGAAAAGTAATGCCACAGTTGAGAAAGATTCTTAATTGTACAAAGTAAGGATCAAACTGCGATGCTTTTCAGCACGTTCATATGATAAGCCGGGGCATCTATCAAGCCTTTTTATCACGCCTTTGCACACAGGCACACTGAAATACGAAACACTGAACTCTTAGCATGTCGGCACCTATGTTCAGCCACCTCCGGAAGGAACTCTTTTTCTCCCTATCCCTCATCTTTTCCTATAGTCACTTGTCATCAAAATTATTTTAGTTATTCAATTACAGCCAAGAAGAGGATTCCTTTTAATACAGGTTCAGATATATAGACAGAGCAAGAAAAATGGTGAGGAAAGAAAAATGAGGAAAGGCATAAATAAATAAAGGATATCAATAATGAACTATCATAAAATGACATTTTGCCATTGTACTTCCGCCGGAGCCGTAACATCTCACAAGATGTCCCTCTGAATGCAGCAATAAAACAGCAGTAGAGTACACAAGGTCTTATATTCTGTGCAGGCAAAGGATAATGAATATGCTAAAAGGAAATCAATCTGCATAAAAAGATCTGACAATAGCATCTTTAGGTTTGGTTTTTGATTTTGTTTTATAGGATGAGAAAAAAAAAAGAGCACAGAACTCTTTGGAAGCCAAATTTTTATGTAAACCAGGATAGCTCCTTTCAAAATGCTTCTCTATTTTTTACATTAGCATTTATCCTGCCACAGATGTTGCTACTTTTACTACGAAAAAGTGGGCAATTCTACTTAGCAAGATGTCTTGTAAGCATTTCTGCTCCAATTCTATTCAGGTTGATTTACACTATCCAAATTTCACTTTGAGATTTCTAGTTCAAACAAATTCAAAACTTCAGAGGCAAACTGGAAGCAGCCATAATTTTGCCTGGCTTCCAGGTGAGCCCATAAAATACAGAGTTTTCAGTTACTCGTACATAAAATTGTACACCTAAAATCTGAGACCTGACCAGAGACTATAACAGAGAACTCAGCTTAACTTTGAGATTCTGATAAAATAGTTTTAGATATCTCTAAGTAAGTGCAATGCCTAAGATTTTTTCACTTTGTTCATCTCCTTGGTGTCTAAATATTATTAGAAACTAGAAGACTAAAACAACAAAGAGCTACTTTCTTCACAACTGCAGAATCTTGTCTGCAAACTACCTGCACATTTAACTTTATGAAAGTTGCACACATACAGAACACTTACAGAACTGAACTCAGAGATACAGCTTACTCTGAGGGCTAATATGCAGCTATCTGCAATTCTGCACCTGAACTCTTTGCTGTCCTCAATGTATGACTGAGCCTCCACTGTCATGAATGGAAAACGTATGCTTGGATCATGGTGAAGATATGACCCTTTATATTCTACTTTCCTCTTAGTGGCACACTCCAAATTTTGAATTTTCATCTGAAAAGAACTACACCGTATGACATTTCCATTTGAACTGTTCAAAGCCAGAAGTATGCAATTTTAGAGTTAGCATTCTTTAAGAAATGCACTAGAAATGGCTGGGAATCAGGTAATCTATTTCCTTCCCCGAAACTGGTTTGGAGAGCTTGAAAAGAACAAGTACAAATAAGCAAATAGGGTTCATCAGGTGGGTCTCACTGTTCCCTGGGCTGTTCAGGATTACTGAGAAAATGAGGTGTAAGAAAAGCTCTTTTTAGTGCTATTGCAAGAGGTTTCCCAGAAGGCAGTGATGGTCACCGCACTGCTCAAGCCCTGCTGCAAGGGGCATCCCCTGAGGTGTCTGCGCCGCGTTCCTCTTGCAGACAAACATCCTCTCCAGCACCACGCTAAGTTTACCTAGGTGTGTGTTTCAGCCTTCATGAGACCCCCGCATGAATTTCCACACTTCCCATGAAGCTCTCCCTAAACACGCACTCGCTATTCCCTCCTCAGGGAAGCGCCGCTGGCTCCCGCGCAGGAGGCCCCGCATGGTAATCCCCTCATCCGCGCTCCGCGGGCCCGTGAGCGGCCGATGAAGCTCCCCGCTCCCGCCCTGTGAGCGTGTGGCCGGGATGCGCCAGCTCCCCGGTCCAGGCGGGCCATGATGGCTCTGGTGGCACGTGCCTGGCGAGCCCACACAGATCAAGGCCACCCTGAGGGGCACCCGAGAAGATGGCTTCTGTGCCACAAGATGTGTCGGGGCGCAGCCACACACCTGGCACTACTTTCCTTGACAGTGAAGGGAGGTCACGTAGGAAGCAGCCACTGAATACTTCCACAAGGCAAGTGAGGTATTAGGGCATTCCCGTAATGAGCAGGGTGTTGTAAGGTAACGTGAGCAGTAATGCAGCAACAGATGCCTGTCCACAGGCTGATGTGCGGTTTCGTGCTTTGGACGTTCGTTGGACAGGCTGATGTTTAGCTAAAGAGTGCAGCCTGCCTCACTGAAATATTTCATATAAACAAACATTTCCATTTAATAAAGCTGCTCTTTAAGCTTACCCCTTCCTATAGGCTGCCTGAGCAAAAAATAAAACATTTCAGGGCAGATAATCTAAATGACGGAATTTTGTGATCGCACTCCTTGAACTATAACAAAAACTTGCACTAGCGATTCTCTTTCTGGGTTAAAAGACTGAGAGAAAGCAACAATGGAAATCTGCCTTTCTCCTGCTTGCCTGCTCCGGCTTCGCTTTCTGGAGGCAGCATGATTCATCACCTCCTGGGTATACGAGGAGCCCCAAGTTTGGAAATTCTTCTCCGCTGCGGAGAACCATTGGTCTACAAGGCAAATCCTTCTGCAAAAGCACAATCACCATTGTTCGAGAAAAATAACTGCATAAAGAAAGCGATACACAGCGTATACTTGGAGTATTCCTAGTGAAAAGTAAAAGCTCTTCAAAGCTTTTGTTTCTGATTGTACTTTATGACGGCAGTTCTGTATCAGCGAACAGAGTGTTCCTTTGCAATCAGCACAGTGTCACAACGACCTGGCAGATGTGAATGCTTTCACTATCACTGCAGTCCCCGCAATCTTGCCTCAGCTGTGACCCATTCACTTTTGCCCCAACTTCACTAAGATGCCTTACTCAGCATCTAATTAGTTAGGGAAGATTTGCCTTGGCTCTTAACCCTGACATAAGAGCAGGAGACTCTGCTGCTGTTATATACCAAATCTGTCCTGTCACTACATTAATCAAATCCCCATAAAAACTGTATACGAATGAAGAAACCATTAAAATATATAAAGGGGAAAATGTAAAAATACAGAAACTACACATTCTAAAATATGAAACACTATTGCACATTTCACAAGATATTTAAGCATATGTTTTAACATATGCTCTAATGCTTCATGAAGATTTTAGCTATGTGCACACATTTCTGAAAGTTAAGATACTGTACTTTGCACACCAATGTAAACAACTAAAATTTATAACAGTATAAATATTTTCAACATCGCATGTGTATATGTGCAATTGCATGCGTATATGTGAAATATTAATACAGACAGACAGACAGATAGACAGGCAGGTAGATAGGGGAAACCTTTTCCTATATTTCGTTCACCTAGCAGAAAAAGCTACAAAGAGTTCTTGTTTGTATTTAACTACATTATCATATACATAGCATGTATCTATTGCTGTGTGTCTAGTGCTATGTGGCATACAAAACATCCTACACTTTTGTCACGGACACTATTTTCTAATGCTTCTATTTCTGAGATACATCAGAAGCAATGCAAAATTCTTGATGCAAAGATTTACTAATTTGTTGAGAGGAATGAATCCTTAATAGGGCTTAAGTATGCTTCATCAAAAAAAAAATAAATTAAGTATCTGAAATAATGATAATGATGTCACCTGATAAATCTTTCCAATTCATAGTAGCACATAAACTTATTCCCTAAAAAAAAAACATACTGGGAATTAAGAAATCTTTAAAATGGTATTATAAAAATATTTATATTAAACAAGCACTATGTTTACTGATGATTATTGACAAAGGCTATTGTTAACTACCATAAACTACAAAATGCATTTGGTCAGTGTTACTCTGCCTCCCAAAATGTTCAGTATATGGAATTATAGCTTGTTGTCGTATCAATTTATAACAGTTTTTGCATGTACACCTATGTTAAAAGAATACTCATATGCTACAGTAAAATAGCTAATTACATAATAAATGTTAAAATTGCATGCCACCTTAATAGCCAGAAACCCAGGAACATTTAAACAACATCCACCTCCAATCCATTAGACTTTACACTACGGTCCTATTTTTAAATACTGGTTCAATAAACAGTTTGTGTGGCTACGTCTACATCAATGTTAGGAGCTGTCAGGCTGTAGAATACTAACACAGCTCAAAACAGGCAGTGCATATTGTAGACAATTTAATATTTGTAGCAATATTAATGCATACTTCACTTATTGTAGGTATTATTTAGTTTTCATTGGAATAAGCACGCAGTTATGCAAGGAAAAAAGTTGAATTTACTGCACCATATCTCTCTTGAACAGACGCGTCTGTATTAATATACATCATTGATTTAATTTTTAGTTTTCCTGGTTTCCCCCTCACCTATCTGGAAGTGATTTCTCTGGTGATAACTAACACATCATGCTAATGAGAGAATCTAATGTACAATAGAGAAATGTCACTACTAATAATATTTGCATGAAGTTAAATAAAGCAACTGTAAGAGAATGTCAGACAGTTGTTCTTTAATAAGATACAGTTACACAATGAAATTATGTTGTTAATTTTGTTACATCATTGAGTGAATCCTAAATTACTATATAATGACGCACAGATCCATTTATAATTCTGATATACTGCTTTTCACTCTCACATGGAAAAAAGACTTCTAGAAAGACTATTACCTTTTTAACTGAAACGGGTTAAACATGCTTCTTTCTTAACAAAAAGATACGTGTCCCTGGCATTTTGTGTCACTGTGGGTTACAACCATTTCTCTTATGGTCTCATTTCTGAAATGACTTAAAAGTATTTTAGAACATTACAGCCCTTAAGGTAACTGGGAGAAGAAAAATGACATTTCTTATTCTGACAAATGCACAAAACATTTATGAAAGCAGAAAATCAGAAAAGCCTGCTTCTTCTTCTTTTTTTTTTTTTTTTTAATCAATCAAATCCAGGCCTTCTTGTCTGCTGTTAACATCTCCTTGCCAGAACCAGAATGGGCAGTGGGTGCCCTGGACGTAACCAGATGAGCATGGACGAGAAGCCAAGGGTTTCTGCTCATTCTCGACCTGTCACTGATCAAAGTGACCCAAAGAAGCCCTCCTTTTTAAAAGTTAAGATTTATGCCCTCTGAGGTTATCAGACATTCTTCTGTATACAGAATAGGATGACCCCTTTTAAGCGAACCACACATTTCTATATTGAAAAAAGGTGCATTGGCACTACAATGCAGTCAAGTGGCCATGTCGTAAACTTCTCACAGGTAATTTAGACTATTCCTTTTTTCCTCTCACCCCACCATACTCTAAGTTTGCTCTGGAATGTGGTGATGCTTTTTTTTTTTTTTCTGTGCTTTCATTCCTTAAGAAAAAAAATTAAAAATAAAAGACTATCATCCTTAACATCCCAAACCTATGCAATCAATCTTAAATTTTCTAAGATGCACATGGTTTCTTGTCAGGAACAAGTAGGGGGCTTTCCTTTTATTCTGTGAAAAGTTATTCATTTGTATATCATGCAAATAGCAGTTCAGTGTGAGCTGGGATGTAAAAGGAGGGAAGGATTGGAAGGTTTTGTTTTGTTTTGTTCTAAATCACTCTTCTGCCATTCTTCAATCTTTGTACCAGAAACCTGCCTGGGATTAAATTACAACTCCAAGGAAAAGTGATGGGGCTAGGGGTTTGTTTGCTTTTAAAAAACATGTGGAAAACCAGCATTATACTTACAACTTTAAAAAGAAATGTCCAAGCATTGCTGAGTATTGCTGGAAAAGTTTCATTAAACAGTTCTTTCAAACCATGCCAAACTTTTGCTTGCAAGTTATGTACATTTAATAGCAATATTTTATTTGCACTTGTGAAAATAATTTCTCCTAAAGCACAAGAAAAAAAATTAAAAATACTTACATTTCCAGAAGATGGATTGAAAATAATTAACTGATAAATGGATGAAAAAAGATAATGTAAAACAATGTTCAATATCCTAGTGTTTTAAGAAAGACACATTGGCACTTGGACACAAATATGCAGCTGTACTTGCACATACTCTGTGCTGACTGTCTGCGCGAGCTTGTAAGTTGTAACAGCCTTAACAAATCAGAAATATAAGACAAAATATTATCCTTAAAGAGGAGCGAAATGCGTTCAGAAAAAATAACTTACCCTCCTCTTAAAAGCATGATGAAAGTATATGTGAATGTAATATGTTTTAGTACATTATAAACAAACAAACACAATGTGACAAGGAGATTATTAACACACACGGGAAGATGTAGGTACGGATATTTAAGAAATAAATCTGTTTGACATTATCACCTTTACAGTGCTACTGTGTGTGCTGCAATGGATACCACTGATGCAGCATCTACCATGCATTTAGCCATTTAGTACCTTATTTCTCTCCTTTCGGACAGAATACAACATGATCATCCATGTTCAATCATATAAAAAACTCAGCTAATACTCAAGACCTAGCATAATAAAAAATATTTTGAAGAAAAAAAATAAGAAGAGGAGCTTACGTGCATGCCAGTTGGGCATGGTCTATGAGCTAGTTGCCTTAAATTATTTGACTCCCTACACATTGTGATGCTCTTTATTTAGTTTTGCTTCCTTTCTTTGTCAGTGTTGAACATTTTTTAGCATTCCAGGGACCACAGAGGGTAAATCTGTTGGAAAAGGTCTAACACTAAACAGGCAATCTAATATTATCTATGTGGTTCAATCGTCATTTATCAATTGATCGTTATCTGGATCTGGTTATGTTAACTCCTTTGTGACTGAAAGGGAACAAACCTTTTCTTCACCCCAAATATTTAATCGCACTTTTAATTAAAAGAATACAGCAGGTAATTTGAATAACTGCTTTTGATGCTATTGCTCAATATTGATATAACCCAACACGCTATGTATCGCAGACATGCACAGGGCTGATAAGCCCTGCGAGCAAAGCAGGACCAGTTCACTTCCCAGTGCCAAGCAGAGCTTTGGAAATGTGCATCTCTACTAGGAATGAACTTTTTCTGCTTTCAAGAATGGGAAATTGAACAGAGTTGCTTATTTGCCTTATGTTGATTACATTCCATACCAGCATACTGTATCAGTAGTAATCAGGGTCCCTCTACAGGATATATCAAAATATACCTTATCCAAATGCCTTCATCCTGTCCTGAGCTATACTGCTTAAAGCTCCCTTCCACAGACAACCGCTATTGGTTATTAACTATGTGCCGTTGAGTTTTTCTTGGCTTTAAAGTTTTTTTTTTTAATTAAATAACTGTTTTATGGCTAGCATTCAGGCATTTTTTACTGTAAACTATAAAGCCTAATTACTTTCTCTCTATTCATACAGTACAACGCCTTTCAGGTAAATGAGTTCATTCATCTTATTTCCAACATTAAATAAAAGTCTAATACAAACGTACAAATCATTTATAACTCCTCTTTTGGAAAACACAGTATTTCAATTATTATTACTCAGTGTCAGACCATAATTGGAAACTAGTTTTCAGAAAAGGCAGAATGTCCCTTGGTAGGGAGTCACCCTGTTAAAAACCTTCAGGTTGAACTTCCCTCCCCTGCTTGAGTCTGGTCCAAGCTGAAAAGTTTCTCCCTCTTTTTTTTTTTTTCTTTTTTCTTTTTTTTTCTCCTTTTTTTTTCCCCTCTTTTTCTTTCTTTCTTTTTTTTTTTTTTCCGCCCAGAAGAGCCAAGCAGTTGTGCAAGAGTAGCTCCAACACACAGGGCGCGTATCACCGCGTGCATGGTACAGAGACACCGGCTCCTGTGATTAATTATCAGTTATTACTGGCCTTGCAGTAACATTTTAGCTTTCCCGTCAGAACCAGCATACCAAGCTGCCTTAAACGCGGCCCCCGGTGAAGGAGCAGCTCTGGGGAGGACGCCAAGGCGCAGCTCCACAGAGAGGGGGAGAGGGAGAGGGAGAGATAGGGAGGGAAGCAGAGCGGGAAAAGCGGGGAGCGAGAGGGAGAAGGGGGCGCGGGAAGGAGAGCGGGGCGCGGGAAAGGCAGAGGGATGGCGGGAGGGACGGCCAGGGACCCGCGACCGGAGCTGCTCCCGCAAGGACCCTCGGCCCCGCGCTGGCAGCGGCTCCTGCACAACTGCTCTCCTCTCCTTGGGTCGGAGCGTAAAACTGCTTTCTGCCACATGAAGTCAATTAGGCTGCTCGTAGGGGCCCCCCTAAATTTAGTATCATCAGCTCGATTTGGGGGCTTACGGACTCAGGGAGGAAGAAGGAAGGAGAGAAAGAAAGGAGTTTTGCTGGGATAGCAGATACTTTTATTTATAGGACAGGGGGAGAAGTGGGGCGGGGGGGGGGGAAGAGTGAAACAAAACAAAAGCAAACAAAGAAAGAAAAGCAGCCTTTCTGCGAGCAAAGCTCTGTTTGGAAACTTTAAAACAAACGCTTTGCTTTTACTTAAAGCTTCAATATTTTCCCCTCTTTTAAAAAGGAGCCCTTAGGGGAGCAGTGAAGTAACCATGCACATTCCAATGACATAGTTATGACAGTTCAGAGGCTAACTATGTAGTGATGAATGAAACAAAAATGAAATGTGGAAAAAAAGCAAAGAGAAAGGGAGGAAAAAAAGAAAAGGAAAGGAGAAAAAAAGGCGGGGGGGGGACGGGAAAGAAGGAGCACAGAAATGTCATGTTGCAAAATAAACGAAAAAAAGTAACGTACCTGTTGGGACATTCTGAACAGGAGGTTGGTGTCAGTGTTCTGCCATGTCCCCATGAAACCAGAGTCGGTCGCTGCCGTTCTTGTGCCGAACTGCATGGAGTTGTCAGTGCAGGAGTCTCTTAAAGTCAAGTCTCTTGCCCTCTTTCGCTCTCTGTGTCTCTGTGTGTCTCTGTCTCTCACATCCACTTCTGCCTCTTCTGACTGAAAAGTGAAGGTGGATTTTTTGAGCCTCTTGGCAGCCAGTAGCAGGAGTGTGGTGTAGTTAGGAAGCTGGCTGCTCTGTGCGTCTCATTTGGGAAGGGGGGATGCAGGGGAGGGGGTCAGCGCTTCTTTCGCACCTTCAGCACAGATACCCCTATCATTTATGCATAGATTGTGACTCCCCAAGCTCGCCTTTGCTCAGTTTAGCAGCTGCCTGTCAGGTGTGCAGGCAGCACTGAGGAGACCCAACCATCAGCTTCAAACTCCCAGCCACTGGATGTCATTGGATAGCAGAGCAAGGAGTCAACTGCACCGCTCCACTGTCAGGCTCCAAATGACACCGTGCACTAACCCCTCAGCCTGCAGACACACAGACACACACACGCGCGCGCACGGTCTCGCTAAGTAGCACAATGATCACAGTGAACCGGGAGGAAGAAAAGGCTGTGGCCCTTTCCCCGGCTCCCTCTGCTTTTCCTCAACAATGCTGTCAAGTACAGCGTGTAATATCTGACACTTGCCTACCACACAGGATTAGCAGACCCTTTCTTTTTCTTTCTTTTTTTTTTTCTTTCTCTTTTTTTCTTTTTAAAGAAGGGGAAAAGCAAGCAAGCAAGCAATTACTATTAAATGCAGTCCATATTCACTCAGAAGTAAAACATAAATTTTGGCCTGTTTTTTTTCTAAATATTAGTCAGGCAAGTATTGTGGGATAGCCTGCTCCTATCCCAAATAAAACTCTTACCAAAGAGGGAAAAAAAATACATGATCCAACTGCTTTTGAAACAAAACCAGAAAGTCACATGCACTTTTCATTTCTCACACCCCTCACTTTCCCTTGCCCACTGCTAAGTGTCTTAAACAGCATCTCCAGCAAGAAAGGATGGAAAAGCGAAGAATCTACCCCTTCCATCCCCTCCCCCTAAAGATCAAAAGTATTTTTTTTGTATTGTTTTGCTTTTTTAAGTAGCTAGTTGCAGCAGATACAATACACCTTTCACATCATAAAGAACAAAGAAATGAATCACAGCAGAAAAGCAGCCAGTCCCACACAGTTAAAAAAGTAAAGCAAAAGAAACGACATTTTTCCTTTGAGATTTTTTTTTTTCTTCGGTACTTAAGGGACATTAATATATACCAGGACAAATAATACAGCTACAGTACTGTTTTTAATTAGAATAGCTCTTTTTCTTTAAAGTGAATCTTATTTGATAAATTCTCTTACCCACTCCATCCTTTACGTTCAGGCAAGAAATCGTAACTCTACAAACAAACTTCGTAAATGTAAAACAAAATTCATGCAATCTCATAAAAAACAGTCAGAGTATTAAAAAAAGCCATCCTTTCTAACATAAGGAACATTCATCTTCTAATACAATCTACAAATTTAGGAGGACAAATGTACCACTCTGCTTTTTTCCTAACTCAGGAATAACAATAAACCTCACTCTCTGAAACAACAAAAGAAACAGAAGAGAGCTTCAGTGGCAGCTCTGTGTCATTAGCGTGCAATGAGAAAAGATGAGAAGATGTACACTATGTTGACACAAATGTGCCTTCCCCTCTAGACCCTACATCTCTTGAAAGCTTTTCTGTTAAACTTTCCTCCAGTTCAGCACCATTAAGTACAAAAAAAAAGTCTCAAAAGCAGCAAATTCAATATCCAAGAAGAAACAAGCAAGAACCCCAAGAACCGCTGCCTTAAAATATATTAAGTCCACCTGTGGTCAATAAAAATATCCTGCCTGGGGAGGGGGAGATGACACTCAGGAGTCAATTGTGCCAACAGTGGCTGTACCTTTACAGCTACCTATTAGCCCCTTAAACTCCCTCTAAAATTTGCCAGCCTCTTCATTTCTGAAGTGGCACTCAGTGCCTCAGTCAAGCTGCATGCTCAGCTCCTGACCTTCCCACTAATGGCTGTTATTTGTGGGAGGCTTAAGGACACTGTCAATAGCGAGCTTCCTCCTCTCCTCTGCCTCCTGCATCTCCTGCGCGCTCTCGCTCGCTGCCTTTCTCTCCACCTCTCACCCCCCCTATCCTTCCTCCTGTCCTGCCATCCTCCTCGCTCCCGGGAATAAAACAGCACCCATGCACACTCACACATGCACACGCGCGCGTGCACACGCGCAAGACCAACTGGCATGCAGCAGCAAGCACCTGCAGTAATAGACTCTTTTATTAAAACTGTTATTCTGCAAGACTTGAAATTCCCGGTGGACCGGGCCATGTCAAAGCCGATATAATTAACTAGAGGCTCAGCAACGGATCAATTACCAGACAAGCAAGTGATAGTGAAATCAATGAAAGATCATCAGCCACATTATCAGTGTTGCAACTCATTAGGGTAAAACTGAGAAATGTGCTCAAAGCGAGCCCAAGCAAGGTGGCATTACAAAACAAAGGGCTAATTTGGAGACCCTGCTGTGAACAATCTGTAACAGAATTAGCCTTTTTTTCCCCTAAACTGCAGAGCTCTGTAACTAAATGTGACAGACTGAGAGAAGCAGTTTATTAAGACACCAACTCCAAGTTTATTTAGTTCATAAACTCTCTCCTAGAAAATCAATACAGTCTGTACAGGGTTATTAGGCTGACTAGCTAATACATCCAAATCTGGTCTTCCCAAGCAGAAATCCTGGCCAGATTGCTGCAACCTTACTTGAAATCTAAGCACATTCACACCACTGTATCAAAGGAGGGCTATCATTTAATTGTCACACGTGTGACTGCTGCATCACATCTTAAGAACATGTTAAAGAAAGAAATCTTCTTCCCCCCCCTGCTGACAAACGTGACACAGAAAAGAGGCAAAATTTAGTCCACCGGCTCCCGTACAGTGTGGGTCATCCTTAAACGTACACTGCCTACACAGCATCTGGTTTAGCACGCTACTGCCAGCATATAAAAAGAAGAAAACAAATACTTACTGAAATTCAAACAGGGATATGAAAAGTAGTAGTCAGTAAGGAGATAACAGTAACCATTGCAGGAAAAATAGCACAGAAGTAAACCTCCCACAGCAATAAACTAAGCCTTCTCCGTCTCTACAGCTATTAGGATGAAAAAAAAAAAAAAAAAAAAAACGCGGGGGAAGGAAAGAGACAAAACTGACAAAAGATTTAACAAAAACTGTAACTTGCAGAATCCAGGTTAAAATCCCAGTACGTGCCTTTGTAATCTATTGCCCTCTGCTTATTGTTATAATTCCTTTGTAGGCAGAAATATTCTTTGAATCTGTGGGAAGCACAGGAACTACTTGTTAGTACACAAGTTTGGCACAAGCTGAGTGGAACAGTATTTTTTTTTTTCTCTTCCCCTTGGCTAACTCATATGAGAATCAGAAACAGTATAGACAAGGTAAGGGCTCTAACAGCATTTAAAACAAAACCTTTTAAATGCACTACAGAAAATCTCATTTTCAATAGGTTTTTAATCAGGGATATGTTCTGCAAGTATTTTACTGCTATCCAATGGTATTTGTGCTGAAAGATAAAAGGATCTGTGAAATTATTTTACATTTTCAGCTCATGGGAATACCGGGGTGCTGAACAGAAGAAGTGGCTACAAAATCCAGGTTTTAATGAAACTTAAAACACAGAGCAGTTGCAGTTGTCTACTTTGATTTTGAGAATTTGAGGTGTTTGAAAACTGTCTATGAGGTTGAAACTTTTTTTAAATTATTTTTAATTGCTACTCGTTATTTACTATAAATGACAACTATTATTTTATGTGTATACTTTTGTGGATTTTTTTAAAAAAATGCTGTTGTTTTGTCTCTTTTCTTAAAAACACTGATAAAGAGGCACACCAGATAGCAAGAAAGGTTAGAAAAGATGCCAACAGGAAAGCCTAATCAGGAAAATACAAAATTTAATGCAAATGTATCTTATTTTTCTAAACTTCATTATTATGAGTATTTCAGTGTTAATTAGTTCAGTCAAAGAGTTAATACAAATAGTTCAGAATGACTAAACATGGAAAAAATATTTTCTTCTTTTTGTTCCAATTATTCTGTATTATTAATTAAGCTGTTAAAACATGCAACAGTTACTATCTTTTTAATGTTCAATAATATGTAAACTCTTTAAAGAGATTTTTGTTCCACGTCTCTGCTTTAGATATTAATCAAGAAAATAATTACGGAGGAATTTAGTAAAAAAAAAATCTACATGCATATAACTATGTACTGTACATGTACGTTCAACGAGGTCCAATTAGTTGGAAAGAATTTGCATTTCAGTTAGTATGAGCTAACAAGACTGTAGGGAGACAATGCAATTCTACTAGCAGGGCAAGAAAGAACGGTGTTTTCCTGTAAGCATTAATTCCCATAACTGATCATTTTAAAATGTTACTGATCTTTACAGTATTTGTTTTTCTAACATCTAGGAGTTCAGTATAAAGGTTTGCATTAACTGTACATGCAGCAGTGTCCCCCAGAATACTCTCGGGGAAAAAAGATAAAATCATGACCACCCGTTTATTATTTCTGTTTATTTTTAATGATAATTATCAATTATACTAAAAGAGAACTCCTTACATTTGGTATCAATTCTATGGTTCTCGTATAGGTATTCTGAAAAAATACAGAAAATTTTTACATCTTTTTATGCAACTGAACTACATTTCAATAGTAAGGATATACAAAATACACACAAAATATAGGATCTTACTCCATTTTCCTAAATCTTTGTACCCTCGACTGACTTACTGGATAGTACCTGTAATTCCCAGAGTTCATTTTGCTGCAGATGTTAACAGTTTCTGTAATTTGTAATGACAGTAAACTGGCCTTTGCTCTTCCCTTATTCACTATTCATTTCTAGGCTTGGTTAAGTAGATAGCTGGGTTAAAGATCAGTGGTTTTTCATGTGACACACTCCGGTATTCATCTAATAGCTCGTCAGGACAAAACTGCCCCTGTTCTGGCCAAAATAATGAAAATGGTCCTCCACATCGCATGACAATCAGCCCTTGCTTGTGCTGAAATAACCAAGCTTATACAAAATGAGTTAATAAAAAAAAAAGTGCTGTTTCCAAAAAAAAAAAAAAGTACTTCACCTAATGAGACAGAATTCTTCCTTCTCTTTGTCATTACAATAATGTGTGACCAGAGTCCATAAAAATCATGCTTACACATTACCGATGGATAACAATGAATTGTGAATCATGTCCTATAAGGCTGTATAATCTTATTCTTGGGAATTATGCAAAACCATCGTGATGGTCACATTCAGAAAGATGGTGATTCTACTGTGGAAATGTCATTTTTTATCATCCCTTTCTCCCCAAGAATGATGTAAAGGACTCGCTTTGCAACATCTGTTAGACTCTATGAAATGTTAACAGATGTCTAAAATGAAAAGTGGGGGGAAGAGAATTAATAAAGGAAACCTCCTCTGAACAGATAATCCACCCAAATTTCCATATCCTAAAAAAAAAAAAAAAAAATGGCAGCACTGTATTTTCTCTGAAACTTGTCATCCTTACTTCGTAAAGCATTTTGGTGTGTGTGAGTTTTAACAGGTAACTTCCGACTTATAACCAAAATGCATAGGACTAGCCAATTATGTCATCTTGCAACAACGACACCAAACACTTCAAGCCCCTCATGTTCCAAATGTCCTTATTGAATCCTTCTTCCCTACCTTATCTGGACTGTGCATATTGTGTATTTAGGAATCTCTCTTCCACTTGCATGGGCAAGTCTAATTCACACAGGTTCTAAAAGAAGTGCACATCTAGATTATACATGTTTTTTTGTTTGTTTGTTTTGTGGAAAAAAAATCAGGTCACAAGTGTTCACTCTCCAGAACTTGAGACAATCAAAGTATGGAGGAACTTTGAAACATCACTGAAGTTTTCACCTGTAACTATAATTTCAAACCATAGCCTACTTTATGAAGGTTATTTATCTTTTTTTTTCTTATTTTTTCTAGAGAAATATTTCATTTCTTCCCCATCACACAGTAAGAGATGTGACAGGACCTTTTTCTGCAAACCAAACTTTTGCCTATGCCCTTGAAGGTGCACATTCCTGCCAGGAAAACTCCAGCTTCCATTAGGCTGTCGCACTGCAAATGATTCTAACCACAGTTTTGTCCGTATAGGTATCAGCACCCCCAGCCCACATGTAGACAACCACAACACAGAATGCAAGTGAAAATGGGGGATAAAACTCTGACCTTTTACCTGTGGATATAAAACTCATCATCAGAATTTGGGGCACTCACTCACTGTGTTATAACAAAATACTGAAACAAAAGAATTATCAGGTAGAGAAACAGCAAGCACAGAGACAGGCCATTGCCATCTATAGATGCTATCCTTCAGTATTTAACATGATCACAGTGTGAAAGTTGGCAGAGATTCAGAGTTTCAGGTTTGGCGGATGAATGTGGAGCATGTTATATATGAGGTAAAATAAAGTTCCTGTCAACTATAGGAGATGAGTAATATATACTTTTATTTCCTTATTTTAGTTTTGTTGTTTGATGTTTGCTATCTAAATGTGTCAATACTTGAAGTTCGGGTCACCTAAAACTCCTTTTTTTTTAAGGGGAAATCATGTCTGTTCTTCTCGACCTACTTTGGAACACTGATGTGCCAAATTTACTGATGTGCTTATTCAACTACTGCAGAATACAGAAATGAATCAGAGAGAATCATAACATCATGCTTACGTGTGACATACTTCTGCATAAACGAAAGACTGCAGGTGAATTGGAGGATATAAAAGCCTTTAAACTAGAGGCAACTTGACAATACCCTGGTTAAACGCAGACAATCTAATGCAAGTAAAACTGCAAGCAGCACCGTTAGTAGACCACAGGCATGAAACCTGCTAGTTTTTAACTTGCTGTTTGAAAGGTATCCTACACATTAGCATCACTTTTAACTAATAATAAACTTCACACATACATGAACAACATACTAAACTACAAAGCTCATCCTTTTCTCAGGAGAAGAATTTTACACGCCTAGCAAAAACTTGTGCAAAACTCTTAATTTGCACGTAGGTAATGAGGGCAGCTGGTATCGTATACACATTTAGCACAGTTTTACATTCAATCTTCATACCTTCATTAGTGTCTGCTTTTTTCTTTGACACACGATCAGCTACTTACTACTTAATTCTTTACAGCTAAAGGTAAAGGATGCTGTGTTAAGCTACTAGAATTTGACTCAAAGCACACTAAATGTAACAGGCTCCAAATTACTCCAAGAGATTTTCATTTAGACTGTACATCTAAAGAAATAACATGAATGAAATAACAGTCACTCAGACATCCTATTAAAAGATTTACAAAGATTAAAAAGGACAGAGATGATTTCTCACATAATAACAAAATAAATGACATTAAAATGAATGTATTTCTCTTTTAAACTATTTCAAAATCAGTTGCATTTGCTGAGACCTAAGTTAGTGATTCAGCTGTAACAGTTGCAGGTTTCACTGGAACTGTTAAAATAACAGCCACAAAACAGAAGCGGCAACCCAATCTAAGTCATTAAAAAGGAGAATTGAAACACTTTGATCTAAAAAACAATGTATTTTGACACATTTATTTCCACAGATTATCACCATGCTCTTTTAGAGGGGTATTACTATATCCAGGATCTTCCAGCTATTGATGACGCTGGATTAAGAAAGGTTTGTGTTTTTTATTTACGATTAGACTCAAGTTTTGCTGTTCATTCCTGAAAAATACGCTAAAACCTTGGGAATTGTTTGTTGAACGCTAGTTTAGCGTAAGACCTTTACAAAGCAATTCATCCTCTGGTACTTAATTTCATTATTCTCACCCTTTTAGTAACCAGTCTCCATAACAAGCAATGTCTTTGGATCCCACAACAGCCTACAGGGTTTAAGCCTAGGCTAAGCTTATGATCTAATTATTTGATAATACATTACATTGTGCCAATTCCAAGTAACAGTTATTTAGTGTCTAAAACGTCAGATAATTAAATAACTAAACTGACCTAAAAATCCAGATTGTTTATAGAATAGCTGCATTTGAGATGGCTGAAAAGACAGCCCATGCACACATGCAAGGTTGAATTAAGAGCAGCGATGTTTTCCTAATTACTGACTCATTCACTGTATGCGGAGCTGCCTGCGCTGCCCGGTGTCCTACGAGCTCTCTGGACAATTAGCAAAAGCTGCATTAGCAGGAACTCGGCAGTCTCTGTCTCTCTTGTCTCCAGAGGACGGGGGAAATGATGAGCTCCATCACCTGGCCAGCAGCAGCAGCAGCCACAAAGTCACCTCGGGGACTTGGACAAAGAGATTCATCTGCAGCCTTGGCAGCGGCTGGAGCATGTCTTGCTAGCAGACAGTCATACGACCACACACTGGCACAAAGTCCTTTCATTAAGAGCTGTTGTCTAAGTGACCTGTCACAGAGTTTCATAAAGCAGCATTAATACTGTGGGCCAAAATGAGATTGATCTTTGAGCTCCGTGGTCTCCTGTTGACAACAGTGCATTATAAAACCAATACTAAATACTTTATAAACAGGTCTCCCTCCAGTGTATTAGAGGAACAGTGCATATTTCATGCCCTATAGTTAGGTAGCCACATATCCATCAGACAATTAAATAATTTATAAGATACTCAGAAGTGCAATAAGACTCAATAAACTTTTAAATACTTGCAAGCTACTATTTTGTTTGAAAACATACCAAAAATAAGATGCCAGCTCACCTGCTGAGTATATAGCATCAGTAAAAGTCAATTTTTAAAATATGTTTTCACCTGACGTATTCTCACTGCATAAAAATAAATCCAGCCTTCCACCCAATTATAAGAAAGGACACTCATTTTAAAATTCTTTCATGAATTTCCTACAATATTACTTTCATTAGTTTATATTTCATCTTCTTCTGCTTGGCATCAGCCTGCTTTTTTGTCCTTTTGTACGCTCCGGCCAACATGGCTGCAAGAACCTTCTCCGCTGCAATGCCTGCCATCTGGAACCACCCTGCTGCATTTCTCTCCCTCATTCTCCATCTATTTTCAGCCCTCATCTGGAAACAATATGTCTCTGTTCTCATGTCTATGTCTCTTAACTTCTAGTAAAAAAAAAAAAAAAAAACTTTTTAATTTTATTAACTCTGCACAGTCTTTTGGAGATAAAGTTTGTGTGAAAGATACTGTACAAAGACATTTCTTTATTAAATCACAGGATAGCAGGGACAGCTTAAACTATGAAGTCAACTAAAATATTTTTTATTCTGCTGAAGTTTACATACAAGATTTAATAGTTTGGGTGTAGATTTAACAAGTGGCTTTAGCATAAAATGTAAAAAATATTCCTAATAGTAGTAATTATATATACCTTCAGGAAAAAAAAAAAAAAAGGAAAAAAGGAAAAAAAAAAAAAAGCCGACCTGATTTTTAAAAGAAATGTAGAAAACACACAAGACAATAATATTTGAGAGTGTTCAGTGCATTTGGAAAAAAAAAATCAGGATACATACTTTTCTTTTCCATAGCATAGTAGAGATGTTGTTCTCTGTGTTACCACAGAGAGGTACATGAAGAGGCACCTAACCTCATGTAAACATGGAAAGCACATTTCTACAGTATTTACAGACTGGTTATGCCAGCCATGTGAGCGATATGAACAGGTTGAGCTTCTACAAAATTAAGATATTACAGGGTAAACAAGCTTGTTACTTCTTTGGTTAATTTTCAAGACACCAAATCTTGTATGCATGAGGAGACCAAAATCTTCACGCAGAAAACTGTCTGAATCTCTCTCGAAACAAAACCCATGTGGAGCATTTCACATAACCTAAACCTGTCTGAGCTGGGTATCTGTAAAACTTGTTCTAATTCCCTTTAAAAACCGAACTTTCTCTAGCTGGGAGTGCTTCCCACAGCACCAGAGGCGTGGACCTTTGTATAGCCTTGCGGGTGCCATGGTTTCACAGACAAGCCACATGAATACAGGATAGCAAGCATCTGGAACCCACAGCTGTGTGCGCTCCAGCCCCCAAGCACCCACCGCTCTGTGCCAATGCAAACCCCTGCTCCCAGCCCACAGCTCAACCACACTGGTTTTCTTCAGAAGCCAGCCCTGAAACTGAAGCTTTTGGGTCTCCATTCACACGATTAAGGAGAAAAAGGGAGTGCTGGGGAAGAGCAGGCAAGTATGTTCTACAGGAACATCACAACAGGCAAGATCCTAATTTCTGCTTTGCATCGCCTACATGGTATGGGCTGACACACAGGGGTCTTAGAAGTCATATTTGTAGACCAGGGTAGGTTTTTTCCTCACAGAAACTGCGGCAGATTCTGTGCACCCAAGAAGCATCTGTAACGGAAAGGACAAGGATGGAAGCAATGGAGTGGTTTTCCAGATAACGCCGCTGTTGCCCACATTTGCTACGTTGGATGCTTCTTCATGGCCTGCAGTGATAAGGCCAAGGGCAGCTCCGTGCTGCACCTTCAGGATCCCTATTAGCCCTACTGCATGCACAAGGGAGAAGCAGCAACATTCCCACGAATACACCTTGTATCTTCTTCTGCACAATCCTTAGACCCTTTCTGAAGGCAGGTAGGGAAAGATAAGTCATTTTAGCCCGAAAGAGCTGCAAACTCCTACGCTGTGTACTAATGGATCCCAAAACAAAAAGCTATGTCTCTTAATTCTATAGGATTTGCATGTTTCAGCCTCTTATCTGTGTTGGGTAACAAGCAAAAGCCACAATTGCTGGACATAAACATTTCACTGCTTGAGATTTAGCTTTTTCTTTTATTCCTTTTAATCTCAAAACTTGCCTTACAAGATATTGTGGGGTACATGAACACCCCTTCAAAAAATCTTGCTAATTTCGTCCAAGAGAAATCCTCCTTCTTAATCCTAAATAAGTCTTTGAAATACAGGCAGATGTCAACACAGCGAAACAGTGGCAGGGATGGCTACATGGAAAATGCAGGGAAAGGACAACAAAACCGTCAAACAATTTCTCCCACAACTGGCTGATAGTGCAGAAAGCCCTCCCTCCAAGCACATTCATATGCCCCATAAAAGGAGCAAGACAGAGAGAGGCTACAGCACCAGATGAGCACCAGTGATCCCCACCACTCCTCCCCAGGATGCCTCAGTAGACCTTTCCTCCTTCCTCTCCTAAAATCCATCTGACCAAATGTCAGTCCCCATTAGAACTAGCCAGGCCAATCAGCAAAAAGAGCTGTCCTTTACAAATATCAGCTCAGGTTTAATCATCTGCATGTATTTCAGACACAGAACTACATGGGCAACCATCACAGTGCAGGACAATTCCACTATGATAAATAGCGTTTGCCTTCATCTAGTTCACTTCCCAAATACCCACAAACAAGTTAAAAATCAGTCATAAAACTAGGTCCACTTAAAAAAAAAATAAAGGATTTTTGCATATAGAAAATAAACCTGGGAAAAAGTTTGTCAACTGCACTCCTATTGTCCAAATCTGCAGAAAATGTAAGGATTGCTGATGAACTAGTGAGTAAGAATTTCTTAAAAGGTGACACCCAGCAAAACTGGGTCTGTAAGGACCTGAAATCTCTTGACATATTTTACTCTCCTGTTTCTCTGAAGGAGTTTTAGGAGTCTTAAGAGTCAAAATTCTGGCATCTTAAGTTGAACTGCAAAGAAACAAAAATATGCTCTGTTTTGCCTAAGCAAGGGAATTTGTCTTTGGATCACATTTTGATAGAGAGAGAAACACTAAATTAAAAATATGAAAATTGGCTCTTCTCTCTTTTCCTAGAGAATTTCCTGGAGAATTGCTCCTCTAGCTTTGACCATTGTCAAGAAGCAATCTCTCAGCAAGTTTTAAACTGGAAAAAAATAAAATACATAAAGCACTGTAGAAGTTTTAACAATGGAAACTTTTCCTATACTTTCACCTCCTCCTCACATTCAAAATTAATACAAGAAGAATTAAGGAAACAAAAATGTGCCAAAAAAAGAAAAATCAAAACACAAGCAGACATATTTCTTTTGCACGTCGCTTTTCAAAAGGACTACAAGGTAAGCATCAATGTGCTTGGAGAACTTGACTTGACATGACAGCTAACTGTGCATAGGCAATTGAGATGAAAAGAATCTAGAAAATATCAAAGTAAATATTAGCTGTTTCCTGTCAAATAATGTAGCATTCTTAAGTTTAAAAATTATTAAATTTTTAAAAAAATGATTTAGGGAATTAACCCTTGAATGAATACTTCTCTGAACACTCCTGTAGTCACACTACAAAATCATACCATGTCCATACATGAAATGTAAA
Source organism: Tinamus guttatus (assembly GCF_059628265.1). NCBI lineage: Eukaryota > Metazoa > Chordata > Aves > Tinamiformes > Tinamidae > Tinamus > Tinamus guttatus. The sequence continues at coordinate 618,469 of NW_028288984.1, forward strand.
TGGGAAAAAAAAAACTTTTTCTCAATCAGTGATTTTTCATTATATTTTATGCACCTTATATATATATATATATAGGTGAATGTATTCATTTCATTTATTTGTTTTTTCTAACAGATTCACCTTCACAAGTTCAGTAACAGTAACTAAAATCTCTAGTTTTTCATTTAGGAATGCTATACTACTCTTTCTTTCTCTCTTGTTTTAATACTTTCGTGGCAATTTTATTTGTTATCATGATGAGATCAGAAGAAAAGAATCTAGTAACTTTTTGGTATCCTCAAGTGCTGTATTCAATGCATTTTAGATTTAAAGTTTTCTGATCTTTGATAAACAATAAAGCATTGCTGCTTATCTGGCAAGTTGGGATCCTATACTTATATACTCATGCATGGCAGCTGGTTTTCACAAAGTATGAAGCAACAGATGTTTTGTTTTTGAGATCACAACCAAACACACAAAGTGTTGCATCACCAAGTTCTTCTCTATACAGTTTTTTTTTTTTTTTTGTACAGTCCTAAGCCTATATTCTCATACTTGCACTTGGGTAAAAATCCCTCTGAGAAGCTAGCATATTTTCCAATGTTCACTTAAAGACAATTTGTCTTAGATTTATTTACAAGTAAACTGAAAGATAGCTTCATTGCTATTACCATAGCTGCATCCTATTAGTATCCAAACAAAATCTAGAAGACTTAACCAAACTCAACCCCTCTCACTCCTGCAGCTGTGTTGGGTGCTATACAAACAAAAGGAAGAGACAATTCCTGTCGAAAAAGGTTTATAGCCTGAATAATCAAGACAGACAAAAGACAAAAGAAAGGAAGTATCTCATTTTGATTTTTACTATTAGGAAACTGATACACAGAGCTGGAATTTTCAAGACTATTTCACACCCACAGCTTGTGCCAGATTTCCAAAGAGCCTAGAATAGCAGGTATCAAATTTACAGTTTTAAAAGAGACACTGATATGATGCTTCGCTAGCGCTTTAAGACAAACTAATTAACATTTGCGGTTAAGATGCAAAAGACACAATACAATTCTCAAAATCTGATATAAGTTTTACAAAACATCGTGAAAATATACCTGGTTTCCTCTCTCTTCCCTTCCCCACACACATTTTTCAATCCCCTCAAATACTAATTCCACTCAGTGTCTCTTATGACTCACTAAATGCAAGACATGCACTTTCTATCACAACACAGAGACAGCAATTAGAAGCACACAGAAATTGCTGTCAGGTTGTCTTCCTAATCCTTAACGTGACACGTGACTTGATCACTACAGGTCAAGTGCATGATTTGATACTGATGCCTTGGAGGACAAAGTCAATGACTGTACAGTTTTATTGCTGTTTGTTTCTTACAGTTGCACCAAGATTCACTACTCCTGAAGTAAGTAAAACATCTAAGATTGGTCAGGGAATAAAATAGGTGGAGGATAAGCTTAAATATAACATCAGAAAGTGAAAGTTACAGTTCACTCACATAGCTGCCCACTTTTGAAAAACAATTTTAGAGTACATTGCATTAGAATCTGAAACGTATGTTTCTAGCGAATTTCAATATACATTTGATTTACAAATTCCAGTAAAAATGTGCCACAGCTGGCAGAATAAACTACCATACTAAATCATTATTAAATAACTGTAAATCTTTAGAATGGCATAATGTCTAATAAAAAATATGCATTCAAAAGTGAGTATTTGTGGAGAAACATTCTTCATATAGTGGAAAACAAATTACAAAACTTACCATGCTGGTAGTACAGTATAATTCAATGAGTACGTGCAGGAATAAAATTCACATAAATAGTGCTTAATCTACAACGATTTCATGTTAACAACTGCATCTGAACAAATTGCATGGTAAAGGGTGATGGTAAAAGTACCATATTTCAGGCTTTTTTTGATGTTAAATATTCACATTTCTGGTAGGAAACTTCCACTCTTGCAATGTATCATCAGAGCATAACATTTACATTCCAAATACCAAGAAAAAATTGCCATCTCTCTACCTCTGGAGATTTAGAAACATTTAGAAACAATAGGCTTCAGGGACTCTTTACCAAAAAAAAAAAAAAAAAGAGGGAAAAAAAAAGTATACCACGAAGGAGAAAATCCCAACCCCAGAACCTTTCATTTTACCCCATGTTCCTTCTGATCTGTAGCAGTGGACAATTACAGCAATCCATTACTGCAGAAATCAGATGAAGACCTATTTGCTCGTTCCAAAACTTCCCAGGCCTTACTTAGCTCTTACAAGACTTCATTTGTCAAAGTTTAGACACAGTGCTGATGTCGCATCCAATGGCACATTTCTATAGCCAGGATGAGCTGCAGCACAGCGACAGGCCCAAGAGCAGCTCGCTGCAGTGTGATTGCTTCCACTGCCTCTCGGGATGGGTAAATTATTAACTGACACTTTCACAAGTGAAGAACTGTCTAAGATAAACCCATTAAAACTGTTAGCCTTGCCTACAGAACACTTCACACTCCTGGTTTGTTAAATCTTTGTCAAAGTCATCATTTGGCTGAGCTCTTTAAATATACATATGAGACTATATAAAATCAATTCATAAAAATTTCAATTGTGAAATAAAAGTTTCTTCTACCTTTTTCTGTCTCGCTTTGTTTGGTTGCCCAAAATCTACCTTACAGTCAGGGAAAAGTTGCTTAGGGCAGGAATATCAAACAGCAAGGACAAAAACCTGCCTATCAAAGATGGAAATACACTGAGCATTGCATTTCATCTGATTAAGTTGACTTAAAGAATGCACTACAAAGAGATGATAAGTAGGTAACACAGGAAGGGTGCACCACAACCAACGAAGTCTGTGCAAATCAAAAACAGCAAAACAATATGAATTTGTGAAAGTAAATAGAATATTTACCAGCTCAGACATTAGGAATCTACTCATTAACTAAAAAGAACGATAAAATATTATATGTACTTTTTAAAAAACATTCTCAGATGAGGTGAGATGCAGATTTTTTGCAAAGCTGAGCAAAAGCTTCTTTATACTATATATACCTTTTTTTTCCCTAGCTTTATGAATGTTTAAGAGAATCATGGTATCAACATTTAAACCTGTATTATCTGTCTCTCTTAAGACAGACTGTTACAGTTATTTCACTGTCATTTGCAGTCTGTTCCAGAATTCATTTCTACCGAAGGAAGATGAAACAGAGCCAATGTTTTGTATGTTGATGTACAATATTAAAACCACGTATCCTACAAAATCTGTGTATCCTCAATATGTACTGAGTGCACCCCAGTACCCTATCAGCTCAAATAAATAAATAAATAAAATCAATTAATCACATAGGAAGGAACTGTTTAACTGGCAAATTTCTGCTTCATTCACAGAGAGAGTTGCCATTGGCACTCCCTCTTATGTGAGCAGGGAAGAAAAGCCACACTAGAACTCCAAATTCAACCACACTTGCCATAACATGATCATGAAACTGCACACAATTAAAATGGTCTATAGGCAGTGAGAACACGCCTGAACATTATGGGTATGCATGGAGACAACAGAAAACTTCTTCAGTGAGGTGCTTTTTTTTTTTTTTTCTGGTGGATTAAGCAAGAAATAAAACCCTGCTGCACTCTAATCCAGGCCAGTTTAACAGCATATCAAACAACATTTTCAGTGAGAAAAATATGGTCTCTCCTACAGGGTTTTATTTTTTGGAAGCCTGACTTCACATTCATGGGGACTGATCTGCTGTTCCAGTTGACTTCTGTCACAGCTGTGGATGGTTAGAGTAATCAGAGCCTGTCAGGTCCTAAATCAGGAAACCAAATTTACAAGTCACTTCCAAGGATGTGACTTTAAACTGTATGTAACATAGGAATTATGCTTCAGCTACCTAACAGAGATACAAAAAGATTAACATTCAAAAATGACTTTATAAATGGGAATCACTTGCGCAAGTGGCAAGTATTATTTTAAGAATATTAAGAATCAGCCTTTTACCTTACAGGAAGAAAAACTGGGCTATCATACAGAATGAACAGACACTTTCAAAGGCACCAATCCTGTACCTGCCTACCCAGCGCATGTGCGCGCGCGCATGTGTACCCACATAGTTCACACACACACAGAGTCACTCCTGTTAAAATTTCTCTTTTCCAGCCAAAAGGGAGTGCCTTTTTTTTATTAACTGGAATTCACCCTGAAGCTCAGCAGGAATTTTGAGGGGGCAGGACGGTGGTTTTGCTCTTTGTTTTATCCACACTGTTCCATATTCTCTCTGATAATTTGAGATAGACAGGTAACTAAATTACAGGCTTATAATTCCATCAGGGGATTCTGATGATGATAAAAACCACAAAATGCAGTCTATTTAGTATGACACTCTAACCCACAGATAAATTCCTAATGCAGATACACACACAAATAGCGCAATATATGCCTCATTTTACTTTAATATAATCTGATCCTAGCCTCCTCTATGTACCCTATGCCCTACAGCCCTCATCTGCTTCTGTATTTTCCCTCTAGCTTCCTAGCCCATACCCAGCTGCATAAACCACAGTCCCACACCCATTTTATTCAAAACTTTCTAACCACGCTGCTTGTATCTGTCCCTACTGCTCCAAGCGGACCATCACACCCGCTGCTACAGCGTTTTCATCCAGAAAGTACACTAGCCCACCAGAAACATGACAAGCACAGTTGCAGCATTCAGAAAAGCTCTTCTACTGACCTATGGAACAAAATATACAATGCATTTTACATGTGGTTTTCTAATGCTTTATTTTCACAAATCCTGAGGATGACATCCAGGCTTTTTTATTGTACGACTTATTCTACCATATGAAACACCACAGAGCAAATACGAAGCAATGTGTCTTACATGTCTGCAATAAAAGTATACTCCCTTATTCAGAATTCAGCTTGAATTTAGCTCAGTACAGTACATACCACATACACGATCACAAACTAAAACAAAGTGGCAGTATAATGACTCAAGTGCACGTCCACGAAAGCAAGAGCATCATGGTTCAGTCTGCTGGGGGAAACTCCCAAATGCCTCACTGTGACAAGTTGCAGCAGGAAATACCATAAGAAAGTATTTCCTCAGGGAAGTAATACTGGTTTTAAACAGGGGCTGCAAGTATTTGTGGAGAAAATAGTCTAACTTTGAAATGTTCTGTGCTTTATTTCTGGGTCTTTCTTCCTATGTGCAATGAAGTAGCACAATTGCTGTCACTAATAGCCCAGGATATAAAGAGAGATAGTCTCCTTCCCTTTAAATAGAAATAAAGAGAAATTGTCAGAATAGGCAATGTCCATTATTAGGCCAGCTAGCATGGAAGAAAAAATGGCCCTAATTTATGCACACAAGTTCTTAAGGATTCTCAAGGGGCAAGAATGGACACTTAGCATGGCACACATCAGGATCTCGCAGCGATGTGCAAGAGCCTGCGCTTGAGGAAAAAGCTATGCAAGGGAAGAGAAAGTTGCTAACATATGAGAACACACTTCTTCAAATGTAAATAAGCATCTGCCTGCAGGAGTCAAGAAGGAAGAGTTGTTGCAGTCTCCATATGTGCAAATTGTGTGCCACAGTTTTACTCGTATTCGAAAGCAGGATTCCTGAGAAAATTGTTCTTTCCCCACAAAACTGCAAATGTGCCACTGGACAAAGCACTTGGCAGAGCAATCATGATGACCTACAGATATGAAATGGGAGCATGAGAGGCAGTACTGGTTCACTACAAGAAATAAAAATTAACATGCTGAGAAAAAATGCTGTATACTATCTCGGCAACCACAAAGCTGGCCACACAGCAAATGGAACAACATTTTCCTGCTATAAGCCAGATTCCTATTTCCAAACATCATACCTTAAGGATTTCTACTGTACAAATGCAGGGGTCTCCTTTGGAAGACTTATGACAGGGAATGACGGGAAAAAAGTAACCTTAGCCTAACACAGAACAATTTTATTGCATATTTATTTGAGTCACAGAGTATGTGATTGGCATTAAAATACAGCTCAACGTTGCTTCCTAATAAAAGTTAAATTTGCTCTCTTCCCACCCACACAAAGTGATTTTGTTTAGAGACCTTCATTTCTTTTGGCTTTAGCCCATATAAGGGGCGTGTGATGCACTTGGTGCCAGTAATTGCTTCCATACAATACAAATGTTTTAAAACATTTTGCATACTTGTTATGATTATGCATGACATTTATATTGCATTGAAAACTCCAGCAGGCTTGCAGATTTTACTTTTGCCTATAGAAAACAAAGTCTGACAGAGCACAGAGTGTTCCTCTAATAGAGCAGAAGAACTAAGTCAATTTTATTTTCAGTTAATACTCTGTGAACTCTTAGCCTCTCAACATTTGTTTTTTCAATTGAAAACAAAAGTATGTACATTGAAGGTCAGGCTTTGGGAGCTATGTACACAAGTTTGATTGCATATACATTCACACAGCACATGAAATGGGACAGTCAGGCAAATGGCTGTGCTTTTGCACATATGTTAGCTGCTGGCAGAGATAATGATCCACTTCTCAAAAAAACATCTGCAAAAACTTTATCCTCACAGATATGCATAGTCACTTAATCCCATAATTTTACAGGTGTAAGATTATCCACCTGTACTTTTCTAGAATTAAACCCTCTGTGAGTGCATTTTAACACATTAGAATATATTTTTTAGATGCAACACTGTGTTTCAGATCACCAATCAAATTCTCCATAAATTTAGCATCACAGTAATTTACTTTGAACATACTTTTTTTTTGGTTTTTTTGCAACCTTTGACCTTAGCAAACCATCATGTGTTGGGTAAATACTCGTATTTCCTTCAACTGAAATCAGAGGAAATGAAATAAAACACACACCATATAGCAATCTTTTCACAACATTTATCAGACTTTTTGTAGGCAAGTCTTACTTAAGGGAACTGCCTCTGTGAACCTGCAGGGTCAACTCCTTCACCCTGCACACCTCAGCTGCTCTTCCCTCTTACTTTTTTGTCTGCCTTGAAGGTGCTATTACTGGTTTCTCAAAGCCTAGTTGCAGAAATGTAAGGAACAAACCACTAATCTAAGGCAAAACTGACCAGACAAGATCTAAAACAAAATCTGGGTTCATAGGAAAACTGCAGGCACCAAGGTACCAACATATAACCAATTTCTTATCAGTTTTCTAGCAGGGCCATACATCACTGGCTGACAGTCACAGTCAAACAACTTACCTGCTCATTCAGGATACTCAACAGTATCAAAATGGTAAGGCCAACATTTGTGAAGTTTGCACATTCAAGTGCTTGCCAGAAAACAGATGATGAACAGTATCAATGGTAAACTCTTCTAAGTCCTTCATGTTGTCCTAATATGATGAGTAAAGGGATTTCTGCTACTTTCCAAGTGAGGTGATAGGTAAAAGTGATGCCAAAAAAGTCATGGAAACAAATGTTTTCCTGCAGATGTGGGACAATCACAGAACCAGATCTGTAGCAACAGAGGAGCTGATTTTAAGAAAAGGATTTTTTATTCTCACATTCTTCATTCTGGTGGTCCTGATCTTCCTCTTCTCTCCCCAACTTGTTCCACACTTCTCTTGCTATTCCCTACCCATTATTTTTGGTCAAAAGATTATCAGGCCGTAATGAATACACACAGGGTCCATCTGAACACTCTGCTTTGGTTTGTCAGTGCCGGTACCTAGGCATAACCTGTGGCCTGCCCTGACGCAAAAGCTGACATGACGCATGGCAAATCCTATCACTTCGTTAGAGTCATCCTTATCTCTTGTTCCTTCCCTTTGCCGCTTTCAAATAATGGTTATTTCTTTCATACATGCCACATGCCACGGCCACGCTTACGCCATCACTTCATAAGTCCCAATCTACCATACTTGAAAAAAGAACAGACCACCTGCTGTTTGTCAAGAAAGTTTTCTCTTTTCAGATTGTCTAAATTTGATGAAGACACAGAAAACAATTCTCAGTTTACTGAGGTTCACTGAGTTCCATTCTAATCTTGTAAACTATCCTGCTCTACTCTACAACTACTGTAAACTTTCAGATTTATTACAGGTGTCATGCATTTTTCTATCACTACGTGGATGTCAAGTATTGCAAAAAAATGCAACAAAACTTCGGCCTCAAAAAACATCTCTCTGCAAAGGCTGGGGACATATATGTATGTGTGTGCATCTATAAATAAACATTTGAGAGAAAGGTACGTCTATGTATGTGTATACGTATGTATATATTTTTATGTAATCATAGAATCACAGACTCACAGAATGGTTGAGGTTGGCAGGAACCTCTAGAGATCATCTAGTCCAACCCCCTGCTGCATCAGGGACACCAAGAGCACATGGCACAGGGTGGCATCCAGGCAAATGTAGAGTTATTAAAAGATACTCTGAAGATTACTAGCATAAGGAAACTCCAGTTACTCTAAGTTGAAGAAGTTGTCTCACATTACATACTTTTCAAAGAACTGTCACTTTTTATAGCAAGACTTCATTGAGCTTATAGCTGTGTCATTCCAGTGAATGGAGTTCAGCCATGCTAATTCTCTAGGAACACATGTATTATCACCTAACAGATGGTTGTTAAATGTGGCTTTCCAAAGGAATTATCACTTCCCCTTCTTTTGTGCTCTAGATAGATAGAGAAGAAAAAAAGAAAGTTGCAGTTTCCCAATGGAGGAGATGAATCCTTGGCTCATTCTTAACAGCAGCTGCTCCCAGTGGGGAGTCAAAAGAACCAGAGTTTGTCCTACTATGACTGCTTTTTATCGTTAGAGAAGATATGTAATGGCTGCAAACTTTAAGTTCCTTAGCTTAGGACTGGCATCTCCTGGGTTGCTGAGGACACTTTTTAATATGGTGCTGCCTGTTGTACCCAACTAATAGCAAACTTCTAAGTACAGTTTGCACCCCTGTTGAAATCAGTAGGTCAGCAGGTGATGTGGAGACCTTAGTCCTACTGACAAATATTAAAAGTGAATATGTGAGCAATGCTGCCTATTACCAACTGGTCCATGTGGCCAACTAGTAAACCTGTGTAACCTATTACAGATGGCAAAGCTGTAGTTTTTGGTGGTTTTCTCTAAGCTCCACTGGTAAAGACCAATGCTAATTATAATTAAAGTTCTAGGGTTCCAATCACACCTCCCTTAGATCCATGCTTGTTTCTACTGCATGTAGATTTTTTACACCACCAGTAGAAGTTTCATAGGTCAACATTATTTGTCTACAGAATTTCAAAGATTTGTACCTCAGAGACAAAAAAATAAACTAAACTCACTAATGGAAAACACTGAAGAGTTTCATAGTTGAAGGGTGCCAGATATTCAGTTTAAATGTTTAACGACTGCTGAACAGAAGAATCTCTGCAAACCAAGATGAGAATATACTCTAAAGAATCCTAATTCCTAGGTTTAATAGGGGTTATTCTTAACTAATTTCTTACTGTGTCCTATTAGAATTACATGTTACAAAGAGATGTAAACAATTTTACATTTCACCTCCTGTAGCAGGTTTCTTGTTTTTAGTGTTTCTGTCACAACTTTAATGTTTTTTTAATGTAAGGTTTTTTCTTGAGTAATATATCATATTTATCTCTGTAACTATCAATCAATATTCCTTTTAATTGAGGTTAATTTCTTTCAACTTTGCATAAGCTTCCCCTTGGAGCATTGAGGGTTCTTGCACCTGCTGAAGAGCTTTAAGCTCATTTCACAAACCAAAAATGTCTTTTTCCCTCCCAGACAGGACTGCTACCAAGTTGTAAAGACACTGGTAGAAGATAACCCAAATGAGACAGGAGCTTTGAAGTCCAGCACAGCAAACAGAACAGAGGGAAGAAAAAGGGGGCGGGTGGAGAGGGGAAGAAACACATATGGTAAGAAATGGAAATAGCACAAGACATTTACTTAGCTACAGTATTTATTACTACAGATTTGGGGAAGTAGCATGAAAGTCAAGCAAGCTGGTGAGGTAAAATATATAAAAGTTTATTTTGTATATTTACGCATACATGAACCTCAGAGTGAAACAGGGTCCAGATTCTTCCAAAGCAGAGAAATGTAGGAAAAATAGAATTAAGGATAGCCCTCTTGTGTTGTATCTCCCAATATTAGGGCAACAACAGTCTAGAATCAACCACATACAGAATATGCTAAAGAAAAGACTATCTAGTCAGCTCTGACAGTCACTCACTAACTCATCTCCATTGACACTCCTTTTGCATACATCTTCAGAATGTCTTGACTACATGTAGGAAATTAAGGTTTGGAAGGAAACAGAAATGTTGGGGATAGAAAGTGTGAGAAGATGTGGAAAAATGCCAATAGAGGGAAATCTTGAATATTTCATTAAAAGTTTGCTTCCAACCTAGATAGTGCTAATACCCTGGACCCTCTAAATCAGGCTGCAAGCCAGCATATGGAAAGCAGACGTTCCTGTTGGCACCAACTGATGCTCTTTTCATGTTTGTTGTATTACAGCAGTGGCTAAGTATCCTAAATCAAGTATGTGACTGCTACTGTGCTAGTCTCACTGCATGAGCACCAAGTGTTACTGAAAACCTCACAACTTGGGCGCCTGTGCAAAACAGCAGGAATAGAGGGAAAGGAAGGCACAGGGAAGGGAAGGAAAAGCAAGATGAAGAGTGAGGGGAAAGAATGGGCAAGAAGAAGTGGGGAGGAGGGAAAGGGAAGGCTGGAAGGAGTAAAGAACATGCAGGAGACGGGAGAAGCTGGGTGCAAGGAAAGGGAAAGAGGAGAGGCGGAAGGACAGGAGAGGAAAAGTGGAAGGAGATGAGAAGAGGAATGGGAAGGAGAGGGGAGTGGGAAGAGGAAAGGAAAGGCAAGAAGGAGGAAAGGAAGAGAGGAGGGAAAGGGAGAAAGATGAGGAAAGGGTAACAGAAAGTGCAGCAGAAGCTAACTGCGAAATCAGACCTCGTTATTACTTGCCAGGTCATTATCGGGTGTCAGTACCACTTAGTAAGCACAGCAGAGGTGAATTCCACACGAGGATTAAAAAGCCACACAGCTGGCCTTCCTGGATATTGCAGAAGAAAAGCCTAAAAATGACAGCAATAAACAAATTAAAATATCACTGTTGCCATCTCAGATGAAAGCAATCCCCTCTCTGCCTTTCAGAGACTTGTCTAAAAGCAAGAACAGCATGATATAAGTTTGGCATAAGTTAACTCTCAGAAAGGCTGCCAACATGTTGCAAAAGAACGGGTGTATTCAAGTGACCTGCCAGAGTGTCAGCCCTCCCCCAAAGGTGCCAGGCCTGGTACAGTCACCTCTGAATACCCAACAGGTTGCTAATGACACCTTCTTCTGTGTACAGCTGCTCAGCTCATTACAAGTAGGTGGTAGATTTAATTAACATAATTCTTTAGGAAGATAAATATCTTCATTAATAATAATTTAAAACAAAACAAACAAACAAACAAAAAAGTAAGATACCCTTAGCTCTCATCCTTTTAGCAGTATATGCTTTTTCAAACATATCAACCTGGCACTCTCCTCTCCTGAGTACCCAAGGGAACACAGGACCATGCCTGATGTTAGTCTAAGCACTCTGAGATTTGTCCAGATTGCTTCAAGAAGCCTCCAATACCTCAGACACTCAAAATCAAGGCCAAAAATTGCGCATCATAGCAAGAGAACCCTTGACTGCTGCTCCACAAACGTGGGACCTGTCTCTAGAAGAGAATTCACTGGCCTGAGCCTCACCAGCTCAACCACAAAAAGCCATGCAAGGCTGCTCCTCAGAGATAAATCTCTTTATACAAAATTAGATCAAAGAAAAATATGCGGTTGTAGACAAAATAATGCCTATGCCCTTCCAACTAGGACATACGGAGCTACAAATGTGGTCATATTCAAACTGCAATTTTGACGGCAGTCGGTTTTCCCTGACAGGGATGTAAGAACAGCCATAACTATAGGAAGGACCTGGTAGCTGGAGCAGTGGCAAACAGAAAATAAAACTCAGTGCCACCACTACTGCTGTGGACCAAATTTTGGAGAAAAAATCTGCTCCCTCTCCCATCTGTCAGTCATACTTAAGCATCCATGCTTTTGCACAGGACATCTGAGGCAATACTATGAGTTTCCTTCTTTCTTTCTTCTTCTTGCTTCCCAATTTCCTTCTTCTTTGTGGCATTGCACAATCAAGAAATGTGCAAATAAATCCAAATAATCTCAAAATGTTACAGAGACAGAACATACATGGTGTTCTGTAGTAACACCCAGCCAAGCAGGAGTTTAAAAAAAAGAATAGCTACCTTTCCTACTATTAATTAGATGGAATATGAACCTGTGGCTGCTTGAATAAAGAACGCCATGTTTTGTGCACTCTTATACAAGAAAAAAATTGTGAATATTAAATTGGGCAGAGTAAGGCATAAGTGTAAGGTAGAAAAGGAAAAGAGGGGAAAAAACAAGGAGAAGTGGGGAAGACTTTATCTCTCTGACAGCATTGCTACTCCAAACCATTTTTACATGCATTTTTAGGTTGTCCATAAACTCTGTGAATACTAGTCTACTATTAGTTTGCAAATGCAGTTGAATGTCTGCATTTATTAACTTATTCTATGTAACAAAATGAACAATTTAACATGCAATATTAATTCAGAAATAAAAATCTATAATTTATTCAGCAAGCCAGGTTTATCCTTTGTTATTTCATAAATTTTATTTATATACAGAAGACTGTAACAAGACCAAATCTGCCTGCCCTTATCATATGTTTTAAGAATAGTCAAAATAATGACAGATATTTAACTCAAGATAAGACAAATAATTAATGTAATAATAAACAGTCCATTTTTCAGGATCTGACAAAAAAAGTCATTTTGTTTTGTTTATGACCAGTACAGTTAACTACTTGCAAACTCATTTATTTATACCTGTGTGGAAAAAAAAAGAACCTTAAAAAGAATATTACAACCTCTTCAAAAGAGTAAAAATCATACCCGTTACAAAGCAAAGAAACAGGACAGTAAGGCTAAGGGAGCAAGAGTGTTTTCTGCAGCATTAAATAAAAAGTTAAAACTGCAAATCTGTGCTAGGCAAGAAAAAATGAAAAGAAGAACCCCTGAAGCATTATCCATCAAGCATAAGTGAATAATGAAATAACGAATATGTCTATACCCTTGGTCCTTAATCTTACAGCAAATTATAGTATTCAAATATAGTATTTTACACATGCAGTCAGATAACACTTTCTATCTTTCTTGGAGATTTTGTGAACGACATGATATGAAACACAATGTATTTAATGAAAGGTTTCTAAGCTGATTTCCCTACAGGTTATTTTCTTTCTTTTCTCTGGAACCCATACGAAGGATATACAGCAGGGACCAGGGGCGTATATAAAAATAAACTACCAAGCGGCATCAGAGCCGATATCCCATTCCTACAGGGGCAAGTGAATTATTAGATCTGTGTCATGAATGTTTTTTTTTTTTAATATGCCATTGTTCCCACTCGAGCACATTAAATTTTCCATATCCACTTTTAAACCAATATTACCTTTTTTTCCCCCCATGGTCATAATGTTCAAAGTATACATTAAGCCAATCCAACAGCTTAAATCACACACCAGTTATATGTAAAGTAGGATAAACTATAACCTTTTGTATTTTCTTCTCTATGAACTTATACTTTGGTGCCTAAAGAAAGAGAAAAGAAGACAAATAAACCAAGATGCCTCATGGGAAAAAATATACTAATATTCATTTTATGTTTGGTCATGAATAACACTTTTTCTGACTTTGTGTATTCAGAAAAGTATATTACAACTGTATATATATACACTTTCCTGTTATAACCATTTTAACATATTTAAGTCTTTCAAATCAAAGGTAAACGCATTTTTGGTTTTGAAGATGTGATTGCCAATTATTTTTGCACTAGTGCACATAAACAGGAAGGACAGATTCTTAGGTATGAGTTATATATTCCTGTACAAAATAATTGTATATTCTATGAAGACTGATTCTTTTTCTAGAGAAATATACAACAACACAAGGGAAATCTTGTACCAGCAGCATAACTGAAGTGGCAAGACACAATATTAGAAAAACAGAGCTACTTTCATTACTGTGATGCTGTGTGTCAGAATGTCTCTCCTTAATGAACCTGTTTGCAATAAGACTCCGGGTGCAAAGAGGCTATTTAGAGAGCCTATTGTGTCTATAGTGAGTCCTTCAAATATCTTCCCACCATTAGACATGCCGCATTGACCAATTCTGTCCTGATTGCTGTTCTTTTTAGTATCAAGGGACATTCTTGCCCAGACAGACCGATGGATCAGAAACTGCAGTTCATAAAATGTTTACACTGTACACACATTTACACAGTGATACAAGCAACAGAGTCCCAGATCACACAGCATGTTGAATGTGCCAGTGTCATCTCAAGGCTTATGACTTTCCAATATCAACGAAAGGATTTGGGTTAAACTTTGCTTGTGCCGCCTGCCTGTCATTCTAACAAAAGCCTTGTTTTTTTTCACCCGTTCAGAGTGTAACCAAGCCCATGGCTCACATGGGAACATTTCAAGCAAATGTTCTCTATGTCACAAAGCCTTTTTGCTCAGTTGAGACCTTCTCTTAATTGCTGACAGCAGAAAAGGACCAGACATGTCATGCCGTCAAAGAGCAAAAAAACTTTGCTGTGAATAAACAAAACAAAAACAGATCTTCCTAAAAGATTATGAATTACTACTCTCTGTGACAGCAGCAAAGAACAAGGGACTTTTCTCAACAGTAATTACAGAAATACTTTGTTACTGTGTATAGCCCCGTAAATTAGTCCCTTTGTAGGTTTTTGTGAGGGTAGTTTGATGCAGTCTCAGCGTTCCTATCTATCAAGGTGGTGGTTTACTTATTAGCCACTAATTAATGTGCTTTATTCTCACCTTTCATGAACCTCATGCCAAACAGGCTCTCCACAAGAAGCCTTTTATATTTTAACTCTTTTTGCGGTCTTGCCACTTCTATTCTCCTAGCACTAATGCACCTGGCACCTTCAGCTGGAAGCCCCATCCCCAAAGCACAAGCATCAGAAAGCATTTGGTATACAAAAGACCAGACTGTTAATTTAGTAATGTAGCTTGAGGACTAGACACCTGATGCTTGATTTAGTTTTAGTTTAGAGATGTCTGTGTTACCAGTGCAACACAAACAATTTTTGGAGAATATCTATGAGGGAGGAAAACTTTTTTATAAATGCTAAAGGTGAACCAAAACACAGGTGACACAAAAAGTGCTCTTCTAAGAAAGAATGGTGCGAGTGTACATGTCTTCAGAGCAAGGAAAAAGTGCTTACAAGACTCAAACAAGAAACCCTAGCATTCCAGGTTTTCTCAAAAACAAACAAAAATGCACAAAAAACCCTCTTTTTGCCAAGGTTTACCTGTATAGACAGATAAAACACAGAAGAAAAAAGTCTGTCCTTCCTGTTTTGTAGTGAGGAAACTGAATCATGGGGATTAAAAAACACATCATGGAGGTGCACATGACCAAACAAACAACAAGGCTATTTAAAAACACTTTCTGCTAAGTAATATTGAAGTGTGAAACACATCACTAGTCATCAGCTTATGAAAAATGGTATTATGTGTTAGATGACTGAACAATAAAACACTTAAGGTGTAAGCAGAGTTGTTCTAAAATCAACACCCCAAAGTATATTTACCCTTTCATTCTCCTCACCTGAATCACCAGATTCATCTGTAAGAGAGACATAACTGGCGGAAAGGTTTACAAAATTGAAAAATCTGGGCTAAATACTTCCTTCAAATACACACAAACCCCTTTCAAATGTGAATGCTATCTTGAGAGGCAAATTTGGCTAACAGGCAATAATACATCACAGGCATGGCATAAATATTTTTGAAATTAGCAAAAAAACACGTTTTGGTACACTAATGAAGTTTTCTCTGTGCATTATCCATCTTCTATGTATTATTATTAAACCTTGTCACTCTCTGTATTATAGATATCTGTTATCTGTCTATGTTATTATTTGTCTTTTTCACATACAAACACATTTTTCCACCATTGTCCTTTCTTATGAATAAATGCCCTTCTCTCTTTCATTCCACATTTTTCCTTACTGAAAGGCTGATCAATTGTCCTGCTCACCTGACAAGCAAGCATATCTCATGGATAAACACTTACATTTAAAGGCTCCATTTATAAATAAAAGATGTATAGCAACATACTCAAACATGCTAGCAGAAGACAATAAAGCTGCACTCTCACACAGCTCGGCAGTTTGGCAATTCCAGTCAGCCTTCACTGTTTATCATGAACACTGGGCATACCAAGACTGCAAAGCTCATCTCCCTAGGCTGAAACCCCCTGCTCACTCATAATTTCATTTGGAAGGGAAGTTTTTCTTCCCCTCCAGATGCCACTCGTGGAGTTAAGTGCAACTCCGCTCCACAGCAGACAAAGGGGGATTCAAGGACTCACAAAAAAAAAAACGGGTTATACAATAGGTTGCTACCGCAGACAGAGCCGCTGAAGCCATCCCTCCAATACCTGCTTCATGTGCTATTTAGTAATCACTTCACACAAATTCCACTGGATTTTTTTCTCTGAGGTTCTGAGTAATACATGGATTTTGCACCACTTACAGGAAAAAAATGAAAATAACTGTGAAATCATGCTCTGCTGTATAGGCTCAACAGGTATTCTGCTTATCTTGATTTGTAACTGAGACCTGCAAGAGCAATTAAATCTGTTAGCCCCTGTTCTAAATAGCCACTGTCAAGTTTCCCCAAGGTTTCCAGCACAATTTTAGTTGACCTTTAATTAAATCACCTCATTGAGGTCCTGAAATGTGCTCCTTCCAGATTTCACTGTACATCTGAAAAATGCACACACATGAATATCCTGTGAGGCCTATAACACAGATATGCAATAACTCCATGTACAAACACAGTGTTTCCCTTCAGCGCTTCCCCCTCCCTTCCTCTTTCCACACCAAATGCAGAAAAGGGGTTTAATTTGGTTTCCAACATTGGGAATAAACTTTCCCTCTTAGGAAACTGAGAGCAGAAGAAACCTATGAAAATTATCTCATCTACTATACAGAAGTTCTTCTGACATATATCAGTTAATTACAGAATTTAAGTATTTATTGGAAGTTTCTTAAAATTCTTTCCAGATTTTCTAATGTGCAGCTTGAAAAAATAATCTTTGGCCCTGAAAGGATGTCCTTTTCCTGAGCAGGACACCATGCTCCACTAAATTCTCCTAAAGAAGTTTTTCATTCACATCAGACATAAGCAAAAAAATAATCAGCCAAATTAGCATAAGTCTGAATGATTTTGCCTGAGATATATGTGGAAAGATACAGATTGCTCCAGGAACCATTTGGTGGGAGAAGGACGAGTTACCTCAACCACTGACACAGCTATACACAAAAGACATCTGTCCAGAACTGTAACTCTTAGGAAAAGACCATCTGATAGGGCTGAGACAGCACATCTTTCTTTTATTGCAGATTATGGTCAAGGCAATTTTTATGATCAGATAGGACTTGCCTATAATGGCATTTTCCAACTTCCATCATTTAAGTTGCCCATTGGCACTGCAGGGAAAAAAAAAAAAACAGACTGAATGAACTGGTCATATCTTGCCCACGTTGAAATTGTATATTATTATTTTTTCACTATTTTCTCACATACAGAAGAAAATACCCTCCTACTGCTAAACTTCAACTGGAACAAAATTAAATTAGTTAAATTTTCAAAAGAATAAGAACTGATAATACAAAAATAAAATATATATAATAAAAAATAAAAAATATATTATATGTAAAGAGCACAGCACTAGAAAATAAACTGCAACCAGAAATCAAGTAATAAATACTGTAATGACTTAAGTATAGAACTAGCAAATAAACAGATGGAAGGTGCAATTAAGGGAGACAATTAGTATTAAATTATGCCATATTTCCTGTACTTGGTTTCCAAAGATCAAATTCAGATGTTGTGTGTATTCATAGTCTTTTGGAAGAGTAAATAAAACATTCTGCACATTGCACTCCATAAATCTCATACTTAACTTACCATACAAATTAAATCCAAACACAAACATAATTGTAAAACCTCCTCCTTTCCCACAAAGCAATCATACAACCAAACCAATCAACATCTTAAATTTATGAATTTCCATGCTTTAGTTTCAAATTCAAATTATTGAGCAAAGATCTCATTAGTGAAAATGAGGAATAAATGGCTTTTGGGCACAAGTATGACTGAAAAATTCACATAAAAGATGGGTCTGTCATTATAGACAGTGGTTCCCAAGTCAGCCCACAGGACTCTTGATCTGTATTGTTGTTCCTGCCTCTATGGTAAAACATTTGTCAGATTTCAAGTATTGCTTCCTATCAGCCAAAGTCTTGTTTCAGGTCTCTTCTATGGTTTGCAGAGACTTTCTGGAACCAACTAATCTCAAAAGACCAGGCACCTGCCTGCACCTGGCATAGCTCCTTCACCTCTTTCTTCCTGCTGCTTTTGCTTAGTACATATACAGATGGGAATCAAGCTTACCAACAAGATCAGAGTTATCTTTAAAGTATTTTTAATTGCATTACTTACTTAAAGGAATAAAAAAGATCTGCATTTTTCTTGAATGAATGGACCAATATCAACTTTAAAATCTGATTCTCTGAGACTCACTAGGGTAGAAAAATCTCCCTCAAAACACAGGATGATTCTTCCCTAAATGGCTGCTCACAAAGACAACAGATCCTAAAGACTATACAGTCTGTTTAGCATCTTGTTTTTCACATCTAAATCAATTTTGATTGCTTTAAAAATAGCAGCATTCCACAAACAGAAACAGAGTCAAAGGTAGTTTTTAAGACTTTTTTTTTACAAACAGGATCAAAAATCAAACAAGAATAATTTCAAACATGCTTTAGAGAGTTTCCCAGTTTTTGTAAACTCTTGTTTCTAAGCAGATTGCAGTGGAGATCTCCTGAATCACACTAGCTACTTATATGTTCCTTTGAGGATTTGAGGGATATCATAACCAACCAAATTCAGTTATTCCTTAAACTTATATATATATACACATATATATGTATATAGTGCTATATATAAGGTGTATATCTTATATATATATATAAATATATACATATATGTATATGCACACACACACACACACACACACACATATATATGGTGTATTTCACCACCTTAAGCTCAAATTATCCTTTTACCAAAAACCTTAGAAAAAGGCTAGATTGGGTCATACTCAAAAACTTATGATATGTACACTGCAGATGACAGAAGAGGGAGATGAATTAGAAGATGGAGGATTTATACTTCGACCCTTAAGAAGAGTTTTTCAGACAGCCCTTTCAAATAATCCTTTCTAGACTGTTATATTCCATCACTTGTTGCTGTTTTATTCCCCAAAAAACAAAAGCCTAATAAAAACTACCCACATTAGTTCACACCCAGGTTCCAAGCTAGGTGAGATTACCTGCAATGAATGAAAATCAGAATGCAAGATTTGTTACTCAGTGACATTTCTGCCTCTTGTGATGGATATGAATTAACTCGTGGCCATTAAGAGAAATGAAGAATTGCATTTTGCTCTGTTCTGGTTTTAAAGACGGTGTCGGAAGGAAAGAGGCACCTTTCCCCCCTCCTCCTCCCCCCTCAGGAAACAAAAATAAAAGGAATGCCTTTTTTCAGCATAGGCAGTGAATTCCCACCAAGAATCCAACAGCAGAGGACAAGAAGTTTACACTACAGTGCTTTATAAAACACTCTTTTAAAGGACAAGTGGATCCTCTACAGAGCAGTGGACCTTTTTGCTTAGGATGCTGCCACTGAGAATACTTTTATTTTCTCTCTATCAGATTTAACAGATATCTTACATATTTTACCATATCAGCTGTTACAACCTCCAGACATATAAACATTTAAGAGAATGGACAGCACAAAGACTGACTTTTTAACAGAGAGCTAGTCCACACATTCAGCTATTAAAAGAATAAAAATTCAAGGAGAGTAACTGCAGAAAAACCTTTCTTGAATGATTCAGTTCTTCCTATGGAAATTCTTGCTCTGGAAACAGGGAGTCTTTCGGAAATACGTATTGCTGTAAGAAAGAAATGTTACTAGTATATTCAAAATAGATAACTATTCCAAATTCACATGCCACTTTAAACCAAATAAACTTTTAGGTATAAAAAAACTATTAAACAAAGCATCTTGAGAATTTTCGAGAAAGCTGTATTGTGCTATTGTACAAAGGATTTATACAAGATCAGTCTGGAACAATTTCTTCACATAAATCAAAACTGAAAAAATAAAACCCCAAAAATTAAAATTAAAAAAAAAAAAACAGACTTTTAGAAAACACTGTATCACCACAGCTCCAATAGAAAGATGCTAGCATTGATAGCTGTCCTACTCAGAAAGCAGTCTTGGTGAAGCGATGGCAAGTTGAAAATAGATTTTGACAGACAGACAGAAAGTAGTTATGGATCTGAAAGGCAATACTGTGAGACTTGTTGAACCAGAGCAACTCCCATATCATTAAGAGAGATTTTTAGCTTGATTTCCATTAGCTTTGAGACTACCTTAACATGGAATACCATGACAGGGGGCTACACAGTTACACAAGATGAAGTCTCTTTGCTTCAAGAAAGATGGAATGTAAGCTTCTTGGCTCCAACTGGTTATTTTTGTCCTCCTAACACTATTTGGTTCATGTGACACAGTAAGAGTTGGCTTAAATCTCATTTATGTTTGATTTTTTTCTTCCACAGAACTGCATGCTGATTTGGCCTTTTTTTTTTTTTTTTTTTTTTAAATCTCCAGTCTGTCAAATGCCAATGATAAAGATTTATTTGAATAAAATGACTCTAGAATGGGAGAATCTGCTTTAGTAAAAGCAATGGCAATTTCAAAAACAGCCCTCGTAAGTCTGAAAACAATGGTTTCATTGTCCAATGAGGTACGGGAGGGATTACAACAAATTATAACTGGAACAAGAAGGCATGCAATATATTCAGCTACTTATTGGTGAAGCTGCCTCTTTGTGGCATAAAATCTGTTTCTGTTTGCCTTGTGGAAAATAGCAAATCCGATCAGGATGGCTGGATGTCCTCCTTTTCTAAGAGAAAAGCCTTCTAAACAGCAGAACTGGGCAGCAGGGAAGGAAGGCATTGAAGGTACTGTCTAAAATTCATCTTTCATTCACCTACAGCAGGACAGATAAGTCCCTCTCTCAGTTTAAACCTGAGTTTAAGATGTAGTTTAAGCCTTGCATGTTCTGATCATTACCCTGTCTTACAGGGCTAAAAGTAAGAGTATTACCAAAATTAAATCTTTTTCAAGTTCTATCCATTGCTTTTAAGTATTGTTAGAACATTCCCCAAGGCATATAAAAGGTCTGAAAAGAGAATGTTGCACCACAGAATCTCACTCAAGCAGACATAAATTATTAGCATCATTTGACTTTATTTGTCTCCCAAAAGCAACACCCAATTCAAAAATTTTAAGAAAGGAAGAATAATATAAATGGCTACTAAAAAGCTACACAGAATGTCTAGTGAAACACAATAACTGATCTTTCATCTGTGACATAGGACACACTCTTTTCTTTGAACAGTCAGTTCACACCCTTAAATCAGAAAGTAGCAGTTTTGTTGTGCCTCTGGTCTCTGTCAAAATAAACACACATTTGATTTTCAATAAAATTCTCACTGACCTGTCTTCCAAAAAACACATCACCTGTATGAGGTTCACAATGTTCTTGGATCTGCAGTAAGATTTATAGAAAGATTTGTGTTTTAAAAGGATAATTAGACCTGTGCTAAGAAGCTTCAAAAGGATCACACTCTGCAGGTTACCAAGATGTGCACTGTAATGACAGAATTAGTTCAGGTCCATGTAGCTACAATAAATAGTAGTCACACTAAATTTTGTGTTACTTAATTCTACCTGCAGAATTTACTATAAGAAATTTGGTAGTGTTCTGTACAACGCAAGAGTAAATATAGTGTACAGCACAGCAATTTTTTAGTGATCTCTGGGTACTGGATTACAAATATAATAACATTTAAAATTAAATGTAAAATATTGCAAATGTTCTATACAACACTTGCCTTTTCAGAGTTCTAGTACAAATCAGATCAAATCATAGTATACAATGTAACTTAAAATACACGTTTAGCTACAGGTGTACATAACCATATTTCAAAACAGTGTAATTTGCAAACAGAGTGAGAGTATCTTGTATCATTAATACTCTAAATATTAAAATAATGCTAATAGGAAATACTGTGTTTTACTGAAGAAAAAAAAAAAAACAGTGTTTCCCCACTGTTCCCCCGGTGTTTTTTTTTTTCACTGAAAAAGCTAGTAATTTCTTAACTGTATTGATTTCAGTAGAGAAACATCAAGGATAAGTTAAATTCACTGGGCATAACAAAAGAGAAGAACTTATTGTAATACCATTTAGGTGATAGTTTTCTCCTGAGCTACTCCTCAGCAGAGTCCAGTAACACTGTGCAAATCAAAACTGTTTGTCTTTACTCCTGTCACAGACCCATTATTTATGGCATGCATTTTTTATGGCAGCGTTTAAAGGACTCAGTCTGAGTCCCAATACAATGTACAGATGTAGAAAAAAAAAACGTAAATGAAAATCGATTCCAAATTAAGTAAGTATCACTCCAGTTTAAAAGACATAAAAGCAGTTTAACTGGATCACTGGAAATTCCCTTTGCATAGAAGGAATTTCCGCAAATTTAGCACAATTAGCTTGGTACTACTGTACACACTCTTCAAAGCCTCAAGCATGGAAGGGGCGGTGGAGGAAACACGAGTATTGTCATGGACGGCTCAAAGCCAACACAAACTAACCCTTCAGATCACACTGAAGGCCAAACCGGTCCAGGAGAGACTAGGAAGCAGAAGACAAACCGGTTACCAGTGTCAGCCTCTATACCTCCCATATTTGTACTGCATGTACTCAGGCTTGTGGAGCAATCTTTGCACTGCCCCGTTGCCTCACAAACAAAAGAACACATAACTCCACAGTTACATGCAATTCTCACATTGTAATTTAGGAGAAGAAGGACGTAAAGGATAACATAGCAGTGAGAAATTTTAAAATGACAAGTTTCTAAGGGCAAAAGAAATAGTGGGTGACCTAAGTCAAAAATTAACTTTAAAGGAACAGTGCGTGGAAAAAGAATTGACTTGTTTCAAAGATGTACTAACAAATGTCTAATGGAACAGCATCCTTTTTAAGGAGACAAAAATCCCAAGATGACTAAATGGCAAAAGTAAAGAGGCAACAGAAGAAATATTGATGAAAAATGGGGTGTAGCTGCAACTAAAACCATCAAGAAAAAATGATTTAAAGGAAAAATACATGTTGGGAGCTAGAGTGAGTAAAAAAAAGAAAATTACACGGGAGAAAAGCAGAGTATCAGAGGGGACAGCAAGCAATATAGTGAAGAATAATAAGGCTTTCTACAAATACATAAAAGGAAAGAAGACAGTAAAGGATAAAATGAACGCATTAAAGTATAAAACAGATGCTTAGAAGCAGGATGATGCAAGGTTGATGGCAGGATTAAACACCTCCTTCACAAGCATAATTCTCCTCAGAAAAATATCAAAGAAAATATAGAGTAAGATGAGGCTAATACTGGCTTCTCAGATTAATTAAACAGCAACTTGCAGCTTTTCCAGCTCACTGCAGGTTAGTAACGACAAATGTAACTGACTATACTGTTCTACGCTGGAATCATCTGGTGCAATACAACCTGAAAACTCATTCCTCTGCCTATTATTTGAGGTTTCACTTTAATCAGACACAGAACAATAGACTGAAAAAGCTAAAAACTGTGATTATTTAAAGTAACAGACATTTGTTAATTCTGTTCCATATCTAGTAGCATGGAGCAGCCAGATACTGGAGATAATATGTTAAGGGAGACAAGACTGATTTTGCAGATTAGCGTATTCATTGAAAACCACTAATATTTGATTGACTCATGTTTCTTAAAGAATAACTAAATAACATGACGTGACTTCAAGGAGCATACACACAGCTTTTAGTGAAGACATTGAAAAAAAAAACATAGGCCAATCAGTCAGTAGGAAAGTCAGTGTTTCAGCGGTAAACTGGACAAACCAACAGCTACTCAAGAAGAGAAAATGGATTATCATTGATGATACTGGTTCTTAGGAAACAAGTTGACAACTCAGAACTTCGCTGCCCACACATTAACACCAATTCACCCATATTCCACAGATGTAGTACTCTAGTAATATAAAGTAACTTTAAATCTTATTCAGTTAGGAAGATTTAAAATTATTTAAGTTAAAATGTTTTATTGCTGAAAGCCAGTGTGTCCTCTAAAGTAGCTTCATTTCCATTTACAAAGTGAATGCATAAAGATTCACAGTGGGAAAATATGTAAATGGCATTAGAAGTTTGGAATAGAAAGAGATCTGTTGAAATACCAAAAAAGTTATTTAGGACAGACTTTAGCCATGACTTACAGGTATGAAGGTAGCCTAGAAATTCCCTATGAATCCTACCATAAAGCTGCAATGACCTCTCTACAGAAATTCTGGAAAAAAAACCTATCCCCAACTGCAGTCCCAGCTTCTCAGAAGGAAATGCAGAGGCAGATACAAAGCTCTGTTCACCCTGCCAGCATCACTTGATACCTGAGGTGAGAAGAGCAGCCAGCTACTACACCAGCAAAGCTTCCTCCAGAGGAGTATGACGCTACCTCCAGATAGCTTGATGAGGAGACAAGATGTGACACATGCAGATGTGGGGCAGTGGTCAGCATAGCAGTCAGGACTGTGCAAAGACAAGGGTGGAAGAAAGCAAAGGAGGGCAAAAGGGGTAAAGGATCCAAAAATCAGGTTCCATGCAATTTTCCATTAGTAACTACTAAAAGCAGGATCATAACAGTAGGGGTGACAAAAATTCATTTGCAGTATAACTACACTAACTTCTGATTAATTACATCAGGAATGAACTTGGACAAAACAATCACTATTTCTTTTTTACAGCAAGGGTCAATGTAGTTTGGTTAACCTTCATTTCTTCATCATAATGATTCAGTAGATTATATGATAGTCTTCATGCAGTGATAAATAACATAGACTATAAAGCTATTACCAACTGACTCTTGGCAGGCAATACTTAAAAACAAAGTGATATGGCAGATTTTTTTGTTGCAGACTTTTTAAACCAACTTGGTATCAAACACCTGTAAAGCTTGGTTATTTCTGAAATACATACGTGTATATATGCTTATATTCATATAAATATGTACACACCACCTTTGACACATGTATTAGCTTTCCCTAACACACACACATGCTTATAAATTTCACACGCGCACAGACTCAGGATGAGTAGTCAGCAGTCGAAAGAACACCATTCCAAAGAAAGGCAAGATGGGAGAGAAAAGGTGAGGTGGGGGAATGAACCAGAAAATAGACTAAGGAAAATAGACTAAAGAGGAGAAACTTAGTCTATTCTTCTCAATTACTTATTCATTCCACTACAGAAATATACTGTGATGTTTCCCAGTTGCCAAATAGTGACATAAATGCCCGATGACTTCTTCTATGCACTTCCCTCATACACAGTGATTCCTCTATGGAAGCACCAGAAATAGTCTGAGAAGATATCAAGAAACTGTATCCCTAATATTGCTGAAGCCTTGTCAGTTGGAGCAGGCTGGCTCCCACATTTCTAATTAGAACACGGGAGTTCAGCTGGGAATGAAATTCAACAGAGAACTGTATATTACCATTTTTTATCACAGCTGCATGTACTTGTAAGTGCTTCTTTATTAGTCTGAAAGACATGGAAAAAAGAGATCAGCTCTCATTTTTTTCACTGTGTAAAAAGCCACCATGCGCTATTACTGTCAATGGCTACCATTCCTCTACAGTTTGGCATGCAGAATGAAGCTACCCTTCATGAAGGTGATCACTCAGTAAAACTAAAGTCACTGCCTCTCCATAGTTCAGGGACATAGTAAGCTACTATTAGGAAAAAGAGACAGTGAAAATATGTGTATGCAAAAAAAAACCAAAACAAACAAAAAAAGAGGTGGATTTATAATATCAAACACAAAGGCTAAGAGGCTTGTACCAGATTTGTCATACTGCCTCCCCAGCACATCACCACCATACCAAAAGCTTTTGCCTAACACTTAGAAGCCCTTTCACAGTTTTCTCTCCACATTGCCTCATAACTCAGTCAAGGAGGTACAAACTCATATTCTATTCTGTCTGGAACAAAGGAAATCCATTTGCACAGTGCACTCTCCTGTAATTTATTTCATTGCTCCCTCAAATAAGAATTAGCCACCCAGAAATAGGAGATGATTGGCTAGAAGGTGGCTGCATTGCTCTCCAAAGCCTTGATGTTACAAGAGCAGGCTTAGGTTCTACTGTTTGAGTCAGAAAAGTGAGCAACAATATTGGGGTAGGGTCATAGGTTATGGCAACTTCAGAGGATGGTAACATGGCTCTATTTGCACAACGACCAGTGCCAAATAAAATCTACTTTAAAGGAAACTTTTAACTGTGATGTTATCTTCTGAATATGGGCTCATTCATATGCATGTCATATGAATATTCTTGAAGTCATGTTTGCCATGTAAATGTTCTACAAAAGTGACAAAAGTACACAAATTTCAGTTTGAAGTTCAGTATTCATTTACTCTCATCTTTAAAGTATCACATTTTCAAAATGTGTGTATTATAGAATCAAAACTTAAACAACAGGGCTTAATAGGCCTTTCTTATTACAGTTATTAGACTGTACCTCCATCATCACCTAGTCTGTTAAGTCTCATAAAAAAACAAATTGCATCGATATAAAGTCATGTCTACAAAGCTAAAAAGTGAAACAGTATTATCTTCAACATATTAACTCTGAAAATTCATCAGTAATGCAAATAAACAACTATAACTGTAATGTGAGTTACAACGACATTTAATAAGTAGTGTAGTCATTTCTCTGCAGATCAGATAGTTGCATGAAAGAATGTTCAAAAATAGAAATAGTATTTCCACACAGCCTAGTGATTGATAAACACAGTTCAAAATATTTGTCAGTGCAATTTTCCAATGCCAGTGCAATTTTACTCCTCACAGATTAGTGATTCAAATGTCCTGTGACCCTCTCAAGTACAGCCAGCTAAAGATCTGTTACCTGGAATATAAAGAAAATAAAGATTTAAAGTTATTAGAAATCTTTTATCTTCTTCACATGCTTTAAATGTGCTCCTAGTAAAAAACATATGGAACAATATTGTATGAATTATATAATCATATAAAACAATATGAAATAATGCAGCTAGAAGAACCAATCAAGTAAAGGTGTCTCCAAAGCCAGGACTTGACTTGCCAGCACATTTCAGAACTATGTGGCTTCTTTGGTAATCAGATCATTATGTTTTCCCACCATGTATTTTTCAATTAACCTTTCTACTGCCTTCATATGTTTAACTGCCACTTCAGATCTTGCATATATGCTGTGGAAAAAGCACTAAATAACTTCCCTGACCTAGCATCAATTCACATACTATAATAATCTGCTGCTTCTATAATTCTGAGGTCTATTTGAACTAAATTCCTCTTCCCTGTGATAACTGCAGACATTACTGTTGTGATATTATCAGCAGAAGTGTCAGACAGGCAGACAGAATCCAACATGGATCTTCCCCTGTTTCTTGTGAGGCATTGGTTAGGTGCTAATCACTCCACTGATGGCATTTCCTATTAAAAAGAACCACTAAGAACTTTACACAGCTCCATGGAGAAACAGAAGCTCCGATGTCATTGTAGCTGCAACAGTTAGCAAAAGCAAGCGGACTGAAAGAGCTTGCTCTTTACTGGTCTATGTGAACTAATTCCGTGATCCTAGTTGTGTATATAGATAACAGACAAGGATTCACCTCACAGCATCTTGCACCCTTACCAGTTACATCAGCATAAGGTTAAAGCACTCAGAACCATTTTCTTCCAGCAATTCAAAAGCAAATTCACTTTTTTTTTTTCCCTGCAAGTACTATTTGTTCTTTTCTTCTCTGTCTTACTAGGAGCATATGCTAGAATTTCCTGACTAGATTTTTACCACATATCACAGAAGCAGTATATAAGCCATTTATTATAAGGAACAATAAACAGCCAGAAGCTGAATGAAACTAATCCTTCTCTCTTTCCTTGTGAATCAGTCCTCTCTCTTACAGGGTTATTATATAGAGGAGAAACATCAGGGAAGCATTTGCGCGTTGCTCATACAATACGGATGTGAACAATGAATGACAATGGGCCCCTTCAACAGCAGCAGACAGAATCCAGAGATTTTCATTCGTTCCTCTCATGATCACCAAATGTATCACCATGAAGATCAACAACTCCGAATCCTTCGGTTCTGTGAAGAATCTAACTAACAAGTGAAGACATTCATATTTTAAATTTTTGATTACTCTTCTTGATTAAAGATCAAGAACCACACCAGTCTCAGCATTTCAAGCCTTTCTTTGGTGGTTTGTGAAACCACTTGTGAAGCAGTAGTGACAAGGAGAAGAAGCAGATAGCTCTAGATGGACTTGGAAAATGTTGAGGGGCTTCAAGAACACATCTCAAATATGCTAGCAAGTCATGGCTCCTGGTTTTTATTTTGTATTCACTGCCTATATAGCACTGGTAGTTTTTGGAGAAACACCCAAGCAAATCCAGAATGTACTCATTCTGAAATGGGTACACTTGCCTTCGCACAGCAGTTCTCCAACACCACTAAGTGCTCTTACAGTGGAGTGAAGTAGTTGGACTAGCAACTATAGCTATATTCCTTCCAAACCCTGATCTAGTTCGTTCAGAACCACTATATAGCCCTTCACTCTTAAATAATTGCTGCATATTCCTTCATTGCACTAAGTGGGGATACCCTTAGAAACAGATGGTGCAGAAAAAATGCATGCT